>NC_139804.1:34670348-35270348 GCF_963457635.1 Microchirus variegatus
AGTCCGAACTAAAGTCTCAATTAAAGTCTGAACTAAAATCCGAACTAAAGTAGTCTGAACTAAAGTCCGAACTACAGTAATCCGAACTAAAGTCCCAACTAAAGTCTGAATTAAAATCTGAACTAAAGTCCGAACTAAAGTAGTCTGAACTAAAGTCCGAACTAAAGTAATCCGAAAACTAAAGTCCGAACTAAAGTCTCAATTAAAGTCTGAACTAAAGTTTGAACTAAAGTAGTCTGAACTAACGTCCGAACTAAAGCCACATATATTAAAAAAGTGGAAAAAGCAGACTCTTTCTTCTCTTTATTGCATCATTTCCTCGTCTAAAGCTAGGTGCCACTGCAGAGACATGTCTTCCAAAAATGTACATCCCTTATTTGTTGTCATTATAGGTCACTGGTAGCCAATAGGAAACAGCCAGCAGATTCAAACTCTAAGACCAGTGGCCAGGAAAATGAATGAGTAAACCCTCGTTGCCTCCCTCCCTCCCTCCCTTCGTGCTGCTGCTGCTCCGCAGGCTGCTGACGAGGTGATCTGAACCTCCTCGGTTCACACAGTTCAACGCACTTCAGCAGCGTTTGGACTGATCCCAAATGTGAATACGAAGCAGGCCGTCGGGTAATGACCTGTGTGGTCCGCTCGGCTTTGCCTCGGAAATGATGAAAGGTTAGGGAAAAAGGTGGCGGGCGCTCGTTTTGGAGCGTTTTGTTTTGTGATGCTGATCCAGACGTTTTATAATAATCCGAGGGGCAAAGTCAGGTGCGCTGTGTTCAGCTGTACTTCTGATTCTGGAGTTCATGAAACAGACTTAACACAATAAAAAAAAGAAGTCTCCGGGTCAACGTGGAGTCGTCTTTACTTTCTTGTTTCTTGCTCTGACTGAAGGAAAGAAATGCAATTCTGCTGCTGGAGCACATTGTTTGGTCACTTTTTGATTAATTGCGTTTTTATCTAATGTTTTCAGTTCTTTATGAACCTGACTTTTATGTGCAATAAGTCTGAGCTAAAATAATGTCTACTTCACAAATACACCTCAAATAACCACTATCCTTTGATAGCTCTAAAGCAAAAAATGCAAAAATAATCACGTGAACATGTAAATATTGTAATTAATGCTGTGAAATTATCCTTTTTTTTTGGTCTCTTAATCACAGTTAACAACATACACGCTCATTCACAGTTGTTGAATGAGCAACAACATACACGCTCATTGTATACACGCTGTATACAATGTATACACTCATTGTATACACGCTGTATACAATGTATTGTATACACGCGTGTATACAATACACGCTCATTGTATACACGCTCATACAATGAGCGTGTATGTTGTTAACACAGTTAACAACATACACGCTCATTGCGTCCAATCGCAACTTATCAGATGATATCACAAGTTTATAATTGTATCAATCAAAACAGTTTTTTAAAGGTGAAGTAAGTATTTTATAGTGCCATCTAGAGGAGAGGCTGAAATTTACAACAAAGAACTGCTCCTCTGCTCACCCCCTCCCTTCCCTGAGCGCTACGGTGTCCTCAGCTGGTCAAATGTCGTCCTCGTCTTCTTTCTCCGTGTCAGCAGATGAGGTTCGTGAGGTGAGGGAGAGGGCGGAGCTACCGCGGCCGTAGCAGAACGAAGCGGAGAGAGAGGAGGCGGGACTTCCGCTACAAGTAAAGAGACGCTTGATTTGTTCTCTCGCGTTTGTCCTTACAGGCTCCCGTAGAAACATGGCGTCTCTCTGCTAACAGTGGCTATGCAACCGCGGCCTGCGACCATGTTATTTTACATGACTTTTTGAAACACTACGAAAATGAAACAAAAACTATTATACAGCGACTAGACAATGCAGGAGCACATAATATGTATAAAAGAGTGGATTTTGGGTCATATAAACCCATAAATACTACATATTGTACCTTTAAGGCTGTGAAATTATCCTTTTTTTTTGGTCTCTTAATCACAGTTAACAACAAACACGCTCATTAATTAATCGCAACTAATCAGATGATATCACAAGTTTATAATTGTATCAATCAAAACAGTTTTTTAAGTGCATATTAACAATGTTAAGTGACTTTTTTTTTGTCTTAATTTGGAATTAAACGAACCAGCGTTTTCACTCTGCAGGAGTTCCAGTTTAGTTGCCGTCTCCGTTTCATTCCGGCCGACGACAAGCGACCGCGCAGGTGAACAAACTGCACTGCAGTGTTTTAACAAACGACAAAAACGGTCTAAAATGAAACAGCTAAAGTGATTTATTTATGGCAGAAATACTTCTTTTCTCCGTCTCTGAGCAGAGCTGCGGCTTCATTTGCTTATTTGACCTCACGACTGAGCGAAGTTGCATTGTATTCCAAGGTTTTTTCCACCGTTGCTTGTGCCACGCGACGTAATAGCCGCTGTTTTTGAACGCGTAGCCGCTCTGAGGATCGTTCATTGTGTGCGAGAAAAGGAAAAAAGTGTTAAGGTTGGTGAATAACGGAATTCCTGGCATTTTTCAACCCGACCTTGAGTTTTATAAAAGTGCTTGTGTAAATAAACAGTACATTCAGAAACTCCGTGCAGCCAGAACGCAGTCGCGCGCGGCGACCGTGACTTTTTCCGCACTCGTGCCGCTCAGCTCTCGATCTGAATCCTCGCGCGGACACTCGAGGACTGCTGCTGGAGGACGAGGCTGTAAACGTGAGTGAGGAGGATAATCCTCGCACATGATGACACAGCCTTGTGTGGTTTCATCAGTGGGATCATCCGCACACACATGCGTCACCACCACCGATTTCGGGGGCATCGCGAAAAAAGAGGAACAAAACAAACTCAACGACTCCCCCCCGACGGCGTCGTTGAGATGTTTTATTCACAAGAACGGGACGGACGGACAACCTGACGACAGACTGAGGCGTCAACGTGACTGACAGCTGACTCCTGATTAGTCGTCCCTCCCTATAAATACACCTGAGAAGAAAAACAAGTATGTGACGCCGCCAGATCAACAGCAGTGACAGCGACGGATGTGCAGTGTGTGTGTGTGTGTGTGTGTGTGTGTGTGTGAAGCCTGGGGAGCAGACTACAGATGGACCAGAGTGGGCGTCATTACAGTGTTTAGCTGAGAGGCCGATAACTCAGAGCCGCACAGCTCCACTCCTGTTGTAAAATGCGTGGCACTTAAAGTCAGTCAGTGTAAGTGCTGCCACTGTGAGGAGCTCTAATGGCTCACACATCTTTAGGGAGGTGGGAAAAGGTCAAGCAATGGGTGTTGGGTACCTTACTCAGGGGTAACCCAGCCCTCAAGCCCTCCAGAAACACGATGTTCAACCAGCAAACCGGCTTATATTGGATGATACAAGCTGTCAATCCCACTGGTGCCAACTAACGAGCCATGCTTTACCATTTATTTTAATTTAAAGGGACACTGTGTAGTATTTATGGGTTTATATAACCCAAAATCCACTTTTTTATACATATTATGTGCTCCTGCATTGTCTAGTCGCTGTATAATATTTTTTGTTTCATTTTCGTAATGTTTCAAAAAGTCATGTAAAATAACATGGTCGCGGGCCGCGGTTGCATAGCCACTGTTAGCATCGAGACGCCATGTTTCTACCGGAGCCTGTAAGGACAAACGCGAGAGAACAAATCAAGCGTCTCTTTACTTGTAGCTGAAGTCCCGCCTCCTCTCTCTCCGCTTCGTCTGCTACGGCCGCGGTAGCTCCGCCCTCTCCCTCGCCTCACGAACCTCATCTGCTGACACGGAGAAAGACGACGAGGACGACATTTGACCGGCTGAGGACACCGTAGCGCTCAGGGAAGGGAGGGGGTGAGCAGAGGAGCAGTTCTTTGTTGTAAATTTCAGCCTCTCCTCTAGATGTCACTATAAACTACTTACTTCACCTTTAAGGTGGAATATAATTTAGTAAACTGACACCGTAGCTTTGTTTCCATCATGGTACACGTCAGTTTGGTACAGTACGGTACAGATTGGAATGGTAAAATCCTCAGTCAGGCTTGAGAACAGTACCTTTACTTGGTAGGTGAGGTGTATAGACTGTGCCCGATGGCGGTGACAGCAAGATACGACGTAGCATGACGTCGTACCGGGACGCCAAAACAACGACAGTGGACACGACATTTAACGAGAAACAACGGACATGCAATGGAGGACATGCTAGCAGCTAATTTTGTCCTGCTTGGTTTGTGGTTTGTCTCAACGTCAAGACGTCAAATTTTGCATGAGAATAAACTGCGGTGTTGAAGAAACACCGGTCGCAAAGTGTTGACTGACGTGGGTCTAGCTCCCGGAAAATAGAATGGTTGGGGGGGGGGGTCGTACCTATGTTCCCCGGGTCCTATGTTCCCCGTTTTTCCCAAAAAAGGTCCTATGTTCCCCACTTTGTATGTGACAGGGGAACATGGGACCCTTTTTTTGAAAAAGGGTTAGGGTTAGGGTTAGAGAAAGTGTCCTATGTTCCCCGGTCACATACAAAGCGGGGAACATAGGACCCGGGGAACATAGGACCCGGGGAACATAGGTACGGTCCCGGCAGCTGCTAGCATAAAAGGGGACAGCACTAAAAACGGTGTTGTACCTATGTTCCCCGGGTCCTATGCTCCCTGTGTTTCCCAAAAAAGGTCCACTTTGTATGTGACAGGGTATGTGACATAGGACCCTTTTTTTGAAAAAGGGTAGGGTTAGAGAAAGGGTCCTATGTTCCCCGGTCACATACAAAGCGGGGAACATAGGACCCGGGGAACATAGATACGGTCCCCTAAAAACACTTTTAGCCTCATAACCAAAGGTTCACTTCGTTACACCTGCTTCAGTCTACAATAATCTCACGGATATATTGTTCCTTGCTGTATTAGGAAACTGAACTTCTAAGTTTCCAATTTGTTCCTTGCATTCACCAACGTAATGCTAACTAGCTTTTTCCAGAATTCCAAAACAGTTGAATAACTGACAGATATTGAAAGTGAAATCTTGGAAAAACATTCTTTTTTGACAATTACACAGCCATCCATCCATCCATTTTCTACCGCTTTATCCTCCACCAGAGGGTCGCGGGGGGTGCTGTGCCTATCTCAGCAGACATTGGGCGATAGGCGGGGTCACACCCTGGACAGTTGGCCAGTCCATCACAGGGCCACATATAGAGACAAACAACCAATCACTCACACACATACTCACACCTACGGTCAATTTAGAGCATTGGTTCTCAAAGTGCGGCCCGGGGGCCAATGGCGGCCCGCAGAAACATTTCTGGCGGCCCCGCAATGAATTACAGTTGATAGTTTTAATCCAGGAGGTACTAAGCTTGTTAAATGTTTATTGGACATACAGACTAATAAGTGTAAACAAAAATACTGGGTATTTACCTGGTTTCTATATGGTGAATTTTAGTGTATTATTGGGTTATAAGCTGGTAATAAGCAGGTAGCTACAGCCCCCAATTACTAGCTATTTACCCAGTAAATATATGGTAAAAGAAAAATGGCCAAAATACTGGATAATTACCCAGTAAATTATAAATTAAAATTATTATTAAAATTATTACAAATGGGATTTCTTTCTGTTTTTTCCCTTTGGCGGCCCTCAGTCCAATGCTGGGTTCCTAAATTGGCCCTCAGGTATCAAAACTTTGAGAACCCCTGATTTAGAGTGACCAATTCACCTAATCCCCATATCGCATGTTTTTGGACTGTGGGAGGAAGCCGGAGAACCCGGAAGAAACCCACGCACGGGGAGAACATGCAAACTCCTCGCAGAAAGGCCCTTGTTCCGAAGTTGTTCCAAACGGGGCTCGAAACCCAGGAACACGGGTCTTCCTGCTGCAAAGGCAAGAGTGCTAACCACTACACCAACCGTGGGCCCCAATCACACAGCCTTAAAATCCAAATAAATCCAGGCAGTAGTTAATATAAAATATTACACATACCACAAAAAAAAATTTTTTTTAACACTGTGTTTACACTGGAATTATATCAGTGTGAATGTGTTTAATCAGCATTTACTCCCACTGTTCAACCACTGCAAAGCATTTTATCGACTTAAGTCTCACTGAGAACGACCTGGGTGAGGTTGTTCCGTTAGCTTCAATGTTTAAGTGTTTGTAAGTGATCCTTACTTTTTTAAATCTTGGGAAAGTGCCCAGTATCATATTATTTCATCAATAATCGGATAATCTAAATGATTGATTTCAATAAAAATGGCAGTATAAGATGTCTATGAAGTCATAATTCAAACACCACAGGGCAGAACAACCACTAAATCCTGGATCTACCCTCTAATTTTAGTGTGACACAGGCTTAAAGGACACCTGTGCCGCCACAGTCCTTTTCAACTGGAGTATAAACATCAGGTTACGATGGTTCACTGATGCATTTAAACGCTCTATCCACTTCCTCCAATCAGCGGAGAGAAAACGCTCGCTCACTCACGCCATATTATTTCTTGTCCGAATTTCCAAGAAATTCCAACTGTCGTCTGCTCCGCCTCCGAATGCTTCATAATGACAGTCAATTATGCATTCCCAGGGTGATGTTGCTAGCAGAAAAAACCTGGCCAGTCGCACAGTCGGCACAGTGGGCTGATAGAAGGAACCACAGTCACTCGCTTAGAATATAAAAAAATAAAACCTCTGAAATAGGATGTGCAAAACAAAAAAGGGGATGTCTTAAGTTTGAATAAGTAATATTTCACTGATCATTTACCATCTCCTGAATCCACCTGGGTTTAAACTGCTCACTAAATGAGAGATAAATGTTTCATTTCATGTGCATTTTCATTCATCTTAATGTTCTGTCCTTCTCCATTTTGCAGTTTCTTCTTTTATTTTGTGAAATCTGAGCCTCGAACCCTGAAAATCCTTATTTTTCCCAGGAGGATCCTTCAAGTATAAAAATGTTTTTTTTTTTTTTTTAAATGTGATCCTGGCTCAGACTGAGGGATTTCTGTGTGAGGTCTCATAAACACTTATCTTTCCTAAGGGGGACTTTTTCTTTCCCTCCACAACTGCACCGACGCATCTGTGAGAGCAAACATTAGCACAACTATCACCACCTCTATCTCTGCACTTCATTCTTTGACTTGATTTGATTAGATTATGGCTCTCAGAGCTTTGATTCAGTCATCAATGCGTCAACATTTGATGATCCATAATTAAATATCTTTTATTATTTTTTATTATACAACATAAACCCGTGGAAACTAGGAAAATAATGTTTTAAAAAGAGTTAATTCAAGACGAACGTACATATGCAATAGAACCCTCTTCAGCCGTCTGTATTGTCCTCTGATCCTCTGTATTTCATAACAACAGTGCGACTGTGAGTTAAGTGCATCGATAAGCACTGATTTTCATTCCTGTCCTCGCATTCTGTTTTATTTCAACTTCAAGAGTCAAATCCACGGAGATAATTTGATAACTCCCCTGTTTTTAACGCACGCATGCACGCACGCACGCACGTACGCACGCACGCACGCACGCACGCACGCACACACACACACACACACACACACACACACACACACACACACACACACATTCTTGTACTTACTGCATACTGACGACCAGTATTTCCACTTTATAAATCAACATAATTACAAATATCTACTTCATGAATGACATCTGCAAAGAACTACTGGTTGCAGTACCATAAATGTCTGCAGGTGGAGCCCCAGGGCAGAAAGGGCTGGAAATTTTTTTTCGATTTTCTTTTTTTTTTTAAATTTTTGGTCCAAAATTTTACAAAAACATCATACATCAACAAAAATGTTAAGTCCAAAATTTGAAAAACATTTTTGACCCAAAATAAAAATAAAAATTGTCCCAAAATGTGAAAAAAAAATTTGACCCAACATTTGAAAAAAAAAATTTGACCCACAATTTGAAAAAAAAAATTGACCCAACATTTGAAAAAAAAAATAAAAAAAAAATTGACCCAACATTTTAAAAAAAAATTTGACCCAAAATTAGAAAAACATTTTTTTACCCAACATTTGAAAAAAAAATTTGAACCAAAATATTTGAAATTTTTTTTTTGACAAAAACGTCCTATGTTGTCCAAAATATGAATTTTTTGTTTTTTTGAAAAATTGAGTATAGCATGTTTACGACCTAAGGAAGTGATTTCAATGAAAACAAAGTGAGGACCGGCCAAAATGTCCTCACTCTGTAAAAATGACCTCACTTTGTTGGTTAAAAACCCTCACTGGTCCTCAGTATGCCGCAAGTACAAGAACACACACACACACACACACACACACACACACACACACACACACACACACACACACACACACACACACACACACACACACACACACACACACACACACACACACACACACACACACACACACGTCCACTTGACTTGATGCAGATATTTACTCCATTAACCCTGAGAACACAGAGCATTTCTGCTGCTTTTTTCCATTACTATGTTAAAACGTATATATAAGAATGTGCATATAGAGAGTGTCTTATATCCTTTTTTTCAGCACAACCTATAGACAGTCTGATGAAATGTATTTTCCACTTTCACCCGCTATGTAAACAAACCTGAGCAAAAAGCAGTCAAACTGTTTAGAATCGGATTGAACTTTTGAAATATGGAAATACGTCACAGTTCAAAGTTCACAAAAAGAAAAGGAAAAACACGTCTATTTTTGTGACTTCTGCACAATTGTTAGTACTTTATATCACTTCTAAAAATGTGATATCAAATGAATCATAACTCAAAAACGCCTGAATATGTGACCTATAAACACACACACCCAGGACGTTCATATAAGGACTTGTGTATTATGTATTCCCACAGCAATTTACCAAGGGTGCACCTGTGCACTAAGGGTTAAAAAGAAAAGTAAAAAGTAAAAAGTAAAGGTTTATTAGAGGATGAACTGAATCTACTTGCTGGACTCATCTAGAAGCTGAAGATACTCATGCAAACTACACATCTTTGTCATCATTTTAAAGGTCCAGGTCTAGGTCACCAGTGAAAGCCGGCCATGTGACGTTATTGTATGTATCAAGGAGGAAAAAGGCTAATTCTGAGTCACATTACAGTTCTACCGTGGCTTGTAGATTTATCACAGAAATTCCAGGCCTTATCTCCTATCGCCGCTTGTCTGAGGTCCTTACTTTCTTTAGAGGTAAAATCCAGAATTTGGCCTTGAGCTGGATGCTTTGAATGTCTTTCCTGCAATCACTCTCTCACTACGAACCGCTGCCATCTTTACTGCTGTGTTCAAGTGCAGCTCATAATCACAACATTGTGAACGAGACATGCAGAACTCAACCTCGAAAAAAACGGTTCTGAATATGACGACACAGAGTTCAAATACATATGGTTAACACCTCTATTTGAACGGTCTGAAGGTACTTAAACAGGTGGACGACCTACGGCGACATCACATCAAAACTATACTCTATATTCACGCAAAAATATTTGTTTCCTGACATCTTGCGAAGCACAACGTAGATCCCAATGTTTTCCAGCGATATTGAAAAAAGTAAATCTGTCGTCTTACCTGTATATGAGAATATCGTCTGTGGAGCTGTTGTACTGGATCTGGTACATGCGGACCCCCGGTATGTGGTTCTGCGGCGGCCACCTTATGGTGGCGGAGCCGGACGTGAGGTCCGACACGCTCACTCTCTGCTGGTCCGACCGCGCCTGCCCCCCGCTGACGTTGGACTTGATGGAGGTGGGGATGTCCGAAGGACCCGGATCTAGGTCGAGTTTGGGGTCGTAGTGCGGCGAAGGGTTGACCACCAACTCAACGGGAGTGGTGGCCTCCCCGGCGGCGTTAGACGCTATGCAAGTGAACGTTCCGGAATCCTAGAAAACAAGAATTCATATTCGATAGTAGCAAATAAGTGAGCTAAGATCACCGTTCCTCGCTAACGAAAAGCCTCGTCTCTACCTTGACGGACGCCTTCAGGATGTCCAGCGATCCGTTCTCGTAGCAAACGGTCCTGGACGTGTTTCCGATCAGCTTCCCGTCGGGGCTGACCCAGTGCGTCGACGGCTCGGGATCTCCGATGGACTTGCACCGCAGGCTGACCTCCTGACCCTCCATCACAAACATCTTGGAGGTGTGACGGGTGATCATCGGAGGCTCGCATACAAACTCCTCCTGCATGGGGATAAAAGAAGCAAACGAGAGGAAATCGTGGAGTCAGACTCAGGTCAGGCCAGGAGTGTTTTTTTTTTTACAGCGCCCCCCTCTGGAACGGTGGATGCACTGCTCCTCATTATCAAAACATTGTTTTAACAGTGTTTAAAAATAGCTTCTTCACGACTCCCCGCCGCAGTCCCTTTATGACTTTAAATCGGAGTCAGACCCAGAGTCAGAAGACACTGTCGCTCGTGAAACACCTCCACAACGGACGTTATTCTTCTTCTGCGGTTCAATGTACGCAACCGGATGTGCCCGGACTAGTGCCCGGAGCAGGACGATCGGTAACTATTACGGGATTTTCAGAGATCTCGTTGAGCCCTGAGATTACAATAAAACACAACGTTTGTTTCGAACCGTCAGGGCTTCATAAACAAGGTAATGACGCAGATACACACTAAAAAAACAGCGTTAATAGGAACTTCCGGTCTAGTTCCGCTTTAAGATGAATGAAAATGCACATGAATGTGCTGTTTGAAAGCAAAGACCGGCAGAAAAATTTAACATTTATCTCTCATTTAGCGAGCAGTTTAAACCCAGGTGGATTCAGGAGATGGTGAACGATCAGTGAAATATTACTTATTCAAACTTAAGACATCCCCTTTTTTGATTTGCACATCCTATTTCAGAGGTTGAATTTTTTTATATTCTAAGCGAGTGACTGTGGTTCCTTCTATCAGCCCACTGTGCCGACTGTGCGACTGGCCGGGTTTTTTCTCCTAGCAACATCACCCTGGGAATGTATAATTGACTGTCATTATGAAGCATTCGGAGGCGGAGCGGACGACGGGATTTCAAAACTGTCCGTTTAGCCTGATGTGAGTCTTTTCCCACTACAGTACAGTGGTAGTAGGAGGGAGGTAGGGCTACCTTTGCCTCCTTGGAGATGGCGCTTTTGGAAACCAGGTCATTTTCCTCGGCATATTGGCTCTGGCTGACCTGCATTGTTGACTTCCTCCAACAGAGTTTCGGAGCGAGTTCAATTATTTGCAAATGAAGATTAACAGATCTAAGGGTTTTCCCTCTCTTGCATTATTTAAAACCCACCCGCCCGCATCTATGCCTGAATAAAGCTGGAAAAAAACCCCTGGTGGAGTATTACTGCGAGGCCAAGCAAGGGCAGCGGAGGCTTACCAGGGCTTACTCATCATTCCTACCACTCAGCGTGACTCCAGGCCCCCTTTTTCTCAGCCTGTCTCAATTCTTGTTAGCAGTGGTGATGGTTTTCTGGCCTGGTGACTGCAGGGCTGCAAAGCTTTCAAATAAACAACAAGTACCTTGCTGCCCCGGTGTTACATGACCCTCGACTGCTGCTGTGAAGCCGAGACTAAAAAGCCGTGATTGAAGTGAGCGACCGCCTGATGTGAGAGCTTGGAAGAGAGCGAAAGCAGCAAAAAAGTTGGGGAGATGGAGGAGAAAAACGCCATGAATACTCAATCAGTCTTCTTATCAGTGAACACAAGCAAACAACACTGGAGACACCAACGTCTGTTTTAGCTCACAGGAAATCAGGAGCTGTGTGTCGCATGAGTGAAATCTAAGAGAAGGATTCAAACACCCAAGTCTTAAGGCCACATTATACTTCTCCGACTGCGTAATGCGTTATCCGTCTGCGTCACCACGGAGACCACCCGAGCCTTTATACTTCTGCGTCGTGGTGACGGATAGGCGCTGCAATTTCCCGCCCGATCAGTAGGGGTCGCTGCGCAAGGTTGTTGTGCTTTTGGCTACAGTGAGCAATGATATCCGAGGGAGAAAGACTGTTGTTGTTGAAACAGTGGCCGTTTGTCACTTTTCTGTGTGACGGAATGCAGTTTTAAGATAATTTGAGGCGGGAAATTGGCCATTTAGAGTCTAAACATGTGCTGTGTGTGTTAAGATATGACGTATTTATAGTTTGGCAGCGGCGTTATCGGCGGGGATCAGCTCCGCGTCTGTGGACGCTCGGTGCTCACTGTGAGCCGGCACAGAGCAGCGTTATCTCGGCCTGTCCTGAGGACCAATCGCAGCTCTTGCCGTCTCCGTTGTGCCTTGATGGAGTGACAGACACTTATAAATAATATTTTGTGCAGTCGGAGACGACCGGAAGCTCTTCGACAGGCTCTACGTCGACGCAGAGTCTCTGCGTAACCTACGCAGAGCACTTTACGCAGAAGTATAAATTGGGCTTTAGTCTTAGTGAAAGAGGCAGCAATGGACTTTGGTGAGAGAGAGTGAGCACTGAAAGTAGCACAAACTTCAGTTTTCACACAGAAAAGCGGGTAAAAGAAGCAGAAAGGGGTTGGAACTCTCACTCATTGAACATTTTTTGACAATACTACAGCCATAAAATCAATATAAATCCGGGCAGCCTCGTTTACTCGATGGTCATACGAGGGTTAAATGGCTATAATCTGTTTTCCCTACGTCCCTGCTGAGAGTCACAGAAAGTGTGTACAGCTCATTCAGTACCTCATACAACTACATTTGAGAAAAAACGTACACTATCCCTTTAAGGCGACAAGCAGCCAAGGAGCTTTTTATTGATTTTGTAAACTTGCTTGGTGGCTGATGGCTCATGTTTGACCTCTGATGGATGCAGTCATGACTTGTGGCTCCGGCGTCCTCACAGGAGGAAAAGAGGCTATTAACTCCCCGATAATTAATATGTCCCCGACACTCTAGCGACACAGAGGTCCCCGGCTCGACCTCTTCTCATGGCTAATCCTCTTACAGTGATCCCGCAGCCCCCTCTGTGAAGGAGGTCCACGACTATTACTGGAGGAGAGGCACTGGTCCGTTCACCAATCCACTCTGTTGTGACACCGATTAATCCTGTCATAATCTGGCGGCGCACCTTCCCGTCATCACTGTAGCTCTCCATCAGGCCAGAAGAGGTCGGTCTGGGTCGAACAAGTGTAAAGTCGTCTATATGATCCTTATTATAGCAGGACGGTGAAAATAAACAACACTTAATTCCGCTGTTAGGTACAAGGACAAGCACAGGAACACAGTCGTGCAGCAGCAGCAGCAGCAGCAGCAGGTGTTGAGATGAAGAGCAGATCTGGACTGTACCACACTCTCTGAGGGGTGTAGCTGCTCTGAGTTGATTTATACCCACTTAAATATGTCATTATTGACGATCAGGAATAACCAGCTTAGCTTAAAGCGGAACTAGACCGGAAGTTCCTATTATCGCTGTTTTTTTTGGTGTGTATCTGCGTCATTACCTTGTTTACGAAGCCCTGACGGTTGGAAACAAACAGTTCAGCCATTGCTGAGAACGTTGTGTTTTATTGTAATCTCGGGGCTCAACGAGATCACTGAAAATCCCGTAATAGTTACATAAGCAGCGGTTCTCCTGATCAACCGATCGTCCTGCTCCGGGCACTAGTCCGGGCACATCCGGTTACGTACATTGAACCACAGAAGAAGAATAACGTCCGTTGTGGAGGTGTTTCACGAGCAACAGTGTCTTCTGACTCTGGGTCTGACTCCGGTTTAAAGTCATAAAAGGGACTGCGGTGGGGAGTCGTGACGAAGCTATTTTTAAACACTGTTAAAACAATGTTTTGATAATGAGGAGCAGTGCATCCGCCGTTCCAGAGGGGGGCGCTGCGCTTCTGAGAACGGATGTGCTGGATAGTACTGGCCAATCACAAGACTCTGTCTTCTGGGGGTGAAAGTTCACTCTGAAATCTCGCAGCAGAAAAACACCGTCAGAAAAGAGGATTTCTATCGGCTCGTTTACAGCAACTAGGAGGTTTTTGACCATAAAAACAAGTTAATATATGTAAGTAGACCTCCATAACTAACATTTATGTGCAACAGGACCACTCTATGTCACCTTTAATTTATATCCTGAGTGACATAAATGTCCCATTTCGGACAACTGGAAACTGTTATGTAAGTACTGCAATGCAAAGTGCACTTGCACAAACGTGTCTTCAGTGATATGTTTGGTCTTAAAGAGTTAAACGAACATCACAACTACCTTAATAAAGTACTTATTGTTCTTGTCTGGTATGCAAGCTAATTTTGCACTACCCGATTGCTGATATTATTTTTATTTCTTTCTTCTTTTGATTCTCCGTGTGTCTAATGCATCTAACTGCAGCATTGACAATGAAGCTTCTCGAATCTTGAAAGTAATAGAGCATTTTGATCAAATCCATCCTTTAGCATAAATGAAGAAACTGCAGTAAATATACAGAGACAAATGAACACGCCGAGAGAGAGAGACTGTGAACGCTGGAAGCTTTTCTCGTCCACCGAGCAGGTGCAGCAGCGTCTCCCTTCAGACTGCGGATAAGTACGTTTTCTTAATTATAATTATACTTAATTATAGTTATGCAGGCACATGCTACATGTCTTTAATGACACGAATCCTCAAAACAATTGCAAGCTTCAATGTCGCGTTACTCCAATAACGTTTGCTGCATTCGTTCATCTGTGTTTTCTCACGTTGACTCATGATAATATATTATATTATAATATACACAACCTTCAAACAGGAGCATTTCTCTTCCAGTCTCTCTCATAATTGCCTTTTGCAGAATTGCATCCATCATTTTTTTAGTTCAAACATTTCAACTTGAACAAGTGAAGCAAATTAGCTTCTACTTTTGTCCTTTCATTGACATTTTGTGGACTTTAAAAACCAACAAACTTTGAGTTTGATATATTTGAGGGTGTAGTGCATGCAGGCAGATGTTGAGTAGATGGGTAGGTCCTCTAAGTTTGGTTCAATGATATATTCATATATATATGGTCATTTTGTTTAAAGAGGACGAAAACAGTGTTTCTAATTTATATTTTAGCAAATTAAACACGACGACACCGCACTCTCATCACGACTGACACCAACCATCTGTCCTGCTGATGTGTCCTTGACAAACAAGTCATTCTATGTCCTGAGTTTGCTGAAGTTAACACAGCAGAGACTAAAATCTGCCACTAATCTCTTTAAAAAGTGTACTGTATTTGTTATTCTGCAGCTAACGCCGACTTTCAAATCAATAGATAATTAGACTTATTTTTTTTGTTTCCTTATTAAAAAAAGAAATCTACTTTTTGTACCAGAGCAGAAACTTTGTCACCTCTGAGTTCAGAATGTTTGTCACTTCCACAAACCTCTTTGATGGTCCAGAAGTATTTTCCAGCCAGGTCTTTGGGCGACGCGCAGGTCTCCAGGTCGTCCTCCCTGGTCAGTCGGCGGAGCCACACCAGCTCGCAGTTACAATGCAGAGGGTTCCCGCCGAAACTCAGCACCAGCGCCGTGAGAGGAGAACCTTTCATCTTAGCGTAGACCGGGATCCGCAGGAACAGCGGGTCGGGAGGAATCTTTTTCAGTTTGTTGGAGGTCATGTCCAGTCTGGTGATGGGGACAGAGAATACAGTTCAATTCACCTGTCCTTATCATCATTCACCTGTCCTCATCATCGTTCACCCGTCCTTATCATCATTCACTTGTCCTCATCATCATTCACCTGTCCTTATCATCATTCACTTGTCCTCGTCATCATTCACCTGTCATCATCATCATTCCCCTGTCCTTATCATCAATCATTTGACCTCGTCATCATTCACCTGTCATCATCATCGTTCACCTGTCCTCATCATCGTTCACCCATCCTTATCATCAATCATCCGTCCTTATCATCATTCACCTGTCCTCATCATCGTTCACCCGTCCTTATCATCGATCACCCATCCTTATCATCAATCATCCGTCCTTATCATCATTCGCTTATCCCATCCTCATGGTTCACCTGTCGTCATCATCATCATTCGCCAACTGTCCTCATCATTCACCTGTCCTCATCATTCGTCCTCGTCATGATTCACGTCCTCATCATCATTCACCTGTCCTCATCATTCATTCAACTGTCCTCATCATTCATTCACCTGTCCTCATCATCATTCACCCGTCCTTATCATCATTCACCCGTCCTCATCATCAATCGCCTATCCTGTCCTCATCGTTCACCTGTCGTCATCATCATCATTCGCCTTCCTGTCCTCAACATTCATTTGTCCTCGTCATGATTCACATGTCCTCATCATCATTCACCTGTCCTCATCATCATTCACCTGTCCTCCTCATTCATTCATTCACCTGTCCTTATCATCATTCACCTGTCCTCATCATTGTTCACCCGTCCTTATCATCAATCATCCGTCCTTATCATCATTCACCTGTCATCATCATTCGCCTATCCCATCCTCATGATTCACCTGTCATCATCATCATTCACCTGTCCTTATCATCATTCACCTGTCCTCATCATCATTCACCCGTCCTTATCATCATTCACCTGTCCTCATCATCATTCACCTGTCCTCATCATCATTCACCTGTCCTTATCATCAATCACCCGTCCTTATCATCATTCACCTGTCCTCATCATCATTCGCCTATCCCGTCCTCATGTTTCACCTGTCCTAATTATCATTCACCTGTCTTTAATATTCACCTGTCCTTGTCGTTCACCTGTCCTCAGCATCATTTACCTGTCCTCATCATTCATTCACCTGTCCTCATCATCATTCACCTGTCCTCATCATTCATTCACCTGTCCTCATCATCATTCACCTGTCCTCATCATCATTCACCAGTCCTCATCATCATTCACCTGTCCTAATCATCATTCACCTGTCCTAATCATCATTCACCAGTCCTAATCATCATTCACCTTTCATCATCGTTCGCCTTTCATCATCATTTACCTGTCCTCATCATCATCATTCACCTTTCATCATTTACCTGTCCTCATCATCATTCACCTGTCCTAATCATCATTCACCTGTCCTAATCATCATTCACCAGTCCTCATCATCATTCACCAGTCCTAATCATCATTCACCTGTCCTCATCATCATTCACCTGTCCTAATCATCATTCACCTGTCCTAATCATCATTCACCAGTCCTAATCATCATTCACCTTTCATCATCGTTCGCCTTTCATCATCATTTACCTGTCCTCATCATCATCATTCACCTTTCATCATTTACCTGTCCTCATCATCATTCACCTGTCCTCATCATACATTCACCTGTCCTCATCAGCATTCACCTGTCCTCATCATTCATTCACCTGTCCTAATCATCATTCACCTGTCATCATCATGATTCACCTGTCCTCATATTCACCTGTGTTTTTTTTGTTTTTTTTTTACTCAGATTCAATATTTGACCTGAGATTTAAACTTTTCTCTTTCTTTTCCAAAAACCCATTTTTAAAAACACTTGTGATGACACTGCAGACTTATTTCTGACCCTGAGATTAGCAGTTTCAACAGAAACGCAGGCACGTCTTGTATCTCTCATCAGTGGACGGGAGCTGGTGAATCCATAAAATTGGCTAGTGTGTAATAAAGGCCAGAGGCTACAGAGAGCTGTTGGAGTAAGTGGACCTTGTGATGAACCTCTTCACACAACATTCTGTTTAGGGAGGCGCCTCTTAATTAAAGCAGGAGTCACACCCTGTTTGTTTTATTTTTTAATTCACGTTTAAAAGTCTTCTCTCCTTCAGAGCTCATGTACTGTATTTCTAAAAGTTTCCCAGAAATACACTTGTTGTTCTTATTATCATGAGGTTGCGTGTTTTCAGTGTTTTCAGCACAAACTCGTGAACCTCATCGACTAATCCATTTCAATTTATGTCAATCGTCGACAGGTTATAGCGGGAAACCGAACCAATATAAATCGATTGATTTAAAAGGTTCTAATGGTTCTCTCTCTGCCCCGGAGACACAAACGTGTGGACCAGCAGGTGCACTCGTGAGCGTTTTTTTTTTTTTTCCACAAATCCACAAATTTAAAAAACTGCTGTCCATGAAAGAACGCAGAGAATTAAAGTGCACAGCGCTACCCCTGCTCGCCGCGGCTATAAGCTTCCTGTGAAGTCATCGTTGTTGAATGTTTCTGGGGGGAATCGTTGGAGAAAATGGGCTTCGTGGTGTTTTAGTCGCTGACGACAGTGAATAACTGAATTCACCGCGTTATTACCGGCGGTCACCGGCTCCTCGTGTTCTGGAACCCGTCTAATTACTGGAGACCCAAGAAGACACATCCTGGAAAATGTTTATGGATTATAGGTTTGTTTTTCGTTTCCTTTTCTGTTGCATTTGTGGACCCCGTCTACAAAAAAAGGCTTTGTTCAAATATGATTCTTGATTCCTGCTTCATTCACGACTTGTTAAGTTTACAAAGTTCAGGATGTCCTACACATTTGCTTCCAGCACAGCAATCACAAGTTCCACTTGAACGCAGCATTAGACACAGGAAGTAACAAGCTGCAAGGCAGTGGGTCACAGAATAGTTCAAAGCCTCCGGGGTGAAGACGACTCTCTATATTTACTTCGGAAGAAAAACCTTGTTCCTTGGTATAAAAAGAGGCTTCCGACAAGAAGAGAGAGAGAGATATACGAGCTCAGACTCAGAACTAGTAGAGTTGTCGTTTTAACCCTTTACTTGGCAAATAACTTTATTTGATAACTTCTGCAGACATCCAAAAATCCTCCTCTGCTGCATCTATGGTAACATCTCAAAAACTAATGATGGTAAGTTGATGACTTCAATCAGGACAGGGGTCCCTGAGAACCAGGATTGGATAACACATAATTCTCTAATCTCTAATTTAGTGTTTTTCGTGTATATTCTTATACATAGGAAATATACGGTGCCTTCGTTGACCTCGATTTCCTACATGAACATATCTTGTTTTGTTGTGTCCTTCACTAACACTCCAGCGTTGACATTTTTTAATTTTATTTAAATGAGTACCCTGTAAACCAGGGGTTCTCAAAGTTTTGATACCCGAGGGCCAATTTAGGAACCCAACATTGGAGTGAGGGCCGCCAAAGGAAAGAAAACAGAAATAAATCCCATTTGTAATCATTTTAATGACCAGATTGCAGTTCTACAGTTTAGCGTTAAGTAATATAAGCATTAATATAATGTTATTTAAGCTTTGTAATTTACTGGGTAATTACCCAGTATTTTGGCCATTGTTCTTACCTTCTAATTACAGGTTAATACCAAGTAACACATTTCTGTTACCATATATTTACTGGGTAAATAGCTAGTAATTGGGGGCTGTAGCTACCTGCTTATTACCAGCTTATAACACAATAATACACTAAAATTCACCATATAGAAACCAGGTATATACCCAGTATTTTTGTTTACACTTATTTGTCTGTATCCAGTAATGTCCAATAAACATTTAACAAGTTTAGTAGCTCCTGGATTAAAACTATCAACTGTAATTCATTGCGGGCCGGCAGAAATGTTTCTGCGGGCCGCCATTGGCCCCCGGGCCGCACTTTGAGAACCAATGCTGTAAAGGGTTCAACTGCCAATCCCATGCTCACAACTGACCCCCTCGAGTGAATCACATGCTGCTGTGTTTTCTTAGAAATATTTCTTTATATTGCCGTTAAACTGCACAGCAGAGAACCGAGCCTCACGCTGAGCTCGGTGATTCCAGTTCAGTTGCATCCTGCTGTGGTTTCAGTGAACCGTAAACAAAACCATCATATTACATGGTTTGAATTTGAATTTCTGAAGCTTCGCTCGGCACAAAGGCACGGTCGGGCCTTTTATTCCTCATCGGTTCAGATATTTCTCACCAGTTGAAGGTTTTTCGAGTTCGTGTTCAGAGTCTGAATCGGTTTTCTACCATTATTTATTATAGCATTATACAGCCGTGAACAATATAACTGAGGTTTGTTTTTGTTTATTTAATTTTTCTATCTTTGGGAAGATTAAGCATGACAA
Source organism: Microchirus variegatus (assembly GCF_963457635.1). Lineage (NCBI taxonomy): Eukaryota > Metazoa > Chordata > Actinopteri > Pleuronectiformes > Soleidae > Microchirus > Microchirus variegatus. The sequence goes on from NC_139804.1 coordinate 34,690,295, forward strand.
TAAATAATAACACACACATATATATATATATATATATATATATATACATAAACTAGTTCTGTTGTCTCTAGTTCACCAGCAGAAGTTGCTGAAGTTGCCTTTAATAAATAGATGTTAAGGAGACAGTGAGAGAACAACCCGAGGCGCCGACTTTTCCATTACCCTTGAATGTTTGAATGAGTGTTATCGCACTAAAGAGGGTGCTAAACTCTCCGCGTCCCACCTGTGAGAGCGGGAGCTTCCAGTGCCGCGCAGCTGTTTGTCTGCTCTGTGAAAAGCATCAGGGACCGGTTACACCAAGTCTGCGGTGACCACTTTGTAACATCGCACGACGGAGGGAGGCTTCGATGAGTCGGGCAGATTTGTTTTAAGCGGGGGCAACCCCGACAACAAATCAGCTGCCGCCAAATGTGGCATCTGTAGCAGCTGCTGTTCTTACAATAGCCGTTTGTCTACTGTCGCGGTGAGAGCTCACACACTGATGTCGAGGCGTCGAGGGTCTCCTCACAGGAAGGACGTGGAGGAGTTTATCGCAACCCTCTTTAAGGCCACATTATACTTCTCCGACTGCGAAATGCGTTATCCGTCTGCGTCACCACGTAGACCACTCGAGCCTTTATACTTCTGCGTCGTGGTGACGGATAGGCGCCGCAATTTCCCGCCCGATCGGTAGGGGTCGCTGCGCAAGGTTGTTGTGCTTTTGGCTACAGTGAGCAATGGCGTCCGAGAGAGAAAGACTGTTGTTGTTGAAACAGTGGCCGTTTGTCACTTTTCTGTGTCCCGGAACGCAGTTTTAAGATAATTTGAGGCGAGAAATTGGCCATGACGTATTTATAGTTCGGCAGCGACGAAGTCGGCGGGGATCAGCTCCGCCCTCTGTGGACGCTCGGTGCTCACTGTTAGCCGGCACAGAGCAGCTTCGCTCGGCCTGTCCTGAGGACCAATCGCAGCTCTTGCCGTCTCCGTTGTCCCTCGACGGAGTGACGGACACTTAAAAAATATTCCGTGCAGCCGGAGACGACGCAGAGGCTCTACAACAGGTTCTGCGTCGACGCAGAGGACTCTGCGTAGCCTACGCAGAGCACTTTACGCAGGAGTATAAACTGGGCTTAAGTGTGGACAAAGCCCAACGGAATTCTTCTTTTCACATCAACTCTCATTCTAATCCCACATCAATAATATTAACCCATCTGCATATTTCCATCAACGCAATATTAATCCACTCCAATCCTTGTTTACAGCCTCATCACCGCCCGTCCCTCACCTCTCTGCTCTCCCCATCACAGCTGCCCTGCATCATCACCAAATCATCACCTACAACAACTCCACTGCCTCCAGGTTAATCTCAAGAATTCAATTCTGAATCCTCCTGGATGCCTTCCACCACAGACCCATCCACAACCTCGCCCCTCCGTATCTCTCCGACCTTCTCCACATCGCCGCTCTGCTTCTCATCTTTGGAATTCACTCCCACTAGGCCCGTCGCGATATTCCACAAATCAATTAATTGCACGATAATTAAAATTAGCTCGATCATTTTTCTGGCCGCGATAAATGCCATTTGCATGCTTTTTTGTTTTCCCCGTCTCTCTCTCTCTCTCTCGGGTCCTAATGTGTGTGAAATTTGATGTAGTATGCATGCCAGGTGGCTAGGTGGCGCTGTGAAGCACTGCCATACAACAACACCAGGAGCGATTTGCGATTTTAAGCCCCAAAAACTAACCCTGCTGTGTCCTTGAGTGTTGGAAAGGCACTTACAAATTAAATGCATTAATATTATCATTGTTAAGTGTTAATAAAGGTACAGTACGTACATTTTCAGTTTAAAACGCCTTGATTCTCTCCGTGCTGCAGCTCGTGGCCGTTTGCCTGTATTTTAAAGGTGAATTTGTTTTCTCTTTCTTTTCTTTCTTCTCCAGCTCATTTCTGACTGTGGTCAGTCTGTGTTTTTACGAGTGTTTGTCTGATTGAAAAACTGCCAGTGACGTTGGTGAAAGGTGGCTGAGGCTGCACCGCACACACACTCCTGTACGAATGAAAAGTAGTAGATCTATCAAGTTACCAAAAAAAAAAGAGGCAATAACTGTATTTGACTCTTTCACTCCCAGTGTTGAGAGTGATTTCAATCAAACGTGCTATAGTGAGAGGTCCAACCTTTTTACAGTGGAACAACAGAAACGCCAGGCTTTTATTTTGAAAGCAGGGTTGCTGCTTCCTGTTTACATCTGAACGGTCATGTATCGTTTTCAGGTGGGTTAGTGCGGATGGAGGTACATTTAAAACCTTTAAGGTACTACTCAACCATTTGGTCGACCACAATTTAAGTCACTATATCCTATTGAAAAGGCATCAAGCTGAACCCACGAACACTATTTATGGGTTTATATGACCCAAAATCCACTTTTTTTATACATATATTGTCTAGTCGCTGTATAATAGTTTTTGTTACATTTTCGTAGTGTTTCAAAAAAGTCATGTAAAATAACACGGTCGCGGGCCGCGGTTGCATAGCCACCGTTAGCAGCGAGACGCCATGTTTCTACCGGAGCCTGTAAGGACAAACGCGAGAGAACAAATCAAGCGTCGCTTTACCGTAGCGCTCAGGGAAGGGAGGGGGTGAGCAGAGGAGCAGTTTGTTGTTGTAAATTTCAGCCTCTCCTCTAGATGTCACTATAAACTACTTACTTCACCTTTAATGTCACTTGTTCTGAATGTTGTACTTTATGAATTATGCAAACCAGGTTTATTATGTAAAGACGTCTCAACCGTTTGGTAGAGGCCTGTATCTGAAATACTGTAGGGTCTAATTAAAAAAAAAAATATATATATATATATTTATTGTCGTTATTGCTATCATAAGTAAATAAAATAAAATAATAAATAATGCAAATAAATAATTTTTCCTTTGCTTTTTTTTCGTGGTGTGTGTACCTTAAATGGTTAAGAATATCCTACTGGACCACAGCTTGACGGCAGAAACCACACACACACACACACACACACACACACACAGGCTGAGGACAACTTTGCAACCCCTCACCTCGCCAGTTTGTGCAAGTTGGAGAAGATTCCCTCGGGCACGCTCTCGATCAGGTTGTGGTCCAGACTCAGCGTGTTCACGCTGACCAGCAGGGCGATGGTCTCCCAGGGAATGTCCACCAGGTTGTTGTAGCTCAGATCCAAGTCCTCCAGGGTCTCCAGGAAATCCTGGTAAAAGATGGGGGTGGGGGGGGGTGTCAGCGTTGATCAAAAGTCAGAGCAAATAAAGGACGAGGAGTGCAGGAGCGATAAGAGCCCGTTGAAGAACCTAAGTGTTGTTGTCATTGCCGTAATTACTTTCATAATTCACACAATCGGGAACTCTGCTTGAACGCCGTCCTCGTCGTGGCTCAGTTCTCGTCACATTAATCTGTGCTTTATTACTTTCCGGACAAAAGAAATCTCATTTCCTTCTGACAAAAGAAACTTTAAGTTCTTTGTCAAAGAGCTGCTCACGGAGCCGAGTGAACAGAAAATCGCTCTTAAACGGCCTAAATTTCATGACTCGTCCCCCGGGGGAGGAAAATTACACGAGCGGTTTTTGTTCCAACCTTTTGTTAATGACACGTATTTACTTTCAGTTACAAGGTGGAAGCAGGTGTTTCTGTTGACTTTAAAGGGATCGTTTGTTTTTTTTTGTGCGACACAAGGCAGAATTTAGCAGCATTAAAAAGGGCTATTAAGTCTATTAAGCACTTCACTCTCACCATAATACAGCCTTTTCTTGACAGGAAACGTGTCAATTTGTAAAAAACACCCACTCTCAAGAGAATCAGAGATTTTACATCACTGGCTCACAGGGGTTATTGATACGCCGCTGCTTCCATCAGCAGTTTTGAACCAGAAGCTCCTGTGTTCCTGCAAAGCACGATAATGGTGATTTTCTTTGAGTGGGGGGAGAGTGATAATTTTACTAGAAGACTTCATTTTCCAGTTAAGATAAAGTGGCAAAAACACATTTTTAAGAGTTCATAAACTCTCTCCTCTTTGGTTTCCTGCACAAATCCCTCCGGAGGCTCCAACTGGTCCAAAACTCAGCAGCCTTCTCTTCTCACCTTCAAACCTCGACACAATCTCTCCCCCTCCGCCTTCGTTGTTTTAGCTTTTTAGCTTTGAATGTTGTATTTTTACTAGGGCTGTCAAAAGATTAAAATTTTTAATCAGATTAATCACAGGGTAGCTGTGGATTAATCACGATTAATCACGATTAATTACCATTCGTAAATATGCCAAAAAAATTCTAATTTTCTCTTTATATTGTTGTAGGAACGGAGAGATAAATAAAGTATGTGAAAATATAAATGTAAAGAACAATAAAATACTGTAAATAACTTGTAAAAACCTATACAAACTTAGTAAAAAATAAACATTACATTGTAAAAAAAAAAACACATTATAAGACAATATAAATAAATAGAAAAAATAAAATGCTGTAAATAACTTTAAAAACAGCAGGAAATTCCTCATCAGCACCTTTGAAGCACTGCTTCTACTAGTTAGCATTAGCGTTAGCTAGCATTCTGACGCTAATGTTAGCTGCTGTCTGTGTCCCCGTTAGTTAGACAATGACTGTTAATGTTATGATTATATCATTATCTGCGCCAGTAGTTCCACTTACAACTGTGTGTCTTTCTTTCTTTTTTCTTCATCCTCTCTTTTTTCTTCCTCTTCTAACTTCCTGATTGATAACTCCTCTTCATTTTCATTCAGCTTCACACAGGTTAACGTGAGGAGACCAGGGGCCCCTTTAGGGGGGTTTACTACTGAGATGTCATTGCAAATCAACCATTGTTGTTTAAGGGAGACGGGGATGCAGCTGCTCACTGATGCATTTAGGCTCCGAGTGGGAGCCTCCAAATCGGCTCAGGGCCCCAAGCAGTTGCCCGCCGCCTTGCCTGTTCATAAACTGCACGTCTACCCGTAGCGCGATGAAAGTGCGTTAATGTGTTAAAAAAAATTAACGCGTTGATTCCACAAATTAACCATCCTGCGTTAACGCGTACATTTTGACAGCCCTAATTTTTACTGCTTGTATTTGATGAATTTTGATTGTATTTTGCTGCTCTTTTAACCAACGCACTGTAACGTGACCTCGAGGGCTCACTGGCAGTCATAGTTTTGCCCCTGGAGGGACATCTTTTCCTAGATAAGGAAGGACAATGTAGTGAAAGCCAATCATCGTTGAGATTCCTCCATTGTTGTATCAGAAATGGAGGACAGTTGCTGTATGTGCTCACTGCGAGGACAATAAGAGCAAGGGCCAATTCCAATTCCTATCTTAACCCTCAATCTTAACCCTCAAGCTCAACCCTTAATCTTAACTGGCCCTCAAAACCAAGTGTTGAGGGTTATTTTGTCACTTAGAAAAGGGACACCCCTTAAATGCAGATACGTCTTCAGACTGTAGGGGGCAGAATAAAGCGAAAGCTGCGTCCAGTCTGTCGACTATTTCTTATGATCCGTTTGTCAGTCAAGTTATTAGGTTGTCAGTTAGTTATAAGATGATACTTATACAAATACCACAACCACGGCTTATTGAAAAGTAAACGATAGCAAACGATCGCGTGTCCGCACCGGCCGGCTATTGACAAAAGATCGCGAAATAAAAATAAATGTTACGCAACATACGTAAGTAAGTAATCCATAATATGGGCCTAAACTAAGATAATGCAATGGTTTTCATCATTTTTATATCTCTATTAACAAAGAAAATACTTAATTTGTAGCGTACTCGTTTCACTGCTTTCGGCGCCATCTTTGTTTTGTTAAAACACGCAATGCATTCTGGGTAGCCCTTGCTCCCAAGGGTGGTCTCGGAAAATCTCAATATTGAGGGCGATACAGCCCTTAAACTTGCCCCTCAACTTAATTTTTCTGAGAATCGGGACAGCACTTGCACTAGAGGGAGCACACATTTTTGAGATTGAGGGTTAAGTAAGAAATTGGAATTCACCCTAAGACCAGGAAAATAAGATGACAGTTGTGTTTACTTGCACCAGTAACACAAATGTACACTATTGGAATACCAGCAGCAGCGGTGACAACAGTGTAGCTTTAACCTGATTTATGACAGATTTACGAATGAGGTGAAAATAGAGTGGTATACCTGGAAGGCTCCTTCTGAAATGCTGTGCAGCTGGTTGTTGGCGAGGATGAGGTGCCGCAGGTTCACCAGGCCCTGGAAGTGGGAGTCGTCCAGGGTGGTGAGGCGGTTGGCGTCCAGGTGGAGCGCGTGGAGGTCCTGGAGGTCGGCGAAGGCGTACGGCCGGATCTGACTGATGGTGTTTCTGCTCAGGGTCAAGTGGATCTGGGTACGGAGAGAAAGGTTATATTTTTTTTTTTAAGTTGGACACTGAGGGCAGTAAATCAGCAGTTTAAAGACAGCCGTTGAAGGTATAGCTCAGATTTTGAGGTGTCGTCGTATGAGGTCCTGACAGCATCTTACTGACTAGAGAGGCAGGCGCTCACTTATGTGTAAGATTACTTCGTGCTGGGCGACATAACAAAAGGGTCATTTCGCACAATCTCTGTGTTCACTGCTTTATCTCAGCCTTCAGAGTCCATCAAGAAAATCCACTTTTTTCAGGTTTGGGTAAACAGAAGCTCCTGATCGTCTCTTTTTTTTTTTTTTTTTTAAAGTAAATTAATGTCACTTAGTTAAAATGGTTAAAACCTCATAAAACCATAATGGAAAGCAAAAACTTGAACTATCCCTTTAAACACTCAGGCGAACCCTTTTCATAATTAACATAATTTTTTGTAGTAGAAGATTAGACATTACAGATAAAATGGTAAAAAGCCAATTTCCGTGTACACATTGCTGAGGTTTGTTGGCTGATAAACGTTGGAATCAAAAGTGCAAAAAATATTTTTCTATTAACACCCAGGAAATGCTCAATCAACACCCGACATGTTCATGAACCTGTTTTGGCAAAGCGGCGCGATCACCGGAGACATCCGTGGCTCTCTGTCACATTAAAAGACTCCAACCTCATTTCCCCATGTTGTGTTTTTTTGTGTATTAGCAAACATCATCTGCGCGGCTGTAAGCGGAGGAGAAACTTATCTCCACACATCGAGGCGGCGGAAATCTCCAGCTGTGCCTGAAAACCCTGCGAGTGTTGGTGTTTCTCATCCTGGAGCCTCCTCCGCCTCCGTGCTCCGTGATTATGGTGAAAGTAATTGGTGAAATCCTCAAGACATCGCCAATTTTACCTTACTGTCTGAGCGTGATGTCGGAAAAAGGACCAGATGTTTGCTGCATTCAGTGTGAAATAAACACACGTTCACACCCAGCTGCGTGTTCCTGATGGCGCTGAAAGCCGAGGTTTCCTATCTCCTATCTGTTTTCACACCAATGCTTTTCATCTAACGCTGTTCCAATCCAGTCATGAAATTTACTCTCCCCAAAATGCCATTGTCCTGTTTTGAAGGTCCCATATTATACCCTATTAACCAAAGTTAAACTAGGTCCTGGTGCCCTAATGAACATGTCTGTGTCATGCTTTAGTCAAAATATCATAAGGATGAAGCACAATAGCAGTTCAATAACTCTGCCAAAACAGCCTTTTTCAAAACGCTCGGTTTTGTGCCTGGTCATTTACATGTGAATGAGACCCAGGTAAACACACACCCACTGCTTCCAGGGGAGTGTTGCCACTTATCACCTATTGTCATGCAGCGTCGTCACAACCCCCGCTCCATATACCCCATAGTAATGTCCGTTTACCCGAAACTGAGTTTCACCGTAATGCATAGAGTGACCACAATTTTGGCTTCTCGCGATCACAAAAAAATCGAAGAAAAGCGATTAATGCGCCGCGGCGTGTATGTATATTCCCATGCTAGAAAAAGACCCTGAACGCACCAGTGTAACTGCGGCTCCAACTGGTGTGTGGATCAACAACACGAGGAGAGAACGTGGAAACACGACAGAAAGGCAGCCTTTGGTTGAGAAGAAATGTAGGACAACATCTACATCTTTCTGCAGGGCTTTCAAACGCGTGCTCCTCATATCACCGATCCACACACGCCACTCGCTAACCGCAGGCACGTAACTGGCGCTAGCCCAGCTTTAGACAGCTCTAACGATGCGTCAGATTCCTCAAACAACCACACTCCAAAAGACCTGAACCGTCTCTTTAAGAGTTAGCCATGCTAATGAGTCACGTTAGCAAACTACTGAAGTTCCAAAAAGAAGAAGAAGATAAGCATAACAAGCACTGACCAGGCTGGTCATGTTGGCGAAGTCGCGGTGCCTCAGCGTCGTGATGAAGTTGTCCATGAGCCTGAGCTCGGCCGTCTGCCGGTCGATGTTGGGCGGCACGAAGAGAAGGCCCGTCTTAGCGCACAGCACCGTGTAGGACGGCAGCAGGTTCTGGCAGGTGCACCGCTTCGGGCACAGCATCGCGGACGAGAGGCAGGGGGGGAGGCGGGAGAGGAGGACGATGAAGAGGACGAGGAGGAGGTGAAGAGGGCAGACGTCCATGGTCTACTGCTGCAACAGAGGAGCAAAAAGAACCAGAGTCAGTTTGTGTCCACATCGCACTTAAATTACACATTTAAATCCTTAAGAGAGAGTGAAAATGACTCGCGGGGTTTCCCACAGAGTTTCGGATTAAAAGCGTTCGTGCTTCATGTAAATCACTGCTTCTTGATTTGATTGCAATAGTTTGCTGTTAAGCAAAGACAATCATCTTTTTTTTTCCCCCTGCAGCCGTGTTAGTACTCCAGGACATTTTCTCTACCTTTAAAAACTTTATACTTCTCCTGAAACTTTCCAGACGTACATGGTGCACCGGGTACTATAATACATACTTAAAATGAGAGCAAAGACAAGAAGAAGAAGCAAGAGGGGGATAAAAGCGAGGAGGAAAAGCAGTGTTATTTTTTTCAGCTGAAGAGGTGAGAATAAACAGAACTTAAATTATTGATTAAATTAGCCACAGTGTCGCGATCACGATCTGAGCAGAACGTTAGAGGACAGAACTAAAGCTGCATGTGGTTTCCCCGTCTCTCCTCGTGAGTCTCAAAGATCAACATGAAACACAACTGTCTGTTTGAGGCAAAGCGACAAAGAAATGAGTTGATGTTGATTTCGTTTCCATTCAGTTTGTACTTTTGTGTTTGTGTGTGTGGTTCCTGTTTCTGCTCTTTGTGCAAACAGAATATACAAAAGCACTTGAAGGGATATCGTTCAGGTATCATGAGACACGGACACAGACAGTCAGCGCTGCCTAAGACAGGAAGCTGCTGAAACACTGAAAATGACACCAAATAACATTGGTGCGGGAGATGAGGTGGTTTACAAAGTGACACAAGCTTCATTCTTCCTTGATGAAAAAGGCTGTTTAACAGAGAGCATTGAGAGAGCAGATGCCTCTGCGTCTCAAGGTGGTTTCGTGGAATAGGGGTGCGCTCCCCACCCTCACACTCATAATAAAAGTTCCACTGACTTAAATGCAGAATGACTGGCGGAAGGTCAACTGCAAAAATAACAGTGAGAAAGAGACACACTCTTTTATTTACAGTGTTGAAATATTCAAACTGTGCCTCAACTGTGGAACAGAATACAAAGCAGGACATCTGCACACGTCCTCATAACAGGTTGGTGAGTGTGAAGAAGACGTCGCTACATGTGAGGGAAATAAAATCGGTGGAAACGAAGAGGAAGATTTCTAAACCTAGACAGAGTCACAGTTACATTGTCAGATAAAGTACTCAGGAGTCATAGTTACATTGTCACATACTGAGGAGTCATAGCTACATTGTCACATACTGAGGAGTCATAGCTACATTGCCACATGAGTACTGAGGAGTCATAGTTACATACTGAGGAGTCATAGTTACATTGTCACATACTGAGGAGTCATAGCTACATTGTCACATACTGAGGAGTCATAGTTACATTGTCACATACTGAGGAGTCATAGCTACATTGTCACATACTGAGGAGTCATAGCTACATTGCCACATGAGTACTGAGGAGTCATAGTTACATACTGAGGAGTCATAGTTACATTGTCACATGAGTACTGAGGAGTCATAGTTACACACTGAGGAGTCAGTTATATTATCACATAAGTACTCAGGAGTCATAGTTACATTGTCACATAAGTACTCAGGAGTCATAGTTACATACTGAGGAGTCATAGTTACACACTGAGGAGTCATAGTTACATACTGAGGAGTCATAGTTACACTATCACATAAGTACTCAGGAGTCATAGTTACATACTGAGGAGTCAGTTTTATTATCACATAAGTACTCAGGAGTCATAGTTACATTGTCACATAAGTACTCAGGAGTCATAGTTGCATTGTCACATAAGTACTCAGGAGTCATAGTTACATACTGAGGAGTCATAGTTACATTGGCACATGAGTACTGAGGAGTCATAGTTACACACTGAGGAGTCATAGTTATATACTGAGGAGTCATAGTTACACACTGAGGAGTCATAGTTACATACTGAGGAGTCATAGTTACACTATCACATAAGTACTCAGGAGTCATAGTTACATACTGAGGAGTCAGTTTTATTATCACATAAGTACTCAGGAGTCATAGTTACATTGTCACATAAGTACTCAGGAGTCATAGTTACATACTGAGGAGTCATAGTTACATTGGCACATGAGTACTGAGGAGTCATAGTTACACACTGAGGAGTCATAGTTACATACTGAGGAGTCATAGTTACATTGTCACATGAGTACTGAGGAGTCATAGTTACACACTGAGGAGTCATAGTTACATACTGAGGAGTCATAGTTACACTATCACATAAGTACTCAGGAGTCATAGTTACATTGTCACATAAGTACTCAGGAGTCATAGTTACATTGTCACTTAAGTACTCAGGAGTCATAGTTACATTGTCACATAAGTACTCAGGAGTCATAGTTACATACTGAGGAGTCATAGTTACATTGGCACATGAGTACTGAGGAGTCATAGTTACACACTGAGGAGTCATAGTTACATACTGAGGAGTCATAGTTACATTGTCACATGAGTACTGAGGAGTCATAGTTACATACTGAGGAGTCATAGTTACACTATTACATAAGTACTCAGGAGTCATAGTTACATTGTCACATGAGTACTGAGGAGTCATAGTTACATTGTCACATAAGTACTCAGGAGTCATAGTTACATTGTCACATAAGTACTAAGGAGTCATAGTTATATTATCACATAAGTACTCAGGAGTCATAGTTATATTGTCACATGAGTACTGAGGAGTCATAGTTACATTGTCACATAAGTACTCAGGAGTCATAGTTACATTATCACATAAGTACTCAGGAGTCATAATTATGTTATCACATAAGTACTCAGGAGTCATAGTTATATTGTCACATGAGTACTGAGGAGTCATAGTTACACTATCACATAAGTACTCAGGAGTCATAGTTACACACTGAGGAGTCATAGTTACACACTGAGGAGTCATCGTTACACTATCACATAAGTACTCAGGAGTCATAGTTACACACTGAGGAGTCATAGTTACACACTGAGGAGTCATCGTTACACTATCACATAAGTACTCAGGAGTCATAGTTACATTGTCACATAAGTACTGAGGAGTCATAGTTACATACTGAGGAGTCATAGTTATATTATCACATAAGTACTGAGGAGTCATAGTTACATACTGAGGAGTCATAGTTATATTATCACATAAGTACTCAGGAGTCATAGTTACACTATCACATAAGTACATGATCATTTATATATTCAGCTGTTTGTTTTTAGGCACTTCAGCTCAAATTGATGATAATCAGCGATGTTTGAATTCCAGAGTTATTGAGTCATCATAGTAATGCACTGAAATTCTCCTGGCTTTTTTTTTTTTTTTTTTTTAAGTTTCATTTCAAAGAGGAATGTTTTGTTAATTTGGATTTTTTTTTTAATACCACAGAAAATATGCTGTTGGTGAGAGATCCCTGTGAGCAAGTATCTCCAATTAAGTTCACATTACCGCCAAGTGCGAGACTTTATCAATATTTTAAATGTGAAGTCGTATCAGATTACCCTCCGAAGTTTCGTGGCTGCGTTTTGACGCAGAAGCGATGTGGAGTCTGAGGAGGAGCTGCTGCTGCTGCTTTGAAAACAGATCTAATTTGTTTAGTCAGAGCGAGGGCAACAGCGAGAGCAAAATGCCAAACGGCTCTTTTTTTCACACCGCAAGCACATCTCCATCTCCTCCACCCTCTTATCGCTTTCAAACTCCATTCAAAGTGCTTTTCCTTTCAGTGGCATCCCTGCTCTTCTCCTTCCTTCCTTCTACCCATCATTCCCTCTGTACTCGTCTCATTTCCTGTATCACCGCTCTCCTGTGCAGCCCGGTGTCGTGCCAATGTAAGTATCCCCGATAGAAAGTGTTTCCCCTGGCCACGGCCGCGGAGGCGGAGAAACAGTGCTGCGCTTGCTATAATAAAACTAACAACAATTGCATTGTTTAATGATTTATTTTATGTATACTTCACATAGTATCCTAACCTTAGGTATTATGAACAGCTTTCTTCTATTCTAGCCAAAGATATGGGGGGAAACACATTATTTCAGACTGTTTACCTGTCTGCCATAATTTGTATCCCCCCATATCTTTGGCTAGAATAGAAGAAAGTTGTTCATAATCCCAGAGGTTATAGAGTAGTATGTGAAGTATACATGAAATAAATCATTTGATGATCAGGTTTCATCTGTCCATTTTGAGGGGGGGGGGGGATACAAATTATGGCAGACAGCTAAACAGTCTGAAATAATGTGTTTCCCCCCATATTTTTGGCTAGAATAGAAAAAGCTGTTCTTAATACCAGAGGTTATAGAGTAGTATGTTAAGTCTACATAAAATAAATCATTAAACAATGCAATTGTTGTTAGTTTTAATTTATTTGGGTGAAAGCAAGCGCCCAACTGTTTCTCCGCCTCCGCGGCCAGGGGAAACACTTTCTGTCGGGGATACTTACATTGGCACAACACCGGCGTCCTCATTCCAAGAGCGTCACATGCCGCCGTTCTTGTCACATCCTTCGGCAGCGCCTCGCGGACGCACAAGCAAGAAAGAGACGCTCAAAAAGCAGCTGCCCTGTGCGTCCGTGCACACTTTAACGTTGCTGTGAGCATCGAGCTGATAATAAGCAGCTCCCTGACAGGGACAATATATTATGCTCGGTCATGAAAATGCCGGTGATTTCAATAAAATAAAATCCTATACGAGTGTGAGCCAACAGTGAATAATGTATCCATTCATCCTAGCTTTAACCTCAGTCTCATCCTTGTCTCTAAACCTTTTACGCCGACCTTTATTTTTTACCGCCGCTCTGCTCCGAGCGTCTGAATGCGCCACCAGTGGGTTCACACTGGAGTCAACCGTCAGCCCCGGTGCGTCATATTCAGACACTGATATAGTTCTATACCACTCTGTCCTTCATCCATTCCTCATCCTCTCAAGTCATTTGCACCGCCGCTTCATACATTGGATTTTCTTTGTTCACATTCTCCTCTTATTTGATTAAACACAACGCGGTTAACATTACACGGAGGATGAAAAGTCTGCAAATGCGCGTGCTAGTGTGACACATCCAACAGATAATGAAATGTCGAGATGTTCATTTTTGGTGATTCAGTTCCTTGACTATTGGGAGTTGCACATATGAAGGCGTTAATGAGAGTTTCAGCTCTTCACTCATGTACGTATGGCAGTACTAGATTGGATTAACCCGTTCCATCACTATAGGTTCACTACTGTGGCCTACTTAATGTCTTACAAGAAGTTATGGGTTACTTTTTCAGCAGAATCCCTATGAATATCCAGCTACATGAACTTTCAATGCACCACTGCTGCAATGACCCCATGTAAGATGGTGGATAATCCTTTTATTGATGTATTATTCTTCATCTCCATCTCTATTTGTCTCCTAATTGAACACTTATCGCTCTCACTTTCTTAAGACGGTGCAAATACAGAATGTAAATATACATTTATATGGGTTTATCATGCTTGTCTTTCTGATTTTGTTCATATTTTTTATATTTTACACTGCATTTTTGTTCTTGCACTTCACTTTTTGTTCTTGTCTGTTGTATTACTATTATCTGTCCTTTGACCGCTGCAAAATGTGAATTTCTAATCCAATATAATCTAATCCAGAAAAAAATATGTGTATCTATACTAGATAGATAGATAGATAGATAGATAGATAGATAGATAGATAGATAGATAGATAGATAGATAGATAGATAGATAGATAGATAGATAGATAGATAGATAGATAGGATATATTGTAATAGCCAGTACTTGCTAGCTAAAATAGAAAGATTTACTAGCTTATTTTGTGATGCTAACTAGCATAAATAGATAATCTAGCATAATGTTTGTGTTAGTTATCTTATTTTGTGATAGATAGATAGATAGATAGATAGATAGATAGAAAGATAGATAGATAGATAGATAGATAGATAGATAGATAGATAGATAGATAGATAGATAGATAGATAGATAGATAGATAGATAGATAGATAGATAGATAGATAGATAGATTGTATTTGCCAGGACTTGCTAGCTAAAATAGACTTACTAGTTTATTTTGTGATGCTAACTAGCATAAATAGATAGATATCTAGCATATGTTTGTTAGTTAGCTTATTTTGTGATAGATCGATAGAAAGTATAGCCAGTACTTGCTAGTTAAAATAGATGGATTTACTAGCTTATTTTGTGATGCTAACTAACATAAATAGATAGATATCAAGCATATGTTTGTTAGATAGATAGATAGATAGATAGATAGATAGATAGATAGATAGATAGATAGATAGATAGATAGATAGATAGATAGATAGATAGATAGATAGATAGATAGGATAAATTGTATTAGCCAGGACTTTCTAGCTAAAATAGACTTACTAGTTTATTTTGTGATGCTAACTAGCATAAATAGATAGATATCTAGCATATGTTTGTTAGTTAGCTTATTTTGTGATAGATCGATAGATAGAAAATATAGCCAGTACTTGCTAGTTAAAATAGATGGATTTACTAGCTTATTTTGTGATGCTAACTAACATAAATAGATAGATATCAAGCATATGTTTGTTAGATAGATAGATAGATAGATAGATAGATAGATAGATAGATAGATAGATAGATAGATAGATAGATAGATAGATAGATAGATAGATAGATAGATAGATTGTATTAGCCAGTGCTTGCTACCTAAAATAGATACATTTGCTAGCTTATTTTGTGATGCTAACTAGCATAAATAGATAGATATCTAGCATATGTTTGTGTTAATTAGCTTCCTTTGTGAAAGATAGTCAGGCAGATAGATAGATGCTAACTAACATAAATGAATAGATATCTAGCATATGTGCCGAGTCTCTCACAAAAGCTACATGCTAAACGTGCAATAATGCAGCTGAACAATGAAATAACGTCAAAATGAAATTCAATCAGAGCCCACGATTAATATCACACTGCAATGGAAAGAGAGAGGAAATAAAAATATAGAGTGAGCCTTACATCTTATGACGTTCACTATAGGATGGAGGAAACAAAGAGGACTGAACAATGGGAGAAGAATATAGAAAGGGAGGTGAAGGAAGGAGGCGGATGAAATTAGAGAGGTGGGTGGGTTTGTACGGTTAGCACAGGCAAAGAGTGGAAATTGAGTGGGGAAAAAATGAGAAAGACATGGTGGGTTAGTAGGGGTGACACTTTCTGTCCAGGTGGTGGGGATGTTGTGCTATTTCTTTGGAAACAAACACATTTCAAATAAAAACAGAAAAGACAGAAGAAAAAAAACCACAATGAAGTATGAGGACAGGAGGAGACAAAGGAGGAAGGACAACTTCCCATGAACATATTCAATTCTTGTCTTTGTATAAATTCCACTGCTGCTTTAACCCGTCACACACACATACACACACACAGCGTGAGGTTACTGCAGCAACATCACAGCCGCGGTTTGTCTCTTAATATAGACGCCACTTTTCTCTCATTTTATTTACATTTTCTTTAGTATTCAATAGGCTCCGCTCTCAAAATAACCACATCGCCCGTCGGATGATGTTTACAGTCACATGATGTTTACGGTCACATGATACTTAACGGGAAATGCAATTAGGAGAAATATAATACTGCCCTAATTTCATTTTATCAACATGAAAAAGGAAAAATTTAATGAAAGTATCAGTTCACAGAGAACAGAGGAGGAGTATATTTGGTCGTGGGATATAGAGCAGTGTTGTTTTTGACAACCATCTTAGATTTAGTCATAGTCTTTTGGACGAAAATGCTTATTAGTTTTAGTCACATTTTAGTCACTTCTATATGTGATAGTTTTAGTCCAGTTTTAGTCGTCGAAAACTCAAAAGGGTTTTTAGTCTAGTTTTAGTCGAAAAAAGTATAGTCTTTTAACAAATGTTAAACAAATGGCTATTATTACACACAAAGAGATAAACCACACTGTCACTGAATGTAAACATGGCTAAACATGCTGCTAAAGAAACACACACACATAATGAATTGACGTTAGCGTTACAAAAGCTAACTTTAGCCACTACTACTAACAACTGTGTCCAGTTATTGTCATGTCCCTAAATAATCCATCTGTCTGTTGTTTGCTAACACGTTAGCATAAGGATCGCTAGCTTAAAATGCTAACGACTCCACTTACATAAGTGTCGGGTTAGAAGAAGTACAGCCGCAGTTCAGTCCCTCTGTGGGATTCCTTATCCATCCTCATTCAACGGTGAACACACACACACACACTCACCCCCCCCCCCCCACACACACACACACACACCACACACACACACACACACACACACACACACACACACACACACACACACACACTGCAGAAGCAGTAGCGGGGGACGTGCATATTAAGTAGCCATGTGCTTTCTCCGTGACCGTCAGGTGATTGGCCGAAAAAACGAAATGTCATGCGTTTCAAACGTCTGACAGACCACCCACTGACATTTTCGTCCATCCTCGTCTCGTCAACGAAAACTCAAACACGTCTCGTCATGTTTTCGTCATCAAAGAGTCACGTTTATCTCGTCACCGTCTCATTATCGTCATGAAAAAAAGTGGCGTCAACGAAAAGATTTTGAAGATCGTTGACGAAAACAACACTGATATCGAGTATTTTCTTTATGTATTATGTCTTCTGTGTGAAAGTGAAGCTATAAAGCACTGTCTTATGTGTAAGGCTGGATGGGTGGTGGTAAAGTACATTAAGTGCATTGTTGTTGTGTTGTTGTTGTGTCTGTTTAACAAATGCAGTGCTGTGAGAAAGAACTTCCCCTAAGGGACACTAAAGTCGAAGTATAAAGCCAAGCTGTTTATGCGCTTATGTCTTCCCTCCATTAGTTGTAACGTAAAAATGCATCAGACAATGCCATTGTTGTTTACACTACAGCTTTAAACTATATAAAAAAAAAGTGTTATAATTTATAAATATGAAATAACAGCTCTGTAGGGTTTAAGTGAAGTAGCCGACGAAGAAGTAGAATGACGCCATGTTTTACGTCCCGCGACACCGGAGTCCAGGCACCGTTTACCAGTTAGCTCCGTTAGCTGCATTAGCTCCTTTTAGCGCTAGTTAGCGCGCCTACAGTGGAACTGGAGCGGTCCGTTTATTAAACGAAAAGAGCAGCGCTACAAACTACTACTAACTATACGTATATACATGTATATATATATGTATACATATATATATACAAATGTATATATACATGTATATATATGTGACTATATGGCAAGATCCTGTTATTGCGCACTATTTGACAGACTAACAAATGCGTTACTAGTACTATTCATAAATGGCAAAGTAAATGCCAGTATTATTAATTAAATGTATGAAGAAGCTGATGTGTGTGACAAGTGATCGATGAAGTAGACGTTGAAGTTCTACGAGTTCTGAGTTTCGTCACATGACAGTTACACGACAGCTCACTATTTGGCAAACAACAGTTAACCCTCTATTCTTCTTTGCACCTCATCAATGTTGCCTCTATCTACCACATGTGTCCGTATTTGTGCACATTAGCTAAAATAAACAACGTACATCAGGTAGGGTATATTACACGTCTCTGCCAGTGAAGTAGAAAGTAAATGTGGTCGATTTTTCTAACGGTGGCGTATAATCTCAGTAGGCTTCAGCTTCCCTTTGATGAAATGATCACATCATTTGCATTTCCCAGGCTCCCCTGCGAACACTTAATCTCCCGAACAAACAGGCGTGGTATTATCACCACCAGCCACCGGCTCGCCCGGGAAGAGTTAAAGCGAAAGAGATGGTGTTATAGCTCACGGGTGTCACCGGGAGACGCTCCGTATCGTCCAGCGTCGAACAAATGAAAAAGAAAATCAGCAAAAACGAGTCTCCACAAACAGAGCGGGAGGTCGGGTTTCCTTTGCCGTACAACGGAGTCATGTTTTCATCCTCAGTTCAAAACTAATGATCTCTGTCGATGACTGTTATTTTTCAAAGTGACTCGATGGATCGATACTCGCCAGCGCTGCACAAAAGCTGAGCTGCCGGGTTACGGAGAACAAGATTGATGTTGCATTTGATTGGACACAATGGTTTTTTTTCGCTTAGTTTTATGAACTCTTTCACGGGAATTTCTCTCATTGTTCAAATGGGAAAATTAGAACTCCAGTCTAGGTCAGGGGTGTCAAACTCATTTTAGTGCCACATGCAGTGCAATTTGATCTCAAGTGGGCCAACAACCTCAAATAAGTGCAATTTCAACAATTGTGTGTCTACCATTTACACATGTGCTTACACAACTTACAGACCACAGTGGATCTACAAAGGCACAATATATTTAGCCACAGGTATCTGGAACTGAAAAAATATAGAATCTTAGAATCTAATCATAGATTGGGCCAGATCGGACCTACTGGTGGGCCGGTACTGGCCCACGCGCCGTATGTTTGACACACCTGGTCTGTGGATGTTTCAGATACAAGTAAAAGTATTGGAAGCAGAAAAGCAGAACACCCGATCATAAAAGAGTGATGTGTACTGTATTTATTAGTTTTTTCTTTTTAGTTATAACATCAAACTACACCCTTAGAAATAAGGGTTCCAAAAGGGTCCTTCTACCAGGGCTGAGGTTCTACCTGGAACCATTTGCTTTGGAAAAACCCTTTCCCGAAGAAAGGGTTTTTCAAGGGTTCTTGGTAACACTAATGGTTCCATTAAGAACCATTTTGATCCAGAGAACCCTTTAAAGCCCCTGTCCTGAATAAAGGGTTTTAAAGGGTTCTTGGTAACACTAATGGTTCCATTAAGAACCATTGTGATCCAGAGAACCCTTTAAAGCCCCTTTCCCGAAATAAAGGGTTTTAAAGGGTTCTTGGTAACACTAATGGTTCCATTAAGAACCATTGTGATCCAGAGAACCCTTTAAAGCCCCTGTCCTGAATAAAGGGTTTTAAAGGGTTCTTGGTAACACTAATGGTTCCATTAAGAACCATTGTGATCCAGAGAACCCTTTAAAGCCCCTTTCCCGAAATAAAGGGTTTTAAAGAGTTCTTGGTAACACTAATGGTTCCATTAAGAACCATTGTGATCCAGAGAACCCTTTAAAGCCCCTTTCCCGAAATAAAGGGTTTTAAAGGGTTCTTGGTAACACTAATGGTTCCATTAAGAACCATTGTGATCCAGAGAACCCTTTAAAGCCCCTGTCCTTAATAAAGGGTTTTAAAGGGTTCTTGGTAACACTAATGGTTCCATTAAGAACCATTTTGATCCAGAGAACCCTTTAAAGCCCCTGTCCTGAATAAAGGGTTTTAAAGGGTTCTTGGTAACACTAATGGTTCCATTAAGAACCATTGTGATCCAGAGAACCCTTTAAAGCCCCTTTCCCGAAATAAAGGGTTTTAAAAGGGTTCTTGGTAACACTAAGGGTTCCAGGTGGAACCTTCATAAAAGGTTCTACCTCGATCCAAAAAGGGTTCTCCTATGAGGACAAGCTGAAGAACCTTATATGGTTCTACTTAGCACTTTTATTTCTAAGAGTGTATAGGCCTGTGTTGGGATTGGCACATGTGGAGGATAAAGTGCTCATGGTTTCTATCGCTCCTCCATCTTTTACTCTCCTTTCCATTCCTCTTTTCACCCACTTACCCTTCTCTCCTCTCTCCTAACCCAATCAGTCGAGGCAGATGTTCCTCCTCTCTGAGTTCTGTTCTGTTTTTGTTGGGTTTTTCTGTAATAATCTTAAGGTCTTGATGTGACCATGTAAAGTGCCTTGAGATAAATAATGTTATGAATTGGCGCTACACAAACAAAATAAAATTGAATTCAATTTACCGAATTCATGGAAACATTCAAATATGGCGAATAAAACCCCCCCCCCCTCAAAGATGTTCAGTTTTGTCATTTGTTATCAACAGCTTAATGATACATGCGGTCTCTATTATGGCCAAAACGGTAATCACAGTTATTTTGAAACACATTGAGATTGTGATCATGTATGATTGTTAGTCACAGGGACAAAATATTTTTAATCTCACTTCCATTTCTTTGCCTTGAACGTTTTGCTGGGCTTCAAACCTTTGAAAAGCTTCTCTCTTAGAAAGAGACGGATGCAGACGCGAGGACACGAAGAGGATTTTATGAGAACAAATACGATAAAAATGTGTGTTCGCAATTTACAGACCTGAGATTTAAAGAGTACGATAATGTCAGCGTGTGGAAAGAGCACGGCTCTGAGCGATGACTTCTTTTTTTTTTTAACAGCGCCGGGAAGTGAAACAATAAATATGATGAATTTTTTTTATTATTATCACTATATACACATTCATATGTGCAAATGTTACAGTGGTTTAACTTAAAAAAAAAAGCAAACTTGCACTCGGCCTTGGCAGTGGAGTCAAACGCCACTTGACTCTTTGATTATGAGCACCATAAATCTGCAGGAGCTGCCGTGAGCTCAGAGCAACACTGATGTCCGTCAGGTGGACGTGTGTGTGTCTGTGTGTGTGTGTGTGTGTCTGCAAATACAAATAGAAAAAACAGCATTGATCAGAGCTTCTGACGCTATACGAACAGAGGGAAAAAAAAAAAGCACCGATTGCCTGCGATGCTGTGATCAAACAGATGCAAACACAATGAGGTTTTATGGACAAAAGTCACAGAAAAGATGCGAAGAACTGTGAAGTGTATGATCAAAGGCCTATTAAACCCAAAGATTTTATATGTTTTGTTAGATTTTTGCAGACTTTGAGGCTGATGAGCGGCCACGTCTGTGGCGAGCAGAGCTGCCAGACGCTGATTGAGTCTCACTTCAGTCGCATCGTCGCGAATGACAGTCTTCGCACATCTGTCGGCGCACGGAGACGAGCAGCAGCAGCAGCAGCTGCGTGGCCCGCGACGGACGCGTGTGCGCTTAATCGAAAACAGACGTCAAAACCTGTTCATTTGTTTGAAAGGCGGAGTTATCAACAGCCAGTGAATGCGTCCATAGAATTTGCCCATGCACTCTTCTGTGTGTGTGTATGCTGAAACATATCTTTAAAGGGGAATAAAATAAAATAAAACAGGTAGCTGAGGCCAAGCAAAACAAACTTTCTGTTTCTGTATAATGAGCAGCAAGCAGCAGTTCCGCTCGAGCGCCGGACAAAACAGAGACTTGAAGAGGAGACGCGGGAGGTGACACTGTTGCCGTGTTTCCACGACACGGTCCCATCTCGCCTCGCCTCGCCTCACCGCGACTCTACACGGTCTGGTTGTTTTTTTTCCATTACAATATAGTTCCTCCTCAACGTGGGCTGGGGTCATCACAGCGGCTGCATGAAACCGCCGCGACTTTGCTTTACACGCAACGCAAACGCACAAAGTGGTGACTTGTAAAGCAGGTGTTTTCAGTGTAACTGAATCATTAAGAATCAAGTTCATGACTTAAAAAGATTTGTTCAGTACTTAACTGCGTGACCGGAGCACCGATCGCAGGCTTTCAGCAGCGCTGTCGCTAAATACACCAGACTCCTCTGTTAAATATTGAGTTTTTAGACATTTCCATACTAAATGTTGGAGATTAAAGTTAAAGTTTTCAGGATTTTTTAAAGGTGCCATATGTAAGAATGTGACCAAAAACGGTTACTACATTCAAATTCAAAATACCGAGGTTTTTAAGGTTTCGTTTTATGACGTAACTGGCAACCCGTGGTTTGCTCGGCAGCTGAGACTCTACTGACTGCAATGATTGGTAGACGGCGGTAGGTGGCGCCACATGCCAAAACGTGATTTCAAAACATAAACATGATTTGCAGTCTGCAAAATATTTTTTTTTAATGCAAATATTTTGTCTGTACTGTTGTTGTTGGTGAGTTCAGTCCTTCTTGTCGTAGTTTTCCCTTCCACGTTTTTTTTTTTTTCAAAATATCATTCTATATACACATTGTCTGGGAGAGGCTCGTTCACAACAGTACACTCTTAGAAATAAGGGTTCCAAAAGAGTTCTTCTACAAGAGCTGAGGTTCTACCTGGAACCATTTGCTTCTGAAAAACCCTTTCCTGAAGAAAGGGTTTTTCAAGGGTTCTTGGTAACACTAATGGTTCCAGTAAGAACCATTTTGATCCAGAGAACCTTTTAAAACCCCTTTCATGAATAAAGGGTTTTAAAAGGGTTCTTAGGTAACACTAATGGTTCTCCTATGAAGACAAGCCGAAGAAACTTATATGGTTCTACTTAGCACTTTTATTTTTAAGAGTGTAGAAGAATCTCCAGAGAATCCAGGCGAGGAAATGGCACGTTATGGTTTGGGCATGCAAAGAGATAGGACACTCGTGCATCCACACGCTGTGAAGTCCCTCCTGCTGTGTTCTCATGTGGAGCCGCTCCAACATTATCTGGAGATTTGACAAGGACATTTCTGGAGTGACATTCGCTTTCTTACTTACAGCCTCTCTGGACAATCTCGTGGGAATCGCCCAGGCTTCAGAGCGAGGTCTGGTAGCCACATATACAGTATAAGCACATTGCAAAATTGAACGTTCCGCCTGAGACGATCACCCCGACAGAGCGGAAACAACAGCGTTCAGGTGGCGTTCGTCAATCTCAAAGCTGCTGCGACTGAGCGCAGAGAGTGGGTTTGAGTCGAAATTAAGCCCAATTTATACTCCTGCGTAAAGTGCTCTGCGTAGGTTACGCAGAGTCCTCTGCGTCAACGCAGAACCTGTTGTAGAGCCTCTACGTCGTCTTCGGCTGCACGGAATATTTTTTAAATGTCCGTCACTCCGTCAAGGGGCAACGGAGACGGCAAGAGCTGCGATTGGTCCTCAGGACAGGCCGAGCGAATCTGCTCTGTGCCGGCTCACAGTGAGCACCGAGCGTCCACAGAGGGCGGAGCTGAACACCGCCGACTTCGCCGCTGCCGAACTATAAATACGTCATATCTTAACACACACAGCACATGTTTAGACTCTAAATGGCCAATTTCTCGCCTCAAATTATCTTAAAACTGCGTTCCGGAACACAGAAAAGTGACAAACGGCCACTGTTTCAACAACAACAGTCTTTCTCTCTCTTTCTTCCTCGGACGCCATTGCTCACTGTAGCCAAAAGCACAACAACCTTGCGCAGCGACCCCTACTGATCGGGCGGGAAATTGCAGCGCCTATCCGTCACCACGACGCAGAAGTATGAAGGCTCGAGTGGTCTACGTGGTGACGCAGACGGATAACGCATTACGCAGTCGGAGAAGTATAATGTGGCCTTTAGCGGCTGCATTTCTACAAACCTGCAAGAAACCCCCAGGCCTCGTGGGTAAAAGCTATCGAACTGAAGACATGACACCTGGACACGTGTACTCCTCCCTCTCCTTTAATGAGTCAGACTGTGTCCTGATGTATCTGATTAAAAGTGATTGTCCTGACGGCAAATAAAAATGTACACAAGTGAACTCCTACCACTAATTTGACAGTGGGTTGATATTGATTAGAGAAACTCGCCGCCCAAGTACGAAGCTGTCGTCTTCACCTGGAGTGACTTATAATAATAAGCTTCGTGGTGATAACTGCCGAAATGAAATGACATTTGTGTATAAATGGCATTTGTGGCATACAGTCTAGCTAATGTGCTGCACGGATGATAAGTCCATTAACATGCCATTTGCATTCGGAGCAAGGACAGTGATTGATATTAATTTACTCGGCTGTTTCCCACCATCAAGTTGAGGGGCTTTAATGGCTTTCTCCTGCTCGACACACACAACTTTCATGAACTTATCCGTGTTCCCACAACTGCCACCATCCTCCCCTCATCACCACGAGTGGTAATTACAAGACACTGGAACATTACATTACATTTCTGTCCAAATTCTTCAGGGTTGTGGAAGCTGACACGCCGTGTGACGTGCGCACGTGGGAAGCTAGGACTGTCAATCATCATGTCACGATACGGAAATTGTATTATTTGCTCTCCTCAATAAGATAACTAACCCAAAGCAAAACCAAAATTGAGACCTCGGGAACCCGCAATACAATCATTACAGTGAGCTGTAAAAGCCCTAATAGATGGTGTCGGTGAAGTGCAACAACATTTTTTTCTTCACTTGCGTCTCAATCACCACACAATTTCACTTCGCCATAATTCTTACGTTTTTCATCTCAGTTCGTCCAATCAAGAACCTGCTGCCGGGGCAGAAGATTGATTTAAGGTTCTGTCGTACCTCCTCAGCGGCGGAGAATTGTGTGTGTGCTTTTATAGTTAGCTGTGGAAATTGCTTTGCAAGACAAGCTCCAGATGAATTAATAGTTCTCTTCAATCTATTATTAAACTGCAGGCTATTCCATGTGAAGCTGCTCAGAGGCTGTCAGGAGATAATGTGGCTCTGCAGAGACAAGCTGGATAGACCTGCACCACCTGCTATGTTTTAATCACAAAGATTTTTTTATTTTTTTATCCGATAACTTTATTTCTTTATTTATAAGGCTTTTTATATTCATAAAGCTACGGTTAGTTCCACAACGATGAAGGTTTGGCTGAGGTTTAGTCTAACAATTTAGCAAAATCTTCCGTCTGACGCCTAAAAACTGCAGGTATTCTTTTTTTCACACTATTAACATGCTTTAGTAACATTAGCGACATTTTTGTTGTCAACTATTGAGCGTGACCTACTCTGACTTGAACAATAACATGATTCTTAAACCCGGAGTGGAATCCCAATTAACGTTAATGGTAAATTGGTTTGTTCTGCTACTTAATTTTGACAAATATCTAGATAAATATCTGCATTGAGCATTACATTAATCCTGTTGTATGAGCATTAGCATGCTACTATTTTGCAGCTAACTTGGCGAACCTGTTTCCAAACGCAAGCTAGCGTGGCTACAATTAGCATTAGCGTAGCTAGCTAGTTTTGGGACTGTCGTGTGACCACGCTGGAATCTCTTTACAAGGCGTATTTGATTTGTGCCTAATGAGGTTGCATAGTGGTTGTATTATGTTAGCCTTTACGTTCCTTATCATGCATTACCCTAACTGAACAATCTTCTTCAGCTCCCACTATAGGAATACATACTTCCTAAAAAAAGGACTACTGCATTGAGCATTACATACACATGTTGTATGAGCATTAGCATGCTACTATTTTGCGGCTAACTTGGCAAACCTGCTAGCGAGGCTACAATTAGCATTAGCGTAGCTAGCTAGTTTTGTGACTGTCATGTGACCACGCTGGAATCTCTTTACAAGGCGTATTTGATTTGTGTTGTGCTAATGAGGTTGCACAGTGTTGGTATTATGTTAGCCTTTACGTTCCTTATAATGCATTACCATAACTGGAAAATCTTCTTCAGCTCCCACTATAGGAAAACATACTTCCTAAAAAAAAAGGGACTACTGCATTGAGCATTACATACACATGTTGTATGAGCATTAGCATGCTACAATTTTGCAGTTAACTAGGTGAACCTGTTTCCAAACGTAAGCTAGCGACGCTACGATTAGCATTAGCATAGCTAGCTAGTTTTGTGACTGTTGTGTGACCACGCTGGAATCTCTTTACAAGGCGTATTTGATTTGTGTTGTGCTAATGGGGTTGCACAGTGTTGGTATTATGTTAGCCTTTGCGTTCCTTATAACGCATTACCATAACTGGAAAATCTTCTTCAGCTCCCACTATAGGAATACATACTTCCTAAAAAGAGACTACTGCATTGAGCATTATATACACAAGTTGTATGAGCATTAGCATGATACTATTTTGCGGTTAACTAGGCGAACCTGTTTCCAAACGTAAGCTAGCGACGCTCTGATTAGCATTAGCATAGCTAGCTAGTTTTGTGACTGTCGTGTGACCACGCTGGAATCTCTTTACAAGGCGTATTTGATTTGCGTTGTGCTAATGAGGTTGCACAGTGTTGGTATTATGTTAGCCTTTACGTTCCTTATAATGGGGACCGTACCTATGTTCCCCGGGTCCTATGTTCCCCGCTTTGTATGTGACCGGGGAACATAGGACCCTTTCTCTAACCCTAATCCTAACCCTACCCTTTTTCAAAAAAAGGGTCCTATGTTCCCCTGTCACATGCAAAGTGGACCTTTTTTGGGAAAAACGGGGAACATAGGACCCGGGGAACATAGGAACGACCCCCTTATAATGCATTACGATAACTGATCTTCTTCAGCTCCCACTACAATACATACATCTTACAGGCACTGCACTAGTATATATATATATATATAATATATATATATATATATATATATATATATATATATATATATAATATATATATATATATATATATATATATATAAATGCACAAATACACACACCTGACACAGATAAGCACGTCTGCTCTGCTCACACGCGGAAAAACGCGCAGCTTTTTCCTACTGTTTCTACAAACGCTGGCATCTGTTTGTTGTTGACAAGAGGATTATCACGTCAATCACAAACAGCAGCAGCAGAAATGAGGAGGAGATGAACGAAGGAAAGAAAGAAAGAGTGAGAGACAGTGAAAAGGGAGAAGTAGATTACACGAACACGAGATTCTGTCTGATAATAAAAATAACTCTGTTACCAAGGTTGGAAAATATTTCTTCTTCTTCTCACAACAGAATAATCAGTTTGGCACTGATATGTGTATTTATGCACGGAAGGAAACAGCCGCTAAATATGGTCGATACAGTTCTACTGCATTCATGTGCTTTATTCATGGATCCAAGGCCCTTTGACTGAATCAATCATGAAAAATTACTCCTGAAATTGCTTCGGTATTGAGTCAGAACTCTCGTGTTCTGGTTCATGAGGGTCAAACGGGGTCAACGCCGTATCTGTGTCTGTTTCGTCAAGGAGATATTCTGTTTAATGTGTATATGGATGACCTGTCAAAACTAATGAATGGGTGAGAAAACAGGTTATTATTAATACATAACCATCTGATGTATGTGCTGATGATCTGGTCATTTTTTCCGTGTAGTGCTGGCCTGTGACATCAAATATTATTATGCCAAAAAAAAGAGTAATGTCATGATTGTCAGGAAACAGGTTTTTCTCTGCGTTTCATTTGTGCGACACTCCACTCGTGATATTATACAAGGAAATAAAACACCTTGGACATTTTCCTTGATATGGATGATGACAGAGACATCTACAGACAGTAAACAATATATTTCGTGCAACTACAGAAAAAGTAGTATGTGGAGGCTATGAGGTTGCTGCTTCAGGTACCCAGATGGCATCGTGCCGGCAAAACTGTTTGTGTTCCTACATGTGAAGCTCTCCAAAGACATGTTATGTACAGCTTTATGTGTCGCTTGGATGACTCCAAAAAACAGCATCAAAAGAGGCTTTAACCAGCCCTAGGAACAGCTGCTTCTGCCTCTGTATGAATGTTGTTCAAATTGATTGCGATTGTGAGTGATTGTACTTTTGTATGCTATTCTATTTAATTGTTTTATTCTCTGGACCTCCTGCGAGTCCACAATAAAGATTGAAGTGAATTGAATTAGACTGTCGAATCAGGGACTGCCCTAAATTCCAAAATCCCTATGTTCCGAAAGCCCTGGAGCTCCACAGCGGGGACACCGAGCACCGCCAGCCCGTCGCCCTGGTCCCCCAGAGCGGATACAACAAGCACCACACGCACCCCCCCCGAGGTCCGCCTTTATACTTTTTTCCACATTATTCACACTATTAATATTAACTGTTTTACATAATTTTCATTATTCTATTTTCTTCATTTTCACAAAAACGCCGTGCCCCTCTGGAGCCCCAGAGTGGGGACACTGACCACCACCTACCCGCCACCCTGGAGCCCCCAGAGCGGGGACAACTACCACCACCTCCCGCCCCACACCCTGGAGCTCCACAGCGGGGACAACAACCACCACCTACACGCCTCCCTGGAGCCCCAGAGCGCGGACACTGACCACCACCTACCTGCCACCCTGGAGCTCCACAGCGGGGACAACAACCACAACCTACACGCTTCCCTGGAGCTCCATTATATCACCATTATATCCATGTTGCAAGTACTTGGAATTAGCCTTCCGACATTTTACATCGGAACATAAGGGCTTTTGGAACATAGGTGTGTAACCTGTTGAATCGGCTGCTGCTGATGCATCAAAGCATTAACATACAGGCTCGGTTGGGCTGGAGCCAATCGGGTGAAAGGCGGGGGAGCATCGTCAACACCAAGTCATCGGTCCATTGCAGGGCATTCAATCTCACTCTGTACACACCTTTGGTCAGTTTAGAGAAGGCCCAATTAACCTAAATACCAAGCTGCATTTCTTTGGACTGTGGGAGGAAGCCGGAGTTCCCGCAAAAACACGCAAACTCCACAACTCTGACACCCTGTGCAGCAGAACATATATATTACCATACACAGCAATCTATGCATTTAGGATCACTTTCACAGTAATACACACAATTTAAACCTCATTATTATTACCCCCACGGCATCAGCCTGATTCATTTTATCGACCTTCACTTGAGATTAGACGCGGGGTTTTAAATATCGGAGCGAAGATCCAGAGGGAGATTCTCTGTATTCACATGAATCCTTAAACGTCTCGGCATGTTTTTATGTGACCCTGATATAAGGTCTTGAATCTCACTTCGCTAAAAGAAACATTTTTTCATCACCTCCCAAAAAAAAAAAAAGAATAAAATAAAACGCAACCACTTCTCTGCCAGGCAGATCCCAAGAGAGTGGTGCTTTTATCACTTTATCAGGCTTGATCTTGATGACGCTCTCTTTTCTTGTCACCCCTCCCCCCAACAGAGCTATAAATAAACTATGGATCATTCAGAACGGAGCCGCTCGTGCGCTAACCCGAAACCTGCATGACCCATCATGAATCCCCCCCTCACTTGGCGCCTGTCAGGTTTTTTTTTTTTTTTCTTTAGAATAGATTTCAAGATAATTTATTTGGTGTTCAAATAACCTAGAGCACGACAGTGCATCAGTAGCAGTCTGACATGCTTTTAATGTCCACTCCCTGCAGATCTTTCATTTCCTCTGGCAGTGGCCTTTTAGTTGCTCCCGAAGGGGGTCAATGAGTGATGTGGAGGTGCTGTTTGGTGTGTGAGTATAGTCCTCCGTAAACTACAATCTTTGAAGAATACCCTTTAGATTTGTCTTCCATTTAACGTTGGTTAACGATGGTTCCATGTTTCCAGTCTTGGGGTAAATCTGATGATGGGAGAATCCAACCAAACATGGAAAGGTCCACTTATATTTGGATTGAAATGATGTGACAGAAAGTTGATCAGTTTACCTCATACAACATGTGCATGTGATGCTCAAGCATGTCTTGTATAAACCATTGTTGAATCGACCTTCAATTTTTTTCCCAATAACATTAATTCAGGTTCCATTCCAGTATTAAGAAAGACAGAGTTGTCATCATCAACTGCGAAGAATCTGGGTGTAATCCTCGATGACGGACTTTCCTGCACCCCCAACATCATCGCGGTAGCCCGATCCTGCAGATTTGCCCTCTACAACATCCGAAGGATCCGGCCCCTCCTCACAAAGGAAGCAACGCAACTCCCGGTTCAATCCCTGGTCATCTCCCGCCTCGACTACTGCAACTCGCTATTGGCTGGACTCCCTGCCTCTGCGGCTAAACCGTTGCAACGTATCCAGAACGCTGCAGTGCGCCTCGTTTTCAAACTACACCAAATTCTCCCATGTGACCCCCCATCCTCCGTGACCTCCACTGGCTTCCTGTTGCGGCCCGCATTAGATTTAAGACCATGGTGCTGGCCTTCAAAGCCATCAACCAAACTGCACCAGTCTACCTCCAGACACTGATCAGACCACACACCCCAGCTCGAGCACTTCGCTCTACTACATCAGCCGGCCGCCTGGTACCGCCATCCCTGAGAGCAAACAAAGGCCGCTCAACGAAGTCCCGACTCTTTTCTGCTCTGGCACCTCAGTGGTGGAACGAACTTCCGACCAACGTCAGGACAGCAGATTCGCTCGCCATCTTTTCGCAAAAGACTCAAGACTCACTTGTTCAGACTTCACCTCCACCCTACATAGCACTAACCTAAAGTACTACTAGGTTCCTACCTTCAGAACTTGTATCATAGCACTTATGGAAAGTTCCTTTCTTGTGACAAATGTACTTATTGTAAGTCGCTTTGGACAAAAGCGTCTGCCAAATGCCCTAAATGTAAATGTAAATGTCTAGTCATAGTGATATCACACACTGGACTGATCTACCTCTAAGCTTCCCATTGCACTACTGTCACCTTCACACTATCATTTCACTACCGTACAATCTCAGTATATACTGTATAATCCACTGCACATCATTATATTCACAATGCGCACACTGTATAATCTTCCAACTGTATTATTGTCCTAGTTATAGCCTGTTCATGTCCGTAAAACAATAGTCATTTTTCTTCTCTTTTAATGAATATACCACCCTGTACATTATTGGAACATTATGCTATTTGTTACTGTTTAAAACACTTCTGGTTGGATGCAAACTGCATTTCGTTGCCTGTACTTGTGACATGTGCAACGACAATAAAGTTCAATCTAATCTAATCTAATCTGATCTAATCTAATCAGGTGGACTTGCTTGTAGACTATTCAGGGAAGTGAGAACTGCACTAGTTTTAGCAGCAAATTAGATTTGTGTCAACACATTTTAAGAAGCAAAAAAATATCAATTTAATAATTCAAAAATATTATATTTTATTGTTTGAAAATACATTTCGTTAGCCTAATAGTCATGTTTGAACGTTTTCGGAAAACAAGCGCAAACAATTTTTTTAGCAAGCACATTGGTAATGTTAGGAAGATATCACAATTACCCAAAAAATGACTTCGGCAATTATGCTAATAGGCTAACGATTAGTTCTTTGCACCATGTTTTTTTTGGTTTATGGGCGGGCCTTAGGGAACTGCCTGCTGATTGGCTACAGAGTTTTGGAGTGACAGCTCACGAGACCAGAAGTCGTCACGGGTTCTGTCTGGAACGCTTTTCTTCGTCGACATCCGACAAAATAATTGTAAATATCTAACGTTTATAACCTGACAAACGTTAGATATTTACAATTATTTTGTCGGATGTCGACGGGGGAAAAAGACGGACAGCGACTCCAAACCTGTGACGACTTCCGGGTCTATTGAGCTGTCACTCCAAAACTCAGTAGCCAATCAGCAAGCAGCTTCTTAAGGCCCGCCCACAGCCCGCAAATAACAAATTACAGAGCACAAAGAACAAGTGTATAACAGTGTGTAACAATGAAATACAACATTTTTGAATGATAAAATTGATATTTTTTTCGCTTCTTAAAAAGTGTTGTTTGAAAATATTGACACAAATCTAATTCCATACAACAGCAACGTTGCTTTAAACCATTATACTGCAGCCTCTAATTGGTAGCAACTGCTAACACCAGCCAGACAGACCTCCATTCCACACACATTAGTATTGAAGCGACCAGGAGATAAGATTCAATCATCAACTGTTTCTCTGGCGATCCTGACCACTGCAGCTGGACAGGAACACTGGAAACCTCTTCATGAACAGTCACAGTCTCTCTCTCTCTCTCTCTCTCTCTCTCTCCGCTTCACAGTGTGTTTGATTTCCGCAGAGCAAAGACGTGACTGTGCACATGCATGTTCTTCATTCACCTCATCCACCAGCAACACTTTCACACACACAGGAATCGACAGAGGAAACAACGGGAGACGACCGAGACGACGGCGAGAGAGAGAGAGTCCGTGAAAGTCGGATAAATCAGAGAGCAGAGCAGAGCAGAGCAGACGGGCGGAGAGAGAGGTGGAGAGATAAGAGGATTAGATGAGTGGGAGAAGGAGGGAAAGTGTGCTGAGAGAGAGAAAGCTGACACCTCAACACTGCTGCAGTACTTCCTGTGCTCAGCGTTACACTGCAGAGAGAGAGAGAGCGACGGAGAGTACAGTCAGGGAGGCACCGTGAGCAGACTGAAGCAAAAAAACACGATTTTAACAGAACAATAAGCAACCCTGGTAATGGTGGGATAACATTACTCACATAAATAATAGCTGCAGATACAGTTTGTGTCGTCAAATTGAATGAATTGTACGTGTATGTGTGTCCTATAAATGACCTTTGACCATCAGTCATCTGTGTTTAAGCCGGTGTTTATGTGGAAATGAGAGGATCAATTGAACGTGGTCCTGAAATATTGCGTTTTTAGTTTCCCTTTCCTAACACAAGATACCAGGTCCTTTTGTGTATTCACATTAGGATGTCTAGACTCAACTTGCACCTAAATACAACATCCTGCAGGATACCTCTGGGAAGGGGGTCGACTCCGGTACCTGCAGTAGACAAAAGGGGGTGAAAGCACGGCCTGGAGGGGCAGACCCCTGCGACAGACAAAGTGATGCGAGAGGGGTGTTCCTTAGGCATAAAAGTTTAGCTCTTGCTATGCTCTGGGTCTTTTTTTTTTATCTTCGACTACTCGTGTGTTGGCTGACCTTTTCTTTGCTAAGAAAATAAAACCTTGCCGGCCGGCAGAAGTCTCCATTTCATTCTTCACCAGCAGCAGAGAATTTCCACAACACACTTTACTTCTGTGTTGAAGAACATCTGAAACTAGTGACTTCAGGAAAATGTTCAGAAACCTCATAAACTGCATTCTGAGCTTTACAGATACAGTTTATGTCGTCGAATTGAATGAATTGTACTATGCGCGTCCTATAATGACCTTTGACCATCAATCATCTGTGTTTAAGCAAGTGTTTACGTGGAAATGAGAGGATCAATTGAACGTGGTCCTGAAATATTGCGTTTTTAGTTTTTCACAAGGTCAAAAAAAAAGGGTTTTGTGAAGTCACAGTGACCTTGAACGTTGACCACACAACGCTAAAACATCAAATGACACTAATGATGGATACGGATCGCCTGCTATCACATTACAGTTTGCGTTAAGATATCACAACTTTGAGAAACCACGCACAGTGATATAAGACACACGTGAGTGGTCACATGGCGTCTCTCTTTCTGTAAGTCGTATCTGATTCTACTTTTTCTCCCGTTACGATGCGTAATCTCAGTGATTTAGACCAGCACGGCGCTGATATGGATACTTGAGCTCATCTGCACGACCTGAAGGATTAATGCCTCAGAGGCTAATCCTCACATCGATAAAGAGGCGTAAAAATACTTTTGCCTTCTTCAACCATGACCTGTCTGATCTACGAAGAGTCAGAGAAATAGCAAACTAATACTACACATTTGCAAAAATGGGACAGAAAATGAATAAAATGTCACTCCAAATGTAACACACACATTTTACTGTGGGTATTTATGGTGAGACACAGTAAATGGCATCGTCACTCTCAGTATAGCATGTCAATCACACGTCTCTGTGTCTCCCTTTCGAATTCGAAAGCCGAAAACATGGCTCATTATGATGTGAAGCAGCAGCTCTGTGCACAATAATGCACCTTTGACATCCGAGTAAGTTAACACTGCACATTTGGTTTGACAGGAAGAGGAAAACAAGTTTGAACGGGAAAAATACAAATAAGAGACATTGCGAGGCATCTGTGTTTTCACGTGCAACCTCTCCGTACCATTTCAAAAACAACAAACTTCAGTAAAGCTCAGAATGCAGTTTATGAGGTTTCTGAACATTTTCCTGAAGTCACCAGTTTCAGATGTTCTTCAACACAGAAGCATAGTGTGTTGTGGAAATTCTCTGCTGCCGGTGAAGAATGAAATGGAGACTTCTGCCGGCCGGCAAGGTTTTATTTTCTTAGCAAAGAAAAGGTCAGCCAACACACGAGTAGTCGAAGATAAAGAAAAGACCCAGAGCATAGCAAGAGCTAAACTTTTATGCCTAAGGAACACCCCTCTCACATCCCTTTGTCTGTTGCAGGGGTCTGCCCCTCCAGGCCGTGCTTTCACACCCTTTTGTCTACTGCAGGTACCGGAGTCGACCCCCTTCCCAGAGGTATCCTGCAGGATGTTGTATTTAGGTGCAAGTTGAGTCTAGACATCCTAATGTGAATACACAAAAGGACCTGGTATCTTGTGTTAGGAAAGGGGTGTTGGGCTGCTCTAGCTCCGAGAGACAAAGAAATTGAATTTACCATTACGTTAACATTAAGTGTCAGTTACAGGCAAATATTACGGGAGGAAACCAGAGTAGCTTGAGAAAACCCACGCACACAAGGGGAGAACATGCAAACATCATGCAGAAAGTTCCCTTGGTTGGACCCGGTTGCAAACCCAGGACTTTTTGCTACAAGGCAACAGCGTTAGCCACTACTACGTGATAATAATAGGGTCCAAAAAAACAAGATGGCACTGGACAAACTGCACAACTCACAGTTATGAGTAATTGTTGTATTTGCTGTAATTGTAGCTCTAAATCCTCACCATATTCAAACTCATACTAAATGACTAAGATGCTGAGAATCTATGTTGCAAAAGCTGTAGTTTTCGCAGTTTTTGCGTCGTTGCGTCATTCCCAGTCATTAGTTTTAGTCACATTTTAGTCACTTCTATATGTGATAGTTTTAGTTGAGTTTTAGTCGACGAAAACTCAAAAAGGATTTAGTCTAGTTTTAGTCGAAAAAAGAAGTATAGTCTTTTAACAAATGTATTTAGGTCAATAAGTATTGGAGATTTTTGTTGTGAAAATAGCAGCAGATCTATAAGTTCAACACACTGTGAGCTTGCAGATTGGCTATTATTACACACAAAGAGATGACCACACTGTCACTGAATGTAAACATAGCTAAACATGCTGCTAAAGAAACACACACACATAATGAATTGACGTTAGCGTAACAAAAGCTAACTTTACCCACTACTACTAACAACTGTGTCCAGTTATTGTCATGTCCCTAAATAATCCATCTGTCTGTTGTTTGCTAACAAGTTAGCATAAAGATCGCTAGCTTAAAATGCTAACGCCTCCACTTACATAAGTGTCGGGTTAGAAGAAGTACAGACGCAGTTCAGTCCCTCTGTGGGATTCCTTATCCATCCTCATTCAACGGTGAACACACACACACACACACACACACACACACACACACACACACACACACACACACACACACACACACACACACACACTTGTACTTGCTGCATACTGAGGACTGGGTTGCTGGCAAAGTAGGGACCATCATTTCCACTTTATAAATCAACATAATTACAAATATCTACAAAGAACTACTGGTTGCAGTACCATAAAATGTCTGCAGGTGGAGCCCCAGAGCAAAAAGGGCTGGAATTTTTTTTTCAATGTTTAATCTTTGGTCCAAAATTTTACAAAAACATCATACATCAACAAAAATGTTTAGTTCAAAATTTGACAAAAACGTCATACTATACTATGTTGTCCAAAATTTGGAAAAAAAATTTTGACCCAAAATAAAAAAAAAATGTGAAAAAAAAATTTGACCCAACATTTGCAAAAAAAA
Source organism: Microchirus variegatus (assembly GCF_963457635.1). Classification (NCBI taxonomy): domain Eukaryota; kingdom Metazoa; phylum Chordata; class Actinopteri; order Pleuronectiformes; family Soleidae; genus Microchirus; species Microchirus variegatus. Next base: position 34,726,289 of record NC_139804.1, read on the forward strand.
TTGACCCAACATTTGGAAAAAATTTTTTTACCAAAATTTGAAAAAAAAATGTTTTCCAAAATTTGAAAAAAATATTTGACCCAAAATTTAAAAAAAATATTTGACCCAAAATTTAAAAAAAATATTTGACCCAAAATTTGAAAAAAATATTTGACCCAAAATTTGAAAAAAATATTTGACCCAAAATTTGAAAAAAAACCGGACAAAATGTCCTCACTTTGTTGGTTAAAATCCCTCACTGGTCCTCAGTATGCCGCAAGTACAAGAACACACACACACACACACACACGCTGCAGAAGCAGTAGCGGGGTACGTGCATTTTAAGTAGCCATGTGCTTTCTCCGTGACCGTCAGGTGATTGGCCGAAAAAACGAAATGTCATGCGTTTTAAACGTCTGACAGACCACACCCACTGACATTTTCGTCCATTCTCGTCTCGCCAACGAAAACTCACACACGTCTCGTCATGTTTTCGTCATCAAAGAGTCACGTTTATCTCGTCACCGTCTCGTTATCGTCATGAAAAAAAGTGGCGTCAAAGAAAAGATTTCGTCATCGTCGTCGTTGACGAAAAACAACACTGCTCGCAACCTTCCGAGACAAATGGAAAGTGCTATAAATCAAAGCAGCATCTCTTCCTGAGCCTTAACCCGCACAGAAACATCATTTCTAGGATCCGGACAGATACAGAGGTGATGCAGTCACTGCGTGTCTCCTTTACTGCCCTGCAGAGCAGCCAGAGGTCAGGGCTTCAGAGGGTTTGTTGTTCCCCAACAGGCCTGTGCTGCCAGCAATAATCAGCCTGTTCAACCAGACGAGGTCCACGCGGGAGGCGAGGTTGAGTCAGCTGCTGGGACAAAAATAAGTCGACCAGGGTGACACTGTGGAAACAAAGACACCACACCAATCAGAGGCTTGAGCCTCAGAGGCCGTCGAGGTGCAGTGGAGCGCTGATGAATGGCCCTCAGAGCTGCTGCTGCTGCTGCTGCTGCCTTTGTTCCCTCACACCTTCACATAATCACAGAACCGCGGCGGCATGCAGTGACTTTTTTTTTTTTTTTTTTGTCTTTACAAAGCAAACAGAGCTGAATGAGCGGACACTTTCGAAAATGAGTTTCCCTGCCAACAACTGCTGGTACGAGGCACGAGGTCATGTCACAGAATAAAGGCCGAAGAGGAGGAGGAGGAGGCTGGTGTGGGTGAAACTGGAGAGAGACAGAAGTATGACATGAAAAAAGGCAAAAGTAGTGAAGTATAACTGATTAAGGCATTCTCATTACCAGAATTTGTAGGGACCGTACCTATGTTCCCCGGGTCCTATGTTCCCCGCTTCGTATGTGACCGGGGAACATAGGACCCTTTCTCTAACCCTAATCCTAACCCTAACATCTTTCAAAAAAAGGGTCCTATGTTCCCCTGTCGCATACAAATTGGACCTTTTTTGGGAAAAATGGGGAACATAGGACCCGGGGAATATAGGTACGACCCCGAATTTTGTAGCCAATTTGTGGTACCTAGAAAATTCAAATTGGCAATATGTGATCGCATTTCACCCTATGTCAGCTGAGATTGGCACAGCACCCCCCCGTGACCCTCATGTTGTAGCTACTTTTACTTACTAACCTGAAAAATTATTGATATTTGAGTAAATACACATTTAATAGTGAAAAGAAAGGAAAGTTGTCTTCTTCAGGTATCTTTTTTTAGCTAGCTAGTGTTTAGCTTAAGGCTATTACCTTTCTGTTAGCCCGTATGTGTTAGCCGGGCAGCAAACACATGCCGGAAGAAGCTGTAACGCGTGTCAGTGAATGCTGCGCCTTCTTCGATAAAAGAAGAAACCGTTTCCGCACATTTTATTTACATAGTCGCAGTTAAATCCTATCACCTCATGCGGAGGATAAAGCCTCGTTTATGCTCGCACGCGACACCGCGGCGCGGGGCTACGCAGGCGGCGCGCGACCTACAAGCATGCACGGAGGCGTTTGCGCTCAACTCCAGCGGGGGCGTACAACCAAAATGATCAGTGAATAGGCAGGAAGTCGACTGCTGCCTAGCAACAGTAGTAAACGACAACTTTCCTCATATCGCTCACATTGGTCTCAAAACGACTGTTCGTCTCTCCAGCTCCACCGGAATTTTTCCACGTCCTACGGCAAAAAAAACGTCGTCTTTTTGTAACGTGGTAGCAATCTCCCTCCGTGAATTTAAGGTTATTTGACTGCCTCTGTGCTCTCGGACAGAAGAGTCTCACAAATGCGAGTACAAGCGGAACCTGCTCGGCCAGTTTTCCATTAAAAAAAGAAGAGTTGGCGCGCGCCGCAGCCGACAAAGTTGCCAAAAGTCAGAGGAGCGCGCCCTAGCGCTGCGACACCCTTTTGGAGCTCACGTGCCCGGTCCGACACGGGATATGACGTCATTTTTGTCGCGCGCCCGGCACACCACGGCGACCATAAACCTGGCTTAAAGCGGTAGAATAAGGATATGGTCATAGGTCATTACGTCCGCTCTCAGGACTTCTGCGGATCGTCCGTCCAATCACACACACGGAGAGATTCCTCGAAGGACTCGGAGGAACGGCTCAGCAAAAATTGTTTCCACATTGTTCTTTTATCCGTGCCTATTCATATCCCTTCACTGAGTGATTATTAAAGTAACCATGACAACAAAGGTCTGGTTCACCTGTGCCACTGTTACAGCAAAGGCTCCACCTCAGGGGAGCAGATATGGTGTCGCTGTCGCAGCTCGACGACTGTGACTTTGCGTTACCGTGAAAAGTGTGATTCCGATTCATGCGATCGGGACACGCGTCGGCAACGTTCGCACGCGTGATCCATATTCATCAAGGCCTCGGTGAAAAATATATACGTTCCGCGAGATCAATGGATGCAAAAATGCAAAAGTGAAGGCCGGTCAGAGCCACTTACAGTGTTCTCTGACAGTGACAGAGCGATGATGCTGTTCTCACGGAGCCTGTCTGCATAACTGGTTATTACTGTTACAAACATGCACAACCACAGCACTACTGCCTTTTAAAAAAATGCTTTGGTATCACTTTAGATAAGGGAACACATATTCACCATTAACTAGGTGCTTACTAACATATATAAATAGCATACTAGCCCTTTATTAGTAATTATTAAGCACATATTATCACCTTATTCTACCTCTATTACTACATGAATTAAGATTTTTCCTACATAAGGTGTTAATATGTGCTTAAAGGTTATTATTATGTAATAAATCTAAAGCAACTGGCCATAAAATCCTCCTTATACGTCACAGAGACTCAGGAATAATGTTCATATAACAAACTGAACTCACCAACAACAACAGTACAGACAAAATATTTGCATTAAAAAAAAAAATTTGCAGACGGCAAATCATGTTTATGTTTTGAAATCATGGTTTTGGCATGTGGCGCCACCTACCGCCATCTACCAATCATTGCAGTCAGTAGAGTCTCAGCTGCCGAGCAACCACGGGTTGCCAGTTACGTCAGAAAACCAAACCTTAACGACCTCTTTTTTTTTTTTTTTTTCCACAGGAATGATGGGGGAAAAAAATGACCCGTCAACAGCAGTAACTCCTCAGTGGAAGCTTAAGGATTATGGACCTACATGAGTGGACTTTGGTGTCGGGGTAGTGAGTGGTTTACTGGGCAACACAAACTCCAGTTTCCTAGAAAGTATTCTTGACATAGCATGGGGGCCTCGTTCCTAGAGTCACCACATGGTGTCCATGTTAAGACTTTTATTCAGAGCCGCTGCTGTTCCATCATAATCTCCTCTGCCAAGAAACACCTCAGGCAGGAAAGTTTCTCGGGAGACGTTCGCTGAGACCTAACATGTACATTCTCTTTGTGAACGTGAAGGATTTCATTACAGCACGGCAGCAATTGTTGTTGTTGTTGTTTTTTTTTTTAACACAAAATCAACTTTTCTTTAAATGAAGAAACTAGGGTGTGTTTGCCTCAGAGAGAGAACATCATTGTTTCCTCTCACCGCACGTTTGACAGACACGAGGGGGCATTAAAAATAGACAAAGTGACATTTCTCGCCTGAAATAATTTAATTCCCGTTTGTTCTGATCCGGCGTGTGTCGGCGTCACACGTTGTCTAAATGTGATGTTCCGGCCCCCACCAGGAGGCGGATTACGGGGGGGAACTTCAGAGAGCGGCAGTGCAACATTTTCTTCCCTCCCAATCATTTATTTAGTGACACCGGTGCCAGTCACAGCTCCAGATGGACTTTTCCGAGCAGCTGGAAAAAGCTTGAAACAGACAGAGGGGATGTCGTGATTGACAGTTATATCAGCAAAGTCTCTCCTCGAGTGTGAGACCGGATTATTATCGTATTTGGATTAGTGAGGCCGAGATCTAAACACTGGGTCGGGGAGTTTCCTGCAAGTCGAAGGAAGAAGTCATCTTTTGAAAACAGCAGTATCAATCAAACGTTGAATATAGAGCTGCAGCTAACGATTATTTTCATAACCGATTAATCGTATGGGCCATTTAATGTCAGAAAATGCTTAAAAAATGTTGATCCGCGTTTGTCAAACCTGGAAATGACCATAATATTGAATGTCTTGTTTTGTCCACAAACCAAAAATTCAGTTTTTAATGATGTCTTTGTTACGTGGAGCAAAGAAACGAAGTAAATATTCATATTTAAGAAGCTAAAACAATCAGAAATCTTGTTTTAATCATGAAAAGAGCTTCAAACAGATTAATCAATGATCAAATTAGTTGATGATTAATTTAAGATAAGAGCTAAGAAAGTCCTTTATTCGTCCATCAGTGGGGACATTTACGGCGTTACGGCAGCAAGACAGTAAAGATAAGGATAATAAATAATAAACATGCGTTAACAAGAAAAGTATACAATATAAAAAGATTAATTAAAGCTGAAAAAGTTAAATAGATGTAAAAAGAATAAAATGTATAATGTACAGATAATTTCCAGAATATATACAGCATGGACTAGATATATACATTATAAACAGAGATTGAGCATAGGATATTATATGTTCATGTTGTGTTTTATTTTATTAATTACTCTCGGGCTCAGTGAGATCTCTTAAAAAAAACTTATTTTTAAACATTGCAGTGCATCCACCGCTCCAGAGGGGGGAGCTGCGCTTCTGAGAGCAGGTATGCTGAATATGTCACTTCCGGGTACTGGCCAATCACAAGACTCACAATAAGAAAGAGAGATTTCTATCGGCTCGTTTACAGCAACTAGGAGGTTTTTGACCATAAAAACAAGTTAATGTATGTAAGTAGACCTCCATAACCAACATATATGTGCAACAGGACCACTCTATGTGACCTTTAAAGTACTACTTAAAGGGATACTTCACCGATTTGAATGTGGCTTTGTATTGCTAGAATTGCAGTAGTATTTTTTAGAAAATGTGCTTCCCTCCCTCAGTTTTTCACTGAGTTGTAAAAAAATCTGTTTTCCATTTTCAAAATTTGCCCTACTGTGATGCAAAACGCGTCATTTGACTCACAGTAGGGCACATTTGGATAAGCGAAAACAGATTTTCAAGTCAGGGTAAAACTGAGGGAGGGAAGCACATTTTCTAAAAAATACTACTGCTATTCTAGCAATACAAAGCCACATTCAAATCGGTGAAGTATCCCTTTAATCATTTGGTCGACCACACTTTAAGTCACTATATCTCATTGAAAATGCATCAAGCTGAACTCACTTACACTCAATATGACTTGTTCAGAACGTTGTACATATTTTATTATGAACAGACATCGCAACCGTTTGGAAGAGGCCTGTATCTGAAATACTGTAGGGTCTAATTTAAATGAATATTGCTTGTCGTTGTTGTTATCATAAGTAAATAAAAAAAAAAAAAAAAAAAAATGCAAAGAAATGATTTTTCCTTTGCTTTTTTCTTGGTGCGTTTAAGAGTGTTATTTCCAATAAGAAACTCGAAGATTGTGTCGCCATGGAGACAGCTCACTCATCTGACCCAAAAGTGCCACGAATAAAAACGGCGACGTCACAGCATCACCGCTGATCCGCTGCAGCTTCCGTCAGCAGGTTTAGATTCAGCGACACAGATCTACACAACGTACTGTGGGTAGTTGTGGAACTCTGGTTCTCCTGGCACAGGAAGCACACAAAGAGCCCATTCAGTCACCTGTGTGTAACACAACCATTATTTTTTCTTTTAAATAACTCACACAAATCCCCCCCCCCGTGTCAAAAACCCTGAACTATTAAAAACACGACATATTTTTGATCCATGGCTGCGGAGGAATTCCAGGGTTCATGAACCAGGCTCTCGGTCTGAGTTTAAACCTTTCACATAAAACTCCAATGTGACAGTTTCATTTTCTCGCAGGAGGTGGAAAAAAAAAAGAAGAAGAAGAAGAGTTCATCACCACCCCCCCCCCCCCACACCTCAGCTGTGCGGAGCCTGAAATGCCTCATTACTCCAGATGACACTTTCAAGTGCATCATAGTTCCAACAGGAGGAGGAGGAGGAGGAGGAGGAGGAGGGTGAACGCGATGAAGGAATAACCTTTGCGAGGCTCGCCGAGCTCCGACGGTTTTGTTCTTGACCGGCGACCGTAAATCATCCCAAATGGAAACGGCGCGGCGTGAAGGACTGTCAGAGCGCACGGAGGTGACAAAGCACTGGAATGATCACAGCAAATGCACCGGAACTAGAATACTGTCAAAGTAGCTTTGAGCGAAGAGCGAATTCTCACGGAAATGGCCACATTTTTGCGGAACAAAAGGATCTTGTGGGAGTGAGTGATTGATGAAATCAAAGTGAAACAAAAGTATTATTTAACCCTTAGAACACGGAGCATTTCGGCTGCTTTTTTTTTTTCCCATTACTATGGTAAAATGTACAGTTTATACAGAGGCAGTTTATAAGAATGTGCAATAATAATAGAGTTTCTTCACAACCTCAAGGCAATCTGATGAAAAAGTTTTTCTCATTTTTAACCAACTATATAAAACACACCTCAGCAAAAAAGTACTCAAAATATGTTTAAAATCAGATTGAATTTGTGAATTAGTCACTGGGGGTGGGGGGAAAAAAATCGATTCACATAAGAATCGCGATTCTAATCATACAAAATTCTGAATCGATTCATAAAGTTAAAAAATCGAAGTTTCTATTTTGGAAAAAAACACACAAAACACCAGTTTGTGTTTTTTTGTGTACAGTTTATTTTCACAGCTTTGTAACTTCTGGGAGAAAAAGGCAGCTAGTCTAAGCTTTTATTTATGCAATTTATTATTATAAGTTTTTATTTGTTTTGAATGAATAAATGTTAACTTTTGTCTTAAAGGTACAATATGTAGTATTTATGGGTTTATATAACCCAAAATCCACTTTTTTATACATATTATGTGCTCCTGCATTGTCTAGTCGCTGTATAATAGTTTTTGTTTCATTTTCGTAGTGTTTCAAAAAGTCATGTAAAATAACATGGTCGCGGGCCGTGGTTGCATAGCCACTGTTAGCAGAGAGACGCCATGTTTCTACGGGAGCCTGTAAGGACAAACGCGAGAGAACAAATCAAGCGTCTCTTTACTTGTAGCGGAAGTCCCGCCTCCACTCTCTCCGCTTCGTCTGCTACGGCCGCGGTAGCTCCGCCCTCTCCCTCGCCTCACGAACCTCATCTGCTGACACAAGGAAAGACGACGAGGACGACATTTGACCAGCTGAGGATACCGTAGCGCTCAGGGAAGGGAGGGGGTGAGCAGAGCAGCAGGTCTTTGTAGTAAATTTCAGCCTCTCCTATAGATGGCACTATAAACTACTTATTTCCCCTTTAAGTTTGCCTTTGTGTGATCACATCATTGGAATCGGTTTATTTAAAAATCACATTATCTTATACAAACTGTATTGTTTCGATGCCATAAATTGCCTTTTTGCCAATTATTGAATCGTTTGAATCGAGAATTCGATTTTGAATCGAATCTTGAGACACCCAAAGATTCACATCCCTATAAGTCACAGGTCAAAGGTCACTCGGCGCGTTTTTTATGAACAAAAAGAAAATATTCAGAATATTTCGAATCTTTTCTGCACAATTATTGCTACGTTATATCCCTACTAAAATGTGATATAAAATGAGTCATAACTTTGACTAAACAACAAGTAAGAAGATGAAAAAAAACATGTTTTTTTAAAGCCTGAATAATGTGACTTATAAACACACAGCCACAGGATGTCCATATAAGGACATGAGGACGTTTTATTGTCATTGTGCTTCCACGTGGACACAAACTGTATACAATGGCAGCAATAAATGGTATATAATAATAGGTAAATGATATAAATATAGACAGATAAAATAAACAGATAAGAGCAGCAGCTGTATAAAGTGCTAAAGTGTTAAACATAGTGTAGATATTACACAGTTGTATATTATTCCCATGGCAATTTCCTATGGGTGCACCTGCAGCACAGATCCGCATGAGCATTAAGGGTTGAATATACTTTTATAAACTTACACAAAAAAAGGACCTTGGTTTTCCTCAGTTCTGAGTGGACAAACACACAAACATACAGTGAGTCGGATCAGCTCAAAAATGTGAAGGCTACTGACTTTTATTACAGAAATGTTTTCTTGAACCCGTGCGGTCGATAAATCACGCTGCTGACATAAAGAACCCAAAGCAGTCTCTCAAAACCACACTGCAGTCATGATTACGTTTTAAAGGTGACATAGAGTGGTCCTGTTGCACATATATGTTAGTTATGGAGGTCTACTTACATATATTAACTTGTTTTTATGTTCAAAAACCTCCTAGTTGCTGTAAAAGAGCCGATAGAAATCTCTCTTTTCTGACGGTGTTTTTCTGCTGAGAGATTTCAGAGTGAACTTTCACCCCCAGAAGACAGAGTCTTGTGTTTGGCCAGTACTATCCAGCACATCCGTTCTCAGAAGCGCAGCGCCCCCCTCTGGAATGGCGGATGCACTGCTCCTCATTATCAAAACATTGTTTTAACAGTGTTTAAAAATAGCTTCTTCACGACTCCCCGTCGCAGTCCCTTTTATGACTTTAAACCGGAGTCAGACCCAGAGTCAGAAGACACTGTCGCTCGTGAAACACCTCCACAACGGACGTTATTCTTCTTCTGCGGTTCAATGTACGCAACCGGATGTGCCCGGACTAGTGCCCGGAGCAGGACGATCGGTTGTTCAGGAGAACCGCTGCTTACGTAACAATTACGGGATTTTCAGAGATCTCGTTGAGCCCCGAGATTACAATAAAACACAACGTTCTCAGCAGTGGCTGAACTGTTTGTTTCGTACCTTCAGGGCTTCATAAACAAGGTAATGACGCAGATACACACTAAAAAAACAGCGTTAATAGGAACTTCCGGTCTAGTTCCGCTTTTTTTTTTGTTATCCACAGGCGTGAATATTTGCTTGGTTTTTAACCGCTTGTGGTGATGATGATGATGATGATGATGATAATCCTGGTTATGAATGTGGCTGCATTTTTAAGCACAGAAAGAAAGCACTTAGCTGGGACAGGGCTTTGTGGTTAAGGAATCAGCCTGGAGATGCGGTGGTGTTTCGTGTGGTTAACAGGGTTTTTCGGTCCGTACTAAATGTGACTATTTTATTTCTACAGTCGCCGATGACAGGGCAGATCACCAAATCGACGTACGGGTTCATCGATCCAGCAGATCTCCAGAGAGTATAAGGGAATTTTCTTGGAGATCTTACAACTGGACGCAATAACACATTATGGCCTCTTGAGGCAGCAAACGCAGGCTTTCCCCACTCTTCTAGCTGCAAAATTAAGAGTGTGATAATTTTGCAATATTTTATTTATATTAAGTGCATGTATGAATATATAAAAGGCTCATTCTGGGTCATGAAAAACATCAACTCACACCATCTAAAAGTGGTGATGGTGTCAGTGTGGCACAGTGAAGCACGCACGCAAGCAAGTGCATATATATACATATATATATATATATGTATATATATGCACTTGCTCACTAAAATGGACTTCATGCTTAATATAACCACTTTAAGACCCAGACTGAAATATAATATTAAGATGATGATGGTTCAAAGAATTAAGGAGAAAATCCTACAGAGAGAAAAGACATTTTTTCTCATGTAATTCTTGCATTTTGTGAAATAAATGTGAAAAGTGGATTAAAAAAATGGGTCACAGCTCAGTGGCTCTGAACAAATGTGCGTCCAAATGCTGAATCTTTTAAGAAACACAGCTCTAAATAACCTCTAGATTCAAATTACGCTTTCATTTTAATAATTTAAACACATTGCAAACATAAACAAATGTAATTTCACTTACTGTATATATCAATAAATGATCACCCTTGTTTATCACAGTCTGGCAGTTACGCTTTAGATTTTTTTTTTAGCATGTTTCATTTATAATTTTACCAATTGAATATGTTTTAAGTACCAACATATGATAGAAAGAAAAGTTTGTTTCACATTTATGTCTGACTTTATGTGCTGTATATTATTGATTGTGGCTCAGTGTTCCCGTAATATCCTGCACACACACACACGCGCGCACACACACAGAACAAATGAACTAATCCCACACTGTAGCTGCCACAAACATTGTTTTTCCAAATGGCAGAACAAGCAATTACATTTCTCTCTCTCTCACACACACACACACACACACACACACACACACACACACACACACACACACACACACACACACACACACACACACACACACACACACACACACACACACACACACACACGTTTATTTGTGGTTCAACATGTGTGACTAACAGGGGGTTTTATGACATGCATATTGAGCTGCTGCTCTACAGCTTCTGTAATGGTGACAAATAAAAAAAACTGGTCACAGTGGAAATGAAGCCATGGATTCATTTGGAAATGGAGAGATGAAGCGGCGAGAGACGGATTTGTCTGCATGATACTGTATTTACATCTTGATGCAATTAGCACATGGTAAATATGCAGCAATTTATTCGGAATGTTACGAACATTATGTACAGTTTGTGGTCGACGAGTCTCTAAGAGCTCACACTACGCTCACATTACTACAGTATAATCTCGTTTAAACTGTTGGCAATTTTCCTGTGTAGTGGTGTCGATCTAAGGTTATAAAGTATATATCATCACTATAGTTTGTTTATAGTTCTTTAACCAGTGAAATCATCTAAAGGTTAACATGTGTAACTGTACATAGGGACATAGAAAGCTTTATATATGAGGTCAACAAGAAGATGTGAATGCCTTAATATTGACATTCACCTGCATCATTGTGTGAGACAACACTGGGCTACTTACAACCTATCATTTAAGGAAATATCGGAGTGGAAGATTGCATAAAAAATGCCGCCCCTTTTTTTTTTGTCACAGTCAGTTGTCATTTCAGCACTACAGGGACCTTGGACAGCTCCTCTGCTCTGGCTCACACGTTGTTTTCACGTCACAGTGCTCTGACCAAGCGCTGTCCATGGTCCTGATCGACTTCCCACTCCTCTCCACTTTTCCCAATACAGTAGCCAATGTAAAATCCACATTGTTGTTTAACCCTTTGTGCTCAGGTGCTCGAGTGCTTAGGTGCACCTATAGGTAAATTGCAGTGGGAATAATACATAACTCCTTATATGGACCTCCTGGGTGTGTGCTGAAACAATTGCTCGATTATTAATCGATTTCATCAATTATGAAAATAATTGTTGGCTGCAGCTCTAATTCAGGCTTTACAAGACGCGTTTGTTTACACAGTGTTGAGACATTTTTGTCACATTTTTAGTGTTGATATAAAGTTGTATATCTGATTCTATATATATATCATATAGTTGGTAATTTTTTTTTTTTTTTATCAGATTGTCTATAGGTTGTGCTGAAAAAAAAATACACTATATATTGCACAATCGCATACCCTCAGTATATAACTGTATGTTTTAACCAAAATTTTAGCCAAAATGCTGTGTGTTCAAAGGGTTAAAAATATTAATATATACTGTATACAATGTTCGTTCCCATGTGAAAGGGCCCTTCATTGCCTTCACGCCGCTCTCAACAGCTAGTTCATCAATAAAGCAGCTCTTAATGTTTTCAGTGTGGCGTGATGGAGGTTTGTGGGGCCCCCTCAGGTCACTTTTGTCCCCAAAAATACCCTCTTGACTGGAGTCGGTTTCAGCGGTGAGAAAAAAAGACTCTCATGAAAACCCTTTTTTTTGTAGCAGATAATGAAGTCAGCTGGAGGTGAGGAGTGACTCTCTAGCTTTCAGCCGGGGTATTTAAGGTGGTGGACTGAAGTGAGCCCGGAGGCCTGTGAGGATTTTTTTTTTTATTAAAGAAAGAGAGAGGAGATGTGGCCAAACACCAACAGATCACTTCACAGGCTGCTGAAGAGGAATTCCAGCTCAATTAAGTGAACCAACATTTTGAATGTGAGGGCGATGACGCTCATAGAGAAGAGGTATAAGCATATAAACGGGGCGGTTTGGGATTTTTGAAGTGAGGTTGTATGACACTCAAAATATTATAGTGGTGAAGGCAGCAGAAAAATCACTGATTTTACTCTATGATCTTTGCTGAAAGTGACACAAACACCAGGTTCCTGTTGTAAAAGGAGTGAGAGACATGTTCTGATGATATAGACAGAGATTTTTTTTGTAAATGTGACTAAAAATCTCTTAATATCTGCACATATTCAACACTTTATCTCTGCCTCCATTACTTCAAAACGTGTTATCTTGCAAATCCTTCATAGTGATTTAATGGCTGCTTGTGATTCCGATCATAAATATTGATATTTAATAGGGGAAAAAGGTGTGTGATTTAATCAAAGGTATTAAAGTAATGACTTAGAAATACATGCACTTTATCTTCAATTTTTTTTTGTCTTTTCAGATTAAACGTTTTTCTTTAAACGATCTGTTAAGGTGAATTTATGATGTAGATAACGCATGGTTCTGTCTGTGAAGCTCAGCGTTTCCAGCTCACTGAGCCGTCCCTGCTCCACTACATCCTCACATCCTCATCTCCTCCTCCTCCTCACTCACTCTCTCTCGCTTCCTTAATTTCTTTTTTTCTCTCTTATATTCCTGCAGCTCTTTGTTGTTCTCACCTTAACATCTTTTCTTTTTCAGTGAAGCAGGAAACACTTTAAGTGTGTGTGTGTGTGTGTGTGTGTGTGGAGGATGCTTGTTTTGTTTGCCAAACTTTGGGGCGTGTGAATGTATTCATGCATGCTTGTGTTTTTATGGAGTTTTGCAAAAAACGGATGTGTGTGTGTTGGAGGATAGAACACCTCTTCTTCTAACTCCTCCACTCGCACACATTTATTTGGACGACCTTTTCACTAACCTTGACCCAACCAGTTAATGCCTATAACCGTAACATTCACCTAACAATTCAAACCTTCCCCATAAAGTTTCTTCAGAAACAAAGTTCTGCCCCACTACGACCAGGTTTTCATCGCCCCACGAGGACTAGTGGTCACAATAAGCACAGGAAATAACCCTAAAAAGGTAAAAAATACAAGTACAAACACAGACAAGTGAGGAATTTGGTTGCCCAAAGTCAGAAGTCCAGAAAAGAGACATAAAAAGACAGAGGGTGATAGACATCTACTCTACACAACATCAGAGCCATTTTGAAGCTGTTCAGATGAAGGCAGTAAAACACACAGAGTCCCTCAAAGACAACAAAAAATTGCAGAGACAAAGGAAAAACTCTCGTCCAAAACAACCTCAAACGGCAAAAAAACACAATCTCTACTCACATCTGAACATAGGTATGGCTACAGTGTTCTGGCCAGGATTTCATTTTTAGCGTAATGGTGATGAAATCAAGTGATTTTGAGGCAAAGGTAGGAGCTGTCGTACCTATGTTCCCCGTTTTTCCAAAAAAGGTAATATGTTCCCCACTTTGTATGTGACAGGGGAACATAGGACCCTTTTTTGAAAAAGGGTAGGGTTAGGGTTAGGGTTAGGGTTAGGGTTAGGGTTAGAGAAAGGGTCCTATGTTCCCCGGTCACATACAAAGCGGGGAACAAAGGACCCGGGGAACATAGGTACGGTTCCGCTGCAATCACTTACGGATAAGTGCAGATGAGCATTGTCATAGGTCGTGCTGATTTAAAGTTATATTCAAACAAATGAAAAAGGAAGAGGTGAGGTATAATCTGCCAAATATTAGCCTTTGCTCTGCTAGCTTGTGGGGGAAAAGTTAGCGTGGGAGATGCTACGTGCCGCCAATGTTGTGCTAATGTCGATAATCGGTACTCCTGCCCATGTGTGCGTGATCTACAGTTATGAGTAGAAATTTGAGGAAGAATTACAGTCAAAATAAGTCCTCAATTTTGCGCGTAACGGCCCGATGTGCTACCATGTGCTAGCTAGAAGTAGTAGCCTATCATGACCAAAGTTATGCAGGTTGGTTATGTATGGACTAGTGCTGGGCACTAGGGTTAGCGCACGCTAACGCACGATGGAAAAAAGACGTCATGTTTACGTGCCCGAGACACTGGAGTCCAGGCACCGCTTACCAGTTAGCTCTGTTAGCTGCATTAGCTTTTTGTTAGCGCGCCTACAGTCAAACTGGAGTGGTCTGTTTATTAAATGAAAAGAGCAGCGCTACAAATGACTAGCGTAACCATGTGCTGCGTATGTGTGCCTCTGTTTTTAAAGTTTAGAGTTACTTTAGAGACTCATTTTAACAATCGGGAGTCACGTAGACATGACGTCACGCGCGTCTTTTTCATTTTCCGATCAGTCGTCATCGAAACGCGTCGAGCGTTAGCGTTGGTGCGTTAATGCGTGACCAGCACTAGTATGGACACACAAGTCTGACTTGACCGCTTGCAATAATGCAGCTCGTCTGTGTGTGAAATTATGATTCGCCTGCAGTTTGAACACAGTATTTGTTTCCTTGAGCTCAATAAAGTTCTACAAAACTGTGCCAGAGTCAGAACACCAATCATATCCTCGTCTCTGCTTCCCCGAAGGAAACCAAGCACATGATATTTATTATCTCCGGCACTGACACCTCTGAGCTCCGCGGGACATCTTTCCCCAAAATCTTTATCAACATCTCCAGGATGACGTGAGAGTCTCGGGACGTGGCAGCCCGTTGTTCCAGGTTCATTTAATAATAATAATAACACACATCCTGTCAAGGTCTGTGTGAACACGGGTGTAAAATATTTTCCTGCAAACACGATGATTTGTTGTCACCTCTGTCTTTTTTGTTTGTCAGCGGGAGTTGACAACAAAAAAGGTACAGAATGACTGAAAATAATGGGACGAAGTGTCAGATTTCCATGACGGCGAAGTTCACTTGTTTTGAGGTGTGACTGCGTGATGAGGCGCTTTACACTTAGTCTTAACTCTGACTGTGTTTCTGTGCACTCTCTGTTTCCGAAACCCACATTAGATGTCTAATAGACAGGGACACGCTCTCTCGCGAAAAAAACATGGCTGCCAGCAGGAAAAAACACAAAAACAAAACAAAAAAAGACTCCCCCACTGTCAGGAGAAAATAATAACGTCAGCTGATTTATCTCACAATCGCTTCCTCCCCAACAGTTACAACAATTAGTGTTTTAAGTAGGCCAAATTTTGCTGGACGATAAATTGTCTCAGAAATGATTGCGATAATCGATAATATTGTTGTTCTGAGGTCATTTTCATCTAATACAATGATAATGGTATAATAATGCAGGTACACCTTTTCAAAGAGAAATACACTTTCATTTTTAAAGAATATTTAACACTAGAACACAATAAATTAACAAACAAGCAAAAGCAATAAATAAAATCGGTTGGCTGCACTCTGCTGTGGTAGACTACGCCAGGAGTCCCGCCTCCCCACACACCATGTGACTGACAAGTGACTGACATGAGGGTTCACTCATCGTTGCTCTGGCTTTACACGGCAACGCTCCCGGGTGAAACCGACAAAATATTTTATCGGATGTGCCTTTCGTTTAGACGGCGACGGCGTTTTTGGGGCTTAAAAACGCAAAAAAAATGAAGCCACCCTCCAGAGTGGAAATATTAAAAACGCTCCGCTGTCGCGTTCCCGTCTAAAGGGTTGAAAACGCAAAAGTGTTTTCTGAGCTGCTCACGCTGGCACGACGCTGAAGTTGTATGTGGTGCCAACTTCAGCGTCGTCACGCTGGCTATCCTCCTGTACGCTGACGTCAGATCCATGTGCAGTTACAGACAAACAACAACAAACATGTGGATTAGAATCCATCAGTCGCACATTCAAGTCAACCTTAGCTGCTCTGATACTGATCCAGGAGTCATTTCAGCAATTACGCAGAGTCAATGTTGTGGTTTTCGACTGTGGGCGACTCAGCGCTACTAGAGAGAAGTAGAAGGAAGTTTCAGCGCATTCGCACGCTCCTGGTGTTGTTGTATGGCAGTGCTTCACAGCACCACCTAGCCACCTGGCATGCATACTACATCAAATTTCGCACACTTAAGGACCCGAGAGAGAGAGGGAGAGAGAAAGAGATGGGGAAAACAAAAAAGCATGCAAATGGCATTTATCGCGGCCAGAAAAATGATCGAGCTAATTTTAACTATCGTGCGATTAATTGATTTATTGAATATCGCGACAGGCCTAGTTTTAAGCTCTTGGAGGAACAAGATCTGCTGCAACTGCTGCTTTATTTTGGTAGGTTTGTGTCATTGAAGAAGTGATTTCAAACACAGAGGTCATAAAAAAAAAAAAATCGCATGAACTCAGTGATAGAGGCAGCTGTGCATCAGCAACTCCTGTGTGCTTTGATTTTAAAATGGTTGATTTTCTCTACGGGCTTCGGTTTAAGGGTGAACGACTTCTCTCTCGCTTTATTTATCTCTCGCTCGCACACAAACACATTTTAGTGAGGACACATCGGTGACATAACAGAGTGCCGAACATTGACCTTTACCTTAAACCCTATAAACCTAAATCCACGAGTGCACACACAAACACTCACAGAGTTTTAAAGCCCATTTAACCTCAGCTCACCTCTCTGCCTTCAATCAGTCGACTCCTAACCAGCTCTCTTTATCAAGACCCTGCATCGTGGATCGACGATGACCTCGATGACCTCTTCGGTCAGGTCAAATCGAGGCTCACCTTTTTCCCCAAAAGTCGATGAATACACGAACGGCAGCCTTTGACACAGATAAATGATCCGCACAAAGGTCAGAGGTCATAGTTGACCAGATCGGGTCAGTGGGGAAACTGGACGTCCACTCACTGTCTCTCTCTACAGCAGGGGTTCTCAAAGTTTTGATACCTAAGGGCCAATTTAGGAACCCAACATTGGACTGAGGGCCGCCAAAGAAAGAAAAACAGAAAGAAATCCCATTTGTAATCATTTTAATGACCAGATTGCAGTTCTACAGTTTAGCGTTAAGTAATATAAGCGTTAATATAATGTAATTTAAGCATTGATATAATAACGCTTTATAATTTACTGGGTAATTACCCAGTATTTTGGCCGTTGTTCTTACCTTCTAATTACAGGTTAATACCAAGTAACACATTTCTGTTACCATATATTTACTGGGTAAATAGCTAGTAATCGGGGGCTGTAGCTACCTGCTTATTACCAGCTTATAACCCAATAATACACTAAAATTCACCATATAGAAACCAGGTAAATACTCAGTATTTTTGTTTACACTTATTGGTCTGTATCCAGTAATATCCAATAAACATTTAACAAGCTTAGTAACTCCTGGATTAAAACTATCAACTGTAAATCCCTGAGGTCCGCCAGAAATGTTTCTGCGGGCCGCCATTGGCCCCCGGGCCGCACTTTGAGAACCAATGCTCTACAGAATAAATGCAGTACACTACCGTTCAAAAGTTTGGGGTCACCCATACAATTTTTGTATGGGTGTGTTTTCCTTTAAAGGTCACATAGAGTGGTCCTGTTGCACATATATGTTAGTTATGGAGGTCTACTTGCATATATTAACTTTTTTTTCCCCAGTTGCTGTAAACGAGCCGATTGAAAATCTTTTTTTCTGACGCTGTTCGTCAGCCGCGATGTTTCAGAGTGAACTTTCACCCCCAGAAGACAGAGTCTTGTGATTGGCCAGTACTATTCAGCACATCAGCTCTCAGAAGCGCAGCTCCCCCCTCTGGAACGGTGGATGCACTGCTCCTCGTTATCAAAACATTGTTTTAACAGTGTTTAAAAATAGCTTCGTCACAACTCCCCTTTTATGTCACTGACACGGAGTCAGACCCTTGATTTGTTCTCTCGCGTTTGTCCTTACAGGCTCCGGTAGAAACATGGCGTCTCGCTGCTAACAGTGGCTATGCAACCGCGGTCCGCGACCGTGTTATTTTACATGACTTTTTGAAACACTACGAAAATGAAACAAAAACGATTATACAGCGACTAGACCATGCAGGAGCACATAATATGTATAAAAAAGTGGATTTTGGGTTATATAAACCCATAAATACTACACATTGTCCCTTTAATGTTATATTCATTGAAAAAACTTGTTTTTCCTTCAAGAATAAGGACATTTCTAAGTGAGCCCAAACTTTATATAAATGAGGAATTGCACCTTTTTTTTTACTATTCCTTATCATTATAGACTGGGCAAAGCCCCGATTCTCTTTATCTCCGCTCCACATCCTTATTATCACCAGTTATTCCAGCGAGCATCTGACGAGCGCAGAAGCAGAAGCGTTTACATTGGACAAAAAAAAGAAAGTTTGTGAAAGTTTGTGAAAGTTTTCTCAGTGAATTTGAATAATTCTCCTGCCTGTGCAGGTTCTCACATACTCTGAATATCATCATCAATAATTTTGCACCTAATGCTTGCTAAGTGCAGCTAATGTTGTATTAAATATTTCACTGTTAAATAACTCGCGGTGAAAGTGGGTCATGAAAAAAAAGCACCCCCACTCCATTCAGACATCCCCCCCCCTCCCCTCCCCCCCGGTCGCCTCAGCGCCGCTGCTACGCTAACGACGGCCGCTGCACTTTAATGAGCGCTGGCATGTACGAGCTGTGATGTGCAGTCATTACTGATAATGAGTTAATGTGTCAACACTCCTCCTGCTTCTCTAAATATTAATGTTCTCCAGCTCAGTGAACAAACTTTTACGCAGCTAATGAATAACCTGAGTCATCAAACTGTTATTTTAAATTAAAATCATGACCTTTTCAGGTGAGCGCTTTTCTCCCTGCTGCACACGGAGGACACTAAAATTATTTTTTTTATGTAATGGGTGGAGGTAACTACGGAAGATTATTAGGACCATGTGTAAAAAAATGATAAAACGGCATGAATTCAGACTTTAATCTCTGGATTCTGAGATTAAAGAAAAAGTCTCCGGAGATTAAATAAAAAGTCCGTATTCTGAGATTAAAGAAAAAAAAAATAATTCTGAGATTAAAGTCAGAATACTGAGGTTAAAGAAAAAGTCAGGAGTCTGAGATTAAAGTCAGAATTTTGAGAAAAGTCAGAATTGTGAGATTAAAGAAAAAACTGAATTCTAAGATTAAAGTCAGAAGTCTGAGATTAAAGAAAAAGTCAGAAGTCTGAGGTTAAAGTCAGAATTTTGAGAAAAGTCAGAATTGTGAGAGTATCCTCTGTATCCTGACTTTAATCTCAGAATAAAAAAAACAACTGATGAACTGTATGTGTGTGTGCGTGTGTGGCGTGCACAGATAAAAACATGGAACGGATCAAATGCTTTGCCAGGAGCCGAAATGAATGCATAAATAAATAAATAAATAAATATATAAATGAAGCCGCAGCCGCTGAGAAACGGTGGGAAAAATTCATTCTGCGGCTTCTCTGTGTCCCAGAATCTCTCTCTGCCTTTGTCATTATATTAACACTGCAGCCTGGTGGAGGAAGAAGAAGCGATGGGGATTGACTATGGAGTTAGATTTGTGTCTTTATTATTCAATCAAAAAAAAGTTTGCTTCAATCAAAAAAAAATGTTCAATCAAAAAAACATTCACTTCAATCAAAAAAAACCCTTTTCAATCAAAGAAAAAAATTGTTTGAATGCAAAAATATATTTGAGACTCAAAAAAATGCATTTGAACACTGTTTTTCTTTGATTGAAAATGTTTTCTTTGATCGAAGAGAAGGTTTTTTTGGTTAGAAGCAAATTTTTGATTGAAGTAATGCTGTTTTGCGTTTGGGCCATATTATGGGTAGGACATTTGTGTCTTTATAACTCAATCAAAGAAGAAGTTGCTTCAAACAAAAAAAAAATATTTTCAATAAAAAAAAATCACTTAAATCAAAAAAGTCATTTTCAATCAAAGAAATTAAAGTGTTTGATTGCAAAAAATATTAACAGACTCAAAAAAAAATTCATTTGAACACTTTTTTTTCTTTGATTGAAAATGGTTTTTTTGATTGAAGTGAAAAAAGTTTTGAAGTCGTTTTTTTTTTTTTTGATTGAATCATTTTGACACAAACGTTCCGCAGTGGGCGGGTGCTTCCCCATTGGTCAGACATGTTTGAGTGACAAGTGTCTACACCAACGATGTCTTTCTGACAAGCAAGTCATGGTCGCCAGCAAGTCGGGTCGCAGTGCAGTGGCAAAACAGTATTGTATACTGTGTGTGCATCGACCGTTGCTAATGGACGATGACATTGTGGTCAGATGTGGACTGAGCTGGACTTTCCAAACAAACAGCAAAACAACGATTATGAAGAGCTGGTGTGTGAACGCACCCTTTATCACAGGCTTAAGTCAACTGGTGGAAAACTCCTGCAAATGCTGCTGCATTAACATTTGTGAAGCAGAATAAAGCAACATAAGCAACTTTATTTGCATTCATTTAATCCCTCATTGAGACAGACCGGAAAGAGCTGTTTCACGTTGTTAATACGGACTTAAAAACTGCAGAGAATTGCAAAAAATAACGGCATTTTAAAACACAATGAAAATGTGATTTAACCACAGACGAGGCCTCATAATGAGTGTAACTCCATTAGTGGGGCCACAGCCTCAGTCACCACTGTGTTTACTTTATTCATTTCAAAGAAAATAACTGTAATTTGGGGTTATTTTTCTTTATTAGCCTTCAATAAAGAAAAGGTGAGTGAATGTTTCCTTTCAAACAGGGACGTTAGGTTAGTGGGGGGAAATGTGACGTGATAATCAGGAGAAAAACTCTCCCCGCGTCTCTCTTCATTATCGGCGACGGAACAGACTCGTTAAAAGCGACTGACGTGCCGCTGCGTCACAGTGCGCTGAGCTTTGGCGCTTTCCTGACGTCGTGAAAAGGTCTGATTGACTTTCACAAAGGATTGTAATCATGTTTTTTTTTTTGCTGGTGTTTAGAATAAAAAAAAGCTCACCTGGAACAAACAAACAAACAAACAAACACACACACACATTTTGTCCCATAAACTCTTGTTATTTATCATTCGTTTATCCTTCATCATCATCCAGCTCTTTGTGCTCAGCTTTAATTGCTGTGTGCAGCTGCAGCCGACCTGCTTAACTCTGACTGTGCTCTCTCACAGCATGTGAGCACAAGTCTTCACAATAAGCAGGAGACACACACACACAGACACACACACACTGCTGAAGCAGAAGATGATAGTTGCTAAGTCACAGAAAAGCAGCAGAGCATGAATCAGAACTGAGTGTGATACAGATGATTCTGCGTCATGAGGACCGGTCCTGACCAGGTAAAAAAAAAAAGGCTCCTAAAGAGGTTCATACTGCAGGTGCAGATTAACGACGACATTGCTCAGCACATGCACGCGGGCAAAAAGTCACATGGCTTCTGACTTATCAGAAGCTAATCCATCCATTGTCTACCGCTTTATTTTATCCTCCGCACCCTCAGAGGGTCGTGGGGTTGCTGGTCAGCTGACATTGGACAAATGGCGGGTTACACCTTAAACTGGGGAACTTTTTTGAAAAGAGAGTTTGCACTATATGAGATTAAAGATAAAAGAATTCGGATTAAAAAAAAAAGAGTCAGAATTCTGAGATTAAAGTTGGAATTCTGAAATTAATTTCTGATTTCTGAGATAAAAGAAACAGTCAGAATTCTGAGATTAAAGTCCGAACTCTGAGATTAGAGTAAGATTTCTGAGATTAAAGTAAATGTTAGAATTCTGAGACGAAAAAGAAAAAGTCTCCTAAAGTCAGAGTACAGAGAAAAGTTAACATTCTGAGACGAAAGAAAAAGTCATATTTTTGAGATTAAAGTTCGAATTCTGAGATTAAATTCAGATTTCTGAGATTAAACTAAATTCTTAGAATAAAGAAGAGAGTTCTGAGAAAAGTCAAAATTCTGAGATTAAAGAAGAAGTCAAAATTCTGAGATTAAAGAAAATCAGAATATTGAGATTAAAGTCAGAATTCAGACTTTAATCTCAGAATGCTATGGTCAGGTAAAAGTCAAAATTCTGAGGAAAAAAGTCAAAATTCCAAGATTAAAGAAAAAGTTTAAGTTTGAGTTTGCACTATTCGACTGATTTCATGAAGTCCAATCCAATCCAATCCAACTTTATTTATAAAGTGCTTTAAAAAACAACAACAGCTGAAACAAAGTGCTGTACATTTGCGATAAATAAAACATAAAAACGTGTGACCTAATAGACCTAAGAACAAACAAATATAACAATAAAATACAGCAGAATATATAAAAACAACACAAATAAACAGGTCATACAATAAAACTATAGAAAAATAGAAAAAACAGCATCAAAGACGCTACAGTCCAACATGACAGCTGCTGTCAGCCGTTAGTTTCCGTGACCACACGTCAGTAAGTAGCATAATTGTGTTGTGATGGCGTTAACAGCTGTTTATGTGGCCATTAAGTGAACCCAGAGATAACCTTTATATACTTTTAATAGGCGAAGCCCATTAAGCAGCATTGTTGATGTAGAATTATAGACTTCAGTCTTCATTGAGCACACTTTAAGTCCTATAATATAGACGTAAATTCGTCTCACTTATGAGCTTTATGTTAATTATAAAGACGTGGAAAGCCTGAGTCGCACGAGTTAAAGTAAACACCAGTCGGATCATGCATCGCGCGCAGTTACAGAAAGAAACGCTCTTCAAACTTCAGTGTTTGAAATCCTCCGTTTGAAGTTTGAATTTGACTAAAAAAAAGGCCGAATTCTCCCGTGTCCTTGGTTCTCAGTCATCCGAGTCATTGTCATCTTCAAAAAGCGGCAGATAAAGGGGCCAGTGTGTTGCTTTTGCGTTCACTTTTCACACTTCGCCATACGAGAAGAAAAAGGCCTGTTACCGACACCGAGCGAGGATCTATATTTGAGCTCAAAGTCCACCACCAGTACAGTACAGTAAAAAAACGGTCACAGAGCAGCGCAGGCCATTAAAAATAATGGATCTATGAATGCAGCTGTGCCGTTGTCACATTCTGTCTGAAATGGCCGCGAGAAAGCGGAGAGCGGCGAGGAGAGAACGCGACGGGGACTTCAAAGACTGTGACGAGGTGAAGAGGAACGACTGAAGAAAGAAAGAAGAGGAGGAGGAGGAGGAGGAGGAAGAGAAAAGGAAGAAAGAAAAAGGAAAACGAATCAGAAATGGAGCACGTGCGGCGAGCCGAGGACGTGTGGTGAATTCGACTGGAGGCATCTGTTCAGGTGGTGCTGACGTCAAACGACCACAATGCACCTCTCTATCTGTGTGTGTGTGTGTGTGTGTGTGTGTGTGTGTGTGTTTGTGCTGACTGAGAGAAAAAAACCTCTAATTTAATCTATAATGAGGAAACCCTGAGGGTCTGACCCCCGCTGATGGATTAAAAACACACCGAAACACACGTGCAACATCAACAGACACTCAGAGCATGAACACAATTGGTCTCTGCCTTATAAAGAAAATTAACCCTTTAAGGTTCTACTCACCCATTTGATTCGACCACACTTTAAGTCACTATATCTCATTGAAAAATGCATCAAGCTGAACTCACTAACACTAAATTAAAGCGGAACTAGACCGGAAGTTCCTATTAACGCTGTTTTTTTAGTGTGTATCTGCGTCATTACCTTGTCTAAGAAGCCCTGAAGGTTCTAAACAAACAGTTCAGTCACTGCTGAGAACACTGTGTTTTATTGTAATCTCGGGCTCAGAGAGATCTCTGAAAAAACCCGGTCTGGTTACGTAAACATCGGTTCCTCCTGCTCCGGGCACTAGTCCGGGTACATCCGGTTACGTACATTGAACCGCAGAAGAAGAATAACGTCCGTTGTGGAGGTGTTTCACGAGCAACAGTGTCTTCTGACTCTGGGTCTGACTCCGGGTCAAAGGTCGTCAAAGGGACTGCGGCGGGGAGTCGTGAAGAAGCTATTTTTAAACACTGTTAAAACAATGTTTTGATAATGAGGAGCAGTGCATCCACTGTTCCAGAGGGGGGAGCTGCACTTCTGGGTGTGAGATTTATGTCTGAAATATCGCGGCTGAGGAACAGCGTCAGAAAAGAGAGATTTCTATCGGCTCGTTTACAGCAACTAGGAGGTTTTTGACCATAAAAACAAGTTAATATATGTAAGTAGACCTCCATAACTAACATATATGTGCAACAGGACCACTCTATGTGAGCTTTAATGTGACTTCTGTTCTGAATGTTGTACTTTATGAATTATGCAAACCAGGTTTATTATGAACAGACATCTCAACCGTTTGGTAGAGGGCTGTATATAAAATACTATGGGGTCTAATAAAAAAAAATATATATATATATATATATATATATATATAAAATAATAAAAAATGCAAATAAACAATTTTTCCTTTGCTATTTTCCTGGTGCGTACCTTTAAATGTTAATAATGTTTTTTGTTTTTTTTTTACAGTGAGTTTTGTGAGAGAAAAAGAGCAAACATGGATCCACTCAGGTTATTTCATTTACAGGTCAGGTTTTGAACTCCACTTCACACGCACACAAACATTTATTCAATCATCAATTTCTTCTCAGCGTCGGGCCGAGCTATCGATTTATAAAACGTGAGAAAAAACCAGGTCAGATCTCCGGCGTCGCAGCACTTGAGTTCAGTCGTTAACGCAGAGGAGTTTGTGAAGATGTCGGCTGTGAATAACGCGCCGTGTTGATGAGACCGTGTTGAGAGTTAACACGTAAATAAATTCATTTATTTTCTCTCGTTGCGTGCGTGGCTTCCTCCTTGACTTTGAAAATTCCATTCAAAAGATGTTTTTTTTTGCCTCATGAAAACAAAGGGAACGTGAGCGTTTCTATCACATACGGATGGAGCTGAGAGCAGTGAAGTGAACGCTGAGCTCAGTGACACACTTCCTTTGTTCTTCTGTTTTTAAAAAAAAGAAAAATAGCGTAAGAAAGAGAAAAAAAAGCGCTGACGTGAGAAACTCACAGCGAGAGATGGATCACCTTCCTCGTTCTCCCTCAAACTGACCTTTTGTTAGCTAGCATGTCTGCACACTCTCTGTCAGCAAAGTTCTCCATGTGTCTTCGCTGAATTTCCAGCTGTGACTCACTTTCTCCGTTTTCTGTTTGCAATGCATTGTGGGAGAGGAGGACGAGGTCCACTGCAGGTGCAGCAAACAACTCCTCACCGTCGTCCAAAATAAAGAATCAGCCTCAGTTTTCAACACAGAGACGTTCATCTAACGGGGAAAAATAAAGTTGTCTGGATTACATTTCATTTCTAATGTATTTATAAAGCAGTTTACATCCTTTCTAAGAGTAATCTTGCTGGTTTCACTTTCTTATTTTAACCATAAAAGGGCCAGAAAATGTGCTTTTTGCACATTATTTCCCAGAATAACTTTAAATATCTGGCAGTTATTTACAATAATTATTACTATTATGATATAATAGTAATAATTATTGTAAATAACCCGGAGAAAATAATTATCAATTTAAAACGAAGAAAAAAAACAAAGTTTTATTGAGAAAAACTCAAACAATTATGCATGAACACCAGACTTTGCGTGTTAAATTTGAAACACATTTTAATTAACACTTGTTTAAATGCGCCAAAAAAAGTAAACTTATGCACTATATGCGTTTTTCCAACTCTCTCCTCTGGTGACAAAGACGCAGATTAGCCGGCTTCCTGCAACATCGCGAGTGAAATTACCATAATAACCACATGTTGGCTTTGACGTGCAAATTCTCTTTGAAAAACAGCTGGAATATTTCCAATGGCACACACCGTCACATAATTTACGGTAATGCACACGTGCGGTCTATGTTACGCTCGGTGTTAAAGGCAAAACTCAAAGACACTATATCAACCGTAAACAAAAGTCATGAGATCAGAAATACCACTGAGTTATTGGTCAGATATGTAGATCGGTACAAAGACAAAAACCTCTGGCAATTTCTACAATGTTGAGAGTCAAGTCTTGCTAGAACTGTGAACTGGCTCCATAGCTTATTTCCACCATCAAACATTACACAGGATTACTATTTTACATTTTACATTAAAGGAGTCATATTATACCCTATTTCTCCAAGTTAAACTAGTTCCCTGGTGTCCTAATGAACATGTCTGTGACATGCTTTGGTCAAAATACCATAAGGATGAAACACCACAGCAGTTCAATCACGCTGCTAAAACAGCCCTGTTCAGAACGCTCTGTTTAATAGTATCTCTTTAGGTCCACCTTAAAAAAAGTAAAACGAAACTTAAGGGACAGGAAATGACATCAGCCACAGAGGCTACTGGGAGCTAACAACAGTTAGCATTTGGAAAAGTGATCATTTGCAGGCTCTAGCAGGCACATTGCCGTCATATATAACATGTATCCACTGGACAGATAAATCCTCTGAGGCTGGAAGTTTGTGTAGAACTCTGTGCTGCACTGTGGAGCCAAGAATAGAACTTTTTGCGGACTTCCGGTTCTCGGTTACCGCTGCCCTCGCCAGCACTCTCATGTGTTTTACGGACAAAACGGAGCTCCGCGAGACAACAATTCCAGGAATTTAGCACAGTGTGTTTGTCCCAGTGAGTGTGGAAGTCAACATCGCGTGTTTTATCGCGTGAGTGAGTCATCTTTTTTCACACTTTGGTGACTGTTAGGGCCTCCAGAGTCCCAAATATAAGTATTAAAGGTACAATATGTAGTATTTATGGGTTTATATAACCCAAAATCCACTTTTTTATACATATTATGTGCTCCTGCATTGTCTAGTCGCTGTATAATAGTTTTTGTTTCATTTTCGTAGTGTTTCAAAAAGTCATGTTAAATAACATGACGGCGGACCGCGGTTGCATAGCCACTGTTAGCAGAGAGACGCCATGTTTCTACCGGAGCCTGTAAGGACAAACGCGAGAGAACAAATCAAGCGTCTCTTTACTTGTAGCTGAAGTCCCGCCTCCTCTCTCTCCGCTTCGTCTGCTACGGCCGCGGTAGCTCCGCCCTCTCCCTCACCTCACGAACCTCATCTGCTGACACGGAGAAAGACGACGAGGATGACATTTGACCAGCTGCGGATACCGTAGCGCTCAGGGAAGGGAGGGGGTGAGCAGAGCAGCAGGTCTTTGTTGTAAATTTCAGCCTCTCCTCTAGATGGCACTATAAACTACTTATTTCCCCTTTAAAATGTTGATTTTGCATAATATGGGACCTTTAAACTCGAGATCTTTGTTTGGTCGCGTCTCGTTTTCAAACATTTGTCTGTTGCTGCTTAACTTAAAATAATCACATCTCCTTCACACGTACATCTGTGTCTCCACAGACAGCCGTGTAATACTTATGCAACACATGCCAACCATAAATATTGTTCTACTGTTCTTCAATCAAAACCTTGCCCGACACAATACCTCACAAATAAATGTCTCCATCCATCCATTCATCCAACCCCCGAGGTTTTCCATTAGCAGCGAGCTGAAGAGCCAAGTCACACTGGTGGCGGCAGCACGCTCTGTTCATCACCGCCCATTATACACGGTACAGCTGACGCGTATCAGCAACAAAGCTTCAGCTCTGTGAGAATAGTCAGACTGATGAGAGCTGAGAATAGAGTTCAAAAGAATCCAAATTAAATGTATCGCGCAAAGAGAAAAAACGAGACAACGTGGCTGGAACGGCAATGTTGTTTCGCGCTCATCAAAGCGAAAAAAAAAAAAAAATAAAGTTTATGACTTATGAAAACACACAAACTTTTCCCACTCAATAGATTTATTTATTTATTTATTGCTGCCGTTTCTCTGCAACATTAACGCACTCAACGAAACCACAGTCGCAGCAGCTCACATTCCCGAATGACAATGAAGTGACTTTACTGTACACGATGTGCATATCAACATGACGGCGTGGTGTAAATGAGGACATGAGGGCGGATGGTAATCATTGCACCTGTACCAAAAATATAACATGACAATCGCGACGAAGTTGGCAAGCCGCCGCCATCGCGGCACGACCTCAACTCGTGCTCCAAATGAATTCACTCACTGTAAAAGTGGCGACTGCACCGGAGGCTAAACCAAATGTCACATTGCCCATTTGGGAAAATTTCAGCTTTTTCAGACTAATGAAACGGGAGAGCCAGGGAATTTAGATGAGAAAACAAAATGCAAAATTGGCACCGAAAAAAACCCACAAACAAACAAACCGTCCACACGCAGCTATCGAGGCAAACCTCCTCCATCCTCGAGCGTCGGAGCCACTGAGCAGATCACGCCGCTGCCAGCGGAGAGAGTCGGTGAAGCCAACAGCAACTGTGAAAGTAACCTCACAGACGCTGTTTTACACACCTTTGGCGGAGATATTATACTACGCCATCTACTGGTGCATGAGCAGCGGTGCCACTACCAGCAAAAGTGGGAAACTGTCGGACAGTGAGCTGAAATCTCACAAAACTATCTCCACAAGAGAGGTCCAGTCAATATGGAAAAGGTACACAACTCCCTCTTCATAAAAACACACATATGTTCTCACCAACAACATTTGTTCTAAAAACATTTGTCTCTGCTGCTGCTTTTCTTACGCTTGTTATGGAATTGTCGATCGATAACCACACAAATATATACGGTACGTTACGCACGCTTCAGCTTTAAAAGATCCAGCTTACTGACGGCGGGAAATGAGAATCCTAAAAGTGAACCAACTGACAACTGAAATTGATGATGTACAGGCCTATAATTTATTATAATAATTTTTGATGGGTATTAAATGTGCAAAATTAATTGATTTATATGAGCAGGGAAAAGCCCCAGTGATGTGTTTTTATATGATATAAACAACAAGAACAGAAACGTGCGCTGT
Organism: Microchirus variegatus; assembly: GCF_963457635.1. Lineage (NCBI taxonomy): Eukaryota > Metazoa > Chordata > Actinopteri > Pleuronectiformes > Soleidae > Microchirus > Microchirus variegatus. The sequence goes on from NC_139804.1 coordinate 34,755,514, forward strand.
CACTGTTGTGTGCATTTGCTCATCGGTTCACTATATATCTATGTATATATATCTATATATATGTACATATATACGTATATATACATATATATATATATGTGTATATATATATACACATATATATATATATATAAATATGTACAGTATATCCAGACTGTTCTCCCACTGAAAATCAACCACAGCGTTAAAAACTGAAATGTTGATACATTATATGTGTATATACACATATATATATACATACACATATATGTATAAATGTATATATATACACATATACATACACATATATGTATAAATGTATATATATATATACATACACATATATGTATAAATATATATATATATATATACATACATATGTACACATACATATATACGTATCTACAAACATATATATAGGTATATAAATTCCATCCAGACTGTTCACCCACTGAAAATCAACCACAGCGTTAAAAACTGAAATGTTGATACATTATATATATGTATATGTATATATACACATATATATACATACACATACACATATATGTATAAATGTATACACATATATACATACACATATATGTATAACTGTATATATATATATACATTTATATACATACACATATATATGTATAACTGTATATATATATATACATATATATACATATTATGTACACATACATATATACGTATCTAAATAAATATATATATAGGTATATTAATTCCATCCAGACACCCACTGAAAATCAACCACAGCGTTAAAAACTGAAATGTTGATACATTATAGATGACGAGAGATGGAGGAAAGCTGCTGAGATGGACAAAAGTTTTTTTTCAAGAGCTGTTTAATAACATAACATCAACTCCTGTCCAGGGACAGCAGACGTAAATTAGCCTTGTGGCTATAATCTGGTCCAATTATATATTGTGCATTGTCCCTGTCAAATAAACGTAAAATAAAATAAATAAAATAAAATAACATAAATACAAGTGATAATCAGCGGTGTGATTCTTTTTTGTCTCTGGCCGTTGCTGCAGAGAGACAAAAGCTCTTGCTGACGTGTGATTAGAAAGAAGATAGACGTTTTTGTTTTCTCGCCTGTAACCTTTGGCAGCAGCTTTCTCCAGGTACGGAAGGTGGAAGAACCGGTGGAAGAAACTGTCGGAAATCCACACAGCGAATGGATGACAAAAAAAAGTCTGAGAGATCAGAGTGAACGAAAAGTGAAGATCGGACAGGTCCGTTTGATGGAGAGACCTGCTCTTTTCCCCCCGAAAAAACTCACATCAGCTACACAGAAGCGTAAAAACTCACAAACTATCAGTTCTCTCGTCAAAGCTCCATAAGCAAAATGAGGGTTAGGGTTAGGGGTTTAACCCTAACTGTGTAATGCGTTATCCAACCGCGTAACCACGGAGACCCCTCGAGCCCTCATACTTCTCCGTCGTGGTGCCGGATACGCACTGCAATTTCCCGCCCAATCAGTAGGCGTCGCTACGCAAGACCGGCCTAGTCCCCGAATGTACCGAGACTGATGGCAGGACAATTTAACAGTCTTATTGGACCGATGAGGGACGTGGACGAAGAAAAACCCACCACAGGTACTTCCGAATGTCGGCTGGCAAATTTGATGAACTTCTACGCCCTACGTGTTCTATCTCGTATTATGCCAGTGTTTACGTCGTGATTGTCGTCAAACCGGGAAAGTAATTCCGGAAATTATGATTTAAGAGGACCGATCGCAGACCTTGCCGTCCCCCGTTGTCCCTTGACTGAGTGACGGACACTTCGAATATTATTTCATGCAGCCGGAGACGACGGAGAGGGCTCTCCGTAACCGACGTAGAGCACATACACTCTCACACTCACACCTATGGTTAATTTAGAGTGTTTAGACCATTGGTTCTCAAAGTGCGGCCCGGGGGCCAATGGCGGCCCACAGAAACATTTCTGGCGGCCCCGCAATGAATTACAGTTGATTAGTTTTAATCCAGGAGCTACTAAGCTTGTTAAATGTTTATTGGACATTACTGGATACAGACCAATAAGTGTAAACAAAAATACTGGGTGTTTACCTGGTTTCTATATGGTGAATTTTAGTGTATTATTGTGTTATAAGCTGGTAATAAGCAGGTAGCTACAGCCCCCGATTACTATCTATTAACCCAGTAAATATATGGTAACAGAAATGTGTTACTTGGTATTAACCTGTAATTAGAAAGTAAGAACAATGGCCAAAATACTGGGTAATTACCCAGTAAATAATAAAGCGTTATTATATTAATGCTTAAATTACATTATATTAATGCTTATATTACTTAAAGGGACACTGTGTAGTATTTATGGGTTTATATGACCCAAAATCCACTTTTTTATACATATTATGTGCTCCTGCATTGTCTAGTCGCTAATAATAATAATAATAGTTTTTGTTTCATTTTCGTAGTGTTTCAAAAAGTCATGTAAAATAACATGGTCGCGGGCCGCGGTTGCATAGCCACTGTTAGCAGCGAGACGCCATGTTTCTACCGGAGCCTGTAAGGACAAACACGAGAGAACAAATCAAGCGTCTCTTTACTTGTAGCGGAAGTCCCGCCTCCTCTCTCTCCGCTTCGTCTGCTAAGGCCACGTAACACACCGGCTGAGGACACCGTAGCGCTCAGGGAAGGGAGGGGGTGAGCAGAGGAGCAGTTCTTTGTTGTAAATTTCAGCCTCTCCTCTAGATGGCACTATAAACTACTTACTTCACCTTTAACGCTAAACTGTAGAACTGCAATCTGGTGATTAAAATAATTACAAATGGGATTTCTTTCTTTCATTTTTTTTCCTTTGGCGGCCCTCAGTCCAATGTTGGGTTCCTAAATTGGCCCTCAGGTATCAAAAACTTTGAGAACCCCTGGTTTAGACCATGTGGCTCACACTAGAGCACCAATGATGCTTCAGGCTCAGATTAGTAGCAGAGCAGATTAGTGCAAATGACTGATCCATCCCACTCCCTCTGATCTAAGCTCCTCCCCTTCCACACAGGAAGTCTGTGTTTATATTGTGCGCTCGACTCACATCAGGGGAAACAAAAGTCTGGAATCCAAACACGACTATCAGGACATTTGTATTGCTTTAATGCAAAACTCTGCCTGTCCTGAAGCGCTGAGCTCGCTTTATTCTTCCTCAGATTGGATGTGGACGGTTGCTTCTCGCTCCGGACAGTAAAAAAAAAAAAAAAGTCCAAAGACATTAGACATTAAGTCAAAATAAATATTTAAAAGCTTAATAACACATTCATAAAACTGTCCGAGGCTTCCGGGAGCATTGTGATTTATATTATTAAAATAATAATAATAATTAAAGCTGCGAGCAGCGATGGGCGGGTCCTCGTTTCCGCCGGCGCCACCGCCAGGCCAAAAGCCACCAGCAGGCCGGGTAAGTCCTGGACTCTGCACTCTGTGTTTTTCGAGTCAATCGGTCAATATATGGGCGAGTTACAGGGCACTTCCGGTTTCGGGTGACCCCTACTTCCTGTGTGCTTGTCATAGTTTGTGGAGACTGACAAGCTCCTCCTTCCCCCTCCCCCTCCCCCTCCTCCTTCTCTTACACACGCACACACACACCTGTCGTTAACTGTCGAAAACCCAGAAGAAACAGGGAAACTAGCACCTTTTAAACTTGTCATAATTCATGAACGGTAGATGATAGAGCAAAAATTCTCGGTTCGTGAGCGTCACAAGACGTTCAGCTGCGCCCACGTTGAATTTCGTGAGAAACGGGTGAGAATTGAGCGATTAATGACAGTTTTAAAAAGTTTGTCGTCGTGAATTTCCCAAACTCCAAATCACAGTTTTTAACATGGGCGTGGATGAGAGCGCTGACCGGAACTCTCTGCGCAATTAGGTGATTTGAAGAAAAACCGCAAGTCGTATGCAAATAAAAACAACACACAGGGTTAGCCAACAATCATAGCAACGTTTTGATGTAAAAAATGTTTGTTTAAGTTGGAAATTGTGGGCAGGAGAGAAGTTTGTTTGGATATTTTACTTAATACTTTTCTTAGAGTGAGAGAAGACCACGCCCACACAATTTCAGAGCTCAGAAAATGGGCAAAACGTAAATTGCGATTGTGGAAAATTTGTGATATGTATGGAAACGTCGACTTAGGTGAGAAAAGTCCCAAGTCTTGTGACCCGTTTAAAGTTTTAATGACGTTTCTACGTCAAAGTATGCCGACACTGCGAGGCTCCAAAGAGGGCTTGGTTTGTCTCATTTTCCCATTCGTGTGTATGTGAAAATGAAAAGGCCAATTTTTTGTTGTTTTTTGCGATTTGTGTCGCCATGGTAACTCGAAACTCTTAGAAAAGTCATAGCCAGCATTTCACGAAGAAACCGCACGTTCTGATATAAGATATGTGAGGGTTTTCTCAAAACTGTAGGAGGAGATACATTTCAAAGTTTTGCGCCGGAGAAGAACGCATCCAAGATGGCCGACATCGCTTTTGCGAGAAATTTGCATTCGTGGACATGTTCAGGGACGTAGTCCCGTGTCACCTGTGAAGTTTCATGCCGATCGGTCAATGTATGGCAAAGTTATAGCGCGTTTTGTGTTTCGTGGCGAGCCCTCGAAATTCGCCAAAGTTCCGATGGCTGCCGTTTGCGCGCCCTTTCAAATGTGGGAAATATTCTCCAAAGGTTTGATCGTGGAAGGGTCTAGTACAGTTTGATGCATTTTTTATCTTCCTAGGATAAACGGTCTCAGAGCGGCAAGCTCAGATACGAAACTAGCGAAAAGCCCAGGAAAACACCAAATCCAAGATGGCGGACTTCCTGTTGAGTTGAGGTCATGGTGTCAAGAGGAATTTTTGTTCGTCTCGGGCCGGGCAATAAACCCACCGATTTTCAAGTACTTCGGTGCAACTAAACTTTTTCCAACTCCATAGGGACCTGACCTGTGGGGGCGCTACTGAGCCATTTTAAATTGGTTTGTCACGAGTCCATTATCATATATAAGTTTTCGCCAGTTCTGATGTGCGTGCAAATTTTCGTTCGTTTTCACGCACGTTTAGGGGCTCAAATTTGCGTTCGAAGACGGAGAAAAAGAATAAGAATAATAATAATCTGTAGAATTTCAATTTAAATCTATGCTCTTCATCATCACTATGCTCCTCTTCATCACTATGCTCCTCTTCATCACTGGGCTCCTCATCACTGTTGTGTACGCGGTCTTGTGTACGCGTTTGTACAATTACAATAGGTTCCTCGTCACGAGTGTAACGAGGACCCTAATAAAAAAAAAATCATTATTTGTAAATGTTTATGCTCCCAGTGCTTTACTCTCCTCACATCCAACTGCCCCATAAATGCTATTATGGTGTGATTGTGCCACCCAGACACTATCAGCGGCTTTCCACTGTTACTTTTCATGGCCTATAAAACTGTTGTTAATGCTGCAGCTGAGCTGATGCTCGGCTTTACTGCTGCTGTCCTCCCTCCTCCCTCCTCCCTCCTCCCTCCTATCTGCTTTAGGAGGCAGAAGTAGTGTCCTTGATATGTTCTTTTTTTTTCTTCTAGGGAGACAGATGCGTCCTCCGTCGGCTGGAGGACCATATGTACCAGGACACACAAACACTGTTCACCGCATTGTGATCATATATTCCATTATTCTTTTAAAGGTGAAGTTAGTAGTTTATAGTGCCATCTAGAGGAGAGGCTGAAATTTACAACAAAGAACTGCTCCTCTGCTCACCCCCTCCCTTCCCTGAGCGCTACGGTGTCCTCAGCCGGTCAAATGTCGTCCTCGTCGTCTTTCTCCGTGTCAGCAGATGAGGTTTCGTGAGGCGAGGGAGAGGGCGGAGCTACCGCGGCCGTAGCAGACGAAGCGGAGAGAGAGGAGGCGGGACTTCCGCTACAAGTAAAGAGACGCTTGATTTGTTCTCTCGCGTTTGTCCTTACAGGCTCCGGTAGAAACATGGCGTCTCGCTGCTAACAGTGGCTATGCAACCACGGCCCGCGACCATGTTATTTTACATGACTTTTTGAAACACTACGAAAATGAAACAAAAACTATTATACAGCGACGAGACAATGCAGGAGCACATAATATGTATAAAAATGTGGATTTTGGGTAATATAAACGCATAAATACTACACATTGTCCCTTTAAATCATGTGCTTTATCACGTTCCAAACTAGAGACTCTATAGGTTTTAATTCATGGTTTTTGATTTCTTTATCTGCTGCCATCCATTTATCTGCATGGATGAATGACAGCTTTATTCCCCTAATGCATGGGTCTGCAACCTGCGGCTCTAGAGCCACATGTGGCTCTTCAGCCTTTCTGCAGTGGCTCCTTGCTTTAGAGAACAAGGCGACAAATAATAGCCTTTGAATATGTCGTGCAATGCATCCAACGTCAAAGTAAAAACGCAATATTAAGTACACATGCGGATTTCCTGTCCATCTTTGGATCCACATGCCTTTTTCTCACTTATGAACAACACACAATCCGAATGTTTGCTTAATTTATTTCAAAGTGGGGTCATTTTAATTTCAACAATTTGTCACAAACAATGAAACAATGGAAGGAACTAAAGTGGAACTAGGTCTACATCAATATGTGTTTTATTTTTGCTCCACTTTATAAGAGGCTGGGTATAAACTGAACATTTTGTAGTTCTTAAAGTTCATAAATGAAAAGAACTATTGCTCTTGTATGTATAATATCTGCATAAAAAAACCTTTATTCCTGTTATTATCTTCATTTTGTGGGTTGTTTTGCGGCTCCAAATGAATTTTACTTGGGTGGAGAGGCGACAAAAATGGTTATTTTCATCCTTAAGGTTGCAGACCCCTGCACTAATGGCAAATGGCAAAAGTCAAAGAGGCCACATCTGCACCACCGAGCCTTAATTCGCCAATTTTGCGGTTTAAATGTCTACTTGTAAAATACTAGTCAGGACACTGGTGATATTTGTATAAAAACACATAGCTATACCTTCATATAACATCTTTGTTTCATAGAAACGGTGGTTTCTTTCAACCTGGTCCAATAAACGGCTCGTTCTTCACGTGACTCGTGCTAAAAAAAAGATTAATTCATGAAATACTCGACTTCCAACGTCCACTGCAAGCCTGTTAGTGTTTTAATGACTTAAACGTGTGTTGTTTTGTATGATTGTGTCTCTGTTTTACCGTTCCATGTTCATGTTTTTATCCGTTTATCTGGTAATTCCTGGGATTACATCACACAAAGACGGCAAACACACACACACACACACAGTGGTCTGTCCACACTCGGAAATCAAAGTACGAGACCGTACCTTCTGCTGTCGCTCCAGTTGTACCCTATCAGTGTACAAGCACTGTACCTTTCTCAGTGTGTACAAGTACATTAGAGCTGCAACTAACAATTATTTTCGCAATCGATTAATCTGTCGATTATTTTCTCGATTAATCGATGAATCGGTTGGTCCATAAAATGTCAGAAAATGTTAAAAAAACGTCGATCAGTGTTTCGTCAAACCTGGAAATGACGATGTTCTTGATTGTTTGAATGATTTCTTTGTTTATGTGGAGCAAAGAAACGAAGAAAACATTCACATTTAAGAAGCTAAAACAATCAGAAATCTTGTTTTAATCATGAAAAAAGCTTCAAACTGATCAACGATTAACAAAACAGTTGTCGATTAATTTAGTAATCGATAAACCATCGATTCATCGATTAATCGTTTCAGCTCTCAAGTGCATTTTTAAAGGTACATTCTCGTACTTTTTGATTCCTAAGTGTGTATATCTGCTTGTGTCTTTGTGCATCTTGGTATTTTTTGCGTGAAAGTCTTCTTTTTTTGTCTCTTGAACTTGAACCTTGAAAGTTCAATTCTAATTTCAGCACCGTGCAAGGACAAACGCTCAAACTCTTCATCCTGAGCGCTACAGTCTTTAAAATGTGCAGAACTCCAGAATGGATATATTTTACACACACACACACACACACACACACACACACACACACACACACCGACACACAGCCGTGGAGCAGAATTACAAGCACGAACTAGGCTTTAATACATACATAAATCAAACCTACCTGATGTGGGCGGGGCTGAGTGTTTCTTTACAAAGGGGAGCCAATCAGGGTGAAGTCCAGTTGTGGCGTGGGTAACACTTTGATCTGAAAAAAAACCAACAAAACTAAATAAAAAACCTTTCATGAGATCTGGATAAATCACCCTGTTTAACATCTTCAGGCGACAAACGAGAACAATTTCAGTCTAGACAGGGCGTTTGGTTTTGTATGGAACTCCATTAAATGGAGCCAATTTAAAAATGATTTTCTCAAGGTGATCTTAAAATAAGGCTTTCATTAGAGAAAAGATGGTTGAGGTCAAATTGACCTTTGAGGGCGGCTCTCGTACAAAACATGCCGAATTTAAAGCGCTCGACAAAAAAGCTCCTTTCAAATAAAATCTCCATCATGTTAGGTCTTTTCATATCTTAATAATACAGTCGCTGGAATATCACTATATCTTCAGAAAAACACGTTTGTGTCACCAAAATTAACGCGTTAACGCAGGATGATTAATTTGTGGAATTTACGCGTACATTTTTTTAAACGCACTTTCTCACTTTCATCGCGCTACGGGTAGACGTGCAAGTTTATGAACAGGCAAGACGGCGGGCAACTGCTCGGGGCCCCGAGCCGATAGGGGGGGGCTCCCGATAGGGCTGAACGATATGGACAAAATTTCATATCTCGATATTCATGCCAGATATCTCGATATCGATACGATACGATATGACTACAGGTTCGGTAAAAAAACAAGCATTTTTCAGAAAAATGAAAACATTATACAAAAGACTGTGGAAACTTTCCACATGGAAAGTGCAGTTTTATTGATGAGAACTCACTGCCAGTCATCAACATTAACATAAAGTTACCAAAGAATAAATAAAAAAATCATTTTTCACATTTTTTACTGCAGCTCCACTTTAATGTTCGATGCGTTATCAGTCATCGCGCAAACCTGTTGGTCCTCCTTCAAGTCCCAGTGTGCTAACCGTTAGCAGCTAACCGTTAGCAGCTAACCGTTAGCAGCTAACCGTTAGCAGCTAACCGTTAGCAGCTAACCGTTAGCAGCTAACCGTTAGCAGCTAACGCAGCTCTCATCTCCTGCGCTGTATTATCACCTGTATGCTGCCCGGGGAAGAAGGACGTCTGCAGACAGCGGGTCTTGAGTTCGGAGTTTGTTGTAATAAAATGGATCGTTAAACTGATGTAAGTGTCGGTTGTCCGGCTTGACCACAGGTCCGTGGTTGTGGCGAAATGATCGATGATTTATGTTTCGGCACAAAATCGCCACCGGCCTCATTATCTTCCGCACTCATGTCACTTTTCTTTCTTTTTTTTTGATTTTCCAACTGTGTGTCGTGTGTGTGAGTGTGTGTGTGTGTCTCAGTCTCCGTCTCCCTCCCGCCCTCCTATGTTTGTCATTGGTTTGCTTCAGCTGTCGATCCACGGCAAGCATGAAATAAGGTTTGTGATTGGCTGGCCGTAGTGGTGCATTCAAGGGCAATCGTAAAAAAGATGTTTCTTGTGACTGCCGGAGCTGTACATGCAGGGCGAGCGCGGGGGAAAATCTATATCGTTTATATCGTCGCTTTTTCGATATTAATATCTTGAATGTTCATATCTCGATATCGATACGATAACGATATATCGTTCAGCCCTAGCTCCCGACACTCGGAACCCTTAATGCATCAGTGAGCAGCCGCATCACCGTCACCCTTAAACAACAAGGACATCGCAGTCGGAAACCTCCCTAAAAACACAGACAGCAGCTAACGTTAGCGTCAGAATGCTCGCTGATGCTAACGCTAACTAGCAGAAGCAGTGCTTCAAAGGTGCTGATGAGGAATTTCCTGCTGTGGGTTTAGTAAGAAAACTATTTAACTTCTATACTTTATATTTTGTTTATAATGTGAGTTATTTACAGTGCAATGTATAGTTTTTTTTAAAGTTATTTAAAGCATTTTTTATATTGTCTTATTATGTGTTTTTTTACAATGTAATGTTTATTTTTTACTAAGTTGTATAGGTTTTTACAAGTTATTTACATTTATATTTTCACATACTTTATTTATCTCTCCGTTCCTACAACAATATAAAGAGAAAATTCGATTTTTTTTTGCATATTTACGAACGGTAATTAATCGCGATTTATATCGTGATTAATCCACAGCTACCCTGTGATTAATCTGATTAAAAATGTTAATCTTTTGACAGCCCTAAACACGACACATCTGAACGGACTGATGGAGGCTCCTGCGCGCTGTGATGTCAAAGTGTAGATTTTCTCGATAAAACTTCAGCGCGTGGTTTCCCTAAAAACATTCCTCGGTGAAGGCGAGGTCAAACAACACTAAAAAACAAACCCTAACTGTTAGAGCCATATTCATATGTGTATCTGTTTGTTTATTCACAATATAATTCCTGAGTGCGACAGTAGGTGGCGCTCCGTGCTGTGGTATAGGAAAGTGATAAAGCCAACGGCAGGTAATTACTGGGCAGGTGTGCTGCGGACAAGTGGAGAAGCAAATAGTTTTTGACCGTCAAAAAGCGTCAGCGTGATCGTGGTGGTGATATTTGTTTGTTGCGTTGTGACAACAATGAACATTGTTTGATCTGCATGCAAAAGGCTCATTTGTTAAGAGCGCAACGAATAATAAATGTTTGGTGACAGCATATGATGCAAGTGATTCATTCATTTGGACCCGGAAGAAGACGGACGCGTCAACTAATAGTACACAGTGCCGCAGCCCCTCAGTGGCTTAGTTTCGTTTTGTTTGTTTTTGGTTTATTGGATACGAACAAGCCATTACACTAACTTTTCCTTTAAGTATAAAAGATGAAGTAGACTTTATCACCCACTTTATCAGCAGACACCCTCCCTCTCTCTGATAAGCCCCTCCCCTCCGTTGTCATCGAAACTCATCGATTACGACGGCCGCAGCGAGGGCGCGTTCGTGTCCCGCTTCTAAACGGCCGAGTCGGGAGACGATCGAGCATCGGCTTTATGTTCCGCAGAGGCCGATACGTCTGCTTAATGAGACTGCGGTGGGATTTGGACCCGGACAGCGCGGCCTTGTGGGAGAGATTCTGCCGCCGCGCTCGTCTCATTAAGACGAGAGGAGAGAGATAAGTGGACGAGGGGAGGCTCGGTTTCCAGACATCCGGTCCGAGGACACGCAATCGTCGAGAAAAAACATCTTAGCCGTGATGTCGTCTGAATTTGTGCTTATGGACATGTGATGTTTCCCCCGTTGTTTCGTCTCTGCTGGTAATTTGGTCTCCGCGCCTCATAATACACTGTTATTTGTGTGTGTGTGTGTGTGTGTGTGTGTGTGTGTGTGTGTGTGTGTGTGTGTGTGTGTGTGAGGTCTCTTCAGGACAGCTGGAGAGTCCAGAAGTCCCAGATTAAAAACTGGCTCGGTTGCACCACAGAGCTGTCTGACTCAAACGACTCTCGTTCTCCCCCTACATCTCAACGCTGAGACGCTAAATTTGGAGCAGAGCCGAATCAAACTGCTGCTGTAGCTTCATTAGTGGAAGTAAACTTTATCAAGTTGCTCACGCAAACACACACACACACACACGCACCCACACCCCCCCCCCCCCACACCCCCACACACACACACACATTCTTGTACTTGCTGCATACTGAGGACTGGGTTGCTGACAAAGTGAGGACCAGCATTTCCACTTTATAAATCAACACAATAACAAATATCTACTTCATGAATGATATCTATAAAGAACTACTGGATGCAGTACCACAAAATGTCTGCAGGTGGAGCCCCAGAGCAAAAAGGGCTGGAAAACTGTTTCAAATTTATTTTTTTTGTAATTTTTGGTCCAAAATTTGACAAAAAAAACGTCATACTATACTATGTCGTCCAAAATTTGAAAAAATCTTTGAAAAATAAATTTTGGTCCAAAATTTGAAAAAAAATTTAGTCAAAATTTGAAAAAAAAAAAAAGCCAAATTTTTGGTCCAAAATTTGGAAAAAACGTCATATTATACTATGTCGTCCAAAAATTTGAAAAAAAAAATTTGGCCCAAAATTTGATTTTTTTTCCCCCAAAATGTGAATTTTTTTTAACCCAAAATGTGAAAAAAAAGATTTGACCCAGAATTTGAAAGAAAAAATTGACCCAAAATTTGAAAAAAAATTGACCCAAAATCTTTGGTCCAAAATTAGAAAAAAAACGTCATACTATACTATGTCGTCCAAAATTTGATTTTCTTTTTGACAAATTGAGTATAGCATGTTATAGCAACCTAAGGAAGTGATTTCAAAGTGAGGACCGGCCAAAATGACCCCACTTTGTTGGTTAAAAACCCTCACTGGTCCTCAGTATGCTGCAAGTAGAAGAACACACACACACACACACACACACACACACACACACACACACACACACACACACACACACACACACACACACACACACACACACACACACACACACACACACACACACACACACACACACACACACCACCACCACTGTGAACTCTTATAATGCTTTACTGTGTGTGAGAGAGAAGACAAATGTCCAAACAGTTGGAGTGGACCAACTTATTTTTTTGTCCTCTGAGTCAAAGTTATAATTCCTTTTTTGTCGTATTTTTAGTAGTGATATAAAGTAGTACATAATAATTGTGCTGAAGTCCCAAAAATACACAATTTTTATTTTATTTTTGTCGTTTAAACTTTGAACTGGGACACATTTTTTTCGTATTTATAGTTTGGCAGCGGTGTTATCGGCGGGGATGAGCTCCGCGTCTGTGGACGCTCGGTGTTCACTGTGAGCCGGCACAGAGCAGCTTCGCTCGGCCTGTTCTGAGGACCAATTGCAGCTCTTGCCGTCTCCGTTGTCCCTTGACGGAGTGACGGACACTTAAAAAATATTTCGTGCAGTCGGAGACGACGCAGAGGCTCTTCGGCAGGCTCTGCGTCGACGCAGAAGTATAAATTGGGCTTAAGTCATTCCACCAGCGTGGAAAGACACGTGACAAAAGTCACAATCCTTTGATCGAGGGGTAACATAAGCCTTTAGAAGAGCATTTAAGTAGGTGGGAGCAGAGCATATTACTTAGGTTGTGCTGAAAAAAAAGGATATAAGACACTCTTACAGCCTCTGTATTTACTGTACGTTTAACGTACTTGACTCAAACCCGAGAAGAATACCATCTTTCTTGTGTTTGAACCTGACTCAAGTTCCCCGTGTTTATCCAGGCTAAAGGTGTTCACACCAAGCACGAAGCAAGATTACAATCAAAGTCAATGCTTGGGCGAGAGTAGAAGCAAAGGACAGAATGGTTGGAAATACATCTTCATCACGCCAAACTGTCACTTTTCCTTCTCCTGCTCAGTTTAACTTTACTGCGACACCTCAGCCTCACTCAGTGAATCAGTGAGAATCCTCCCTCCCTCGCTGTGTGACGCATTAAGCCCAATTTATACTCCTGCGTAAAGTGCTCTGCGTAGGTTACGCAGAGACTCTGCGTTGACGCAGAACCTGTCGAAGAGCCTCTGCGTCGTCTCCGACTGCACGGAATATTTTTTAAGTGTCCGTCACTCCGTCAAGGGACAACGGAGACGGCAAGAGCTGCGATTGGTCCTCAGGACAGGCCGAGCTAACGCTGCTCTGTGCCGACTCACAGTGAGCACCGAGCGTCCACAGAGGGCGGAGCTGATCCCCGCCGACTTCGTCGCTGCCGAACTATAAATACGTCATATCTTAACACACACAGCACATGTTTAGACTCTAAATGGCCAATTTCTCGCCTCAAATTATCTTAAAACTGCGTTCCGTGACACAGGAAAGTGAGAAACGGCCACTGTTTCAACAACAACAGTCATTCTCTCTCTTTCTCTCTCGGACGCCATTGCTCACTGTAGCCAGAAGCACAACAACCTTGCGCAGCGACCCCTACTGATCGGGCGGGAAATTGCAGCGCCTATCCGTCACCACGACGCAGAAGTATGAAGGCTCGAGTGGTCTACGTTGGTGACGCAGACGGATAACGCATTACGCAGTCGGAGAAGTATAATGTGGCCTTTACTCTGAAGGAGATCAAGTAAACGAACCAGGTTTTGTCGACGACGAGTAAACAAACTGAGGTAAGAGTGAGCGAGAGGAGTCGGAGGAGTCTGGAGGGCGAAGGGTGAAAGAAGAGGGAAGATGGAGAGAAAGACAATGAGAGCGGAGAAGAGACGGATGGATGGATGCATGATGTTGCTTTGACGAAAGAGGGAACAAACGCACGTCGGAAAGAGACGGATGCATTGACGGCCCGGTGTTTGATTGCTTCTAATTGATCACATTAGCTCGAGGCTGGAAGTGACTGATGAGCAGATCGTTTCACGCTTTTCTCTCCCCCGTCGTCGCGATCGCAGCTGAACGGAGGATCTTCGAAGAAGAAGAAGAAGAGAGACGACGACGACGTCTCACTTTGAGTCTCTCCGTACAGTGATCATATGAGGCGGGTGTGTGTTTTCTCTCTCTCTCAGATGACTCACACACTCTTCACTGCCACTGACTCTGTGCTCATATCACACACACACACAGTGGGAACTGTTGGGCTCTTTATAAATAACATTATAATGAGCAGAGCTGAGAGCTGCTGTGTGTGTGTGTGTGTGTGTGTGTGTGTGTGTGTGTGTGTGTGTGTGTGTGTGTGTGTGTGGAGACCGCGCCGAGACGACTTCTGTTCCCTCCAAAAAAAAAACGACAAAACACAAAGCGCCGCGAGCCTTTAGGTTAAAGAAGGATTACGCAACATATTTCAATATATCAAATCCTCATTGATATGTTCGTGCTCCGGATAGATTTGAACTGAATGTTATTATTATTATTATTGTTGTTATTGTTAGCAGCAGCAGCAGCAGCAGCGGTCGTGTGACGTGAGAGCGCATTTGTAGAGGAAGAGGAGAGATAAGGAAGGAGTGGGAGAGGAGGATAAGAATCAAGAGGAAGACGCCGGAAGAGAAATAGCAGAACACGGATTCTATCCGGAGAGAGAAGGGAAGATTCATCAGGGGAGCCAAGAGTCGCAAACACACACACACACACACACATTAGAAAACACTGTCCTACATTGTTAATGTATATTTGCAGCCATTCCAAAAACGTCAGAATGCCAAGATCCACTCGTGAAAATCATCTCATGGAGACCAGAACTTGGTCCTAATAAGGCAGAACCTATTATCTGAGGTGTAAGATTTTAATTGTCGGTGGGATAAGGGTTAGGGTTAGGCATTAACTGGTCGTACGCATACATGGAAACCTGTGTGTGTGTGTGTGTGTGTTGGCAGAGGCTGAAGCCTGGCAGATGGTCAGAGCAGAGTCTCTCTCCCCTGTAGGTCTCCTCCAGCTCTCTCTCTCTCTCTTTCATCCCTCTAGGGTTGAGAGGGTGAATTTCTCCTGCCTGGACTCAGATTCTCTGCATTTTGTAAAACCGACGTGATACAAAGATTCCACATTCAGAACTTCCCAAACGTCAGAGTTTTTGCAGAACTAAAGGCCACATTATACTTCTCCGACTGCGTAATGCGTTATCCGTCTGCGTCACCACGGAGACGCCTCCAGCCTTTATACTTCTGCGCCGTGGTGACGGACGCGCGCTGCAATTTCCCTGCCCGATCAGTAGGGGTAGCTGCGCAAGGTTGTTCTGCTTCTGGCTACAGTGAGCAATGGCGTCCGAGAAAGAAAGAGAGAGAAAGACTGTTGTTGTTGAAGCCGTTTCTCACTTTTCTGTGTCACTGAACGCAGTTTTAAGATATTTTGAGGTGAGAAATTGGCCATTTAGAGTCTAAACATGTGCTGTGTGTGTTAAGATATGACGTATTTATAGTTTGGCAGCGACATTGTCGGTGGGGATCAGCTCCGCCTCTGTGGACGCTCGGTGCTCACTGTGAGCCGGCACAGAGCAGCGCTATCTCGGCCTGTCCTGAGGACCAATCGCAGCTCTTGCCGTCTCCGTTGTCCCTTGACGGAGTGACGGACACTTAAAAAATATTCCATGCAGCCGGAGACGACGCAGAGGCTCTTCGACAGGCTCTGCGTCGACGCAGAGTCTCTTTACGCAGAAGTATAAATTGGGCTTAAATCTAAGGGTCATATGCCCAGATTTGCATACCCCCATGCATCCTTTTTAGGGGGCGGAGCCAATCGCATCAGACATAGGGAGAAAGGCATGGGTAAATCCTGGACGGGTTGCCAGTCCATCACAGTGCCAACACACACAGACACAAACAAACCATTTACTCTCACATTCACACCCTGTAAAGCAATTTACATGTTGTTGGGCTATGCCAGGAAACGTCTTCACATATAAACTAGCGCTGGGCACCAGGTTAACACATGTTAATTGCATGACGCGTTTCCCTGACGACTGACCCGGAAAAAGACGTGCGTGACGTCATGTTTTTACGCGCCGCGACACCGGAGTCCAGGCACAGCGTTTACCGGGTTAGCGCCGTTAGCTGCATTAGCTCGTTTAGCGCCGTCAGCGCGCCTACAGTCGAACTGGAGCGGTCTAAGAGCAGCGCTACAAATAACCAGCGTACACCGTGTGCTGCGTATGTGTGTGCCTCTGTTTTTTTTAAAGTTTACCGTTACTTTAGAGACTCATTTCAACAATCCGGGAGTCACGTCAAAACATGACGTCGCGCGCCTCTTTTTTTTCCGGTCAGTCGCCACGGAAACGCGGCACCCGTTAACGCGCGTTACCGTTGACGCTGTTTTAATTGTCTTTTAATTGTCCAACAGGTCTCCTAACAGGCTTCAAACGTGGTAGGTGACTTACTAAACTACTTTATCCGTGTTTGGATAAGACATGCAAGAGATACTGATCGAAATGCAATAGCTACATCACTAAAGGAGCATGGAGAGGCCTGATGGTTACACAAAATCTATGTTAAAGCCTTTTCACTGACAAATATAACACGGCTGGATATGAAACATTTCCAATATTTACTTTTAAGTCGATTACTTCCCTTATTAAGGACAATTTCACTGCTGTCACTGCTTCTCTGTTATTACATTTGTAAAGTTCACTCGCCCAGCTTAAAGCAACCGAGTCGTACGCTAACACATTCTCTCTTTTAATTTGCGAATTGTCACGAAAATGAACACGGGCCACCTCCGAATGGCCTCTGGTTGCTCTATTATTATGTTTATCTATGTGTGATGTGTGTGTGATGCGTGATATAAAGCACCTTGAGTTGTCGTGCAGCAGCAGCAGCAGCAGCAGAAGCACCGATGTGGATATTAACACAGCGACATCGTCACCTGCAGCCTCCGTTAAGCTCATTACAGATTCTACTCAAATGACAAAACACCTTTTTTTTTCTTTTCTTTCGCTGTAGGTCCATAATCAGTTGTGTTCTGGTTAAATACCTCCACACATGATCACAGACGTATTGCTAACGAGATTACTCCGCCATCGCATCCCTGTTGGGAGGGGATAAACCCCCCCCCCCCCCCGAGTGAAGTTACCAGAGAAGATCACAGAGTCAGACTTGAAATTTCACCAGCAACGGCTGACGGACATCGTCCACCAATCGGAGGCGAGCCAGCGGGGTGTGTCAGTGCCGGCGTGTGAGGTGAGCGAGTGAGTGAGTGTGTGTGTTCGATGGGTGATTTCCTGGCTGACTGATGGTGTTTTGAATGACTGATGAGGCGGATGATGAGGTCGAGTGCGTTGGTCTCTGCAGTTTTATAGACCGAGGTCCTCCTCAGTTTACAGGCTGAATATCAAATGCAATCTCTCCCTCTCGGTTATTTCTGCTCACATATCTCACATTCCTTTTTTTTCCCCTGCGATCTGTGTCTCTCCTCGTCATATCTCTGTCCCCTTTTAAAGCGGAACACGACCGGAAAGTTCCTATTAACGCTGTTTTTTTTTGGTGTGTATCTGCGTCATTACCTTGTTTACGAAAAGCCCTGACGGTTCGAAAACAAACAGTTCAGCCACTGCTGAGAACGTTGTGTTTTATTGTAATCTCGGGGCTCAACGAGATCACTGAAAATCCCGTAATAGTTACGTAAGCAGCGGTTCTCCTTAACAGCAGATCGTCCTGCTCCGGGCACTAGTCCGGGCACATCCGGTTGCGTACATGTAACTTCGTAGGGATGTCGCGTTAAAATGAGTTCTCAAATTGGACACACCGATGAAGAGCTGTTACCTCCGTCAGGTTTGAGCTAAGCTAATAGTTGAGTCTGACGATGAGTTACTTTGCCAGTTAGCGTAGAATCAGGGACAATTCCACAAGCTGCGTTTTCAGGTGCATTGTTGTCAATGACCGCAGAACAGTTCAGCTTGAGCGTGTCCTCTTCAGTCACAGAAAATAATACACGATCACCGCCTCTCCTTCTGGTGAGCAAAGACGTGGGTCGTCGCTCACAGCGCCCTCTGCTGAACACTTTAGTAAATGACTTGTGCGATTAGACGTGATTCTAGGTTGGACATTTTGGACGTAAACTCAAACAAATTTCTCATAAAAAGTGACAGTGCTAGCTAGGTGGATAGGTTGGTAGGTGGGTATAACTTGGGGTGAATTCCAATTCCTTCCTTAACCCTCAATCTCAAAAATGTGCGCTCCCTCTAGTGCAAGTGCTGTCCCGATTCTCAGAAAAATTAAGTTGAGGGGCAAGTTTAAGGGCTGTATCACCCTCAATATAGAGATTTTCCGAGACCACCCTTGGGAGCAAAGGCTACCCAGAATGCATTGCGTGTTTTCACATAAGAAAGATGTCGTCGAAAGCAGCGAATCGAGTGCGATACCAATTAAGTATTTTCTTTGTTAATAGAGATATAAAAATGACGAAAACCATTGTATTATCTTAGTTTAGGCCCATATTATGGATTACTGACGTCATTGTTGCGTAACATTTGTTTTTATTTTACGATCTTTTGTCAATAGCCGGCCGGTTTGCTATCGTTTACCCTTCAATGAGCCGTGGTGTGTGGTATTTGTATGAGTTTCATCTTATAACTAACTGACAACCTAATAACTTGACTGACAAATGGATCGTAATAAATAATCCTGACGTAAATGTGGTCTTCTTCTTTTTTGGAGTTGACAGACTGGACGCAGCTTTCGCGTTATTCTGCCCCCTACAGTCTGAAGACGTATCTGCATTTAAGGGGTGTCCCATTTCTAAGTGACAAAATAACCCTCAACACTTGGTTTGAGGACCAGTTAAGATTAAGGGTTGAGCTTGAGGGTTAAGATTGAGGGTTAAGATAGGAATTGGAATTGGCCCTTGGTCATACTGGATGGTTTTATGGTGTTTTACTCTCCTCCTGGACGGACGCTAGTGGTAAGCAGACAGACTGAAGGTAGCATTTTTGAAGATCTTTGCTATGACTCCAAGTCCATCTGGGTGGTACATGTCAAATTGTGTATGCATTAAGTCCACTAGGTGAAGAGCTTTACCCATGGATGGAGAGAAGAAAACAAAACAAAGAAATGAATGGAGAAGTGAACTAATCTGCAGCTGCACAAAAATGGCGTATTTCCCTTTTCTAACAGAGAGAGGAGAGTAAACTATGAATCTCAGGTCATCACAGCCGATTAGTTTTTGTTTCTACAAATTGAAATCCGTTACTGACCTCGACCAGCTCGAAAACTACGGTCAACAGGACGGTCAACAACAGACTGACACACACACACACACACACACACACACACATGTGACTGTAAATCAATCTCTTAGGCAGAGTGAAATATGAGGAGGAGTCTGGAGGAGGACGAGTGAGATAAAGAGCGAGGAAGAAAATTATTACTCGACAGGAGGGTCAAGTTAAACCACAGAGTCATTAGCGCTCAATGTTAGTAAAAAAAAAGAAAAAAAAAAGACATAATATGATCCCATTTAATGCTCACTGGACATTAATCATCTTAATACTTTAAGACGGAAAAAAAACATCATCTAATGGAAACAGTCGAAGATTATGAGGCTGGAATAAGATATGAGGACATTTTTTGTTTGACGATACATTCACACGGGAGGAAAAAGACATTTGCACTTCTAGAAAATTCTCTTTTTCTGCCTAATAAAACAAAAATAATGTGAAGTTTAAAGTTTCAGCTGAGACAGTAAAAATCCCCCGTGTGAAGGAGCCTCTCAATAATCCCTCCTCTGCTCACATTAGAGCTGGACACAGTTTGCGGACACATTTAAGGCTTTTCACAATAAGTCACTATTGGAGCAAGCAGCTAATCACAGTCCTTTCTTTTCCCATTGGAGCAAATTATACATTTTGTCCAGATTGTCTCTCCTTTAAGGCCCGGTATGTAATTATTTGTGACATTTAGTGGTGAGACCACAGATTGTAATATACTCCTCCGCTCTCCCTCTGTTCCCCCGAGCTCGTCAGGTAACTACGGTGGCCTTCGCACACCAGAAAGGACGTCATTTCTCTTCCTCCTAAAAAGCTTCCTCTTCAAAAATGAGAGAGACGCGAGCTCCTGCCGGTCTGAGCGTTTGTGTTGCTGTGGAACAAGGCAGTGCAAGATGGCAGCCTTCGTAAAGCAAGGTTCTTTCATTAAGCGCATATAAAAAGCTTATTCTCTTATTATATAAGCAGCTATGAACATTTAATAACACACTCATGGGTTAGCAAGCAAGACCTAATGTGAGATTGGAAACTATTCTACGGAAGAGCATTAGGGTCACATGTAAAAGAAGAAAAAAAAATCAAAATAATCTAAAAAATTTGTCCTTTTTTTCTCCAGAATTCTGCCTTTTTTTCCCTCATAATCCTGACTTTAATCTCAAAAATTCTTATTTTTTCCCTTCATAATTCTGACTTTAAATCTCAAAATACAGACTTTTTTTTCTCATAATCCTGACTTCTTATTTTTTTTACCCCTCATAATTCTGACCTTAATCCCAGATTTCTGATTTTGATCTCGAAATTCAGAATTTTCCCCTCATAATTCTGACTTTTTTTCTCTTGATTCTGACTTAACTCTCAAAATTCGGATTTTTTTCCCCCTCATGATTCTGACCTTAATGTCAGAATTCTGAAAATTTTCCTCATAATTCTGAATTTTCCCCCTCATAATTCTGACTTTAATCTCAAAATTCTTATTTTTTTTACCCCTCATAATTCTGACCTTAATCCCAGATTTCTGATTTTAATCTCGAAATTCAGAATTTCCCCCCTCATAATTCTGACTTTAAATCTCAAAATTCAGACTTTTTTTCTCTTGATTCTGACTTAACTCTCAAAATTCTGATTTTTTCCCCCTCATAATTCTGACTTTAAATCTTAAAATTCTGAGTTTTTTTTAATAATAATCCTGACTTAACTCTCAAAATTCTGACTTCAAATCTCAAAATTCTGACTTTTTTTTAATAATAATCCTGACTTAACTCTCAAAATTCTGACTTTAAATCTCAAAATTTAGACTTTTAATCTCATAATTCTGACTGAATTTATGCTGTTTTCTTTTTTTTCTCTTCCATACTATTTAGAGAATAGAATTTGTGCATTTTAAATTTGATGAGAACTTATTGATGAGTTGTACCACTGAGCGTTTTAATTGTACTAAACATAATATTATTGAATTTTGGGATAATTTTGTCAAGAGCGTTTCAACAGAGAAACTTCCCACATCAGTGGCATCAGCATCAGCATCAGCAGATGATCAATCATATAAATATAAGAGCCACCTTGTCACCATGAGGCGCATTAGAGAAATTGACATTAACTCGGCATGAAATTCCTGTAACAAACAAGGTTACCATGTGACTGAACACAGATCACTTCTGGCAGCTCGCGATGAGCAGATGAATTACATTTATTTAACGGTGAAATCAATAAAATCACACGTAGTTTATTCTAAGCAAACACGACAACTGTGGAATCGCGGCGACGCCACGTGACGAGACCTAAGGTGAAACTGAAGTCGGGAAAAATGTGTTCATTTAAAATCTGCTGAATATTCAGGCTTTGTCACAGGGTTGTGATTTTCAGTCACTTGACAGGATGATAAAGATGATGATTATGAATGCTGATGACAGAGGTTCATCATTATACTTAAACCTTATAGTTTATAGAATCAGGGAGTTATGCATTATTTGTCCTGCTTATGTTCTTTAGGCACAGAGGTTTCAAACTCGTGGCTCGCTGGCCACATGCAGCCCTTCAACTGATTCCATGTGGGCCGTCCACTTAAATGTTTGTTTTCGATACTTTTTGGATCAATTTTGCATCACAATTACGGTTTAATTATGAATAACAACACTTTTATTTTGAAAATCTATCACAAATGCTGTTATGTAAAAGAAGAAAAAAAATCAAAATAATCTAAAAAATGTGTACTTTTCCCCCCCAGAATTCTGCCTTTTTATTTCATCTCAAAATTCTGAATTTTTTCTCATAATCCTGACTTTAATCTCAAAATTCTGATTTTTCCCACCTAATAATTCTGACCTTAATCCCAGAATTCTGATTTTGATCTCAAAATTCTGAATTTCCCCCTCATAATCCTGAATTTAAATCTCAAAATTTTGATTTTTTTTCTGACTTTTTTATTCTGACTTAACTCTCAAAATTCAGATTTGTTTCCTTATAATTCTGACCTCAATGTCAGAATTTTGAATTTTCCCCCTCATAATTTTGACTTTAGATCTCAAAATTCTGACTTTTTTTCTAATAATCCTGACTTTAATCTCATAATTCTGACTGAATTTATGCTGTTTTCTTTTTTTTCCTTTCATAATTTTCTTTTACATGTGGCCATAAGACTCTTCCGTACAGGGTTAGGGTTAACCCAACTCATGTTCTTTTAGCACAGAGATCTCAAACTTGTGGCTCGCTGATCCACTTAAATGTTTGTTTTCGATACTTTTTGGATCAATTTTGCATCACAATTGTTGTTTTAATTGCGAATAATATATTTATTTTACTTATATAATTATTATATATTATTTTACTAATATATTTTATTTTACTTTTTTTTTTAAAAATCCATCACAAATGGTGTTATTGCCCACCCTGACTGAACATCTGTTATAATGACACAGATCCTGTACTTAGAGATGGTTGATCAGTACAAACGACAAATAATGTTCATAATTAATTATATTTTAATGATCGTTTAGTTATTTTTGGATCCTGATTATTATTACAGTCTCTAAAAAAGACCAGTTTTTAGAGACAGACAGAGCGTATTTATTTGTTTTTCAGTGGTTCATGAGTTCTGCTCAAGACCTCGAGTTTCGGACCGGCGAGTGGATAAAAAAGCCGGCATTGGCGGGAGGAGGTGGCGTCTGAACACAAAGGATTGGATTGGTGTAATGATGAATCTGCTGGAGAGTTTCCTCTCGGCAGTGATAAAAAAGTGAGAGAGAGAGCGTGGCCAGAGACTCTGACAGGAAGTGCAGCGGCAAACACTGCCATGAAAATAAGACGTTCCCATCAACATCCAGAACAACGACAACGCTAATCACAATAATTATAAAGGTGATAACCACAGTGGCGTTTTTCATTCGGCTGCGGCTAGAATCTGGGTTATCAGTGGGCTGCAGAACGAATACGGATGTGAATATGGAGCTGCGGTGTGAGATACTGTACACGGAGCAGAGACACGTGGGAAAAAACTGATTTTAGTCACTGACCAAAAGGCTCACCTTAAAAAAATCTACATCAGCGTAAGTCTAAAGAATGTGTTAATCACTTTTCTCTCACCCTTAAATGGTCTCATCCACAGGTGCCAAACTGGGGCCACATGGGGCCCCCCACTTAAAGCGGAACTAGACCGGAAGTTCCTATTAACGCTGTTTTTTTGGTGTGTATCTGCGTCATTACCTTGTTTATAAAGCCCTGACGGTTCTAAACAAACATTTCAGCCACTGCTGAGAATGTTGTGTTTTATTGTAATCTCGGGGCTCAACGAGATCTCTGAAAATCCCGTAATAGTTACGTAAGCAGCGGTTCTCCTGAACAACCGATCGTCCTGCTCCGGGCACTAGTCCGGGCACATCCGGTTGCGTACATTGAACCGCAGAAGAAGAATAACGTCCGTTGTGGAGGTGTTTCACGAGCAACAGTGTCTTCTGACTCTGGGTCTGACTCCAGTTTAAAGTCATAAAAGGGACTGCGGCGGGGAGTCGTGAAGAAGCTATTTTTAAACACTGTTAAAACAATGTTTTGATAATGAGGAGCAGTGCATCCACCGTTCCAGAGGGGGGCGCTGCGCTTCTGAGAACGTATGTGCTGGATAGTACTGGCCAATCACAAGACTCTGTCTTCTGGGGGTGAAAGTTCACTCTGAAATCTCGCAGCAGAAAAACACCGTCAGAAAAGAGAGATTTCTATCGGCTCGTTTACAGCAACTAGGAGGTTTTTGACCATAAAAACAAGTTAATGTATGTAAGTAGACCTCCATAACTAACATTTATGTGCAACAGGACCACTCTATGTCACCTTTAATATCATGTTAGAATGAAAACATGGCCCACGACCTCAAAAGACCTCGTCTTTTAGACACAGTTAGTAGCTGAGGCTGCCGGTGAGGTCATATAATATAATATATGTTATCAATGTTTTTATAACAGTAATAATAAGACATTCGGTCATAATTATCACATTATTAAATGCATAACATACAACATTCACTTACCTATATAAATAAGCTTTTTAGGGCCCGAGCCATGAATGGTTGTGGCCGAAACGGCTCCTGGAACATTTGCCCACATTATTATTTACGTAATTTTAAATAAATGTCTCCGTTTTTGATAGTAATACATTAATTTTGCATCATAACTAGTATTATGAAATATAAGGCTCAGAAAACGCTGCCTGTAAACCTGCATATGAACAGTATTTCATTAATCACCCTTCTTCTTTTTTTATTGATCCATATTATTTCCTAAGGACACTCTTATGAGCCGTTAATGAATTCTTAATTGAATTAAATTGAAACGAGTGATCTGCCAGGAAGAAATTATCGAGCGGCAATGGTCGCACCTCTGTGTGTGTCAATAGGTCACAGGAAAAAAAAAAAAAACCTCCCCTCAACCTCCTGAGTCAGCGCTCCATGAGAGCGATCAATTGATTTAGAAATATGGATCAGGGATCTACTGCTTACACTAATTAGTCGTGTGCAGCGAACTAATCTGCGACGGCGTTTCCCGGAGAAGAGATATAGCATCGCGATCGATGGTACAAGAGGACGAATAGATCGTCGGTAAGTGATCGGCCTCCGATCGTCGGCGCTGATCCAGAAACAGAGTTGCTGATGAAGCAGATGACGTCGCGTCACTCAAGACCTTTAAGACGCAAAGAATCTGATTGATCAGATTGATCACACACTTTAGTACGTCTGTGACTCAGATACATGTACACTACCGTTCAAAAGTTTGGGGTCACTTAGAAATGTCCTTATTTTTTACAATGAATATAACATTAAATGCACATTGTTAATGTGGTAAATGACTATTCTAGCTGCAAACGTCTGGTTTTTAATGGAATATGTACATAGTATAGAGGCCCATTTCCTGTGTTCTAATGGTACATTGTGTTTGCTAATCGCGTTAGAAGCCTATTGGATGATTAGAAAACCCTTGTGCTATGATGTTAGCACAGCTGAAAACAGTTTTGCTGGTTCTTTGACGAAAGGGCAAAATGATTATTTTGAATAAAAACAATTTTTTTTCTAATCTTTTATCTATTAATCAATTTTCTATTTATTTTGCAACTCTTTTGATGAATAAAAGTGTGACTTTTAACGACAAAACATAAGGCTGTGCTCATACGGGGACAATTAAGATGTGACCTTGTTCTGGGAGGAGACGGTGAAGCTGGAACCAAGTGCTTTGACGTTAAAGGAGACGACCTTTTGAAGCACTCTCCTATATGTAGTAAGTTGTATACATACACTATATGGACAACAGTATTGGGATGCCTGACACCAACAGGGACTATAATGACATAATCAAACTAGGGCTGTCAAAATTAACGCGTTAACGCAGGATGATTAATTTGTGGAATTAACGCGTTAATTTTTTTTAACGCATTAACGCACTTTCTCACTTTCATCGCGCTAAGGGTAGACGTGCAGTTTATGAACAGGCAAGGCGGCGGGCAACTGCTTGGGGTCCCGAGTCGATAGGGGGGGGCTCCCGACACTAAATGCATCAGTGGAAGAAAGTGATCGGAAAAAAGAGGATGAAGAAAAAAGAAAGAAAGACACACAGTTGTAAGTGGTGCTACTGTTGCAGATAATGATATAATCATAACATTAACAATCACTGTCTAACTAACGGGGACACAGGCAGCAGCTAACGTTAGCGTCAGAATGCTAGCTGACGCTAACGCTAACTAGTAGAAGCAGTGCTTCAAAGTGCTGATGAGGAATTTCCTGCTGTGGGTTTAGTAAGAAAACTATTTAACTTCTATACTTTATATTTTGTTTATAATGTCAGTTATTAACAGTGCAATGTAGTTTTTTTTAAAGTTATTTACAGCATTTTATTTTTTCTATTTATTTATGTTGTCTTATAATGTGGGTTTTCTTTTACAATGTAATTTTCTTTTTTACTAAGTTTGTATAGGTTTTTACAGGTAATTTACAGTATTTTATTGTTCTTTACATTTATATTTTCACATACTTTATTTATCTCTCCGTTCCTACAACAATATAAAGAGAAATCAGGCATATTTACGAATGGTAATTAATCGTGATTAATCGTGATTAATCTACAGCTACCCTGTGATTAATCTGATTAAAAATGTTAATCTTTTGACAGCCCTAAATCAAACACATATACATGATTTTTTTAATCTGGAGTTGGGTCACCTTTTGCAGCTATAACTTCTTGGAAGACTTTCCTGAAGAATTTGAAGTGAACTCACAATCTCTGTTCCAGTTCATTCCAAAGGTTCTCGATGGGGCTAAAAGGTATATAGGTCCTGTATAGATCTAATCATCCACTTTTAAAAAGTTGGTGGTTCCAAACTCGATATCTGAAGCCCGATTAAGTATTTTAGTCGCCGGTCTTCTGTTCTGCCTCTGCAGAGGAACCACTAACATTTATCTAACATTAAATCTAAACTGCAGCAGTGTTCATGTTCGGGGCAGAACACTGTGAAACGGAATAAAAAACGAGATGACATTCAGCTCTCAGGTCACTGATACGGCGAGATGAAGAGAATCATCACGGTGTTATTAAAAAATGTGAAGGGCGGTAATATGAGGTACGAGGAGACGGAGGTTAAAAGGGACAGTCTGTTAACAATTCAAGGCGAGTACGGTTGAAATCTTTTTAAAAAATATATACGGGGGCCGGTGGAGTCTGAGATCATCTTCGAGTTTTACAGTCATTCTGTGAACCGATTACACCTTCATTCATGTGTTATCAACAGTCCACTTCTGTTATTTAAACATGTACGTTTGATTAACTTCAATAACTCACACGCCAATGTTTCTTTGGTGGTTCCTGAGCACTATAAGTACTGTGTACATTTAAAAATAATAATTTCACTCATTACAATACAAAAAAAAAAACAGCCAATAAATAGAATCTAACAGAGTAACTCATGACATGTTTAGACCTAGACCGGAAGTTCCAATTAACGCTGTTTTTTAGTGTGTATCTGCGACATTAGCTTGTTTATGAAGCCCTGACGGTTTGAAACAAACAGTTCAGCCACTGCTGAGAACGCTGTGTTGTACCCGCACTAGTCCGGGCACATCCGGTTGCGTACATTGAACCGCAGAAGAAGAATAACGTCCGTTGTGGAGGTGTTTCATGAGCGACAGTGTCTTCTGACTCTGGGTCTGACTCCGGTTTAAAGTCATAAAAGGGACTGCGGCGGGGAGTCTTGAAGAAGCTATTTTTAAACACTGTTAAAACAATGTTTTGATAATAGTAGTAGCAGTGCATCCACCGTTCCAGAGGGGGGAGCTGCGCTTCTGAGAGCCTTTGTACTAATTATGTCACTTCCGGATACTGGCCAATCACAAGACAGTTGGGAAGCCTCTACGCTGGCTGGTCAATCACAACACAGTCTGTCTTCTGGGTATGAGAGTTCAGTCTGAAACATCGCGGCTGAGGAGAGCGTCAGTAAGGAGAGATTTCTATCGGCTCGTTTACATCAACTAGGAGGTTTTTGACCCTAAAAACAAGTTAATGTATGTAAGTAGACCTCCATAACTAACATATATGTGCAACAGGACCACTCTGTGTGAGCTTTAAAGGTCAGATCAACAACATTGATCCAAAATACAGCGGGCAAAGAGATGGTGAATCATACCAAAGCTGCGACATCCAATCAGAATTTATGAGCAGCAGCTTGGGCGTGAGATCTTGCTGTTGGCCTCGTGTCGTTTCATGGACTGGACCTCGAGATCTGAGGACAACAGTTCAAAAAGCAAACAGGCTTTGTTTTCCTAATAAATTCACCAGACTCTCCTTCTGTCCTCTCCCCAGCCCTCATCTCATCTTCCCTCCCCTTCTGTGTTTTCTTTTTTCCTGGCAGCACGAAGCAGGTGGAGCAACAAGCGCTCCTGGGTGGAGGAGGGAGGCAGAAGGTGGATAATCAGGATCAGGCTCCTCTCTGTGCTGACATGAGTGAAACATCTGTGCATGTGTGTGTGTGTGTGTGTGTGTGCACAATACATGCTCTGTTTTCATCACTGCAGGAATTTCTAAAAATGTGAATTTTTTCTCTCTCGTCTTTGTCCTCGGCCTCTGTCGCTCTTATGTAAATTCCCCCCTTTTTTTCTCCACCTTTTTCATCCACTGGTCATTCATCCTCTCCTCGTCCGTCCTTCCTCGTCCTTTCTTCTGCCACCTTACCCCTTTCCTCCTGTTCCCTCCCTCACCAGCTCTCACCCAATTAAATGGTCATTATCAGCCGTCATCACTGCCATAATTATTAATCTTCAGAACCTGGGGCCTCAGGGTGAATGTCACTGACGGTGTAGTTCAACCACAACACAGTTTTCGCTTCACCCTTTAAACCCTTTAACACCTGAGCCTTAAAATGAGTTATTTACAATTCACTGCATGTTAAAACAGTGTATTAACTATTGAAAATGAAGAAAAACTAAATGATTTATTTAGAAAAAAAACACTACAGTTGTTCACAAACATCAGATGTTGGTGTTAAATTTGAAATTGGAAAAGTGTATTTAAGTGTATCTCTCATCTTTGGCGACAAAAGCGCTGATTCAGCGTCTTCCTGCAACAGTGCGGGGGAATTTATCATAAAAATGGATATCGGTCAATATCGGTATTGGTCTAATATTGGTAAAAAAAAAAAGTATAATCCGATCCAATCCAAAAATCTTATGTCGCATGATCCACTCTGCCCAGCAAAATCAGGAAAGGCATTTTAGCTGAGTCATGTTTGCGCTGTTTATTTGCTTGTTACACATGTTTTTGATACCAAAAATGGTATCCACACGTTGACTTGACTTGCCTGACATGCAACTTCTCAGTTTTCAGTTTTCAGAAAGCGATATGCTTGGTGTTAAAGGGTTAAAATAAAAAAAATGAATTTGGCACACTCACAGTTTAACCTGACTGACTTTTTTTTTTTTTTTACTAAATATAATCTTAAACTGGTTTGCTTTTGCTTTTATTGTAACCATTAATGTCTTTCGAGGCCACGGTGTGTTGTGTTAACAAGATGTGTCACTGCCATAGACCATTTATTATATACATGTATATATGTATATATATATATATATATATAAAATAGATGTAGGCACTAAGCCAACCAGAAAGTTAGAACTTAATAAATAGCACACACAGGTTGTATACGGGGAAAATAAAGGTGTTTCTCACTCGATTTACGATGTCAGTAAACATTTTCTTGAATGTCATGGGTGAACACACACACACACACACACACACACACACACACACACACACACACACACACACACACACACACACACACACACACACACACACACACACACACACACACACACACACACACACACACACACACACACACACACACACACACACACACACACACACATTCTTGTACTTGCTGCATACTGAGGACCAGCATTTCCACTTTATAAATCAACACAATTACAAATATCTACTTCTTGAATGACATCTACAAAGAACTACTGGTTGCAGAACCATAAAATGTCTGCAGGTGGAACCACAGAGCAAAAAGGGCTGGAAAACTTTTTCGATTTTTTTTGTTGTTGTTGTAATTTTTGGTCCAAAATTTGACAAAAATGTCATACTATACTGTCGACCAAAATTTGAAAAAAAAAATTGACCAAAAATCTTTGGTCAAAAATTTGGACAAAAACGTCATACTATAATATGTCGACCAAAATTAGAAAAAAAATGAGACCAAAAAAATGTAGGTCCAAAATTTGACAATAACATCATATTATACTATGTTGTCCAAAATTTGAAAAAAAAAAAAAGACCCAAAATTTGACAAAAAAATCATACTATACTATGTCGTCCAAATTTTTTTTTTGACAAATTGAGTATAGCATGTTATAGCAACCTAAGGAAGTGATTTCAATGAAAACAAAGTGAGGACCGGCCAAAATGTCCTCACTCCGTAAAAATGACCTCACTTTGTTGGTTAAAAACCCTCACTGGTCCTCAGTATGCCCCAAGTACAAGAATACACACACAATGAATGAACTTGACATGGCATCACATTCACTGTACATTACACATTTACAAGCGATTGAGATTGCAGAAAGTTATTTTTTTCATATAATCCGAGACATATATTCCACGTGCCGAGACGCAGCACAAACATCTGTAGATCCCCCGCATTGGTCTGATGAATGATGAATTTATTTGGGTTTGTGTGGTTTGCTGTATAATGTGTGGTGTTTCTAATGCTGCTGTGTAACAAATGGCTCCTCTGAGAGAATAAATCAGAATACAAGTCAGTTTCCACGATAGACAAATGGCAATTTGATGAAGAAAAGAAATGCAACACTGTGAATGTTTCATGAATTATTATTTTGTCTCCACCTAAACTAGAGATGGGACCATACCACTTTTTACTGTCCGATACCTTTACCAATATTGATAACTCAAGTATTTACCGATACAGATATTAGTCCGATACAGTCATTTTAGACAATTTATGAACGTATGAAGCTGTACGCAACACATTATTCTGACTCACTGAAAAGACACAACGTTCTGCAAAAAGAAGAAATAAACAGCTCAAGCATGACTCGTCTAAAAGGCTTTTGCTGATTTTTTATTGTTGTATATTTAAGGATTTGTATCGGATTTTAGATTTTTATCTGTCCGATATCCGATCCAGTGATTTTGTATCGTACCGATACAGTTTTCCATCGTTCAATTCCATATAATCGTAACCATTTACCGAGAGTTTCGCAGAAGACACATTTGTGTAGGAGAACTTTGCATCACCGCAACTTTTTTGTCTGATACCGATATCAAAAACTTGAGTATCTACCGATACAGATGTTAGTCCGATACAGTCATTTAAGACCATCTATCTATAAAGCAAGTTGTGTCAGTCTGTGTCTGTCTGCGACAGGCATATCTCGCTGACCGTTAGTCAGATTGCCATAAGACTTTGGATATAGGTTGAGCATGGCCCGATGGTGAGCGTCCTTGATTTCCACATTTTCTGGAGGAATTGTGTGTGGAGTGGAAAGGTGGGGTTGAAGAGGCTGTCCTCACGGTGGGTGAGACATTTTCACACAGTTCACTGCAGAACATGGTGTTATGATGAAGAGATGCCTATTCACCAATATGCAAGCACATATTTATTTTTCAAAAGCATGCTACTACTTTGCGTTATTTAACTAGTTAACTTGGCGAACCTGTTTCCAAAGGTAAGCTAGCGAGGCTACGATTAGCATTAGTGTAAAGCTAACATAATACAAACACTAGCGTAGCGGCATTAGCGTAGCTAGATGTTGTGACTGTCAGCCTAAACTTGGATCCGTTGAAAATATTTGCAAACCTCTTAAGGAATAATTTTAATGAATTTTTGAAATTCAGGAAATGATCCATTTGCCCTGATGCACTTTGACAGTGAGCTGACTTTCTTCTCAGAAACAAAATGTATCTCGGAATGACTTGTAATTTACCATTATAGTAGTTGGCATCGCCCTGAACAAGGATCCGTTGAAAATATTTGCAAATCTCTTATAGAATAATTTTAATGAATTTTTGAAATTCAGGAAATTATCTATTTGCCCTGATGCACTTTGACAGTGAGCTGACTTTCTTCTCAAAAACAAAAAGTATCTCGGAATGACTTGAAATTTACCATCATAATAGTCGGCATCGCCCTGAACAAGGATCTGTTGAAAATATTTGCAAATCTCTTAAGGAATAATTTTCATGAATTTTTGAAATTCAGGAAATGATCTATTTGCCCTGATGCACTTTGACAGTGAGCTGACTTTCTTCGCAAAAACAAAAAGTATCTCGGAATGACTTGAAATTTACCATCATAATAGTTGGCATCGCCCTAAACTAGGATCCGTTGAAAATATTTGCAAACCTCTTAAGGAATAATTTTAATGAAGTTTTGAAATTCAGGAAATGATCCATTTGCCCTGATGCACTTTGACAGTGAGCTGACTTTCTTCTCAGAAACAAAATGTATCTCGGAATGACTTGTAATTTACCATTATAGTAGTTGGCATCGCCCTGAACAAGGATCCGTTGAAAATATTTGCAAATCTCTTATAGAATAATTTTAATGAATTTTTGAAATTCAGGAAATTATCTATTTGCCCTGATGCACTTTGACAGTGAGCTGACTTTCTTCTCAAAAACAAAAAGTATCTCGGAATGACTTGAAATTTACCATCATAATAGTCGGCATCACCCTGAACAAGGATCTGTTGAAAATATTTGCAAATCTCTTAAGGAATAATTTTCATGAATTTTTGAAATTCAGGAAATGATCTATTTGCCCTGATGCACTTTGACAGTGAGCTGAATTTCTTCGCAAAAACAAAAAGTATCTCGGAATGACTTGAAATTTACCATCATAATAGTTGGCATCGCCCTAAACTAGGATCCGTTGAAAATATTTGCAAACCTCTTAAGGAATAATTTTAATGAATTTTTGAAATTCAGGAAATTATCCATTTGCCCTGATGCACTTTGACAGTGAGCTGACTTTCTTCTCAAAAACAAAAAGTATCTCGGAATGACTTGAAATTTACCATAATAATAGTCGGCATCACCCTGAACAAGGATCTGTTGAAAATATTTGTAAATCTCTTAAGGAATAATTTTCATGAATTTTTGAAATTCAGGAAATGATCTATTTGCCCTGATGCACTTTGACAGTGAGCTGACTTTCTTCTCAAAAACAAAAAGTATCTTGGAATGACTTGAAATTTACCATCATAATAGTCGGCATCGCCCTGAACTAGGATCCGTTGAAAATATTTGCATATCTCTTAAGGAATAATTTTCATGAATTTTTGAAATTCAGGAAATGATCCATTTGCCCTGATGCACTTTGACAGTGAGCTGACTTTCTTCTCAAAAACAAAATGTATCTCGGAATGACTTGAAATTTACCATCATAATAGTCGGCATCACCCTGAACAAGGATCTGTTGAAAATATTTGCAAATCTCTTAAGGAATAATTTTAATGAATTTTTTTAAATCAGGAAATGATCCATTTGCCCTGATGGACTTTGACAGTGAGCTGACTTTCTTCGCAAAAACAAAAAGTATCTCGGAATGACTTGTAATTTACCATCATAGTAGTTGGCATCGCCCTAAACTAGGATCCGTTGAAAATATTTGCAAACCTCTTAAGGAATAATTTTAATGAATTTTTGAAATTCAGGAAATGATCCATTTGACCTGATGCACTTTGGCAGTGAGCTGACTTTCTTCTCAGAAACAAAATGTATCTCGGAATGACTTGTAATTTACCATCATAGTAGTTGGCATCGCCCTGAACAAGGATCCGTTGAAAATATTTGCAAATCTCTTATAGAATAATTTTAATGAATTTTTGAAATTCAGGAAATGATCTATTTGCCCTGATGCACTTTGGCAGTGAGCTGACTTTCTTCTCAAAAACAAAAAGTATCTCGGAATGACTTGAAATTTACCATAATAATAGTCGGCATCACCCTGAACAAGGATCTGTTGAAAATATTTGCAAATCTCTTAAGGAATAATTTTCATGAATTTTTGAAATTCAGGAAATGATCTATTTGCCCTGATGCACTTTGACAGTGAGCTGACTTTCTTCGCAAAAACAAAAAGTATCTCGGAATGACTTGAAATTTACCATCATAATTGTCGGCATCGCCCTGAACTAGGATCCGTTGAAAATATTTGCATATCTCTTAAGGAATAATTTTCATGAATTTTTGAAATTCAGGAAATGATCCATTTGCCCTGATGCACTTTGACAGTGAGCTGACTTTCTTCTCAAAAACAAAAAGTATCTCGGAATGACTTGAAATTTACCATCATAATAGTTGGCATCGCCCTGAACTAGGATCCGTTGAAAATATTTGCATATCTCTTAAGGAATAATTTTCATGAATTTTTGAAATTCAAGAAATGATCCATTTGCCCTGATGCACTTTGACAGTGAGCTGACTTTCTTCTCAAAAACAAAAAGTATCTCGGAATGACTTGAAATTTACCATCATAATAGTCGGCATCACCCTGAACAAGGATCTGTTGAAAATATTTGCAAATCTCTTAAGAAATAATTTTAATGAATTTTTGAAATTCAGGAAATGATTGACAGTGAGCTGACTTTCTTCTCAAAAACAAAAAGTATCTCGGAATGACTTGAAATTTACCATCATAATAGTCGGCATCGCCCTGAACTAGGATCCGTTGAAAATATTTGCAAATCTCTTATGGAATAATTTTAATGAATTTTTTTTAAATCAGGAAATGATCCATTTGCCCTGATGCACTTTGACAGTGAGCTGACTTTCTTCGCAAAAACAAAAAGTATCTCGGAATGACTTGAAATTTACCATCATAATAGTCGGCATCGCCCTGAACTAGGATCCGTTGAAAATATTTGCATATCTCTTAAGGAATAATTTTAATGATTTTTTTTTAAATCAGGAAATGATCTATTTGCCCTGATGGACTTTGACAGTGAGCTGACTTTCTTCGCAAAAACAAAAAGTATCTCGGAATGACTTGAAATTTACCATCATAATAGTCGGCATCACCCTGAACAAGGATCTGTTGAAATTATTTGTAAATCTCTTAAGGAATAATTTTCATGAATTTTTGAAATTCAGGAAATGATCTATTTGCCCTGATGCACTTTGACAGTGAGCTGACTTTCTTCGCAAAAACAAAAAGTATCTCGGAATGACTTGAAATTTACCATCATAATAGTCGGCATCACCCTGAACAAGGATCTGTTGAAAATATTTGTAAATCTCTTAAGGAATAATTTTCATGAATTTTTGAAATTCAGGAAATGATCTATTTGCCCTGATGCACTTTGACAGTGAGCTGACTTTCTTCGCAAAAACAAAAAGTATCTCGGAATGACTTGAAATTTAATAGGAATAATTTTCATGAATTTTTGAAATTCAGGAAATGATCTATTTGCCCTGATGCACTTTGACAGTGAGCTGACTTTCTTCGCAAAAACAAAAAGTATCTCGGAATGACTTGAAATTTACCATCATAATAGTCGGCATCACCCTGAACTAGGATCTGTTGAAATTATTTGTAAATCTCTTAAGGAATAATTTTCATGAATTTTTGAAATTCAGGAAATGATCTATTTGCCCTGATGCACTTTGACAGTGAGCTGACTTTCTTCGCAAAAACAAAAAGTATCTCGGAATGACTTGAAATTTAATAGGAATAATTTTCATGAATTTTTGAAATTCAGGAAATGATCTATTTGCCCTGATGCACTTTGACAGTGAGCTGACTTTCTTCGCAAAAACAAAAAGTATCTCGGAATGACTTGAAATTTACCATCATAATAGTCGGCATCACCCTGAACTAGGATCTGTTGAAATTATTTGTAAATCTCTTAAGGAATAATTTTCATGAATTTTTGAAATTCAGGAAATGATCTATTTGCCCTGATGCACTTTGACAGTGAGCTGACTTTCTTCGCAAAAACAAAAAGTATCTCGGAATGACTTGAAATTTACCATCATAATAGTCGGCATCGCCCTGAACTAGGATCCGTTGAAAATATTTGCATATCTCTTAAGGAATAATTTTAATGATTTTTTTTTAAATCAGGAAATGATCCATTTGCCCTGATGGACTTTGACAGTGAGCTGACTTTCTTCGCAAAAACAAAAAGTATCTCGGAATGACTTGAAATTTACCATCATAATAGTCGGCATCACCCTGAACAAGGATCTGTTGAAATTATTTGTAAATCTCTTAAGGAATAATTTTCATGAATTTTTGAAATTCAGGAAATGATCTATTTGCCCTGATGCACTTTGACAGTGAGCTGACTTTCTTCGCAAAAACAAAAAGTATCTCGGAATGACTTGAAATTTACCATCATAATAGTAGGCATCACCCTGAACAAGGATCTGTTGAAAATATTTGTAAATCTCTTAAGGAATAATTTTCATGAATTTTTGAAATTCAGGAAATGATCTATTTGCCCTGATGCACTTTGACAGTGAGCTGACTTTCTTCGCAAAAACAAAAAGTATCTCGGAATGACTTGAAATTTAATAGGAATAATTTTCATGAATTTTTGAAATTCAGGAAATGATCTATTTGCCCTGATGCACTTTGACAGTGAGCTGACTTTCTTCGCAAAAACAAAAAGTATCTCGGAATGACTTGAAATTTACCATCATAATAGTCGGCATCACCCTGAACTAGGATCTGTTGAAATTATTTGTAAATCTCTTAAGGAATAATTTTCATGAATTTTTGAAATTCAGGAAATGATCTATTTGCCCTGATGCACTTTGACAGTGAGCTGACTTTCTTCGCAAAAACAAAAAGTATCTCGGAATGACTTGAAATTTACCATCATAATAGTCGGCATCGCCCTGAACTAGGATCCGTTGAAAATATTTGCATATCTCTTAAGGAATAATTTTAATGATTTTTTTTTAAATCAGGAAATGATCCATTTGCCCTGATGGACTTTGACAGTGAGCTGACTTTCTTCGCAAAAACAAAAAGTATCTCGGAATGACTTGAAATTTACCATCATAATAGTCGGCATCACCCTGAACAAGGATCTGTTGAAATTATTTGTAAATCTCTTAAGGAATAATTTTCATGAATTTTTGAAATTCAGGAAATGATCTATTTGCCCTGATGCACTTTGACAGTGAGCTGACTTTCTTCGCAAAAACAAAAAGTATCTCGGAATGACTTGAAATTTACCATCATAATAGTCGGCATCACCCTGAACAAGGATCTGTTGAAATTATTTGTAAATCTCTTAAGGAATAATTTTCATGAATTTTTGAAATTCAGGAAATGATCTATTTGCCCTGATGCACTTTGACAGTGAGCTGACTTTCTTCGCAAAAACAAAAAGTATCTCGGAATGACTTGAAATTTAATAGGAATAATTTTCATGAATTTTTGAAATTCAGGAAATGATCTATTTGCCCTGATGCACTTTGACAGTGAGCTGACTTTCTTCGCAAAAACAAAAAGTATCTCGGAATGACTTGAAATTTACCATCATAATAGTCGGCATCACCCTGAACAAGGATCTGTTGAAAATATTTGTAAATCTCTTAAGGAATAATTTTAATGATTTTTTTTTAAATCAGGAAATGATCCATTTGCCCTGATGGACTTTGACAGTGAGCTGACTTTCTTCGCAAAAACAAAAAGTATCTCGGAATGACTTGAAATTTACCATCATAATAGTCGGCATCACCCTGAACAAGGATCTGTTGAAATTATTTGTAAATCTCTTAAGGAATAATTTTCATGAATTTTTGAAATTCAGGAAATGATCTATTTGCCCTGATGCACTTTGACAGTGAGCTGACTTTCTTCGCAAAAACAAAAAGTATCTCGGAATGACTTGAAATTTACCATCATAATAGTAGGCATCACCCTGAACAAGGATCTGTTGAAAATATTTGTAAATCTCTTAAGGAATAATTTTCATGAATTTTTGAAATTCAGGAAATGATCTATTTGCCCTGATGCACTTTGACAGTGAGCTGACTTTCTTCGCAAAAACAAAAAGTATCTCGGAATGACTTGAAATTTAATAGGAATAATTTTCATGAATTTTTGAAATTCAGGAAATGATCTATTTGCCCTGATGCACTTTGACAGTGAGCTGACTTTCTTCGCAAAAACAAAAAGTATCTCGGAATGACTTGAAATTTACCATCATAATAGTCGGCATCACCCTGAACTAGGATCTGTTGAAATTATTTGTAAATCTCTTAAGGAATAATTTTCATGAATTTTTGAAATTCAGGAAATGATCTATTTGCCCTGATGCACTTTGACAGTGAGCTGACTTTCTTCGCAAAAACAAAAAGTATCTCGGAATGACTTGAAATTTACCATCATAATAGTCGGCATCGC
The DNA here is from genome assembly GCF_963457635.1 of Microchirus variegatus. Classification (NCBI taxonomy): domain Eukaryota; kingdom Metazoa; phylum Chordata; class Actinopteri; order Pleuronectiformes; family Soleidae; genus Microchirus; species Microchirus variegatus. The sequence goes on from NC_139804.1 coordinate 34,794,088, forward strand.
CCTGAACTAGGATCCGTTGAAAATATTTGCATATCTCTTAAGGAATAATTTTAATGATTTTTTTTTAAATCAGGAAATGATCCATTTGCCCTGATGGACTTTGACAGTGAGCTGACTTTCTTCGCAAAAACAAAAAGTATCTCGGAATGACTTGAAATTTACCATCATAATAGTCGGCATCACCCTGAACAAGGATCTGTTGAAATTATTTGTAAATCTCTTAAGGAATAATTTTCATGAATTTTTGAAATTCAGGAAATGATCTATTTGCCCTGATGCACTTTGACAGTGAGCTGACTTTCTTCACAAAAACAAAAAGTATCTCGGAATGACTTGAAATTTACCATCATAATAGTCGGCATCACCCTGAACAAGGATCTGTTGAAAATATTTGTAAATCTCTTAAGGAATAATTTTCATGAATTTTTTAAATCAGGAAATGATCTATTTGCCCTGATGCACTTTGACAGTGAGCTGACTTTCTTCGCAAAAACAAAAAGTATCTCGGAATGACTTGAAATTTACCATCATAATAGTCGGCATCGCCCTGAACTAGGATCCGTTGAAATTATTTGTAAATCTCTTAAGGAATAATTTTCATGAATTTTTGAAATTCAGGAAATGATCTATTTGCCCTGATGCACTTTGACAGTGAGCTGACTTTCTTCGCAAAAACAAAAAGTATCTCGGAATGACTTGAAATTTACCATCATAATAGTCGGCATCACCCTGAACAAGGATCTGTTGAAAATATTTGTAAATCTCTTAAGGAATAATTTTCATGAATTTTTGAAATTCAGGAAATGATCTATTTGCCCTGATGCACTTTGACAGTGAGCTGACTTTCTTCGCAAAAACAAAAAGTATCTCGGAATGACTTGAAATTTAATAGGAATAATTTTCATGAATTTTTGAAATTCAGGAAATGATCTATTTGCCCTGATGCACTTTGACAGTGAGCTGACTTTCTTCGCAAAAACAAAAAGTATCTCGGAATGACTTGAAATTTACCATCATAATAGTCGGCATCACCCTGAACAAGGATCTGTTGAAAATATTTGTAAATCTCTTAAGGAATAATTTTAATGATTTTTTTTTAAATCAGGAAATGATCCATTTGCCCTGATGGACTTTGACAGTGAGCTGACTTTCTTCGCAAAAACAAAAAGTATCTCGGAATGACTTGAAATTTACCATCATAATAGTCGGCATCACCCTGAACAAGGATCTGTCGAAATTATTTGTAAATCTCTTAAGGAATAATTTTCATGAATTTTTGAAATTCAGGAAATGATCTATTTGCCCTGATGCACTTTGACAGTGAGCTGACTTTCTTCGCAAAAACAAAAAGTATCTCGGAATGACTTGAAATTTACCATCATAATAGTCGGCATCGCCCTGAACTAGGATCCGTTGAAATTATTTGTAAATCTCTTAAGGAATAATTTTCATGAATTTTTGAAATTCAGGAAATGATCTATTTGCCCTGATGCACTTTGACAGTGAGCTGACTTTCTTCGCAAAAACAAAAAGTATCTCGGAATGACTTGAAATTTACCATCATAATAGTCGGCATCACCCTGAACAAGGATCTGTTGAAAATATTTGTAAATCTCTTAAGGAATAATTTTCATGAATTTTTGAAATTCAGGAAATGATCTATTTGCCCTGATGCACTTTGACAGTGAGCTGACTTTCTTCGCAAAAACAAAAAGTATCTCGGAATGACTTGAAATTTAATAGGAATAATTTTCATGAATTTTTGAAATTCAGGAAATGATCTATTTGCCCTGATGCACTTTGACAGTGAGCTGACTTTCTTCGCAAAAACAAAAAGTATCTCGGAATGACTTGAAATTTACCATCATAATAGTCGGCATCACCCTGAACAAGGATCTGTTGAAAATATTTGTAAATCTCTTAAGGAATAATTTTAATGATTTTTTTTTAAATCAGGAAATGATCCATTTGCCCTGATGGACTTTGACAGTGAGCTGACTTTCTTCGCAAAAACAAAAAGTATCTCGGAATGACTTGAAATTTACCATCATAATAGTCGGCATCACCCTGAACAAGGATCTGTCGAAATTATTTGTAAATCTCTTAAGGAATAATTTTCATGAATTTTTGAAATTCAGGAAATGATCTATTTGCCCTGATGCACTTTGACAGTGAGCTGACTTTCTTCGCAAAAACAAAAAGTATCTCGGAATGACTTGAAATTTACCATCATAATAGTCGGCATCACCCTGAACAAGAATCTGTTGAAAATATTTGTAAATCTCTTAAGGAATAATTTTCATGAATTTTTGAAATTCAGGAAATGATCTATTTGCCCTGATGCACTTTGACAGTGAGCTGACTTTCTTCGCAAAAACAAAAAGTATCTCGGAATGACTTGAAATTTAATAGGAATAATTTTCATGAATTTTTGAAATTCAGGAAATGATCTATTTGCCCTGATGCACTTTGACAGTGAGCTGACTTTCTTCGCAAAAACAAAAAGTATCTCGGAATGACTTGAAATTTACCATCATAATAGTCGGCATCACCCTGAACAAGGATCTGTTGAAATTATTTGTAAATCTCTTAAGGAATAATTTTCATGAATTTTTGAAATTCAGGAAATTATCTATTTGCCCTGATGCACTTTGACAGTGAGCTGACTTTCTTCGCAAAAACAAAAAGTATCTCGGAATGACTTGAAATTTACCATCATAATAGTCGGCATCACCCTGAACAAGGATCTGTTGAAAATATTTGTAAATCTCTTAAGGAATAATTTTAATGATTTTTTTTTTAAATCAGGAAATGATCCATTTGCCCTGATGGACTTTGACAGTGAGCTGACTTTCTTCGCAAATCCAAAAAGTATCTCGGAATGACTTGAAATTTACCATCATAATAGTCGGCATCACCCTGAACTAGGATCTGTTGAAATTATTTGTAAATCTCTTAAGGAATAATTTTCATGAATTTTTGAAATTCAGGAAATGATCTATTTGCCCTGATGCACTTTGACAGTGAGCTGACTTTCTTCGCAAAAACAAAAAGTATCTCGGAATGACTTGAAATTTACCATCATAATAGTCGGCATCGCCCTGAACTAGGATCCGTTGAAAATATTTGCATATCTCTTAAGGAATAATTTTAATGATTTTTTTTTAAATCAGGAAATGATCCATTTGCCCTGATGGACTTTGACAGTGAGCTGACTTTCTTCGCAAAAACAAAAAGTATCTCGGAATGACTTGAAATTTACCATCATAATAGTCGGCATCACCCTGAACAAGGATCTGTTGAAATTATTTGTAAATCTCTTAAGGAATAATTTTCATGAATTTTTGAAATTCAGGAAATGATCTATTTGCCCTGATGCACTTTGACAGTGAGCTGACTTTCTTCACAAAAACAAAAAGTATCTCGGAATGACTTGAAATTTACCATCATAATAGTCGGCATCACCCTGAACAAGGATCTGTTGAAAATATTTGTAAATCTCTTAAGGAATAATTTTCATGAATTTTTGAAATTCAGGAAATGATCTATTTCCCCTGTTGCACTTTGGCAGTGAGCTGACTTTCTTCGCAAAAACAAAAAGTATCTCGGAATGACTTGAAATTTACCATCATAATAGTCGGCATCACCCTGAACAAGGATCTGTTGAAAATATTTGTAAATCTCTTAAGGAATAATTTTCATGAATTTTTGAAATTCAGGAAATGATCTATTTGCCCTGATGCACTTTGACAGTGAGCTGACTTTCTTCGCAAAAACAAAAAGTATCTCGGAATGACTTGAAATTTAACAGGAATAATTTTCATGAATTTTTGAAATTCAGGAAATGATCTATTTGCCCTGATGCACTTTGACAGTGAGCTGACTTTCTTCGCAAAAACAAAAAGTATCTCGGAATGACTTGAAATTTACCATCATAATAGTCGGCATCACCCTGAACAAGGATCTGTTGAAAATATTTGTAAATCTCTTAAGGAATAATTTTAATGATTTTTTTTTAAATCAGGAAATGATCCATTTGCCCTGATGGACTTTGACAGTGAGCTGACTTTCTTCGCAAAAACAAAAAGTATCTCGGAATGACTTGAAATTTACCATCATAATAGTCGGCATCACCCTGAACAAGGATCTGTCGAAATTATTTGTAAATCTCTTAAGGAATAATTTTCATGAATTTTTGAAATTCAGGAAATGATCTATTTGCCCTGATGCACTTTGACAGTGAGCTGACTTTCTTCGCAAAAACAAAAAGTATCTCGGAATGACTTGAAATTTACCATCATAATAGTCGGCATCACCCTGAACAAGAATCTGTTGAAAATATTTGTAAATCTCTTAAGGAATAATTTTCATGAATTTTTGAAATTCAGGAAATGATCTATTTGCCCTGATGCACTTTGACAGTGAGCTGACTTTCTTCGCAAAAACAAAAAGTATCTCGGAATGACTTGAAATTTAATAGGAATAATTTTCATGAATTTTTGAAATTCAGGAAATGATCTATTTGCCCTGATGCACTTTGACAGTGAGCTGACTTTCTTCGCAAAAACAAAAAGTATCTCGGAATGACTTGAAATTTACCATCATAATAGTCGGCATCACCCTGAACAAGGATCTGTTGAAATTATTTGTAAATCTCTTAAGGAATAATTTTCATGAATTTTTGAAATTCAGGAAATTATCTATTTGCCCTGATGCACTTTGACAGTGAGCTGACTTTCTTCGCAAAAACAAAAAGTATCTCGGAATGACTTGAAATTTACCATCATAATAGTCGGCATCACCCTGAACAAGGATCTGTTGAAAATATTTGTAAATCTCTTAAGGAATAATTTTAATGATTTTTTTTTAAATCAGGAAATGATCCATTTGCCCTGATGGACTTTGACAGTGAGCTGACTTTCTTCGCAAAAACAAAAAGTATCTCGGAATGACTTGAAATTTACCATCATAATAGTCGGCATCACCCTGAACAAGGATCTGTTGAAATTATTTGTAAATCTCTTAAGGAATAATTTTCATGAATTTTTGAAATTCAGGAAATGATCTATTTGCCCTGATGCACTTTGACAGTGAGCTGACTTTCTTCGCAAAAACAAAAAGTATCTCGGAATGACTTGAAATTTAATAGGAATAATTTTCATGAATTTTTGAAATTCAGGAAATGATCTATTTGCCCTGATGCACTTTGACAGTGAGCTGACTTTCTTCGCAAAAACAAAAAGTATCTCGGAATGACTTGAAATTTACCATCATAATAGTCGGCATCACCCTGAACTAGGATCTGTTGAAATTATTTGTAAATCTCTTAAGGAATAATTTTCATGAATTTTTGAAATTCAGGAAATGATCTATTTGCCCTGATGCACTTTGACAGTGAGCTGACTTTCTTCGCAAAAACAAAAAGTATCTCGGAATGACTTGAAATTTACCATCATAATAGTCGGCATCGCCCTGAACTAGGATCCGTTGAAAATATTTGCATATCTCTTAAGGAATAATTTTAATGATTTTTTTTTAAATCAGGAAATGATCCATTTGCCCTGATGCACTTTGACAGTGAGCTGACTTTCTTCGCAAAAACAAAAAGTATCTCGGAATGACTTGAAATTTACCATCATAATAGTCGGCATCACCCTGAACAAGGATCTGTTGAAATTATTTGTAAATCTCTTAAGGAATAATTTTCATGAATTTTTGAAATTCAGGAAATGATCTATTTGCCCTGATGCACTTTGACAGTGAGCTGACTTTCTTCGCAAAAACAAAAAGTATCTCGGAATGACTTGAAATTTACCATCATAATAGTAGGCATCACCCTGAACAAGGATCTGTTGAAAATATTTGTAAATCTCTTAAGGAATAATTTTCATGAATTTTTGAAATTCAGGAAATGATCTATTTGCCCTGATGCACTTTGACAGTGAGCTGACTTTCTTCGCAAAAACAAAAAGTATCTCGGAATGACTTGAAATTTAATAGGAATAATTTTCATGAATTTTTGAAATTCAGGAAATGATCTATTTGCCCTGATGCACTTTGACAGTGAGCTGACTTTCTTCGCAAAAACAAAAAGTATCTCGGAATGACTTGAAATTTACCATCATAATAGTCGGCATCACCCTGAACAAGGATCTGTTGAAAATATTTGTAAATCTCTTAAGGAATAATTTTAATGATTTTTTTTTAAATCAGGAAATGATCCATTTGCCCTGATGGACTTTGACAGTGAGCTGACTTTCTTCGCAAAAACAAAAAGTATCTCGGAATGACTTGAAATTTACCATCATAATAGTCGGCATCACCCTGAACAAGGATCTGTTGAAATTATTTGTAAATCTCTTAAGGAATAATTTTCATGAATTTTTGAAATTCAGGAAATGATCTATTTGCCCTGATGCACTTTGACAGTGAGCTGACTTTCTTCGCAAAAACAAAAAGTATCTCGGAATGACTTGAAATTTACCATCATAATAGTAGGCATCACCCTGAACAAGGATCTGTTGAAAATATTTGTAAATCTCTTAAGGAATAATTTTCATGAATTTTTGAAATTCAGGAAATGATCTATTTGCCCTGATGCACTTTGACAGTGAGCTGACTTTCTTCGCAAAAACAAAAAGTATCTCGGAATGACTTGAAATTTAATAGGAATAATTTTCATGAATTTTTGAAATTCAGGAAATGATCTATTTGCCCTGATGCACTTTGACAGTGAGCTGACTTTCTTCGCAAAAACAAAAAGTATCTCGGAATGACTTGAAATTTACCATCATAATAGTCGGCATCACCCTGAACTAGGATCTGTTGAAATTATTTGTAAATCTCTTAAGGAATAATTTTCATGAATTTTTGAAATTCAGGAAATGATCTATTTGCCCTGATGCACTTTGACAGTGAGCTGACTTTCTTCGCAAAAACAAAAAGTATCTCGGAATGACTTGAAATTTACCATCATAATAGTCGGCATCGCCCTGAACTAGGATCCGTTGAAAATATTTGCATATCTCTTAAGGAATAATTTTAATGATTTTTTTTTAAATCAGGAAATGATCCATTTGCCCTGATGGACTTTGACAGTGAGCTGACTTTCTTCGCAAAAACAAAAAGTATCTCGGAATGACTTGAAATTTACCATCATAATAGTCGGCATCACCCTGAACAAGGATCTGTTGAAATTATTTGTAAATCTCTTAAGGAATAATTTTCATGAATTTTTGAAATTCAGGAAATGATCTATTTGCCCTGATGCACTTTGACAGTGAGCTGACTTTCTTCACAAAAACAAAAAGTATCTCGGAATGACTTGAAATTTACCATCATAATAGTCGGCATCACCCTGAACAAGGATCTGTTGAAAATATTTGTAAATCTCTTAAGGAATAATTTTCATGAATTTTTTAAATCAGGAAATGATCTATTTGCCCTGATGCACTTTGACAGTGAGCTGACTTTCTTCGCAAAAACAAAAAGTATCTCGGAATGACTTGAAATTTACCATCATAATAGTCGGCATCGCCCTGAACTAGGATCCGTTGAAATTATTTGTAAATCTCTTAAGGAATAATTTTCATGAATTTTTGAAATTCAGGAAATGATCTATTTGCCCTGATGCACTTTGGCAGTGAGCTGACTTTCTTCGCAAAAACAAAAAGTATCTCGGAATGACTTGAAATTTACCATCATAATAGTCGGCATCACCCTGAACAAGGATCTGTTGAAAATATTTGTAAATCTCTTAAGGAATAATTTTCATGAATTTTTGAAATTCAGGAAATGATCTATTTGCCCTGATGCACTTTGACAGTGAGCTGACTTTCTTCGCAAAAACAAAAAGTATCTCGGAATGACTTGAAATTTAATAGGAATAATTTTCATGAATTTTTGAAATTCAGGAAATGATCTATTTGCCCTGATGCACTTTGACAGTGAGCTGACTTTCTTCGCAAAAACAAAAAGTATCTCGGAATGACTTGAAATTTACCATCATAATAGTCGGCATCACCCTGAACAAGGATCTGTTGAAAATATTTGTAAATCTCTTAAGGAATAATTTTAATGATTTTTTTTTAAATCAGGAAATGATCCATTTGCCCTGATGGACTTTGACAGTGAGCTGACTTTCTTCGCAAAAACAAAAAGTATCTCGGAATGACTTGAAATTTACCATCATAATAGTCGGCATCACCCTGAACAAGGATCTGTCGAAATTATTTGTAAATCTCTTAAGGAATAATTTTCATGAATTTTTGAAATTCAGGAAATGATCTATTTGCCCTGATGCACTTTGACAGTGAGCTGACTTTCTTCGCAAAAACAAAAAGTATCTCGGAATGACTTGAAATTTACCATCATAATAGTCGGCATCACCCTGAACAAGAATCTGTTGAAAATATTTGTAAATCTCTTAAGGAATAATTTTCATGAATTTTTGAAATTCAGGAAATGATCTATTTGCCCTGATGCACTTTGACAGTGAGCTGACTTTCTTCGCAAAAACAAAAAGTATCTCGGAATGACTTGAAATTTAATAGGAATAATTTTCATGAATTTTTGAAATTCAGGAAATGATCTATTTGCCCTGATGCACTTTGACAGTGAGCTGACTTTCTTCGCAAAAACAAAAAGTATCTTGGAATGACTTGAAATTTACCATCATAATAGTCGGCATCACCCTGAACAAGGATCTGTTGAAATTATTTGTAAATCTCTTAAGGAATAATTTTCATGAATTTTTGAAATTCAGGAAATTATCTATTTGCCCTGATGCACTTTGACAGTGAGCTGACTTTCTTCGCAAAAACAAAAAGTATCTCGGAATGACTTGAAATTTACCATCATAATAGTCGGCATCACCCTGAACAAGGATCTGTTGAAAATATTTGTAAATCTCTTAAGGAATAATTTTAATGATTTTTTTTTAAATCAGGAAATGATCCATTTGCCCTGATGGACTTTGACAGTGAGCTGACTTTCTTCGCAAAAACAAAAAGTATCTCGGAATGACTTGAAATTTACCATCATAATAGTCGGCATCACCCTGAACAAGGATCTGTTGAAATTATTTGTAAATCTCTTAAGGAATAATTTTCATGAATTTTTGAAATTCAGGAAATGATCTATTTGCCCTGATGCACTTTGACAGTGAGCTGACTTTCTTCGCAAAAACAAAAAGTATCTCGGAATGACTTGAAATTTACCATCATAATAGTCGGCATCACCCTGAACAAGGATCTGTTGAAAATATTTGTAAATCTCTTAAGGAATAATTTTAATGAATTTTTGAAATTCAGGAAATGATCTATTTGCCCTGATGCACTTTGACAGTGAGCTGACTTTCTTCGCAAAAACAAAAAGTATCTCGGAATGACTTGAAATTTACCATCATAACAGTCGGCATCGCCCTGAACTAGGATCCGTTGAAAATATTTGCATATCTCTTAAGGAATAATTTTAATGAATTTTTTTTAAATCAGGAAATGATCCATTTGCCCTGATGCACTTTGACAGTGAGCGGACTTTCTTCTCAAAAACAAAAAGTATCTCGGAATGACACACATTTGCGTTGTGCCTAATGAGGTTGCACAGTGTTTGTAGTGTCTGTATCGGACCAATACAGATTCCCATGCCTAATTTTAACCCTTTAACACAGAGTGTATCGCAGATGACATATTTGTGCAGCGCACTTTGCTTTTTTAAATGTTTTCTACAGTATTTTATTGACTTAATGTATCTTTCTTCGTTTGTTTTTCGCTCTATTAGGTCAAAAGTTTATATGTCTTATTTATTTATCTCTGACATACAGCACTTTGTTTCAGATGTTGTCGTTTTTAAAGTGCTTTTTGAATAAAGATGGATTGGATTGGATTGCCGTAATTATACAATGGTTTGTGCTATCGGAAAATTCCCCCGTCAAAGAAAACATGTGGTTATAGCAGTAATTTCCACTCACGCTGTTTCAGTAGAGGACAGAGTGGGAAGAAGGCCCGTATTTGCAACATTGAAATTTGAGTCAGATTGAGTCAGATATTGAATTGGTTTAGAGGACAGCATTTCTGCCTGGTTCATGCCCCACAATAACTTGTCCTAACATAGATGCTATATATTTATCTGTGTTGTCTTTCGTTGCTGACTTTTGAAGCCATTATCAGCAAACTGAAGCCACCTCACAGCCTCCGCCATCACCACCACCACCACCACCACCACCCTGCCTGCTGTGAGCACCGGAAGCAACGCGGCTTTAGACTTCTTTGCGATTCTCTTTTCTCCTGCTGGAGCCCAGATGGAGACAGAGACCAAATCAAATACCCACAATTCCCTGGGTGAGGAGATGAGGTCTGGCGGTGTTAGATTAGATGTAGCACCAGCAGCCACCAGGAAAATAAAGCTGTTATGCGGTGGATGATGATGATGATGATGACAAAGACGATGATTACGGCCACATTACAGAAGCAGGACTACCCTGTGAAGTTAAGTCACATTTCGAGAAGAAAGTCAAAATACCCATGCACACATGCAGGCGCTCACACACCGGCAGAAAAAATGGAACGGTAAGAAAATGAGCAGCGGAAATAGAAGCAGAGCAATAAATCTAGATAAAAAGGACACCTAAAGGGAAAAAGGGAAACAGGGGACTGGTGGGGGCTGGAAGAAAGAAGAAGACGGCACAAATATTTGTTTATGGCTGCATTAATGTGTTAGATAGTGAGGGGAGGATGAAAAGTGAGCACAATAAGTTCAGAGGGAAAAAAAAAACACTGACAGAGAGAAGCAAGACGGGAGAGAATAATGGGAGGAGATAAAGGAGGGTGGGGGGGGGAGGTAATGATGGTGAGATACAAGGATGTTTCTTCTTCTCCTTTATTATAACATCTAAAAATAATATTATGTTCACGGCCGTTCTCTCTACTTCACCACCTACTCTCTGATGCGTGTTCTGTCCTTCGCTCAGTAATCACCGCAGTTTTAGCTACAGAAAACTCTTCTGTTTTTTTTTATTGCTCCTGTGGTTTTTGAGATCCACACGAGAACACAAGAACACCAAGGTCACACAACGCATATGGAGCCTTTGTTTGTATAAAGACTTCATCGCTAATTGAGGGAAAAAACGGAAACAGCAGGCTACACTTTGAGAAAATATAGTTTAATGATTAACGTGACTAAAAAAAAAAAAACACTGAGTGCGTTTACATGCACACTAAACTAAAATTATGTTTTTTTTGTAGTTATCTGGTTATTCAAGTCCTCGTGTAAACGGAATACACCGATATTCATTCGCGGATTTTTGCCGTTATCCGTTTTTGAAAAACCTGTTTAACACACCTAGGTTTCTGTCAATAATCTGATTTCTTCGAGACATGTATACACCTCAAATGGTTTATTCCAGTTACCCGATCATTGCCAGAATTCGTTTTTTTTAGTGTGCATGTAAACGCACTCAATGCGTCTGCTTTTAACCCTTTAAAGGTCACATAGAGGGGTCCTGTTGCACATATATGTTAGTTATGGAGGTCTACTTACATATATTAACTTGTTTTTATGGTCAAAAACCTCCTAGTTGCTGTAAACGAGCCGATAGAAATCCTCTTTTCTGACGGTGTTTTTCTGCTGCGAGATTTCAGAGTGAACTTTCACCCCCAGAAGACAGAGTCTTGTGATTGGCCAGTACTATCCAGCACATCCGTTCTCAGAAGTGCAGCGCCCCCCTCTGGAACGGCGGATGCACTGCTACTCATTATCAAAACATTGTTTTAACAGTGTTTAAAAATAGCTTCGTCACGACTCCCCGCCGCAGTCCCTTTATGACTTTAAACCGGAGTCAGACCCAGAGTCAGAAGACACTGTTGCTCGTGAAAACACCTCCACAACGGACGTTATTCTTCTTCTGCGGTTCAATGTACGTAACCGGATGTGCCCGGACTAGTGCCCGGAGCAGGACGATCGGTTGTTCAGGAGAACCGCTGCTTACGTAACTATTACGGGAATTTCAGTGATCTCGTTGAGCCCCGAGATTACAATAAAACACAGCGTTCTCAGCAGTGACTGAACTGTTTGTTTCGAACCGTCAGGCTTTATAAACAAGGTAATGACGCAGATACACACTAAAAAAAACAGAAGTTTCCCGTCAAAGAAAAGGTGTGGTTATTACGGTAATTTCACTCATGCTGTTTCAGGAAGCTGGAGTCTTTGTTTACGTTTTTTTGGCCTGTTTTTGCACATTGAGACGGAAACTCAAACCCGTGTTATTTTAAATGTGTGTTATACCGTTCAAATTTCAAATTTAACATGCAAAATATGGAGTAAGTTGTCAATGCACTATTTTAACATGCAGTAAATTATAGATTACTGCCAAAAAATGGGCAAAATCCTCAGTCGTAGGTCATTTTCTGGCCCTTTTATTGGTAAACTCAGCAGAAAAACTCCAGAGGGACATTGTGAGGTGTTACATTCCGTAACATTTGGATAGAAACTCGTTCTTCACCTGATTAAACTTCACTTATCTCTGCATAGCTTTCTCATCAGGAGATAAAAAATTTGGTTTATCCATGTTCCCATGATCCCACAGGATATTATGGCTTTACAGAGCCGCTCACTTGGCAATATTTTTCATATTAGTCACTCACTGCGATGTTGCGATGATGTTTTATAGGCTACGTTCAGATTACCAGGATAAAGTGATTTTTTTTTTTTTCTGTTGACATGACTCAAATCAGATCCTAGAAACAAGTGTCGGGTGCTTACGACAGCTGAAATGTGGCGTTTCATCATCACAGCAAAAGGACGTTAGAGTAGTAGGAAATCTAGAAGTGGATATATCTATGTTTTATGGTGGTTTTTCCACCGCTAAAGTGCTGCACTTTGTTGTGCGTGAAGTAACCCATAAATCCCTATCTGAACAGGCGACAGTGTAACCTTGGACAAACAGTTCACGGCCACCGGGATTTTTTCCATCGGTCTCTCACTCGGCCGCGATCCTAACGAGGAGTTACTGCTGTTCCCTGGATCTCTGAGGCTTTAGCTGCTTATCATCTGCTTTTAATTACAATGTCAGTCACTTCATTAATACAAAAAAAACCCCTCACTTAATGGTTTGTAATTAAAAGGAAAACATTAAAAGTAATTACGTCGAAGGCCTTGAGACAACGGAGAACCAGTTTGAGGTTTAAATTATTAACTCGTGGACATGTGTGATTAGTTTGTTTATGTCCATTTTTACGCGATCCGTAATCGTAAAAAAAAAAAAGTCTAACGAATCGATGGCAGAGTCATTTTCTCAATGACTTACGCACAAAGTCGAGGAACAGGCTGCTAATGACCGTTATATGGGAGCCTATGGGTTTCAGACACTTCATTTTCTGGCCTCAGAGAGAACATCCATTTTTAATACAGCCTTTGTTTCTCACATTGGCACGCGCAGATGTTTCAAATAGATTTAAGGGAATCTGGGGGGAAAAGTTCTGGGAAAATTTCCCGAGTGACATTTGTGGACATTTGTGTTCTGACAACGACAACCTCCTCTACACATCAGTGTCAGCAAATTCAATTTCTTTGTCTCAGAGCTACAGCTGCCCTTCACCGGTTTCCTAACACATACCAGGTCTGGAAACACGGCCTGGAAAGACAGACTCCTTTGTCTGTTGGAGGAATGTGAAAGGGGAGTTGCTTTGGGCTCTGGGACTTTCTCCATTCGTGTGCAGATTTACTTTTCTTTGCAAAGAAAATAAAACCTTGTCGGCCGGCAGAAGTCTCCATTTCATTGTTAAAGCGGAACTAGACCGGAAGTTCCTATTATCGCTGTTTTTTTGGTGTGTATCTGCATCATTACCTTGTTTATGAAGCCCTGACGGTTCGAAACAAACAGTTCAGCCATTGCTGAGAACGTTGTGTTTTATTGTAATCTCGGGGCTCAACGAGATCTCTGAAAATCCCATAATAGTTACGTAAGCAGCGGTTCTCCTGAACAACCGATCGTCCTGCTCCGGGCGGTAGTCCGGGCACATCCGGTTAAACTGTTAAAACAATGTTTTGATAATGAGGAGCAGTGCATCCACTGTTCCAGAGGGGGGCGCTGCGCTTCTGAGAACGGAAGTGCTAGATAGTACTGGCCAATCACAAGACTCTGTCTTCTGGGGGTGAAAGTTCACTCTGAAATCTCGCAGCAGAAAAACACCGTCAGAAAAGAGGATTTCTATCGGCTCGTTTACAGCAACTAGGAGGTTTTTGACCATAAAAACAAGTTAAAGCGGAACTAGACCGGAAGTTCCTATTATCGCTGTTTTTTTTGGTGTGTATCTGCGTCATTACCTTGTTTATGAAGCCTGACGGTTCAAAACAAACAGTTCAGCCACTGCTGAGAACGTTGTGTTTTATTGTAATCTCGGGGCTCAACGAGATCACTGAAAATCCCGTTAACGTTACGTAAGCAGCGGTTCTCCTGAACAACCGATCGTCCTGCTCCGGGCGGTAGTCCGGGCACATCCGGTTGCGTACATTGAACCGCAGAAGAAGAATAACGTCCGTTGTGGAGGTGTTTCACGAGCAACAGTGTCTTCTGACTCTGGGTCTGACTCCGGTTTAAAGTCATAAAAGGGACTGCGGCGGGGAGTCGTGAAGAAGCTATTTTTTAAACACTGTTAAAACAATGTTTTGATAATGAGTAGCAGTGCATCCGCCGTTCCAGAGGGGGGCGCTGCGCTTCAGAGAACGGATGTGCTGGATAGTACTGGCCAATCACAAGACTCTGTCTTCTGGGGGTGAAAGTTCACTCTGAAATCTCGCAGCAGAAAAACACTGTCAGAAAAGAGGATTTCTATCGGCTCGTTTACAGCAACTAGGAGGTTTCTTACCATAAAAACAAGTTAATATATGTAGACCTCCATAACTAACATATATGTGCAACAGGACCACTCTATGTGAGCTTTAAGTTGAATGCAAGCACCAGAAGTAGGTAGACGGCTGAATTGACTGCCATTAATAGGGCTGTAAACGAGAAAAATATCCAGTTGATGCCAGAGGAAAATATCCATACTGGTTTGAAATGAGAAGAAAATAACAATTGGCTACAACCAACGTATGTAGAGGACCATCTCTACGACTACAACCATGTTCACCGACTGCCAGCGTCGCCTCTTCTTTCCCCGCGAAAACTCCACCAACTTAAATTCCCCTCAGTCACTTTCATTTTCATTTTACAAAATGCTTTATTGAATCTGTCATCGCCTTCGACATTACGGCTCGGTTTGGGTGCTCTGAGCTACATTCATTCATTACACTATATCATAAAACAGAGCGGCAACATTATTGGAATGGAATAGGAATCATTAATCACTATTTACAACAGAAGAACCCGTGAAGGAAAAAAAAGGGGGAACACGGACAACTTCACACACACACCAGACACGACGCAGTCAATACAGACACTTCGCCTCAGGCCAGAGATACAGATCACGTTGTGTGTGTGTGTGTGTGCTTGTATTTGAACCTTTTCTGGCATTAATACTGGTTTTGTTAGGACCAGTGTTCCTCGAGGGGACCGAAACCTGATGCTAATGAGGCAGAACCTACAGAACTGGTTAAGTTTTGGGCAAACATTTGAATTGAGGTGAGAGAAAACGCTTAGTTTAGTCAATGAAGTGTTCGAAAACATTTGCAAACCTTTGTGTACATGTGTGATGATATGTTTGCGTATATGACACACACTGATGCTTTCGCACAAATAAAGGTCCAGACTGTATTTCCACTATTTTTAAAAAATATATAAATATGGAGAAGGTGCAATTGGAGCTAGCTCGTGGAAGACGGGGAGATCATTTCGCTAAAAAAAGAAAGTATAAGGCACCATCCCATACCTCCCATAACCCAAATGTTTTGCCCTACTACTAAATTTTGCACATTCCCGTGTAGGGGGGGAGCAAGGGGGAGTGCGATTTTGCACTTATAATCAACCCTCAAAATGTAATGAGCTCTTAAAACGAAGTGGAAGATGAAATTACCCACGATGCTTTGGGAATTCAGCGAGCCGGGCTGATTTTTTTTCAACAAAGATGGCGGCCACTTCTGCAGAGGAACCAAATAAGCGTGTTACAATGTCGAAATGTGTTGGAATATGTTGGTTTGATATAGATCCAAAGGACCGTTGAGCTTTGAAAAACTAATGTCAGAAAATAACTGACGATCTAGGAAAACAGCTAGCTAACTAGCTAGCTAGCGGCAGGACCGTAGCTATGTTCCCTGGGTCCTATGTTCCCCCGGGTCCTATGTTCCCCGCTTTGTATGTGACCAGGGAACATAGGACCCTTTCTCTAACCCTAACCCTACCCTTTTTCAAAAAAAGGGTCCCATGTTCCCCTGTCACATACAAAGTGGGGAACATAGGACCTTTTTTGGGAAAACGGGGAACATAGGACCCGGGGAACATAGGTACGACCCCCTAGCGGCTATTTGCTGAGTGCTTTGAGAGAGTAATAGTACACAGAATTGTCAACATGTGACGTAGGTTAGCACGTTTGTTACGTTCACTACGCTAATTTGCATATAGTGGTGTCCCAATTCCACAGGGAAGCTACTTCCCTCAACGAGGGGAATTTACAGTTGAGGTGCATTCCAAACCAAGTGGAAATTGGGAGAAATGGGACACTCTTGTAAAAAACACCTGGTGGATCTTCTCCAGGTTTTTCTATCTGCACTTTCTTCTTCCCTCAGTTGGGATCAAAAGGTCAGGATCACAGGAGAATTAAAACTTGTGGTCGAGGTGTTGGCGTCAAGGATGATTCAGCAGGACGGACGGACGGACAACTGCAACACACCATCGTCCTGCTGAGGGAGACTCGTCCGTCACTGCATCTCTTTCTCTGCTGCCATGAGCTGTCAACAATAGGTGTCCATGTCTGAGATTTGTGGAACTCCGAGACCATCCTGTCATCTCAACATCACTATTACTCTTCACAAATTGGTTTAAGTGTTTGTGAGACCTGGAACATCACCACACCGTGTCAAACGTACACTCCCTGCTGATTGTTTGCGAGTTTCTAAATCGTAAAAAAAGAATGTTTGGTACATTATTGTTCTGTTTCTGTTGTGATCCATTTGACTGTACAATGACGCACACTGTAATCGGACCAAAACAATCTTCGACTTCCTCCGCCCTCCTGTTGATCCGAACAAAGTCGTTTCAATATAAACAGCGTTAACTTTGGTGTAGCAGCAGAGTAAAACTAGGCTTAAAAAACCCCACTCTCTCTCTCTGTGAATGACAACTTCAAAATAAGAGCTCCACAGGGAGGTTATTTTTTTTTTATTTTTGAAAGGCATTGTCCTCAGTAATGGTTTCACTCGGCTTTCTTTATCTGGAAACATTTAGTAAAAACACGTTTTCGTGTCTCCCGATTGTCCGAAAGTGAACGTTCACAGAATGAGTCCAATATGAACGACAGTACATATAAAAGCAGCTTCAAAATAAAAGCGTACCGTCGTCATTTCTTCATTATTTCATGTGATCTTATTATTTAATTGTATTTATAACCCACAATTTACATTTGCACAGTTCTCATGGGAGAATGCCACACATGCACATGACTCAAAACCAAAAAACACATGATTTCTTATGCAGCATGTGCATAAATATACAGCACATAAATGTGCACGCATGACCCGGCACGAGCCACTGCAGCACCCACTGTCAAACATAAATAAGAAGAATTAATGGGTTTCACACTCGGCTCCAAGCAAAAAAAAAATATGCATACATTACATATACTGTATGTCCATCAGAAAGACAGACAGTGGACAGAAGGGGAGGGATTGTGGAAATAAGACTGATTTGTTCCACTCAATATCGCAACAGATGGCACGCTCTCACACACATACACACAAATGTTTGTCTCTCTCACGTGCACACACACACACTGTGTGTACTAAAAATAAGCAAATACACACTTGGGACAGTGGGTGAAGATTCAGAGGACACTGGGTTTGTGTGTGTGTGTGTGTGTGTGTGTGTGTGTGCAAATGTGTAAAAGCTCTGCAGGATAATGATCGTGTTGTGTGTTTTTTTTTTGTCTCTCCGTTGGCTCCATTTGCCGTTATTGTTTTTTAACAGTGAGTTAAAATGGGGCACAGCAGCGAGGCTCACAAACCAGATAAAAAAAAAAAAAAAGAAAAAAAAAAGAGAGACAGATTTAGACTCAATAAACGTATCAATTGATGTGAAAAACCGACAAAATAAAAGACGCATTAAAAAGCACCCGAGGTGGCTAATGTGACTGTTTTCCCCCCCCACACACACACACACGTCCATTATAAAAAAACACGATCTGCTCGTCCATCACTCGTCCGCCTGTTGTGGGGCGCGGTTTTTTAATATTTATGACTTCTTAAATGTGTGTAACATTAGCTCGGCGGAACAGGCAGGAAGTGCGTTAAGTAACTTCGCGTTCGTCGGGCGCTGCCAAAGAAAGAGACACATTAATAAAGACAGAGCGGCCTGAGAGGAGCTCACACACACGTGTGCTGTCACAGCTGGTCCGCTCACAAAGATTTGACTGCACCTCCCTGCAGATACGTCCCGTCGGTCGCTCGACACAGTCGTTCATTTTCCTACCAATAACTGCAGCTTTTTATGTCACTATAGCCGACAGTTGAGCAGCTGAAATGTGAATCGGCAGAGTGAGCGTCCTTCGTTCGGGCAGTTTTTCCACATTTTGACTGTTATGGTTTGATAAATTAAAAGATAATCCGCCAATAAGCTTTCAGCATAATGTCAATTAGGCGATTTTGAGAGAGAACTAGGGAGAATTCCAATTCCTTGCTTAACCCTCAATCTCAAAAATGCGCGTGTCCCGATTCTCAGAAAAATTAAGTTGAGGGGCGAGTTTGAGGGCTGTATCGCCCTCAATATTGAGATTTTCCGAGACCACCCTTGGGAGCAAGGGCTACCCAGAATGCATTGCGTGTTTTCACATAACAAAGATGGCGTCGAAAGCAGCGAAACGAGTACGCTACAAATTAAGCATTTTCTTTGTTAATAGAGATATAAAAAATATGAAAACCATTGTATTATCTTAGTTTAGGCCCATATTATGGATTACTGACGTCATTGTTGCGTAACATTTATTTTTTTTTTACGATCTTTTGCGGACAAGCGATCGTTTGCTATCGTTTACTTTCCAATAAGTCGTGGTGTGTGGTAACTGTCAGCTGAATATGTCCGTGGTTGTGGTATTTGTTTGAGTATCATCTTATAACTAACTGACAACCTAATAACTTGACTGACAAACGGATCGTAATAAATAATCCCGACGTAAATGTGTTCTTCTTTTTCTTTTTTTGGAGACTGGACGCAGCTTCGCGTTATTCTGCCCCCTACAGTCTGAAGACGTATCTGCATTTAAGGGGTGTCCCATTTCTAAGTGACAAAATAACCCTCAACACTTGGTTTTGAGGGCCAGTTAAGACTAAGGGTTAAGATAGGAATTGGAATCGGCCCCTAGACTTCGTTTCCACCCTTTGGGAAACCTGACCTGTGATGGAAGTATTTGATCAGTCATAGTGCAGAGAGAGAGAGATAGAGATAGAAAGAACCTCCTACTGGCTACTCTATCTAGCAGCTGTATTAGTAACAACTGCTTGCACCGCAAAGCAACGTTAAAAAGGGGAAAAAAAAAGTCTAAAAGAAAGTCAGACAATGAGCTGTGTCGATATGAGCAAAGCCTTTCACGGATGAAGAAGTCGCCTCAGGCCACTGGCTGTAAGGGAAGAGGCAGGTTGCCTCTTGGTTGACATCAATTTGAAGGACTTCTCAAGGACTTTCCAGGACAAATTCCCTGAAATTCAAGGGCCCAAAAAATGTGCTGACACCGTTTAAAGAAGTGAGGGCAACTTGTGAGAGCCGCGTCTCCAATGGCGTCTACTTTTATTGATTAGCGGCACAAGCTCCGCATCTGGACAAGAGATTTGTCCTTGAGATCTGGGTCAAAGTCGGTCTTTGTCATCTTTGTTTGGTGAGTCAGAGATATCGCAATATGCGTTTCCCAGGTATCACGTAATCACACCAGAGAGAGAGAGACAGTGGACAGTGTCCACAACACAACTCAACGTTTGCCCAGAACTACGATCTACGAACTATGATCTACGATCAAGCAATGGTGGCCATGAAACAGTAGGTGACGTCGTAACAAACGAGGGCACATCGTTGACCTAAATATCAACCCAGTGAATGAATGACCCATGTCCATTTAGGAACTTTTAAGGATTTCAAGGACCCGTGGTGTTTACAGTCTGCAGTCAGAGTGAAACACCCTGTCACGCTCAGCCCTGAGACTCTTTGTGTGTGTGTGTGTGTGAGATGAGGCTGCTCCCACAGCTAATCCACCTTAGATCAACAGATGGCACCAGCTGTCTACCAATAAGTGTGTGTGTGTGTGTGTGTGTGTGCGTCCACAGATACTTGCAAGATGTGACGAGAAAAAAAAAAAAAGTAAATAAGGCACAAAAGTAATCCGCACATTATGTTTAGATTAGAAACTCTTCCTCCCTGTTGCTGTGACAGTTTAGTTGCTGCAAATATTATTATTATATTATATACAAACAATATTAGCGCCATTAATATCACTTACAGATGCAATGACACAGCATATTTGTCGTCGTTCTGTTAGAAGGTAACTGTTGCTTATGTGATCTGACTATTCCGACAAAGAAAATGTGAAATGACAGCACAGACACAACCGGTATCGTTCATTTCTATTATTTAAAATCGCGTCTAATTTTTCCCTTTCATCGGAACCTAATGAGCTCAAGTGGAATGATGGAAAACACGGAGGAGAAGGAAGCGATATTCAGCAAACTCTATACTTTATGTCAGTATTTATTATAGTAAGTGCTGCTCATTGACCTGATAATTCAACATGAGGGAATCGCAAGGTACAAAATGTCAGTGCGGATGTTTAATGGTTTCATTCAGCTTCATTTAAAGTTACTCTATAATATATGAGAATGTGTGTGTGTGTGTCACTCTGTGCTTCACCTGCTGCAGTCACTACGTTTACATGCACAGTTTAAGTCAAACTAAGGCCGTAGTCTGACTAAGACCGGCAATCGAAATAACTTGCAAGTGTTCATGATGTGGAGGATAAAATCGAATTTATTGGCGGTGAAAGTCTGACTCCACCTCCTTAGGTGGCGCTGTATCTCTCAATAAGGACGCGAGTATTGAATTGGTTTCCTGTTGACCTTCGCGTCATGGAAAAATTTTCGTGCATGAGCAGAACGCCAAGTCAAGTGTAAGCGTATACATGCAAGAAGAATCAGACTATGAATCACATTATCCGGGTATGTTAGTCCAACTAAGACTAGTTGGATCTTAGTCAGACTAACGTGTTTACATACAATTATCGTCTTAGTCTGACTAAAATCAGACTTTTAACATGCATGTAACGTACGCAGTGAGGGACTTCACAGCCTTCACAGGAGATTATGAATATAAAAAACTGTTAAATAAATGTAGATTAACAGCAGATTTATGGGATAATTCAGGTATTTGGTTTTTTAAGTGTGGTTGTATGGAGTACAAACCCTGTAAGAACCAGTTTGAGACGCAGAGGTGAAAACATGGCTGCAAGAAGGAAACCTATTTTAGCAAATGAATAATAGACTTCCACAGACTGTTTTTCTGAGAAAGCTAAAGGGTGGCTAAGCTAAGAGGAGCTAAAGGTTAGGGTTAGCTTAGTTTAAGCTAAACTTCGATAGCTATATTAAAACATGGTTTTACATTATTTGATTCCACTAAAGCATTTTTGAAACTGATTTTGAGTAAGAAAGGGAGAGATTGAAGGGGAGGGACGGCATTATCATCCAGTAATAATTAATACTGGTGGACAGAAGTGGTGGGAGTTTGCAATCAGCATCACATGATAACGTCACCTGAAGCCAATTCTCACATCACAGCCTCCCATTCTCTAAATCATCGTGACAGAGACACCAAGTGCCTCGCAGTGCGCGCGAAATAGAACGTACAGCGTCGTAAACCATGACTGACGGCGACGGTGGGAGGCAGCGAACGGCATCAAACCGTCGTCAGCTCCGTCTCTCCCCTCCCTCCGCCGCGTCTTTCCTCCTCTTATATGGAGAAATAAAAACAGCAAAGGAGAGAGGAATGGAATGGATGAAATGATGAATTGTGACTGACAGAAGCGGCGGGATGCCGCAATCAGAGATTGGCCCGGCGACGACGCGCCACGCACGGCTTCGTGTTGCATCCAAAGTAAATACGATGGAGACGAAAAGGGGGGAACAGATGGGAGATGGATGGGAAGATGAGGTGGAGGAGGGAGGGAGGGAGGGAGGGAGGGAGGGGTCGGGAGTTCTGTGGGGAAGGGGCCGCATATAATCAAGCCTTGATAAATTTGGAGAGAGCGATGCTGTAATCAACATCACAACACATCAAATCCCACACAGGATCTCCGCTCGTCCACGCGTCCCGTCGTATATCTGTCTGCAGGCTGTGGATATCAGCATCGTGGGCAAAGCACCATACATCACAGGCAACAACGGTGAGGTGTCAACCTTGCTCTTCACACAACGTGATATATTGACTAATGTGTGCAACAAAAAAAAAATACACACATGTGCTGTATTTCCATTCCCTCCATCAAATCCACCCTGTCGTCTGCTTATGTTATTCCTTACTCAATTATCCAGATTGATGAGTTTTTTTGTCTGTTTCAAGCACATTTGGACCATTTAAAGGCTGTCACAATATCATGCATCAACGTGTCATATTGTTTTTTTTTTTTTCTAAAGGAACCACTGGATGGCACCAAAGGAAAGCTGAAGATGTGGGATTCAGGTTTTTTGAATTGTGTTGGTCACGAAAAAATGCACGTAGCTTAAAGCAGTGATTCCTGGACTATCGATGGACGCAGCAGTGGATACAAAAAACAACAACAACTGTGATCTAAAATCACATACTTTCTCTGTGGTGCAGGAGATTAAGCAGTTTACACCAAGACACAAACTTCGAAATGGCTCAACGTCTGGTAATCCCCGCTGGCAGCCATGTTTTGCCGAGTGTGAGCCTCTGTATCTCAATCTAATTCTTGGCATAACCACACTTCAAAACACCCAAACTCCCCGTGCAATCCATTTATCTTTGTTCTTTTTTTTTCTTCTTCAGATGGCTGTATCTAAAAAATGGATGCAGTCACTTCTGCAAACCTGTGCTATGTCCTTCTAATGGCCTTAAAAGGGAGAACTTTCAGCTGGAAATAGAAACACACATGTAGTGAAACCTGCTCGCTGCCACAGGGAATTATGTGCCTGGTGATAACGTAGAAGCATGGAGGTTGTTAACCGTCTATTGAATATATAGTATGTATTTCAACTTTAACAATACACTTCAAAGTATTACAACTTAAAAAAAAAATACAAAACATAGTTTGAACTTATGGTTGACAGCCATGATTCAGTTATCAATGGGGCATTTTGTATAATACATCGATTATAGAAACACATGTGCAGTTATATAAACTGCATATGTGTTCATGGCAAGTGAATTATGGGAAGAACGCTAAATCATGTAAATTAGGTACCTACCTATCTCCCTATGAAAATATATATAGCAACCAAGCTACCTGCCTGCCAATATACCAACCAATCAACCAACATACCTACCTACCTGCATGTCTGCCAATATACAGGCTAATACATACATACAAACAAACAACCAACCTGCTAACCAACAACACCAACCAACCAACCAACCAACCAAAAAAATCTAGCTACCAATAGACATATCAACCAATCAAACAACCTACCAACCAATAGACATACCAATCTTCATACATACATACCAACCAACCTGCTAACCAATATAACTACCGAATAACCAACCTACCAACCAATAGACATACCAATCTACATACATACATACCAACCAACCTGCTAACCAATATAACAACCAATCAACCAAGTACCACCCAACCAGCCTACCAACCAATAGACATACCAATATATATACATACATACATACATACAACCAACAACAACCAACCAAAACATCTACCTACCAATAGATATATCAACCAATCAACCAGCCTACCAACCAATAGACATACCAATCTACATATATACATACCAACCAACCTGCTAACCAATATAACTACAGAATAGCCAGCCTACCAACCAATTGACATACCAATCTACAAACATACATACATACAACCAACCAAAACATCTACCTACCAATAGATATATCAACCAATCAACCAACCTACCAACCAATAGACATACCAATCTACATATATACATACCAACCAACCTGCTAACCAATATAACTACAGAATAGCCAGCCTACCAACCAATTGACATACCAATCTACAAACATACATACATACAACCAACCAAAACATCTACCTACCAATAGACATATCAACCAATCAACCAGCCTACCAACCAATAGACATACCAATCTACATATATACATACTAACCAACCTGCTAACCAATATAACTACCGAATAACCAGCCTACCAACCAATAGACATACCAATCTACATACATACATACCAACCAACCTGCTAACCAATATAACAACCAATCAACCAAGTACCACCCAACCAGCCTACCAACCAATAGACATACCAATATATATACATACATACATACATACAACCAACAACAACCAACCAAAACATCTACCTACCAATAGATATATCAACCAATCAACCAGCCTACCAACCAATAGACATACCAATCTACATATATACATACCAACCAACCTGCTAACCAATATAACTACCGAATAACCAGCCTACCAACCAATTGACATACCAATCTACAAACATACATGCATACAACCAACCAACACATCTACCTACCAATAGACATATCAACCAATCAACCAGCCTACCAACCAATAGACATACCAATATATATACATACATACATACAACCAACCTGCTAACCAACAACAACCAACCAAAACATCTACCTACCAATAGACATATCAACCAACCTACCAACAGACATATCAATCTACATATATACATACCAACAAACCTGCTAACCAATATAACTACCGAATAACCAGCCTACCAACAAATTGACATACCAATCTACAAACATACATGCATACAACCAACCAACACATCTACCTACCAATAGACATATCAACCAATCAAACAACCTACCAACCAATAGACATACCAATCTACATACATACATACATACATACATACCAACCAACCTGCTAACCAATATAACAACCAATCAACCAAGTACCACCCAACCAGCCTACCAACCAATAGATATACCAATATATATACATACATACATACAACTAACAACAACCAACCAAAACATCTAACTACCAATAGACATATCAACCAATCAACCAACCAACCAACCAACAGACATACCAATCTACATATATACATACCAACCAACCTGCTAACCAATATAACTACCGAATAACCAGCCTACCAACCAATTGACATACCAATCTACAAACATACATGCATACAACCAACCAACACATCTACCTACCAATAGACATATCAACCAATCAACCAGCCTACCAACCAATAGACATACCAATATATATACATACATACATACAACCAACCTGCTAACCAACAACAACCAACCAAAACATCTACCTACCAATAGACGTATCAACCAACCTACCAACCAATAGACATATCAATCTACATATATACATACCAACAAACCTGCTAACCAATATAACTACCGAATAACCAGCCTACCAACAAATTGACATACCAATCTACAAACATACATGCATACAACCAACCAACACATCTACCTACCAATAGAAATATCAACCAATCAACCAGCCTGCCAACCAATAGACATACCAATCTACATACTGTACATAGATACCAACCAACCTGCTAACCAATATAACAACCAATCAACCAAGTACCACCCAACCAGCCTATCAACCAATAGACATACCAATCTACATACATAGATACCAACCAACCTGCTAACCAATATAACAACGAAACAACCAACCACCAACATACCAACCAACCTACTTACCTACCTGCCTCCCTTCCACCCTATGTACCACCAACATAACACAAAGGAAAGCACAGAAATAATGTCAGTTTCTGCAGCCTCCTGAACAACACAAACACACACACACACACATACATCCACACATGCATCTTATTTTTTTTCCCTGACTTCCCACAACAAGAAAAAAAGGAAGTTCCCAGAGGACGACCCAGAGTGCATCGGTATGTTCTGCTCCCCAGACAGCGTTGAGCTGTGATAGGCCCCCAGGGACTACACGCTGCACAGAGTTTAACCAATAGGAGCAGTGCCATTAACTCTGAATGGAGTAAACGCGTATAATGAAGCGCTGAGCAAACTGAGCTGCTCACTGCTGTATATATGTCTTAGTTTGTTTTTTACTTAAAGTATCACATTTCGTCTCCGGCAGACAAGAGCCGATAATAACCCTGCCTCCACGAGGAGGCTTTGGGGAAAGTAGCGGCAGATCCTGGTGGAGCTCTACTGGTTCCTCCCTGGAGTCATCTCCACCGGTGTTGGGATTCAACACCAGCATCTCCGGAACCACACTTTGGAAATCCTTCCCGTCTGTGCAGAGATATATACGAGCTTGCGAGGCCTTGGCCTTTATCTGCTCTCTCCCTGTTGCTTCTGTTTTTTTTATCTCTATGAGGGAGAGGAAAATGAAGAGATGGAGCAGACAGTGGAGAAAAAAGAAAGGAGACGCTGGATAAGGAGAAATGGCAGGAAATGTGAAAATGAAAGGAAAGAAAAGTATGTTTGGTGACCATCTTTTCAAAGCGATTTGCACAGCGCCGGCGGAGTCGAGTTGAGTCGCGACGCATTGTCGTCCCAAATCCAATTCCAGTGCGTCACCGACTGGAAATGACAAACAAAACAATCCGGGCGAAAGAAGGAGGAGAAAACAAAACAACAACCGACCTGCTTCCACCGACTCACGGTAAATCTGTTACTCCGGTGGAGATTAACACTAATCTGGGTTCATATTCCCATTTTTGGTAATGGCATTAGTCTGGGGTAGGTGAAGGTTGAGGTCATTCTCTATCCTGCTCCCTGTGCAAAACTCATACATATTAATGATTCCATAACATAAATAAATATTAACAAAAAAGAAGCCGTCTTATATGGAAATAGTGCCGTGAGGATAAAGCCATTGGGAAACACATTTGTGAAACACATTAAATGAGGCCTGTATTAGGGCATTTCCCCCGTTACGGGAGGAAAAGTGAAGGGTGGTGCCCCCCCCCCCCCCCGATTCATTTGAATGGTAATGAAATGATCTCAAACCGTATTCTATTACCATTATATTTCTATCTTTATCACCCGGAGACGCAATTACAGTGCCACGGTGACAGTTTGGTCTTATTCTTTTATGCATATGAAGGCAGCCATCTGGCGAGAAACGACGCCGACGACGACGTCCGACATTCTTCATCAGTCGTCGTCGTTTGTTACGCCGCAGACACAGACTCACGTTCTTCGCCGACGTCGGCTCGTTAATGAGCCTCGTCCGGGTTGTAGTCGGTGAACAGCAGGTGGGAGAAGGAGGAGGAGGAGGAGGAGGAGGAGGAGGAGAAATGTTTCTGCATCAGGAAAAACGAAGCGGCATCTGGTTCCTGCAATGCAAATTTGTCCCCGTGTTTACTGATCCGGGTTTTTTTTTTTCTTTTTTCTTCCAGCGGGGGTCGTTAATCTGCGGGTGTGGTATAACCCGAGCCAGTCGTTCATGTAACAGACTACCCAGTCAGGGCAGTGCATGAAACTGACAAGCCTCTCGGCGTTGCACCCATACCTCAATGTCCGCCTTAGTGGCAGAGCGCTGGAAGCTCATCCATTACTCCTGACTGCTGTGTGTGTGTGTGTGTGTGTGTGCGGCACACACTGCCACTCTCTTACGTCCCTCGGTGTCGCCTTACAGACACACGCGATAGCCAAGCGTTCACTTGACTCTCTGATGTAAACCCCCCAGCTGGCGGAGCATTTAGGCGCCGAGAGCAGAGCGGCGGTGAAATAAAAGTTCAGAGTATGAGGTTTAGGTTCAGGGACGACTGAGGTTTTTGTGGGGGTTTAGTGAATATTCACTGGGCCTTTATTTTATTAATACCGTCAACATTTACATTGCATTTCCAACGCTAAATCATAAATGATTATAAATAATAGAGTCCGTATTTTCCTCGCCAGTGACCGCTTTAGCGGCGGCTCGATGCTCACAGCGACGTTAGAGAGTGTGTGTGTGTCGCCTGGTGCGCCCTGTCAGGCGACGCTGAGGGTTGTGACAGAGCGGCAGTATGTGACGCTCTTGGAATAAGAATGGGCTGCTGTGTGTGTGTGTGTGTGTGTGTGTGTGTGTGTGTGTGTGTGTGAGAGAGTGCATTGCTGCTTGTAAAATGTTTTCAAGGATTCAAAAGCTTCATTGACCTCCGCCAAGGAGGTATATTTTTTGTTGCCGGAGTATCGTTTGTCTGTTAGCAACATAACTCGAAAAAAAGTCACGGACAAATTGGGATGAAATTTTCAGTAAATGTTTTCGCAATGGGACCAGGAACAAGTGATTCGATTTTGGTGCTTGATTCTTATCGCTATTTTGTCGCCACTGAGCTGCCTTGGCGTAGGGCTGCGCTCTCCGAGTGCTTTTCTAGTTGGTTTGTTCGTTTGTCCGTTAGCGACATAACTCGAAAAAGTCACCGACGGATTTGGATGAAATTTTCAGGGAAATGTCAAACGCAATGGGACCACGAAACAAGTGATTACATTTTGGCGCTTGATTCTTATCGCTATTTTGTCGCCACCGAGTTACCTTGGCGGAGGTCTGCGCTCTCCGAGTGCTTTTCTAGTTGTCATATCATGCACTACTTCTGGTCGTTCATCATTTCAGTTTTGCGCTGCATGCGACTGGAATCGGACACTAAAACATAGTGAGTTCGTTCCGCTCACAGGATGATTTGCACCCATGGAAACAACTTTAGAAACAGCCCTCAAAAAAGCTGGTCTGGTGGAGGATGGGACATCTTTAAAGGTCACATAGAGTGGTCCTGTTGCACATATATGTTAGTTATGGAGGTCTACTTACATATATTAACTTGTTTTTATGGTCAAAAACCTCCTAGTTGCTGTAAACGAGCCAATAGAAATCCTCTTTTCTGACAGTGTTTTTCTGCTGCGAGATTTCAGAGTGAACTTTCACCCCCAGAAGACAGAGTCTTGTGATTGGCCAGTACCATCCAGCACATCCGTTCTCAGAAGCGCAGCTCCCCCTCTGGAACGGCGGATGCACTGCTCCTCATTATCAAAACATTGTTTTAACAGTGTTTAAAAATAGCTTCTTCACGACTCCCCGCCACAGTCCCTTTTATGACTTTAAACCGGAGTCAGACCCAGAGTCAGAAGACACTGTTGCTCGTGAAACACCTCCACAACGGACGTTATTCTTCTTCTGCGGTTCAATGTACGCAACCGGATGTGCCCGGACTAGTGCCCGGAGCAGGACGATCGGTTGTTCAGGAGAACCGCTGCTTACGTAACTATTACGGGATTTTCAGTGATCTCGTTGAGCCCCGAGATTACAATAAAACACAACGTTCTCAGCAGTGGCTGAACTGTTTGTTTAGAACCGTCAGGGTTTCATAAACAAGGTAATGACGCAGATACACACCAAAAAAAACAGCGATAATAGGAACTTCCGGTCTAGTTCCGCTTTAAATTAAATATTCTGTATGCAATTAAGGATTTTAGATTCCCTTCATAACTGAAAGTCTGAACCCATATCCACTGCAGGTTTCAGACCACGTGAAAACGCTAATGGAAGCAGATCAAACTGCATGAGGCTGCACTCACAGAACGACCGTCTGCCACAGTGAAAACCAGGATTCTAGTGACCTCTAAAAGGTTTTAGGTCAATGACAGCAGTTTCATTTGGCTGATTGATAAACAACAACAAACAATAATCACGCACACAGAACTCTCACACGCTAAAATAGTCCGTTTTTTTCTGGACATACAGCGACAGACGCTGTATCTGCCACCGTGGGGATTTGATTTCCACAGCGATCCCAGAACATATTGTTGTCGTGCCTTCATTAGGCTGAAGTCACGCAGTGGCTCTTGCACTTTACTGATAACGCCGCCGCTGCCGATTCGGAGACGGAGCGGAGTGGACGTGTGATTCTGCTATTTCATTACTTCCTTTTATTATTAGATTGGCAAGAAAACACTGCAAGAATAATGAAAAATGCATCGATATGAAGAAGAAAATTAAAGACCGGCAGCGGACGTGAGCGACGGGACTCGATGTGGACGACACAATCGCACAGGAGCCGCTAATGGAGCACAATACAGTACACGGAAGGGAAATTGGATGCATGAATCACCTTGATAAGGAGAAGAAGAGCGCGTTGTGTCTCAATGGACCGAGCGCGTGAAGTCGCCCACACGATAATGTCATACATGCAGGGACAATTTCCTCTCTTTAGGCCTGTGGGCACAGCTGAGACGAAATAAAAAAGTGAAGACACGCAGGCAGAAAACACGGCATGTAACTGTCTTTTTCACTGTTATTGTATTAATTTTTACATCAAGTTATCACTTATTAACTCACTTATTATTAGACTTTACGACCACAGGAGTGAAAGCAGAGATGACAGGAAGTGGAACCGAGCCACGAGTCTGTTAAAAAGTTATCCTCGGCTACGTATTTATTAGATTAAGGTTTGAAATCCCCCCGCGAGACTCATTTCTCAGATGTTTGTTGCCGCGCGCAGAATCCAGCAAACGCTGAGTCGACCGCAACTTTACTCCGAGGAGCGATTTAGCTGAGGAAGGCTGTGAATCCACTAATGTTTAGCCAGACTGAGCTCAGCGGATAACAACTGGTGTTTTAGTGTTTAACAGAAGGGTGAATGAAGCCAGATCATTAACTCGGCCAGTGGGAACGTGTTGTAAAATGGCCTGAGTGTGTGAACAACAGCGGAGACAGGTAGAGAAGAGGCTCTACCTGGAGGAACTGGGGGGGAAGTCATCAGGTGAGACAGCAGAGCTTTGTAAAAGGATGACTGTCGGTTCATGCTGCAACTGTTCTCTTTCAGCAAAGGGTTTACTTCTTTAAAATGGAGTTTGCTGCCATCGCACTGACAAATCTATCTATAAAGCAAGTTGTGTCTGTGTGCCTATATGACGGGCATATCTCGCTGACCATTAGTCAGAACTTTGGGTATGGGTTGAGCATTGCCCGATGGTGTGCATCCTTGATTTTCAATTTTTTTGGAGGAATTTTAATTTTCAGCGGCTCATCAGCAGCGGCTGCCCTGTCTGGAGCGGGGAGGTTCTATCTATAAAGCAAGTTGTGTCTGTGTGCCTATGACGGGCATATCTCGCTGACCATTAGTCAGAACTTTGGGTATGGGTTGAGCATTGCCCGATGGTGTGCATCCTTGATTTTCAAATTTTTTGGAGGAATTTTAATTTTCAGCGGCTCATCAGCAGCGGCTGCGCTGTCTGGAGCGGGGAGGTGTCCATTCACCAATACCCGAGCAGATATTTATTCTGCATTAGCATGCTACTACTTTGCTGGCTAACTTGGCCGAACCTGTTTCCAAAGGTAAGCTAGCGAGGCTACGATTAGCGTTAGCGTAGGGCTAACATAATACAAACGGGACCGTACCTATGTTCCCCGGGTCCTATGTTCCCCGCTTTGTATGTGACCGGGGAACATACGACCCCATACAAAAACTGTGCAACCTCATTATGCCCCAACGCAAATGTTTTCATTTTCGATTAGCACTAGCTTAGCTAGATGTTGTGACTGTCAGCCACAAAACAGCTAGCTACGCTAATGCTAATCGAAAATTAAAACATTTGCGTTGTGCCTAATGAGGTTGCATATTGTTTGAATTACGTTAGCCTTTACGCTCATGCATTACCAAAACTGAAACATCTTCTTCAGCTCCCACTATAGGAAAACGTACTTCCTACGGGCACTGCACTATTGATTACATAAAGAAACGATCATAAGTGTATTGTTGTCATTTGATACTGTAGGAAACATCGTTTTTCTACAGGAATATCGCATAATAACAGGAATAGAAATGGAATAATTGAAGTGGAATCCATGCAGTTAAAGATGGTTAAAAATATATAAAATATGCAATTATGTACAGTTATTTTACGGTGAGTATTATTGAGTATTATGATTATTGTTTGCAGCTAGCGATGCTACGATTAGCGTTAGCGTAGGGCTAACATAATACGAACACTGTGCATCCTCATTATGCCCCGACGCAAATTATTTCATTTTCGATTAGCACTAGCTTAGCTAGATGTTGTGACTGTCAGCCACAAAACAGCTAGCTACGCTAATGCTAATCGAAAATGAAAACATTTGCGTTGTGCCTAATGAGGTTGCATATTGTTTGTATTATGTTAGCCTTTACGTTCCTTATCATGCATTACCAAAACTTAAACATCTTCTTCAGCTCCCACTATATGAATACGTACTTCCTACGGGCACTGCACTAGTGATTACATAAAGAAACGATCATAAGTGTATTGTTGTCATTTGATATGATATGATATTATGCCCCGACGCAAATTATGCAATTATGTACAGTTATTTTACGGTGAGTATTATTGAGTATTATGATTATTGTTTGCAGCTAGCGATGCTACGATTAGCGTTAGCCTAGGGCTAACATAATACGAACACTGTGCAACCTCATTATGGCCCAACGCAAATGTTTTCATTTTCGATTAGCACTAGCTTAGCTAGATGTTGTGACTGTCAGCCACGCCACAAAACAGCTAGCTACGCTAATGCTAATCGAAAATGAAAACATTTGCGTTGTGCCTAATGAGGTTGCATATTGTTTGTATTACGTTAGCCTTTACGTTCCTTATCATGCATTACCAAAACTGAAACATCTTCTTCAGCTCCCACTATAGGAATACGTACTTCCTACGGGCACTGCACTAGTGATTACATAAAGAAACGATCATAAGTGCATCGCTGTCATTTGATACTGTAGGAAACATCGTGTTTCTACAGGAATATCGCATTATAACAGGAATATATATGGAATAATTTAAGTGGAATCCATGCAGTTAAAGTGGTTAAAATATATAAAATATGCAACTATGTACAGTTATTTTACGGTGAGTATTATTGAGTATTATGATTATTGTTTGCAGCTAGCGATGCTACGATTAGCGTTAGCCTAGGGCTAACATAATACGAACACTGTGCAACCTCATTATGCCCCAACGCAAATGTTTTCATTTTCGATTAGCACTAGCTTAGCTAGATGTTGTGACTGTCAGCCACAAAACAGCTAGCTACGCTAATGCTAATTGAAAATGAAAACATTTGCGTTGTGCCTAATGAGGTTGCATATTGTTTGTATTATGTTAGCCTTTACGTTCCTTATCATGCATTACCAAAACTGAAAAATCTTAAAAATAAAAATAATATAATATAACATAATTTTATATATTAAAAAAAATATATATATACATAAAATATGCAATTATGTACAGTTATTTTACAGTGAGTATTATTAAGTATTATGATTATGTTTGCAGCCCTGCACTACAGCTTTACAGGGAAAATGGCCGGCGTCCAGGCAAGAAAAGCAAGTTTTAACAAGTGAGTTGTGAGAAAACGGGAGGAAAGCCACAGCCAAAAATCACATTTCCACTTCCACAGTTATATGCGGGGTGAAGCACAAACACAAACATTATGTCCCCGTTTTGTGCGTCCAGCTTTTTTTTTTTGCCCATAATTTTCTATTTTGGATACAGAGGACAAATATTTCTAATTTTACATAACGTTTGTAATGTTACAAAAAAACCTAAGTTGTGTTATAAAACCATGACTTTTGAGGGCAGAGCTCAAGTGCTAAAGTGACACACACTCATTACGATGTGTCCTCCACCTCTGTTGGCAGAACTGAAGTCTTCCCCTTAAAACAAAGTGAACAACAACAACAACAACAACAGCAACGAGGAGGAGGAAAACTGGAAGGAACGGACGCCAAGTTAATCTCTTCCACTATTTCAGCAGCTCTGGCGCTTTGGCAGGAAATCAGCCATCGTTAAGAAGAACAAAGAAAGGATCTAATTAGGGAGGACAGTGTAAAGGAAGTGATGCTGCGGTGGCAGCAGCAGATACAAGCAGACCGATAACTCACCAGCTCCACTATATTCCACCATAGGTCAGGACATCACAGGGTAAGTCAGGAAACTTCATACAACCGTTGACTGCGTGAATCAATATACAACAATATGATCGGATAACGATATATCACAACGTCTAAGAATACTAAATGTCCCTAAAGATATCGAGTTACATGGTCGAGAGGAAAGGTGCTTTTTCATTCCTGTGAAGCGCCACCACCAGGAGACATAGAGTAGTGATGCTGATCAGTCAAATTTCAGGGGAAACTGTTTAGACTTAAGATAAGAATGAAGAATTATCCTTAATTACTTCACCTTCTTGTTCCATGGGATTTTTTTTTACAGATTCTGTTGCAGGTATGAGGTGTTAAAGGTCCCATATTATGCTAAATCAACTTCTTAATCATTTAAATCCTTATATTTGGGACTCTGGAGGTCCTATCATTCGGCAAAGTGTGAAAAAAGATGATTCATTGATGCTTTTGTGGTCCTCTGTACGGGTCTAAGTACAGGAGATAAAACACGCAATGTTGACTTCCGCGCTCACTGGGACGTCACAAGGCGCTAATTTCCAAGAATTGTTGTCTCACGGAGCTCCGCGGGACCGTACCTATGTTCCCCGGGTCCTATGTTCCCCGCTTTGTATGTGACCGGGGAACATAGGACCCTTTCTCTAACCCTAATCCTTACCCTACCCTTTTTCAAAAAAAGGGTCCTACATAGGAACATAGGTACGACCCCGAGCTTCGCTTTGTCCGTAAAACACGAGAGTGCTGGCGAGGGCAATGGTATCCGAAAACCGGAAGAAAAGTTCTATTCTTGGCTCCACAGTGCAGCACAGAGTTCTACACAAATTCCAGCCTCAGAGGATTTATCTGTCCACTGGATACATGTTATATATGACGGCAATGTGCCTGCTAGAGCCTGCAAATGATCACTTTTCCAAATTGCTAACTGCTGCTAGCTCCCAGTAGCCTCTGTGGCTGATGTCATTTCCTGTCCCTTATGTTTCATTTTACCTTTTTTTAAGGTGGACCTAAAGAGATACTACTAAACAGAGTGTTCTGAACAGGGCTGCTTTGGCAGGATGATTGAACTGCTGTGGTTCTTCATCCTTATGCATCCGTATCCTTATGTTCATTAGGACACCAGGGAACTAGTTTAACTTGAGGAAATAGGGTATAATATGACCCGTTTAATAGAAAATTAAATACACTACGGTTTCTAAAACAGAAACAGGCGGCATCAAGCCAGGACGGTACAGTATAGTTTTTGTTCTGATGCTAGTGTTTAAACCAGCTCATCTACAATCCTCGGATCCTCGGATCTGCCATCTGTGTAGACAACTGTATCGCCTCAAACTGTTCCCTCTGGGATTCCCGTTTTAATTTCGCAAGACTGAGACTTCGCGTGTCTCCGGGTTTTTTTTACAGGATCAGCCAGCGTCTTTTCATCAGTCGTCAGAAGTCTCTGTTTTATGTGACGGTGACAAAGTAACTGACTGTACTACTCGACTTTCGGGAGAAGTTAATTGACTCGAACATGTAAAAATCTTTGTTCTCGTGCTCGATGATGAGAATAAACCGGCGGGAGGAGGAACCCTCGTCCTCCTCGTCTAACTCTGGCGTCTGTGCGACTTCCGTTGTCATTACTGCCGAGTCCCGCTCGTCTGCGTCCGCTCGTCTCATTACTGCGGCTCTGACCATTAGGTCCATCCATCTCGTTACTGTTATTCTGATTCAATGCCCACACCTGCCATTACTGAGAGACTGAGGTCTCATTAGGAAACTGCTGTCAGTGGAGCGAGTGAACCAAGCAGCAAATTATCCACTGTGTGTGTCTGTGTGTGTGTGTGTGTATAAAGACAAATTATGAGCAAACATTTGAGTGTGAGAACCAGGTTTGTTGTTGTGTATTTAGTGTGTGTGTGTGTGTGGGTTATGAGATCTATGGCTATAACTAATGGCCTATTTGTTCTGTTTGCTCGTCTGACTTTGCGTCAAATGAGTCAGACGGAGCGAGAGACTTAATGTGGCCATCAAAGCTGAATTAACAGTCGCTTATGAGTCCGCGTGACAGTTCAGCGAAGTCGAGTCAGGACACGACGAGCACGAACCGATCCGTTTGTTTTGTGAACTGCCGTTTTTTGAGGTTTCACAGTCTGTTCAAGGCCTTTTTGGTTTTAAAAAAAAAAACACCAGAAAAGAATAAATGTAGGAGGTCAAACCATGGCAAATAAGTTTATGAATGAAAAATAATCATTTTCAGCGAACTGAACTGAAAGTTCAAGTCTTGATCGTGAACCTTGAAATGTATTAAAAGTAAAAAATACATTTCTTTTCAACGTGGATATAATTTTAATTCAATTCTTCTTGCTTTTCAACTTATTTTAACCTTTTATCCCCTCAAAATGTATTATTTTTTTTGCTTATTTTAACCATAAAAGGGCCAGAAAATGTCCTTTGAACAAGCCATTTTTTCCAGAATAACTTTCAAAATGTGACAGTTGTTTACAATCTACTGCATGTTAAAATAGTTACGAGTTAAAATGAAGAAAAACAACACGTTTTATTGAGATTAAACAGATTTTGTGTTAAATTTGAACTTTGAGCAGCACAAAACACATTTAAAAGAACATTTGTTTGGCATTTTTGTCTCAAACACAGGCCAAAAAAAGTTGGAAACTACAATATGCACAGGCAGTTTTTCCCAACTCTCTCTTCTCGGGTGACAAAGACGATGATTCACCGGCTTCGGAGTGAAATTACCGTAATAACCACACATCGGCTTTGACGTTGAATTATAGCGGTGCCGTTTTAAAGAAGCTGCAGGAAAAATAGCAACACGATTATGCTGAAATGACGTCTCTTTCCCATCAACAAAGTGAACGTGAACCCCAGTAGGGTAATTAACGCAGTTAAACCTGCGTGACTTTACAACTTCATCATATCTGATGTATCAAGATGCCTGTTTCCAATTCTTAGGCATAATGAGTCTCGAGTGGGGACAAAAAATCGCTGCACACAGTAAATGACCAAAGACCTGCGAGCGCAGAGAAATCGATTCAGACCCTGCAGACGCTAAACCTGTGCATAAATCATTAAGAAAAGGAAAGTCAACTACATGTTGACACAAAGGTCGTCCATCACTTGTGTCCAAGACAAAGAGAGAGAGAAGATATTTAACATCTTAGTGCCAAAACCAATGAAAGTGGAGTCAGTGGTTATTAACCCATGGCAAATTGTTGTGAGTATAATACACA
The DNA here is from genome assembly GCF_963457635.1 of Microchirus variegatus. NCBI lineage: Eukaryota > Metazoa > Chordata > Actinopteri > Pleuronectiformes > Soleidae > Microchirus > Microchirus variegatus. Next base: position 34,831,582 of record NC_139804.1, read on the forward strand.
ACTCCTTATATGGACATCCTGGGAGTGTGTGTTTATAGGTCACATATTCAGGCTTTAAAAAAACATGTTTTTCTTTTGTTGTTGTTGACTTTCAGTTTTGATTCATTCTATTTCACGTTTTTAGTAGTCATGTAAAGTAGTAAGTGAACTTTGAACAGGGGCGTATCTACAAATTTCACAAATTTTAACATTTCGAGTCATTTTTGCCTGTAAGTTGTTTTAATGTTTAACCTCTTACAGTTCTGCTGCCGCCAGCGAACGGGATGAGGTCAGGATGGAAACGAGGACTCTATCATCCCTAAGTCTCCGACCACAACAGCCTTCGATACAGGCGGTGACAAACCCAGTGATCCAGATGAATGTACTGCTGTCTGTCAGTCCAGTGAGTGGATCCCTCACCTGTGGTTCTCCCTCAGGTTTCTACCACTTATTTTTTCCCCGTTATAAGGTTTTTTTCCCTGGTAGTTTTTCCTTACCCTGGTCGAGGGTCTAAGGACAGAGGATGTTACCGACCCTGTGAAGCCCCGTGAGACAAACTTTGTTGTGTAAACTGTGGGCTACACAAATAAAATTTGATTGATTGATTTGATTGATAAGGGTTTTTTTCCCTGGCAGTTTTCCTTACCCTGGTCGAGGGTCTAAGAACAGAGGATGTTACCAACCCTGTGAAGTCCCATAAGAAAAGCTATGTTTTGTAAACTGTGGGCTATACAAATAAAATTTGAATGATAAGGGTTTTTTTTCACTGGTGGTTTTTCCTTAACCTGTTCGAGGGTCTAAGGACAGAGGATGTTACCAACCCTGTGAAGCCCCGTGAGACAAACTTTGTTGTGTAAACTGTGGGCTACACAAATAAAATTTGATTGATTGATTTGATTGATAAGGGTTTTTTTTCCCTGGCAGTTTTTCCTTACCCTGTTCGAGGGTCTAAGGACAGAGGATGTTGCCAACCCTGTGAAGTCCTGTGAGACAAACTGTGATTTTTAAACTGTGGACTATACAAATAAAATTTGATTGATTGATTTGATTGAAGTTGTGCTGAAAAAAAAAAGGATATAAATGCTCTATATTGCACATTCTTATAGCCTCTGTATAAACTGTACATTTTAACATACAGCAGTAATCTCTGTGTTTTGAGGGTTTGATCCAATGCGAGGTAAAAGAAGACAACATTCAACGAATGTAACTGACCTTTTTAAAAGGGAGAGGTCACCATCCTCTTTTTCACAGGGCAAGAAGCAGATCATCCATGTCCACACGCGCACGAACCAAACATCTGAAGTCGTGCGTGTCCACACGTGGTTCTGAGGCTAAGTCAGCTTGTCTGTCAGCGTCTGCACACAGAGACAAAGAGAAAAGAGCGGTGAGAAGGACAGGAGGACGGTTGAGACACAGGAGGAGGAGGGGGGGGGGACAGAGGAGAGGACATTCGAGAGTGTCGCACATTCTCTCAGTGAGATAAAACCCATTCATCACTGGCAGATGAGAGAAAGACAGTGTGGAAGGGTGGCTCTGTCACTCCCACTGCGGCTCATCGGTGACACCGTGACAGAGCTGGGAGTTCACAAAAAGAAGTGAAGCTTTTTATCAGTCAGTGTCAAACTGCAGCCCCATTGCACTCTGGGAGGGTGGGAGGGCGGGAGGGAGGGGGGGGGGGCGCTGATGAGCTTCAGACGGTTCACTGGACCAGATAAGAACATCGTACGTACGTACGTGACCGGACCCTGCGTGACGCGGCTGCGTCCTCATAAATGTAAACATCAAGTCAGAATTATCAGTCAGTGACCTGTGTCTCTGCTGCTGTCCAGAGTGTAGGACGGTGGAAACAAAGTCATGGTGAAACTGGACGCAGATGAGTGTTAAGGCCACATTATACTTCTCCGACTGCGTAATGCGTTATCCGTCTGCGTCACCACGGAGACGCCTCGAGCATTTATACTTCTGCGTCATGGTGACGGACTCTCGCTGCAATTTCCCGCCCGATCAGTAGGGGTCGCTGCGCAAGGTTGTTGTGCTTCTGGCTACAGTGAGCAATGGCCTTCCGAGAAAGAAAGAGAGAGAAAGACTGTTGTTGTTGAAACAGTGGCCGTTTCTCACTTTTCTGTGTGACGGAACGCAGTTTTAAGATAATTTGAGGGGAGAAATTGGCCATTTAGAGTCTAAACATGTGCTGTGTGTGTTAAGATATGACGTATTTATAGTTCGGCAGCGGCGTTATCGGCGGGGATCAGCTCCGCCTCTGTCAGGACGCCCGGAGCGCACTGAGAGCCGGCACAGAGCAGCTTCGCTCGGCCTGTCCTGAGGACCAATCGCAGCTCTTGCCGTCTCCGTAGTCCCTTGACGGAGTGACGGACACTTAAAAAGACGGAGACGACGCAGAGGCTCTTCGACAGGTTCTGCGTCGACGCAGAGTCTCTACGTAGCCTACGCAGAGCACTTTACGCAGAAGTATAAATTGGGCTTTATTATGGCTATGAGCTGAGATTTAACTACTGCGTCTTCGGGAAATCTGACCCATGACACAAGACACGGACCAATCCCAGGACATTTCAGCGAGAGAAGACGCCTCCTATATTTCGACACAGCAAAGCAACCAAGGCAAAACCGTGTTATACGACACACGGCAGAGGGCCTTCAACTTCATCGCTCTTATATGAAGAACACCTTTTTAATTGGTTCTTTTTTTTATCTACATTACAGTTGCTTATACTCTACGCTTCACGATGAAGGACGTGGCCGTGCGTCATCTTTAACCGTCTCTCTCTCTCTCTCTCTTTTTCATTCGTCTTTCAGCTTTTTTTTTTTTTAACTAAACCACCGCTGCTCCTCGCTCGCTCAGTATGCATGTTTCTCTCCGTCCTCCCTTGACATTCAGTCTCCCACAGAGACGTACGACGGGGGCAGAGTTTGGCCCACTTCCTGTAACTGTGCTGCCGCAGTTTTAAAAAAAGATCCATTGAGAGAGGAGAATGCAGGAAACAGTGAGTTGGGTTGGTGTTAAATAATGTTGCCGCTCTTTCTTTCCGCCGCCGCTGCCTCCTCAGCTCCTTAAAAGAATAATTCAAGTGTTCTTGAAGTTTGGTTGCAGGAGGTTTCTGACAGTGCTTACTGTGCCGTGCACCCGTCGTGGTTGCTGGTCTTTGAAATAAAGGGGAAGCTCATATGAAATTTAAGACTTTTTTAAGACTTTTTGATGCCAACTTGAATGAAATTGTGATATTTGATATATATTCAGTGCTCTGTGGTTCAATAGCTGTATGTCCAAGTGCATGTTTCCCACCAAGTATACAAAAAAAGATACAAAAATACAAAATATAGTACATTTAGTCTCTGCGTCTTCTAGTACCGGGAGAAAAACAAACAAACAAAAAAATACATTACAATTGTTTTAAGACCTTTGAGTAGTGTATTTAAGACCACCATATAACATGTTTAATGAATTTAAAGGTGAAGTAAGTAGTTTATAGTGCCATCTAGAGGGGAGACTGACATTTACAACAAATAATTGCTGCTCTGCTCACCCCCTCCCTTCCCTGAGCGCTACGGTGTCCTCAGCCGGTCAAATGTCGTCCTCGTCGTCTTTCTCCGTGTCAGCAGATGAGGTTCGTGAGGCGAGGGAGAGGGCGGAGCTACCGCGGCCGTAGCAGACGAAGCGGAGAGAGAGGAGGCGGGACTTCCGCTACAAGTAAAGAGACGCTTGATTTGTTCTCTCGCGTTTGTCCGCACAGGCTCCGGTAGAAACATGGCGTCTCGCTGCTAACAGTGGCTATGCAACCGTGGCCCGCGACCATGTTATTTTACATGACTTTTTGAAACACTACGAAAATGAAACAAAAAACTATTATACAGCGACTAGACAATGCAGGAGCACATAATATGTATAAAAAAGTGGATTTTGGGTTATATAAACCCATAAATACTACACAGTGTCCCTTTAAGACATTTTAAGGCCTTAATTTTCGATGCATGAAAAACAACAAAACAGCTAGCTATGCTAATGCTAATCGTAGCCTCGCTAGCTTACCTTCGGAAACAGGTTCACCAAGTTAGCCGCAAAATAGTAGCATGCTAATGCTACATAGATACGTGCTGGCGTATCGGTGAATGGACACCGACTTCGTCGTTTCAGTATAACGAGCCGCTGTCTACCCGTTGTTGACACTGACAATCCTGACGCACCGCTTGGTGTAGCGTGATAAACTAGCAAACATTTAAATGACTCAATTGTCATCTCGTACGTCTTGCTGCACAAACTACACTTACCCAACCTGGCAACCCGTCGGAATAGAAAATAATTCCTGTGCTCCATTCCCCCCCCTTTTCTTTAAATGGCTCCGAATATCAATGAGGTCAAAATTCACAGCAATCAATCACGGCAACCGCACATAAATAACCCCCTGTCAACACATGCAGGAAACCTCTCTGTTTTTCTCCACAATCGCACTGCCTGGTTTATTCTCTCCTCACTTTACACCTGGTGGCGCCATCTGTTTCACCAGCACGTGTTAATAAAGGCCTCCAGCTGCCATCAGGCGTCAGATAACCTCCGTGTGTGTGGGGTTACCGTGAAAACACGTTTGTGTGTGTGTACACCTAAAAATGGCAACCCGTCTTCTCACTTCCTGGTCTCGAGCCAAGTCACACTCACTCATATTTCCCAATATCCATATTTTTTCAGGATCACGTGTAACACTCATTAAACCTGGCAACACTACCACCTTTTTTTTTTGGAAAAGCGTGGTTTGTCGTCGCCACGGAAACGCAGGTGCGGTCACGTCTATCTTTAACCTGCGAGGCGTCAGGTAAACAGCCGATGACAGCGTTGATCAGCGGCACAGCAGGTACGGTGTTGTTTCACCATGACTGAACACAGCGACGAGCACCAGAGGCTGCTTCACGTCATTTTATCTGTGTGAGCTGAAACTGGGTGTGTTTATGCATGTGTATATATATATATATATATACACAGGAAATTGTTAAATGACGGCTCTAATGTCATTTCGGGTAAAATTAGATATGATCATTACGGGGATGTGAGTAAAATATATAAAAATATAAAATATAAAACTGACAAAACCACTAAAAAAAACATGAGGGTAAGAAGTGAGAGATAATAAAATATGAAGTTCTCTGTAAATATTGAAATATTATACATTGTAATTAGGGCTGTCAAAAGATTACAATTTTTAATCAGATTAATCACAGGGTAGCTGTGGATTAATCACGATTAATTACCATTCGTAAATATGCCAGAACAATTCTAATGTTCTCTTTATATTGTTCCAATTCTTCCAACCAGTGTTCATCACCATTATGGAAACATGAAAAAACCTTGTAATTAAAAAGTATGTGAAAATATAAATGTAAAGAACAATAAAATACTGTAAATAACCTATACAAACAGTAAAAAATAAACATAACATTGTAAAAAACCCACATTATAATACAATATAAATAAATAGAAAAAAAAAATGCTGTAAATAACTTTTAAAAAAAACTATACATTGCACTGTAAATAACTCACATTATAAACAAAATATAAAGTATAGAAGTTAAATAGTTTTCTTACTAAACTCACAGCAGGAAATTCCTCATCAGCACTTTGAAGCACTGCTTCTACTAGTTAGCGTTAGCGTTAGCATTAGCGTCAGCTAGCATTCTGACGCTAATGTTAGCTGCTGTCTGTGTCCCCGTTAGTTAGACAGTGACTGTTAATGTTATGATTATATCATTATCTGCGCCAGTAGCTCCACTTACAACTGTGTGTCTTTCTTTCTTTTTTCTTCATCCTCTCTTTTTTCTTCCTCTTCTAACTTCCTGATTGATAACTCCTCTTCATTTTCCTTCAGCTTCACACAGGTTAACGTGAGGTGACGTGGGGCCTCTTTAGGGAGGTTTCCTACTGAGATGTCGTTGCAAATCAACCCTTGTTGTTTAATGGAGACGGTGATGCAGCTGCTCACTGATGCATTTAGGCTCCCAGTGTCGGGAGCCCCCCCATATCGGCTCTGGGCCCCAAGCAGTTGCCCGTCGTCTTGCCTGTTCATAAACTGCACGTCTACTCGTAGCGCGATGAAAGTGAGAAAGTGCGTTAATGCGTTAAAAAAATGTACGCGTTAATTCCACAAATTAATCATCCTGCGTTAACGCGTTAATTTTGACAGCCCTAATTGTAATATATGAGTTAGATGCCTACACTACACTTTAAAGGTCCCATATTATGCAAAAATCAACTTCTTAATCATCATAAATCCTGATATTTGGGACTCTGGAGGCCCTATCAGTCGCAAAGTGTGAAAAAAGATGACACACTCATGTTTTTGTGGTCCTCCTCAGTCTAAGTACAGGAGATAAAAGCACACGATGTTGACTTCCGCACTCTTTACCACGCTAAATTCCTGGAATTGTTGTCTGGCGGAGCTCCGCTTTGTCCGTAAAACACGCGAGAGTGCTGGCGAGGGCAACGGTATCCGAAAAAAACGGAAGTCCGCGAAAAGTTCTATTCTTGGCTCCACAGTGCAGCAGCACAGAGTTCTACACAAACTTCCGGCCTCGGAGGATTTATCTTGTCCAGTGGATACATGTTATATATGACGACAATGTGCCTGCTAGAGCCTGAAAATGATCACTTTTCCAAACGCTAACTGCTGCTAGCTCGCAGTAGCCTCTGTGGCCGATGTCATTTCCTGTCGCTTAAGATTCGTTTTACTTTTTTTAAGGTGGACCTAAAGAGCTGTGGTGCTTCATCCTTATGCTATTTTGACATGGATTTTTCACAGACATGTTCATTAGGACACCAGGGAACTAGTTTAACTTGGAGAAATGGGGTATAATATGGGACCTTTAAAAAAAAAAAAATCCCAACAACCAATAATTTTCTATACAAATGTCCTCATCTTTCCCGAGCAGAACCTCTTTCCTTCACAAACATATTTGTGAATTATTGGACACAGTTTTCCTATATCCTCCCTCTGCAAATTACCCTGTGCACTTTGCTCCCTTAAAAGAACGACACCGTCACGTCGGCGACTGTCCCCGCTCTCCATTAACCTCTGTAACCTGTTAAACGTTTGTCAGCAAACAGTATCTGCCTCCTCCTCCTCCCTTCAAACCCCGAGCATCAAACGCAGCCAATTCAAACCCGAGGAGCCCGACAGCTGTTGCTGCTGCTGCTGCTGCTGCCGTCTAAATCCACTCACCTCGTCTACGCAAATATCACTCTGAAAACGGCAACGCGACGAAAACCTCCCTTCAACCTGGCAACCGCAGCAGGTGCGGCGGCGATAAGCCGAGAAGGACAAACCCTCCTCTTTCTTTCCGCCGCCTCGTTCAGCCTCTTCACCCACACACGTACTTTAGGCTGTACACCAGCAAACAGACTGTGTATATATATATATACATATATATATATGTATATATATATATATATATGTTATTTATGTCTGACTGTGAGCTCATAAACTGGGACAACACTCTGTACGCTTCGTCTTTCTCTCGGCCTTTCCAACAGGATACTGAAGTGGAACTTGCTCAAGTCAGAGAAAGAAAATCAAGAAATCAGAAAGTTCAAATGTGGTTTTTTTAGGGTTTACCTATGTTCACAAATGAGGCAGTGTGTGTGTGTGTGTGTGTGTGTGTGTGTGTGTGTGTGTGTGTAAGAGAGCGAGTGAGAGTGTGTTTTATGATCCCCCCCATCATCACATGACACCTCCATCCTTCAGCCTTTTTCTCTGTCGCCAATCAGTTCTCATTGGTGCAGTGACCATGGAATCCAAATGTGTGTGTGTGTGTGTGTGTGTGTGTGTGTGTGTGTACATGTCAGTGTGTAAGAGTGTTCTTGTTGTATGTAAAGGCTTTTTACGGTGACTGTGAAATGGAGAGAAAACATTTTTTTGCAGGAGGTGGAATTTGACCATTTACTGTAAAGTCACGGCTGCTGCTTCACGGCACAAAAGAACAAACTGAAGAGAAGTGGGAGTTTGGTTATATGTATGTACATATGTGTATACATACACATATATATATATATATATATATATATATATATATATATATATATATATATATATACATATATATAAACACATTTATGTATATATATATATCTTTATACATATATAAATATATATATAAACACATATATATACATATACATATATATATATACACACATTTATGCATATATATATATATATATATATATATATATACACACACATGCATATACATATATGTATACGTATATATATATATATACATATAGAAGTATATTAGGTTTATTGAGCTTCAGAGAAAATGAGAGTAGTTTAAACTTCCCCAGTAAAGGAAACTGGGATGAGCTGGGTCAGGATGTGTGCGATTCACATCGGCAGCTCGATTCATCATGCACACACACGCACACACACACACACACGCACACGCACACGCACACGCACACGCACACGCACACACACACACACACACACAGTCAGCAGTATTTAGTGGAGCAGCAAGCACTGTGCCATGTGCCATGAAGAAAAACTGAATCTGGCTTCAGACTATAGGAGTTTATTTATTTGTTTATTTATTTTAAAATTCGGACCGCTTTTAAAGGTGAAGTAAGTAGTTTATAGTGCCATCTAGAGGAGAGGCTGAAATGTACAACAAAGAACTGCTGCTCTGCTCACCCCCTCCCTGCCCTGAGCGCTACGGTGTCCTCAGCCGGTCAAATGTCGTCCTCGTCGTCTTTCTCCGTGTCAGCAGATGAGCTTCGTGAGGCGAGGGAGAGGGCGGAGCTACCGCAGCAGACGAAGCGGAGAGAGAGGAGGCGGGACTTCCGCTACAAGTAAAGAGACGCTTGATTTGTTCTCTCGAGTTTGTCCTTACAGGCTCCCGTAGAAACATGGCGTCTCTCTGCTAACAGTGGCTATGCAACCGCGGCCCGCGACCATGTTATTATACATGACTTTTTTGAAACACTACGAAAATGAAACAAAAACTATTATACAGCGACTAGACAATGCAGGAGCACATCATATGTATAAAAAAAGTGGATTTTGGGTTATATAAACCCATAAATACTACACAGTGTCCCTTTAAGTGGAGTGGAATGTTCAGTTGAATCGTCACAGATTTTCTTGTGTATGATCTAAAACATGGTGACCATGCTACAAGGTTTCAACATAATGACACAACACACATATTGCGGAATATTCTGTTTCTGACTCCTGTACCAAATCCCATAGAGAAAATCGTCAATTTTACATCACGGCACACGATATCGACTGCTGCCTCCATCACTAAGTTCAAATGTATGATTTTTTATGACTTTGGTGTTTGAAACGCATCGTTTTGATTTACATAAGTGACAGAAACGTATATCAAACAAGGCAGCAGCAGACCAACAGTTCCTGAATCCCAATGAGCTAAAGTCACTAATTATCTCAAAGGACTTTGGTGGGAGAGTTCACAAACTTCAGTTTCATTTTGGAAAAGATCCGTCTAGTGGTGAGATATTATAATAATAATAATTATTATAATTATTCATGCAGATTAAGTATTTGAACTTAAACTGAATCCTAAGGCCACACACACACACACACACACACACACACACACACACACTAACAATCCCACCCACTCAGATACACCAAACTGCTGCCGAAAAAACCACCTTTTGAAGTCAGTTTGGTCACAGAGCGAGAAATCCCATTATCAAAGAGAAGAGACGAGACGCAAGAGGAAATGAAAAGGAGAATCCTTCCTCCTGCCTGAGGAGAACGCTCACTCCAGCACACGTTCATTCATTCATTCATTCATTCATTCATTCACTGTACACTCACCTACTCGCATACGTGAGAACAACACGAGCTACGTGAAATCTGTCGTACCAAATCAGATCAGTGGGTCGACTGCATCGACGCCCACCTCCTCACACAAGTGACAGCCACTGCTCGCCTTGATTTAAAGGTCCGATATGCAACATTTACACCCCCCCCTCATTATATTTACAGCCAGTTAACTCACACACAGACACAGACACAGCAGGGGGAGGGGGGGGGGGGGGCTATAGTTTTGCATTTTGATCTGTGCAGCTTCTGAGGCGGCAGGCACTGCCTTTTATTTCGGCATAAACTCCCCAAGAAAACCTTAAAGTCAAAGTCCCAGGGGTCCGACTGTGTGTCGATTATAGAAACCAGAGCCGTAACATTAACTCACTGGGTAACCATGACTATAGAGATGTTATTGTCAGCAGACTGTCTGGCTGCAGGTCAGGAAGGAGTTTCTCTCTCCGAAGCAACAGGATAATAAAGAGAATGGACAAAATATACCAAAAAAAAAATCTTATTCTGTGTTGGAATTAAAATGTAATCAGTGTCCGGCAGCCAACAGGAACCTCATTATCATCATAGCATTGATCAGTCAGACTGGGGTCTTTTATTAAGAGTTACATCTCTGAGTGTCGCCTCCTTTTAGGTTTTTTTTTTGTGTGAGGTCCAGGTTCATGGCAGGCAACTGTTTGGGGCCCCGAGCCTATAGGGGGCCCCCCGACAGGCCCCTCGGAGCCTGAGGGCTGTTTTTACTGAAATGTGCAGTGAGCAGCCGCATCACCGTCCCCCTTAAACAACAAATGGGCGATTTGCAATGACATCTCAGTAGGAAACCTCCCTAAAGGGGGAAACTTCACTTTAACCTGTGTGAAGTTATCATTCTGCATATATATATGTGTTATTTTTCAGTTATTTGCAGTATTTTATTGTTCCATATATTTATATTGTTTTATAATGTGGGTTCTTTACAGTGTAATGTATTTTTTTTACTAAGTTTATTTAGTTTTTTAAAAAGCTATTTACAGTATTTTATTGTTCTTTACATTTATATTTTCACATACTTTTTAATGACAAGGTTTTTCCATGTTTCCATAATGGTGATGAAAACTGGTTGGAAGGAAGGGCCCCCTGGGAATTTTTGCTGAGGGCCCCTACAGACTCTAGAATCACCTCTGGGTTCATATGTTGCACTGGTATATCTCAGCGAACCACAGACCTGTGTTTGAGCTCATGTTTCTGAACCAACACGACGTCAACTATTTACATTTTTAGAGACGTGCACATCAATATGTCGGCGTGTTGACCACTTGGGGCTCTTTCGGCATAAATGAAAGAAAAGCACCAGATTAGAGCTCCGGAAACATCATGGTTTTACCTCTAAGTGTCAACACCGTCTGCATAAAAACCGCTGGCCATCGTCCTCCGTGATTTACCCTCGAGTTAGGTATACAAAACTAGTCTGTTTGGTCCCTCGCCTTTCAGTGGAGCAGATGGGCGGAGTTATAGGTGGACTGGACAGCGATTGGTGCGGCTGCAGAACCTGAATCTGCCTCTCGGGTCCTAAGCTTACAAAACTGATTTTGTGATATGAGGAGAACGCGTTTGAAAGCACTGCAGAAAGATGTAGATGTTGTCCTACATTTCTTCTCAACCAAAGGCTGCCTTTCTGTCGTGTTTCCACGTTCTCTCCTCGTGTTGTTGATCCACACACGTCACTTACAGTCGTTTTTCTTCGATTTTAATGTTTTTATGATCGCGAGAAGCCAAATCGTGGTCACTCTATACATTACGGTGAAACTCAGTAACAACAGGTAAACGGACATTACTATGGGGTGTATGGAGCGGGGGTTGTGACGACAGTGCATGACAATAGGTGATAAGTGGCGACACTCCCCTGGAAGCAGTGGATGTGTGTTTACCTGGGTCTCATTCACATGTAAATGATCAGGCACAAAACCGAGCGTTCTGAAAAAGGCTGTTTTGGCAGAGTTATTGAACTGCTATTGTGCTTCATCCTTATGATATTTTGACTAAAGCATGACACAGACATGTTCATTAGGGCACCAGGACCTAGTTTAACTTGGGTTAATACGGTATAATATGGGACCTTTGAAGTGGGTTTGTATTCCTGTATTTGACTGATACGTCACTTTCTTTGGAAGAGTAACTTTACGTTTTCCTCTGCCCATTTCCCATTGTTTGCCAGATTACTTTGTGAATTTACCCTCAACTCCTCTTTTACTTAAACTCACTACATCTTGGTTGTTTATGTCGCTTCCCTTCCACCTGTGACGAGCTGGAACGTAACGGAGATCCTCATCACTAGATCTAAAACACGAGGAGCCTGTGGCGTTTGATCACCGACCACTACACGTCTGTGCGTTTTTTTTATCTCTGATACTTTAGAACTCTCTGTACAAAGATAATTGTTTTCAAAAAAAAAAGTTTTCAGTCACTAAATATAAAGTCATTCTATTCTAATCCACTCGCTCTCAGTCGGCCTCTCAGCGAGTGAGTGAGTGGATCTATTTTCTCAGCGAATGGTGAGTTTGATAGTTTCCAGTCGAAGCCGACTAATGAATTTTATTCATTAGTGTTAGAAAAAGGAATCCAAGGTTTGAGAAGCAAAAAGGCAAAAACAGAGCTATTGCACTGATACTCCACACACACACACACACACACACACACACACACACACACACACACACACACACACACACACCCCACACCCACACACACACACACATTCTTGTACTTGCTGCATATTGAGGACCGGGTATAAGTGCTGACAAAGTGAGGACCTGCATTTCCACTTTGTAAATCAACACAATTACAAATATCTACTTCATGAATGACATCTACAAAGAACTAATGGGTGCAGTACCATAAAATGTCTGCAGGTGGGGCCCCAGAGCAAAAAGTGTGCGAAACACCAGGGCTGGAAAACGGGTTTTTGTACCAAATTGAGGACCTCTGTTAAAAACAAAGTATAGCATGTTTACAACCTAAGGAAGTGGTTTCAATAAAAACAAAGTGAGGACCGGCCAAAATGTCCTCACTTCGTAAAAATGACCTCACTTTGTTGGTTAAAAACACTCAACTGGTCCTCAGTATGCCACAAGTACAAGAACACACACACACACACACACACACACACACACTGGCCTCCTCTTTAACCTGGAGGAGACCTCGTTTGCCCTCGTCCGGCATCAATCAGACGCAGATTACTGACGTAGACGGAGAAATGGCGTCAGACAAAACAATAAGAGAAGAGAAGGAAACAATAACATCACCGTGTCTGGTGTGATGGATTGAAGAGGCCGACGGTTGGATAATGACATACGAGTGTTCTTTGTAGTGTCCTTAACCGTCAGCTGAACATCAGTTAGTCGAGGTGGAAACACTTCAGATTATAACTGTGAAGGACCGCCATTTATAGTCAAGTAGACCTCTCTCTCTCTCTGTCTCTTTCTTTCTTTCTCTCTCTGTCTGTCACAAACCACCTGCTCGCTTATGTAACGCACACTATTTGTGCGGAAAGTGCTTATAATAATTACTTTTCAATTAACGGTGTCTGCCGTCAAGTGTTATTCTTGCATCCTGAAGCTAAATATTGTATATTATTATTGTATTACATTATTATATTATCCTTAGATTTTTAGTTCATCTTTGTATGAAAAACTATAAGTAACCATGGTTAAAAATAGGGGTGTAATAATAAATACATTTGTCTGAGTGTTTTCAAAAAAACAGAAGTGTGAATTTGGAGCTACTTAAAGGTCCCATATTATGCAAAATCTACTTTTTAATCACTTAAAGGGACACTGTGTAGTATTTATGGGTTTATATAACCCAAAATCCACTTTTTTATACATATTATGTGCTCCTGCATTGTCTAGTCGCTGTATAATAGTTTTTGTTTCATTTTCGTAGTGTTTCAAAAAGTCATGTAAAATAACATGGCCGCGGTTGCATAGCCACTGTTAGCCGCGAGACGCCATGTTTGTACCGGAGCCTCTCCTCTAGATGGCACTATAAACTACTTACTTCACCTTTAAATCCTTATATTTGGGACTCTGGAGGCCCTACCAGTCGCCAAAGTGGGACTCATGTTTTTGTGGTCCTCCTCAGTCTAAGTACTGGAGATAAAACACGGGATGTTGACTTCAGCACTCATTGGGACGTCACAATGCGCTAAATTCCTTGAATTGTTCCTTGAATCTTGCGGCACACGCGCTTTGTCCGTAAAACGCAGAAAACAGTATCGGAAAACCCAAAATCCGCGAAAAGCTCTATTCCTGGCTCCACAGTGCAGCACAGAGTTCTACACAAACTTCCAGCCTCAGCGGATGTATATGGATCTGTCCAGTGGATACATGTTATATATGACGGCAAAGAGATTCTACTAAACGGAGCGTTCTGGACAGGGCTGTTTTGGCAGGGTGATTGAACTGCTGTGATGCTTCATCCTTATGGTATTTTGACCAAAGACATGTTCATTAGGACACCAGGGAACTTGGTTAACTTGGAGAAATAGGGCATAATATGGGCCCTTTAAAAGTTTTCTGGCTGTCTTTGCTGAATTCACTTTACAAACCCGTGTTATTTCACTATTAGACGGCTTTTTCCAAATTGAAAACAGAACTTTTTTGCGTTTACCTTGTAACCATTTCCTGCACCACAGGACATAAAGCAAACAGGCATCATCGCATGAGTACAAGTACAAATGTCTTATTTTCTGAATTTAGGTTAGGAAATCCTCCACTCACAGTAACACCAAACCTTTATTTCCTTGTCGAAAAACCTTGTGCACTCAGTAAATGTCACCTTTTTCCACGTTTCCAAAGAAACAAACAGTGCAATTTTGTCAATTAAAGTAATCATCTCGACATTATTTTTTCTGGCAGATTGTGTTAATCCCAGAGAGACGGAACAAGCAGCACCGAGAAAACCGTCATTACATGAGCTTTCCGAGTAAAAATCCATTAAAACAAGTCTTTCCATTATCCCGGTCTTTTATTAGAGCCTTAATTAGTCGGAGACTTTCAGTCAATTAGCAGATAAGGTGTATTTCAATCAGGCTGAAGGATTCAGTGCTGATCTTCCATCATGAAACCAGAGGCTCCCACTGAGTCCAGTGCAAACACCGGAGTTTATACGGCAGTGTTTTTTGTCGCTTCATTTTCTGCTTTGGTTTCGTCAGAAAATGATAACGAGCCGACAGAAACAATTCACAGTGTGCGATTTTTTGCTCCGAGCCGCGGGAATTTATTCGGCAAAGATCTAATGAAGAAAGACAAGTCGCTGTAATTAAAATGTGTCTAATGCTGTATTTACTGCCGCAGCATCACCATCCGCTTCCAATTCTAATCTCACGCTTTCCATAGACACTCACGTGTAATTATAGAGGGAAAAAGGAGGAACGGAAACCTGTTCAAGAGGTGACTTTTTCATGTCCGCTTTCTTACTGCAGTGGTCATGGGAAATAAAAGGATATCTAAAAACATCAAAAGCTAATAAAAATAATCATAACATCATCCCGCCTCCATCTTGCCTTGTCCCTCGTGTCCTCTTCTGCCCGGCAGCTCCATCTTTAACATTTTGTCTTTGTCCAATAAAAAAAAATCATTGTCCGTCCTCTGCACGCGACCAAACCATCGCAACCTTGCTTCTCTTACTTAATCATCATGTAATGAATTGCGTAAATTGCAGCGAGATAACACCCATTTTTTGCAAATATTAACCTTTTTAAAATACACGATACATTACGAGTTTCAGACATATATACACAAGAACAATAATACAAAATGACTGCCCTAAACTCCCGATTAGCGAATCCTAACCATGGACAAGAATCAGCAGTTTAGAAATAATGTTTTTGTAACCTGACAATTATTTTTTACCCTATCCCTAACAGCCCTATTTAAACAATCTATAGCATGTGGTGTAAAGTGCATTAGGGCTTAAGGCCACATTATACTTCTCCGACTGCGTATGCGTTATCCGTCTGCGTCACCACGTAGACCACTCGAGCCTTCATACTTCTGCGTCGTGGTGGATAGGCGCTGCAATTTCCCAGCCCGATCAGTAGGGGTCGCTGTGCAAGGTTGTTGGGCTTTTGGCTACAGTGAGCAATGGCGTCCGAGGGAGAAAGACTGTTGTTGCGGCCGTTTGTCACTTTTCTGGGTGACGGAACGCAATTTTAAGATCATTTGAGGCGAGAAATTGGCCATTTAGAGTCTAAACATGTGCTGTGGGTGTTAAGATATGACGTATTTATAGTTCGACAGCGACGAAGTCGGCGGTCTTCAGCTCCGCCCTCTTTTGGACGCTCGCTGCTCACTGTGAGCCGGCAAAGAGCAGCTTCGCTCGGCCTGTCCTGAGGAACAATCGCAGCTCTTGCCGTCTCCGTTGTCCCTTGACGGAGTGACGGACACTTAAAAAATATTCCGTGCACCCGGAGACGACGCAGAGGCTCTTCGACAGGCTCTGCGTCGACGCAGAGCACTTTACGCAGGAGTATAAATTGGGCTTGAGTCCAACTCCAATTTTGCCAGTTACTCAGCATGTACTGTAATCTTGGTGCAAATTAAGGGCGCAAGGTGCAATTTAGTGTTGTAAGTGTGTTTTTTTTAAAAGCCGGGTATGTCTGTGTCCGGCACAAAGCTATTTGAATAGTGAATACAGGAGTGAACGGTTCTCTGCAGAGGAGACAGAACCTGCCCTAGTGACAGGATGGAGAAATTAAAAATAAATAAATAGATGAAGCAGAATAAAAACCAATCAGAGCTGAAAAAGAAACAAAAGAAGAGACAGAACCACAGCAGCGGCTTCCTGTAACCTTGTCATGTCTGAAGGATGCGTCTGTGGCCTTTTATGCGCTAATGGACATGGTGGTCCTTGGTCTCCACTGTCCAACTTCCGCTGAAGCTGTGTGTGTATTGTGGACCCGTCATCTAATGCACCGTTCAAATAAACTGCGGCGTGGACTTAAGACCGCAGGTTTTTGTTTGTTTGTCTTTCTGATGCCTCAACAATGCACTCGCACACACGGGGGTGCACTGGGAAAACGTGGGGGGGATGTAAAACATTTGATGTGCGAGCATGTGGCTACATCGATATGACACCTGCTGGATGTGACATCATATGACCGAGGGAAAGGAAAAAATCAATCCCAGAGGTGAGCAACAGATCGAGGTCTAATTAACTGCAGTGTGAAGACCAACGTCACCTGGATGTAACCTCCAGAGCGGCTGCAGCCCGGGAGGAAATCTCAACATTTGTTTCAAAAAAAGAAACTAATCTGCATTTTAATTAAACGGCTCCCCCCTCTGGAGGACTCGCACTGATCGATGGGACAACGACGACGACGACAGCAGCAACAACAACATGTCGTCCAGCTGAAAGCTCTCTGCAGCGTCTGAAGCTTTAATTCGTGTTAGAATATCTGACTGGGGAATGAGAATTAACAAACACACACAGATTCTTTCTGAGCAGCAGCAGCAGCAGCAGCAGACACGCTCACAGAAAACATTCGGGACGCGGGGAAGATTTTAGCCACTTAACAAAATCTACACCAACAGCTACAGCGGCTTTCACGGAAATGTGCTGCAACATCTCACTTTTCATTCACGCCTTAACTGACTGATGTCTCAACGTGTGTCTCCTGCCCGTGAACTGTGGAGCTTTTCTTTGGACGTAGAAGTCTGACCTATCTTTTAGCATGAGCTGTGCACTAGAGCTGCAACTAACGATTATTTTCGTAATCGATTAATTTCTCGATTAATCGATGAATCGTTTGGTCCATAAAATGTCAGAACATGTTAAAAAAACGTTGATCAGTGTTCGTCAAACCTGGAAATGACGATGTTCTCGAATGTCTTGTTTTGTCCACAAACCAAAATGATTCCGTTTTAACGATTTCTTTGTTTATGTGGAGCAAAGAAACTAAGAAAATATTCACATTTAAGAAGCTAAAACGATCAGAAATCTCGTTTTAATCATGAAAAAAGCTTCAAACCGATTATCGATTATCAAAATAGTTGATGATTAATTTAGCAATTGATTAATAATCGATTCATCGTGAATTAATCGTTTCCGCTCCACTGTGCACATTTCACAGCAACGACAGTCAAGTCAACTTCATTTCTAGAGCACATTGACCAAAGTGCTTATAAAATCAATAACAATAGAAGTAAAAAATAGTCAAATAGTGACATAATAGAATGGTAAAAACTACACAGAGATATCCGGGTTGACTATATTTTATCTTGAAGTGAAGGCCAAAGAGAAGAGGTGGGTCTTTAAAAGAGATTTAAAATGTTCATTGGTGAGGGCAGACAGTAACTCATTCCAAAGTTTAGGGGCAGCTACAGCAACAAGGCCCGATCACCCTGGGTTTTTGGCATCTAAAATATCATAAAGCAGCCTGTTATAGGCCACGTGCACATGTTTAAAGGTGACATAGAGTGGTCCTGTTGCACATAAATGTTAGTTATGGAGGTCTACTTACATATATTAAGTTGTTTTTATGGTCAAAAACCTCCTAGTTGCTGTAAACGAGCCGATAGAAATCTCTGTTTTTTCTGACGCTGTTTTTCTGCTGCGAGATTTCAGAGTGAACTTTCACCCCCAGAAGACAGAGTCTTGGGATTGGCCAGTACTATCCAGCTCATCCGTTCTCAGAAGCGCAGCGCCCCCCTCTGGAACGGTGGATGCACTGCTCCTCATTATCAAAACATTGTTTTAACAGTGTCTAAAAATAGCTTCTTCACGACTCCCCGCCTCAGTCCCTTTGATGACTTTGACCCGGAGTCAGACCCAGAGTCACATAACACCTCCACAACGGACGTTATTCTTCTTCTGCGGTTCAATGTACGCAACCGGATGTGCCCGGACTAGTGCCCGGAGCAGGACGATCGGTTGTTCAGGAGAACCGCTGTTTACGTAACTATTACGGGATTTTCAGTGATCTCGTTGAGCCCCGAGATTACAATAAAACACAACGTTCTCAGCAATGGCTGAACTGTTTGTTTCGAACCGTCAGGGCTTCATAAACAAGGTAATGACGCAGATACACACCAAAAAAACAGCGTTAATAGGAACTTCCGGTCTAGTTCCGCTTTAAGTGTCTGAATTTCTTTCTTCTTTCAACAAAGCCTTATTATTATGAAATATCTGTAAAAAAAAAAAATAGTAGAAGGTCACTGATCCACTCTTTGTAGAGCAGTGACAACCATCACACAGGTTTACAACATGTTGCATCAAACTCTCAAAAAAAACAACTGACAAAAAAAAAACACATTTCATTGATTCGATGCCGTCGTCGTTCATCACCGCTGACTAAATGTAAATTGCGGACAAGGAGCCGCCGAGCAAAACAAGTCGAAATTAAAAACGATCTAATAAATACCAGGAGTTAAAAGCTTAACGGCTCAAAACGACAGGAAAAAAAAAAAAGTGTACTCTGTGGCATTAAAATTCTGCCGCTGCTGAGTAAATGAGCTGCCGGCTCCTGTGGCGCACGTGCCGCTCGTTGTTTTTGCAGGAAATGACCCGTTTGTCATCGCGAGCCGCTTGTTATGAACGTTGCTGTTTCCCACAGTGACAGGCGGAGTGACACAAGGGGAGACGAGTGAGCTTCACCCCTCACACTCTTGTTTTTAGGTCACTGCTGCCTGTTCCAGAGACAGACAGAGGTCCAAACAAACAAACAAACAAACAAACAAACAAACAACAACCAGAATGCAAATGCAGATCTTTCGCATTTTCATATTTGCGTCCATGTCCGTGTCTTTATAACTGAATTATAATGGAGTCCAGCTCCTGTTGATTAGAGCTGAAACGATTAATCGATGAATTGATTATTAATCCATTACTAAATTAATCGCCCACTATTTTGATAATCGATAATCGGTTTGAAGCTTTTTTCATCAGTAAAACCAGATTTCTGATTGTTTTAGCTTCTTAAATGTGAATATTTTCTTGGTTTCTTTGCTCCACATAACAAAGAAATCATTAAAACTGAATCATTTTGGTTTGTGGACAAAACAAGACTTCCGAGAACATCATAATTTCCAGCTTTGACACACACGATCAATGTTTTTTTAACATTTTATGACATTTTATGGACCAACCGATTCATCGATTAATCGAGAAAATAATCGACAGATTAATCGATTACAAAAATAATCGTTAGTTGCAGCTCTACTGTTGATTACTATTTTTTTCTTTCAAAGCCATCCATTTCCTACCACTTTATCCTTCGCAGGAGGGACACGGGAGGTGCTGTGCCAATTTCAGCTGACATAGGGCGATGGGCGGGGTCATCTCAGGACAACATAGAGACAAACCACCATCCAATTTTTCTAATCCTCCACACACGGGGAGAACATGCACAACAACTCCATGCAGAAAGGCCCTTGTTCCGACCATGCAGGTCACAAATCCTGGTCATCTGGCTACAACGGCAAGAGTGCTAACTATGACACCAACATCAATTATGTTGAAAGAGTGAAAGAGGCGACATTTCTCAAATTCGGAGGATCCAAACTGGCCAACTTCCAGCATCTACCGTTTTATCCTCCACCGGAGGGTGGCGGTGGGTGCTGTGCCTGTCTCAGCTGATATAGGTGATAGGCGGGGTGCACCCTGGACAGTTAGCCAGTCCAATCGCAGGGACTCGTATAGAGACAAACACACTCTCACACCTACGGTCAATTTAGAGTGACCAATTCGCCTAATCCCCATATCGCATGTTTTTGGACTATGGGAGGAAGCCGGAGAACCTGGAGAAAACCCACGCACACACACGGGGAGAACATGCAAACTCCCTGCAGAAAGACCCTTGTTCTGAAGTTGCTCCAACTGGGGCTCGAACCCCAGGAACCCGGGTCTTCTTGCTGCAAAAGGGCAAGAGCGCTAACCACGACACCGACATCAATCGTATCTCGAGAGTGAAAGAGGTGACATTCCTCAAATTCTGAGGATCCGAACTGACCGACAGAAAACGTAACGTCTGTTTGAAAACTGCTTCTTTCTTCCCTGTAGTTTTCATAGAAACCTCCGCATCACAAATTCAAAACGGCATATCTCCATCCAGACAAAAGCTGCTCCGCCTCATTACATCCTCCAGTGTTTGATCGCATCGCCGCACCTGTAACTGTTGTTTGTTTCATCACCGTGGGCTCCATCGTTGGTTACTCGCTTCTGCAAAGTCAACAGCACAGTAATGTAAAGAGGGATGGAAATACCACCAGTGTGTGTTTGTGTGTGTGTGTA
The DNA here is from genome assembly GCF_963457635.1 of Microchirus variegatus. Lineage (NCBI taxonomy): Eukaryota > Metazoa > Chordata > Actinopteri > Pleuronectiformes > Soleidae > Microchirus > Microchirus variegatus. The sequence continues at coordinate 34,852,671 of NC_139804.1, forward strand.
TGTTTGATGAACAGCGCCGTGAGACTATCACCAGCTCCATTAAAAATACATCAAGGCGACTCTTAGCACTTCTGGGTGATTGTATCGATTTCCCGGCTCTGACTAATATCTGATGGTATTAATGCTGGTTAAATATTGATGAGAGCTATCACTTTACATACCTGAGGAGCTGTGTGGATACACACTTACTGAGGTTACTTACCGGTATTCAGAGTTTATGAGAAATATTGATGTATTTTCATTCAAGCGAGAGAATGAGACAATACCGTTGTATTGATATAGTTTGTGTTGCGTTAATAACACAAGTTTAGCTGAAATATATCGATATACCTTGAGGTCCATGCTTAACAATGAGGATGCAACAGCACACACACACACACACACACACACACACACACACACACACACACACACACACACACACACACACACACACACACACACACACACTCACGAGCCTTATACACATCACATTCTACAGACTGAAGAAAACATCGTCGTTTCTCACAGATCTGCACAAATATCACACAGTAATCACTTTTAAATATGTTATTCGAATGAATATTAGAATAATTATGGAAACGTTACCATTCCCTCTCACATCAAAACCACAATTTCAGTCAAAATAATCTAAATTAGATACTTACATAACATTGTTCAGCCCCGATCTTTACCCTAAACCCAATTCTAACCCTAAAACCAAGTCTAAAAGCCACTTTAAAGGGGAAGTAAGTAGTTTATAGTGACATCTAGAGGAGAGGCTGAAATTTACAACAAAGACCTGCTGCTCTGCTCACCCCCTCCCTTCCCTGAGCGCTACGGTATCCGCAGCTGGTCAAATGTCGTCCTCGTCGTCTTTCTCCGTGTCAGCAGATGAGGTTCGTGAGGCGAGGGAGAGGGCGGAGCTACCGCGGCCGTAGCAGACGAAGCGGAGAGAGAGGAGGCGGGACTTCAGCTACAAGTAAAGAGACGCTTGATTTGTTCTCTCGCGTTTGTCCTTACAGGCTCCGGTAGAAACATGGCGTCTCGCTGCTAACAGTGGCTATGCAACCGCGGCCTGCGACCATGTTATTTTAAATGACTTTTTGAAACACTACGAAAATGAAACAAAGAATATTATACAGCGACTAGACAATGCAGGAGCACATAATATGTATAAAAAAGTGGATTTTGGGTTATATAAACCCATAAATACTACACAGTGTACCTTTAAGGGATGATAAAATGCGAGGACCACCCAAAATGTCCTCCCTTTTCCAAAATGTCCTCACTCCCTATGGTCCTCGCAAATGACTCTTTCACACGACCCCCACAAAACATCCATCCATCATCTACCGCTTTATCCTCCACCAGAGGGTCGCGGGAGGTGCTGTGCCAATCTCAGCTGACATAGGGCGATAGGCGGGGTACACCCTGGACAGTTCACCAGTCCATCACAGGGCCACATATAGAGACACACAACCATTCACTCTCACTCTCACACCTACGGTCAATTTAGAGTGACCAATTCACCTAATCCCCATATCGCATGTTTTTGGACTGTGGGAGGAAACCGGAGAACCCGGAGGAAACCCACGCACACACACGGGGAGAACATGCAAACTCCTTGCAGAAAGGCCCTTGTTCCGAAGTTGTTCCAAACGGGGCTCGAACCCAGGAACCCGCGTCTTCTTGCTGCAAAAGGCAAGAGTGAAAGTATTCCTGGATCTAATGACTCTGCAGGCGTCTTTATCAATCTGGTCTTCAGCAACTCCAGCAACATTTGGCGAAGACGGAAAAAAATAATCTATCTATTACTTTATAGATACATATCAATATTTCAGCTTCACTGCAAGACACAGAGTCACATCACCTCCCAAAAAAAACTACTTTACATCTCATAAGAAGCACATCATATTAAACTAAAATGTGTCGAAAATCGAATTTCCTTCAAAGTTAAGTGTTCGTGCCGCAACGATTCTCCAGCAGGAGTTAGAATCCCGCGACCTCTCTCTTATCCAGGCATGTCTGTGGCGCTGAGGCGTCTGAATGGATCCTGGGTTATATTCTCCGTGTCGGCCACAGACTCTCACAGACATTCATCATCTCGCTATCGCCGCACATAAACTCTAACGGACACTCGTCGCGGCTCGAGAGGAAATCCACCGCAGCGACGGTGTCGTCTCTGCATCAGGTGACGTTGTCGGCGTCCTGATTACATTTGTCTTTTTCTTTTTTTAGGAACCATTTATCAACGTCCATCCGTTGTTTACCGCTCTGTTCTGGAGCTGGAGCCGATCCCAGTTGACATAGGGCAATAAAGCAGAGCCGACTATACGGAGACAAACGATTATTCACTCTCACAGAGTCCAATTAACCTAATCCCCGATGTTTTTGACTGTGGGGGCGGAAGAAGCTATAGCTCCACACAGGAAGTTGAACTGGGACCTGAACCGGTGACCTTCTCGCTGTGAGGAAACAATGCTCGTCACTGCACCACCAACATGCCACGACCCACCCCCCCCAATTTCCCAGCAGCTAAAATTAAATTCAGTTTCTCACCCGACAACCATCTCTGTTCTGACTGAACTGAAGTGCCTCACACCTGGCTGTCTTATCCTGTGAAAGCGAGCAGCTGTGCTCAGGGATATAGTGACACTAAGCACATTCTCTTCATTAGACAGCAACCAGACAACTGGAATCAGGAGTCTGTGTGTGTGTGTGTGTGTGCACACGTGTGTTTTTGTAATCTACTGCGACATCTCGTCAGCGGGACGAGTCGTTGTCACAAACATGTTTCAGTGTCTATTTTCATACACAGCAGCAGCAGCAGCAGCAGCAGCAGCAGCAGCAGCATGCTAAGTATCCAGGAGAGGAACCGTCTGCTCCATCCGTGTTGTCAAGCGTGTGTTTGTTTGTTCGGAGCAACAATTTGAGCCAAATATGCGTCAACAGAAGGGATTAATTGAGCTATGATTGTGTGACACTGAAAAATAAGTAGCGCTGGGCACTCGGTTAACGCACGTTAACGCATGACGCGTGTCTCCATGACGACTGACCCGGGAAAAGATGTCATGTTTTTACGTGCCGCGACATCAGAGTCCAGGCACCATTTACCAGGTAGCTCCGTTAGCTGCATTAGCTTGTGTAGCGCCGTTAGCGCGCCTACAGTCGAACTGGAGCTGCGTATGGGTGCCTTTGTTTTTAACTCTTTAAGGTACACACCAAGAAAAAAGCAAAGGAAAAAATATTTATTTGCATTTTTTATTATTTTATTTTATTTACTTATGATAACAATAACGACATATATATATATAATTATTTTTTTTAAAATTAAAAATAAATTAAAATCAGATACAGACCTCTACCAAACGGTTGAGACGTCTGTTCATAATAAACCTTGTTTGCATAATTCATTAAGTACAAACATTCAGAACAAGTGACATTAAGTGTTGGTGAGTTCAGCTTGATGCACTTTTTCAATGAGATATAGTGACTTAAAGTGTGGTCGACCAAATGGTTGAGTAGCACCTTAAAGGGTTAAAGTTTAGCGTTACTTTAGAGACTCATTTTAACAATCCGGATTCACGTAAACACGAAGTCGCGCATGTCTTTTTCCAGTCAGTCGTCATGGAAACGTGCGTTAACGCGCCCAGCACTACAAATAATAACTTATATTTCGTATTCCATCACACTGCAGGGCACAAAAAAAGAAGAATGTCTTTGAAAATCTCAAAATAACAACTTCCACCATCGTCAGCTGATCATCAGCTGCTCATTTTTCATGTGTATAGATGAACCTATGCACAAAGAGCTTCTTCACAAACAGCACATTAATGGCTGAAGTGCAGAAGTAAACAGTTTTATCATTTAGTTGATAAATGATTTTGGAAAAAAATATATAAATATCTTCTGCTTTTTTTAGTTTCTTTAGTTTCTACACTTTTGGAAAATAAAAGTGCTAAGTAGAACCATATAATGTTCTTCGTCTTGTCCTCATTTCAGGTAGAACCTTTACCTGGAACCCTTAAGCCCAATTTATACTCCTGCGTAAAGTGCAGTAGCTACGCAGAGTCCTCTGCGTCGACGCAGAACCTGTCGAAGAGCCTCTACGTCGTCTCCGGCTGCACGGAATATTTTTTAAGTGTCCGTCACTCCGTCAAGGGACAACGGAGACGGCAAGAGCTGCGATTGGTCCTCAGGACAGGCCGAGCGAAGCTGCTCTGTGCCGGCTCACAGTGAGCAGCGAGCGTCCACAGAGGGCGGAGCTGAACACCGCCGACTTCGTCGCTGCCAAACTATAAATACGTCATATCTTAACACACACAGCACATGTTTAGACTCTAAATGGCCAATTTCTCGCCTCAAATTACCTTAAAACTGCGTTCCGGGACACAGAAAAGTGAGAAACAGCCACTGTTTCAACAACAACAGTCTTTCTCCCTCGGACGCCATTGCTCACTGTAGCCAAAAGCACAACAACCTTGCGCAGCGACCCCTACTGATCGGGCGGGAAATTGCAGCGCCTGTCCGTCACCACGACGCAGAAGTATAAAGGCTCGAGTGGTCTACGTGGTGACGCAGACGGATAACGCATTACGCAGTCGGAGAAGTATAATGTGGCCTTTAGTGTCACCAAGAACCCTTTTAAAAGCATTTATTCAGGGTTTTTAAAGGGTTCTCTGGATCAAAATGGTTCTTACTGGAACCATTAGTGATACCAAGAAAACCTTGAAAAAGGGTTTTTCAGAAGCAAATGGTTCCAGGTAGAACCTCAGCCCTTGTAGGAGGACACTTTTGGAACCCTTATTTCTAAGAGTGTACAACACGCACAGGATTTTCATTATTTCCATTTACTTTATGATGAAAGATTATTGTGGAATCATTGATCAATAATTACAAATACGCCCGCGCTATATGTTGTCCATACTTTAACCAACATTTGACTTAAAAAGAAAAAAACCCCAAAACGTTTCTTTATCGCAACCCAACAAAAATCTGGCCATTTTTTTTTGTCCCCAGGACAGACTGAATGTAAGCGATGCTCCCCAGTTTAATGATTTTTCAGTTAATGAGATTTTTCCCCACCAAAGTCGATATACATTACAGCACAACTCTCCATTTGTCCACTAAAACTTATAGCCGCGTTCGTTTCATCCAGAGCTATTTAGGTTTGTTGCTTTTAATTGATCATTCTGCAGCCAATTTGGAGCTGCTGACTTTGGTAGTTAATTTTAAAAGTAATTTCAGAGTGTTGTGCTTAGCTGTTCATCTCTGAAGCAATTTAGGGCCAGTGATGGTCAAATCTATTTAGAGACGCCACGGACCGACCGAGTGGAAAAGAGAAAACAGGAACTGTATCCGAGACGGGAGTAAGGATTGGAAAATAGAAGAAGAGGAAGGTGAAAATACGCCACATTGTAAAACGGTGTGTGGGCAGAGTCAGCGTGCGATTATTATGTATGTACGACGCAATGAAAATCTACATGTTGTGAAGTCAAGTCAAATATAACCTTTAATCACACTCTGAAATCGCCCACATCTTCGCTTCAAGGTTTCTGTGCTCGTTTGTGTTTCTGCTTCGAGGAAGAAGTGGAAAATAAAAATAATTCAAATCAGACAAATATCCAATAAGGTCACTCTTCTGACCTCAGCAGCAGCAGCAGCAGCAGCGACAAAACGAAACCGTAGCCGGTTCCACTTTGTAAAACACTAATTCCCTGCACCTATCGATTTCACATCGCGGCTAAACAGCAGTTGCTGATCCAACGCTGCATCCATCAGTACCATTCAAATGTGTTTGCTTTGTGACTTTTGCCTTTTTGCAATCCTTGGTTCACGTTCACCCGAGTGACACAAACTATATTGCCAAATGAGGCGGCGGTGGAGCGGCATAATGCACAGTCCTCCCATTATATAGTGGGCAGGTAACAAATACATGGACTGTGATATGACTGCTAATGGATTTGAATTTGAACCTTTTAATTGCACTGCGCCCCCTCATGAATACTTTAGCAAGTATATGGCTCCTGTTGCCGACACACAGCCTCTAAGTATATAGAGTCCCATATATATATACATATACATATACGCACAGTCCGCATCGAGGTTGTTAATAATTAAACTGTATAAAGTGTGTTTGACAGCGTCATTAAAGCAGTTTGGTGGGTGTGTGATTATACAACGGTGGCTGGAGGCGACACAGGAGGGAAGCGAGAACGCAGGAGACGTAAAGATACGGATTCCATACCGTCTCCCATAATCTGCCCGCCGCTGTGACTTAAGTGTGTGGCACATAATCGCTTTATTTAGCATCACTGTGTCTGCACAAAGATGCACTTAAGTGCATTTCATCGGCACGAGGAGAACGGTGGGAGTTCAGGGAAAAGTCACGGCTCGGACGTGAAGATTCTTACTTTGATATATATTATACCGCACGTGCTTTTGTCACGTCGTATACAACCCTGCTCCTTTATTTAAAAGCGTTTCATGGAAAGCGTTGCCACGTGTGCCGGGGAATAAAGTGTTTTTTTCCGCACACGGACTCGTTGAAGCGTAAAGCGCCGATGCGCCACATTACGGTGTGTAATTAACGAGATGCGAAAGAAACATGTTCAGAGGTCAGACGCCGAGACGCACACTGCTGTACGACAGTGCGGAGAAGTTTGCGATAATTACATTAAGGCTTTCATCCACACGGAGGTAACCAAACCGGACAGACTTAGACTTTCAACAAACCGTTTTTTTTTTTTTTTCCCCTCTCTCTTTAGGCCTCTTCCGCTCTAGGGGTCGCCACAGCGGGTGATCCGTATATTTCGAAAAAAATAGCTCATCTCCTGGCTTTCTAAAATCTACACATTTGTCTCATTCAGTGTTAACTGCTCTATTAATAAGCAAATATTTGAATCAATCACAAAAAAAACAGATAACAAGAGGAAACAGCCATTAGTAGACAGTGAATAATGTGCTTCTCTGTTCCGATGACCAGCTCTGTCTTCGCTTCTTTAACTAAGTACTAGCTTGTAAATTATTGATAGTTTAATTAATAAATTAAGGCTCTAAAGCACACGTGTCAAACTCAAGGCCCGGGGGCCAGATGTGGCCCGCCACGTCATTTTATGTGGCCCCGCGAGTGATTAATTGGTCTTAATAATCTGCGTTAAAATAGGTCTGTGCTGCTTTAAGGCGTGCGTTGACCATAAACTGCATTTCCCACAATGCATGGTGGTTGTTTTACCCGCAAAGTGACGGCATCCTGCCACTAGATTGCAGTGTATCATTGTATATGCATCATGCGACAAGTCAAATTGAATAAGTAATAAATACAGAAAGTTATTTAGCAATATGTTATTTAATAGTTACCATTATTTTACATTATATTTGGTTACATTTATTCTGTATGACAGTAACATCTGGCCCTTTGAGGGTAACCGTTATGCTTGATGTTGCCCTCAGTGAAAGTGAGTTTGACACCCCTGCTCTAAAGTGAACAGCCACTGCAGTATACAACTACTTTATGCCTCCTCATGGTGGCGCTGCTCAAATGAATGAGGGGAAACTTGGGCAGAAGTTAACTGGCCAAAGAAGAGGGAGTTTACAGTGGGATAATGGCGGAGAAAGCTACGTTAAAAGAGATGACCCATCCACATTTAATACATAGACTTTATGCAATTTGTTGTTGTAATAAATAGAGAAATTTGTGCACTTTTAACGTTTCGTTTTCTAGACAAATATCGTGAAGCGCCATATCTTGCAATATATCGATTATCACATGTATTGTGATCATATTGGTATCATGTATTACGTATTGTGTACGTATCACATTGTAAGTTTGAGCTGTAATTCCCGTCTTAACGTAGAAAGCTAATAATGTGTTGGAAAGCTAATAATGTGTTAGAAAGCTAATAATGTGTTGGAAAGCTAATAATGTGTTGGAAAGCTAATAATGTGTTGGAAAGCTAATAATGTGTTAGAAAGCTAATAATGTGTTGGAAAGCTAATAATGTGTTGCTAATCTCTGTTAAACATTGGTCACGATCACTAGCTCTTAGCTTGTGTATCTAATAGTGCATTGCAAAGGTTAGATAAACCTTGTAAAGCTATTAACGTGTTGTTTGTGTTATCGCTGCCTTAGCTCGCTTAGCTAGCTTAGCTTTATGCCGCTAATTGGAAACACCCGTCTTCCTCTCTGATACGGCTGAAGATAACGAGGGCTAAAAGAGACACGAGCTGTTAAGGAATGTTGTCAGTTAGTGCTCAAAGTTGATTTCCAGGGTTTTTGTTGGTATTTACAGAGATAAAAACGGTAATAGGCCTGAGAGAATAGAAACATACAACAGTGACAGATAGTGAGATAGATAGAAGAAGAAGAAGAAGAAGAAGAAGAAGAAGAGAGGGAGAGAAGCATATTGAACTGATTGTTATTGTTGTTCCAGCTGAGCTACTATTGATTGTTCTTCCAGGCAGTGACATTGATACGCTGCACAGGCTGACCTATTGTTCTCTTTCACACACACACACACACATAGAGAAAGAGAGGGAGGAATCACATGCATGTGCTAGTACATAATTAAACATAAACACTACAAACAAACTGCAAATTAGCTGCAGATAGGATTAAAATAGACATACATTTACAAACTCTACATTGCATTGTCTATGGCCTGAAACTCCTTTACACAGCAATGGGTTGTTTTGTGTCCCAGTAATGACCTACACTGTGATTATCTTGGGTATTCTGAGCTGCTATTCCAGATCAAACATGGAAACCTCCGTGTGGAATATCCTGCAGTTAGACACAATTTTATCCGTAGTACAGACTAAATCATTAATAAATAACATATTGCATGTACTTCTCACCGTGAGTCTGCTTGTGTCATTGTGTAACATGACAAATTTTGGAGCAAAACATTTTTTTTTTTTTTTAATTCTAACGACATAGTATAGTATGACGTTTTTGTCCAGTTTTTTGAACGACATAGTATAGTATGACATTTTTGTCAAATTCTGGACCAAAATTTTGTTTCTTTTTAAATTGACAAATTTTGGACAACGTAGTATTGTATGATGTTTTAGTCAAATTTTGGACCAAAATTTTTTTTTTTTTTTTATTGACAAATTTTGGATGACATAGTATTGTATGACATTTTTGTCAAATTCTGAACAACATAGTATAGTATTACTTTTTTGTCAAATTCTGGACCAACATTTAATTTTCAAATAAATTGTAACATTTTGGAGGACATAGTAAATAGGAAGTTTTTGTAAAATTTTGCACCATTTTTTTTTTTCAAAAAAAATGTGTCAAATTTTGGATGTCATAGTATAGTATGATGTTTTAGTCAAAATTTTGGAGCAAAAAAAACAAAAAACAAACATGTTAATGAGTTTACACAGGGAGGAGGCAGTGAAATGCAAATGCTAATTTTAGATTTTAGAGAATTCTAAGACTTCCTTTTTCCATGCAAACATTTTCAAACCTGTATATATAGGGCATCTGACCTGGCCGAGAGAATAGGCCACTGAGATCAAAACAAGGAAGCCCCTCACCATGCACAGTGGGTTCCACCCTAAGTCTAACACCCTGAGGTTATACACTAAGCAAAAGGAAAGAGGCCAAGGACTACCAAGTGTCAAAGCCACTATCCAGGATGAAACCACGAACATTCAAGAACACATCAAGAAGATGACCCCCTGTGATGAACCTGTGAACGCCTCAGGCATCTGAAACCCAACAGAGAGGCAGACAAAAGAGAAAAAATGGAAGGATAAGGCCCTACATGGCATGTTCCACCATCATATTGAGGAAGTAGCTGGAGAAGACTGGACCTAAAGACAGCATATAGGTATTATTCATGGCCACACAGGTGCAGGCTCTAAGCACTAGATCAGAAGAGCCTGGGGTCCATCACACCAGGCAGGTGTTGGCTGTGTAAAGATGCCCCTGACATGGTGCAGCACATCACAGCAGGGTGTCAGATGCAGGCTGGGAAGGTGAGCGTGGAACACCACTAGTGGGTGGAATAGTGCACAGAAAAATAATGTGTGAAAAGTATGGACTGGAGGTCCCAGGGGTCAACATGGAAGATGGAAGTTGAGAATAAAGGCCACATTATACTTCTCCGACTGCGTAATGCGTTATCCGTCTGCGTCACCACGTAGACCACTCGAGCCTTTATACTTCTGCGTCGTGGTGACGGATAGGCGCTGCAATTTCCCGCCCGATCAGTAGGGGTCGCTGCGCAAGGTTGTTGTGCTTTTGGCTACAGTGAGCAATGGCGTCCGAGGGCGAAAGACTGTTGTTGTTGAAACAGTGGCCGTTTGTCACTTTTCTGTGTCCCGGAACGCAGTTTTAAGATAATTTGAGGCAAGAAATTGGCCATTTAGAGTCTAAACATGTGCCATGTGCAAGATATGACGTATTTATAGTTTGGCAGCGACGAAGTCGGTGGGGATCAGCTCCGCCTCTGTGGACGCTCGGTGCTCACTGTGAGCCGGCACAGAGCAGCTTCGCTCGGCCTGTCCTGAGGACCAATCGCAGCTCTTGCCGTCTCCGTTGTCCCTTGACGGAGTGACGGACACTTAAAATAATATTCCGTGCACCTGGAGACGACGCAGAGGCTCTTCGACAGGTTCTGCGTCGACGCAGAGGACTCTGCGTAACCTACGCAGAGCACTTTACGCAGGAGTATAAATTGGGCTTTACAGAGGTAAGATCTTACGGGACCTTCAGATCCAGCAGGACAAACTGGTGGTGACTATAAACAGCCAAAGAGGGACGTGGTGATAGATGTGGCAATCCCAAGCAACGGCAACATCAAGAAGAAGAAGAAGAAACAAGAGAAGCTTGTGGGACACCAAGAGCTGAAAGAGGAGCTAGAGAAGACGTGGGGAGTTAACACAACCACGGTCCCAGTAGTGACAGGAACAGGAGCTGTAATCCCCAAACTGGCAGAGTGGCTCCAGCAGATTCCAGGGAACGACATCTGAGATCTCTGTGCAGCTAAGACACTTCACAGAACCCTCGGGCTCTCAAAAAGTTCAGGCTCTGTGAACTTAAACCTCAGGATCCAGCAAATCCACCAACACACAAGAGAAGCATCTCAGTAAAGTGATCTAAACGGGAAACTCTGTATTAATATTCACTGGCTGTGCTGTGCTGTGAGAGACAGAGTGAGACCCGAGGGCCTTATTGAAAAAAATATTGAGAACTTTCAAAAAAAAGCAACACTCTCGGTCTATCGCTGAAAGAGGGAAATATAGAACAGGATGATTGCAAGAGATAAAAGGAGAAGCCGCGGACAGAGATAAAAGATAGATTTTTCTAAATTAACCATATCAGACAGAGCTCAACAATTTGAGTCATTTTTTTTTTTCCTGTTTGTCTTCAGGGCAAAAGAACCAAAGCAACAGAGATTGAATCTGACCTTTTGTGGTCTACATGGTGAGTCATTTGCATGTCAGAGAGAGAGAGAAGCATGAATAACTCTGACCTCTGCACTTTGGACTCACATTAGACTCTTGTACGATGCAGCAGAGTTTTATTTTAAAGCTCAGGAGGTCAAAAGCCTCTTTTCTTTTAATAGTGTCCTACTTCGTTTTCAAAGAGATCCAAATGTTCACCTGCAGGAGCTGCTCATTTTATGACCACCTTTTGCGTCACACATCTTTTCAAATTAAAACCTTCGAGTGCCATTTACAGATGATATTAACATGTATAATAGATATATTTCCTATTGTTCTCCTCTGTAAAGGAAAGGTAACAAGAGCCCATAAAGCAGCATCACTGCAGTTGGGTCTTTGAACTACTTACTCTTTATTCTTCTTCGAACACCACATTGACTTCCATTCATTTGGATCAATTAACAATGCATCATCCTTAAAGGTGCATTATGTAAATCTAAAGCAACTGGCCATAAAATAAACCTAATATGTCGCAGAGACTCAGGAATAATGTTCATATAACAAACTGAACTCACCAACAACAACAGAACAGCCAAAATATTTGCATAAAATATGAAATCATGTTTTGGCGTCATGTGGCGCCACCTACCGCCGTCTACCAATCATTGCAGTCAGTAGAGTCTCGGCTGCCGAGCAACCACGGGTTGCCAGTTACGTCAGAAAACGAAACCTAAAAGACCTCGGTATTTTGAATTTGAATGTAGTAACCGTTTTTGGCCACATTCTTACATATGGCACATTTAACCTTAAACAACCAGTTAATATCTAACCCCTAAACTTTACCTATAATCACAATTCAAATCTTCACCCCAAACTTAACCATCCATCCATTATCTACCGCTTTAACCTCCACCGGAGGGTCACGTGGGTTCTGTGCCCATCTCAGCTGACATAGGGCGATAGGCGGGGTAGACCCGGGACAGTTTGCAAACTTAACCAATTTGTCAGATTAGGACCTGGTTCCGGTCTCCATGAGGATTACTGGTCCGATGTAAAGGTTCAACAAACAAAACTCTATCTGAGTAAAATACAAAGGTTCCCCCCTTTTAGTTGTTTCTATAAACCTAAATAAATGTTGAATGTGGTGATAGGTGCAGTGATTTATTAGACAAAAGCCCAGACAAGGATCTGAGTCGGGACTGGTTGTAGTTTGAAGTCTTGATTTAACTTGGAACTTGACCTCAGAATTGTTGAGCTTATTTTCATCTCAAGGACAGGACTTTCAGAACAAGCTTGCAAACAACACTTTATCAAACAAGTCGACTTTTGAACAAGGGCGCTGCTGGATGTGAGTATAGAGTAAGGAGCCAAGATTATCACTACAAAAGCCAAAGATCAACACCGTGCAAACAGGACAACTTCAGAGAGTCTCCTTCTACTGCTAGAAAGCCCCGAGGACCAAAATGTCCCGCCTGAACTATCGCAAATTCTTTTTTTCAGACATGAACTCTGGACAATGTCCATAGAATTGGGTCAGGGCATTCTGCAGACTTTACTGTTGGCATAATATGACAAACGTAGCAACAGCAGGACACTGTACACAACATTCAAGCAGGGGGCGGAGTCTGGATCAAGCAATCGAGAGGAAGGACGATCAGGATTCTCAGATCTACAGGGCCACATACAAGTTTACTGTTTGTGTCATATGTGCTTTAAAGATATAATATTTAATAACTCGGCATAAAACAAAAAAGACTAATGTAATATATCTTTTGACTAGTGTACTCACAAAGAAATACAAAGAAAAGAACAAAGAACACAAAGAAACAAAGAAATATGGCTTCCAAAAGCGTTCTTCTACAAGGGCTGGGGTTCTACCCGGAACCATTTGCTTCTACCAAGGGTTCTTGGTAACACTGATGGTTCCAGTAAGAACCATTTTAATCCAGAGAACCCTTTAAAACCCCTTTCCCGAATAAAGGGGTTTAAAAGGGTTCTTGGTAACACTAAGGGTTCCAGGTGGAACCTTTATAAAAAGGTTCTACCTGAAACCAAAAATGGTTCTCCTATGAGGACAAGATGAAGAACCTTAAATGGTTCTACGCGTAGAAAGATAACTATTCTTGCCTTCCATGCAAAGAAACTAAAACAAGCAGAAGATATTTATATATTTTTCTAAATCATTTATCAACTAAATGATAAAACTGTTTACTTCTGCACTTTAGCCATTAATATTTGTTTTTAAAGGGTTCTTCGTAACACTAATGGTTCCAGTAAGAACAATTTTGATCCAGAGAACCCTTTAAACCCCCTTTCCTGAATAAAGGGTTTTAAAAGGGTGCTTGGTAACACTAAGGGTTCCTTTATAAAAAAGGTTCTAACTGGAGACAAAAAGGGTTCTCCTATGTGAGTACGAGCCGAAGAACCTTATATGGTTCTACTTAGCACTTTTATTTCCAAGAGTGTAGAGCCACACTGGTCAATGCGAATAATTTCACGATAAAAGCCTCGTTGAAATAACATGAATGGGAACAGGAAACACCGGATTTGCTTCCTACTTTGAAAAGGGTACATGACACGTATGATTGTGTTTGTGACACATGATGCAACAGATGATTTGCTGTTCAGTGGAGCTGAGATCAAGCAGCTGTAGTGAGGTGTGCAACTGCGCTCTTCAGTCGTGAGTGGAGAGAGTGAGAGAGAGAGAGAGAGAGAGGGTGGAATCGGTTGGTCGATGTCATACTTTTAAAAAAAAAAGCAGAACATCGTATGATGGCGTAAGCTGTCCCATGGTTATTGCATTGATTTGGAGAGAGGGAGAGACTCTTAGCTGCAGATATTTCATACTTTATGTTGGAAAAAACAACCAAAGAACGAAGGATGGGGAAAAAACTTCTCCTATCTCTTTCACGCAGTAATTGTCTCATAATTATTATTCATCACAGACTCTTTTGATCGCGGAGCTAAGCTGATATTAATATTATCAGCTGCTGGAGCGAGAGAGAGAGAGAAGCAAGAAACAGAGAAGGAGGAAAGAGGGAAACAATCAAAGAATAACTGGAAATCAGAAGCCGCGCAGCTTGATAGGGAAAAAAAATTGCATATCTTCAAATCTACATATTAGATTTGAAAAAAGAAGGGGGGGGGGGGGAGATTAAAGAGAGAAGCAGCGATAGAGAAAATAAAGAAGGCTGTTAAAACTTATTTACATGAAGACTTTCTAAAAGTGGACTGCTGACGTCTGCTGTGCGTTACATAGATTCATCCACGTCCAATAAAACCTTCCACAGAGAAGAAGAGAATGTAAAAAGGTCATGTAAGAGATCCAAAGAATCGGATTTGTGAAAGAGAGGTTAAAGGTCACGGGCTTCCTGTTCCATTAGAGAACTCGGGTAGTGCCGATAGAGACTCCATATCCACCGTGCGGATGATAAATGGCTGCGATCGCGGGCACTAAATCATGCTAAAGAGACACTTTTAGAGTCAGATTCGCTCCCGCGGAGAGTGAAACGCAGCCCAGAGGAATTCACCGCCTCACTCTCCCGACGACGACGGGGCCGATGTATGTCAGCCGTGCGATCGCGTTTCCAGCTCGCTGCCGGGGCCGCCGCCGCCGCTGCGTCTCTCGAGACGTAAAAAAAGAAAACCCCTGGAGGACACTGGCAAACTGCGGTTTACTGTGTTTGATTTTTCAGCTCTGCACCTTGTGCGGAGTCACGGGCAACTTCATCTGCGTTTTGAGCAATAAAAGCGAGTCGCGGTTTCGGCAAAGAACACAGATGATCCTTACGTGATTAGAGTCTGCAGCTGGAGAATTTTTAAATTCACATTCCGCACATTTACAACAACCTACCACTTTCTATTCTCCCACAGTCAAAGTTGACCACCTGATGTTTTTTTTCCGAAGGAAAGAAAGTCAAGGAGATTGAGAAATATTTTCTTTCTCTTCATATTTAAACGCCCCAGCAGTAGGAAAAATGAACACAAAGATGTTTTCTTCCATCTTTTGTCCGTGCACAGACGCTCTGTCGCTGCAATCCTCTTACACTTCTACGTCTTGTACAGTGTGCGATGCAGAAATTCGCTCACGTTGCTGCAGCCGTCGTGAGTCACTTGAAATAAGTGAGGACAGGACATTTTATTTTGAAAAACGTGCGCGTAGAGCAGGGGTTTCCGCTAAAGAAATAAGGTGGCAAATGTGGGAAGGTGTGTCCGCACGGATGCTGAGACAATGGACTAAATATAGTTTGTTTGAGAACATCTTAATTTGAGGTTTCGGAAACACTAATCAAAGGGGGTCATATTATACCCCTTATTATTATTTAGTTAACCTAGTTCCCTGGTGTCCTAATGAACATGTCTGTCACATGCTTTGGTCAAAATACCATTAGGATGAATTATCACAGCAGTTCAATCACCCTGCAAAAACAGCCCTGTTCAGAACACTCTGTTTAGTAGTATCTCTTTAGGTCCACCTTAAAAAAGTAAAAAGGAATCTTAAGGGACAGGAAATGACATCAGCCACAGAGGCTACTGGGAGCTAACAGCAGTTAGCATTTGGAAACGTGATCATTTGCAGGCTCTAGCAGGCACATTGCTGTCATATATGAGGTGTATCCACTGGACAGATAAATCCTCTGAGGCTGGAAGTTTGTGTAGAACTCTGTGCTGCTGCACTGTGGAGCGGAGAATAGAACTTTTCGCGGACTGTTTTACGGACAAATCGGAGCTCCGCGAGACAACATTTCCAGGAATTTGGCGCATTGTGACGTCCCAGTGAGCGCGGAAGTCAACATCGCGTGTTTCATCTCCTGTACGTAGACTGAGGAGGACCACAGAAACATGAGTGAGTCATCTTTTTTCACACTTTTGTCGACTGATAGGACCTCCAGAGTCGCAAATATAAGGATTTAAATGAGGTTGATTTTGCATAATATGGGACCTTTAATATTTCTTTTATGGATGAAACAACTAATCGGGGAACAGAACCACCGGTCTTGACACTTTTCTGTCGGCCAATCAGGTGACTGTCGTGGGTCTAGCTCCACCTTCACCGTACCGCACCATTACCCTGGTACCCCAAGGGAAGGGTACTGAACATAGTATAGTAGTATATATATAGTTTTTTTTTATGTTCTACATTATTTTATTGTATGTTTTATTGTTCGTTCTTATGTCTTTTAGCTGTTTTTAAAGTGCTTTATAAATAAAGTTGGATTGAATTGGAGTTATTTTTTGGAATTGCAGGCAGGCGTCTAGTATCAGACACTATGTGACGTGAAAATCACTTGTCATTTCTGATACGTCGCTCATCATTTGAGTTTCCGTGTGAATACATTCCCATTCCAACAGATAAGCATCAGGTTCTTTTCAGCGACTCCACACAGTGGCCTGCATATTCACCAGTCATTTGCACTACAATCCTCTCAGAAATTAAAGCGCTGTTACAATATTTCCCCTAATGAACTGCCTGATAAACGTTTCAGCTTAATGCCGCCGCTGCTTTGTCGTCCGCAAGACGCCGCGTGTAACTCGCGCGTTATCGCACACTGCACAGAGAATTACTGCGGCCGTTATTAAAAAAAATGACATTATCTTGAATGTACCTCCGTTTCTGGGGAATCAGGAAGTCCTCAGGTAGAGTCGGCGGCGGCTGCTGCTGCTGCTGCTGCTTCAAGTGGTGCATTCAGATTCCGGTCACATCAGTGGCCTCGGGGTTACAAGAGAATGACGAGCTAACAAGGACACCCTCCTACCTGCAGAAAGAGCAGAGGAGGAGGGAGGGAGGGAGGGAAGGATGGAGGGAGGGAGGGAGGACAGGGGAAATAGAACAAGGAAGGAGTGTAGGGATGGAGAGGAGAAAGAGAAATGTCAACATGTTGCATCATTAATTCATTATTCATCCAAAAGCTTCTTCTGCAGCCTGTCCTGTTCTGTGTATCACCACACGCGGCACACGCCTGCTGCTGCTGCTGCTGCTGCTGGTGCTGCTGCTAGCACGGCTAACGTTAGCCACGCTCGGCAAACAATATAAAGTCCGTTGCCCACAGAAGACGTGAACTTCATAGTCACAAATAACCCTGCATATTATGCAGTGTAAACGGAACAGAATATGAACTAATCTTACAGTTTAAATGGCTATAAACACAATTTCAGTGTTTGTCCCAAACCTGGCCCGAACTGTTGGGATCCATCAGGTTTTGGACAAGAGGCCTTTTCAAAAATATCCATATTTACGTGGGCACGACTTCAGGAGACTTTCATTAAATTTGAATTAAAAAAATCATGACCATTTTCTGCTTTTCTAATACATATATTCCAGTCTACCAGAGTCAGACGGTAAGATTCCATTTGAATCACAAATTTGATCCAAAGTTTCAATAATGAACTGAAAGGAAATGAGCATTCATGCGTTTCCATCCACTGCTGTTCTGTTGAGCGAATGTTAGGAGTTAATTTACCCAGATTGTGCTTAAGGTGACACAAAAGTCCTGGTCACCTAAGAAGGATGCACTGTAAAGGCCTAAGTTCATCCATTCAGGCATCTTTCTTTCTCTCATTCTGTCACTTTTCCCTGTAATAAGGGGTTTTTCCCTTACCCTGGTCGAGGGTCTAAGGACAGAGGATGTTACCAACCCTGTGAAGCCCGTGAGACTTCATAAAATTTAATTTGATTTCATCTTCTACCACTTTATCCACCACACTAGGGTTGCTGCTGCCAATCCCAGCTGACAAAGAGACAGGCAAATGTCCAATATGCCCTAATCCACAAATCTGCATGTTTTTTGGACTGTGCAGAACCTGGAGAACCCAGAGAAAACCCACACACACATACACACGGTGAGAACACGCAAAACATGGTTCCTAGCTGCTAGGGCCCACTACGCCAACCGCGTGACCGAGGCTTAAGTTGACGATGTAAATAAAGAGCACCAGTAGCTGTTGATGCATGGTTGTGTTTTGCTGCTGCTTCCATCTATAACTATAGTCATAGTTGCTTCATATGTTAAAGGTCACATAGAGTGGTTCTGTTGCACATATATGTTAGTTATGGAGGTCTACTTACATACATTAACTTGTTTTTATGCTTCAAAAACCTCCTAGTTGCTGTAAACGAGCCGATAGAAATCTCTCTTTTCTGACGCTGTTGCCCAGCCGCGATATTTCAGACTCAACTCTCTCACCCAGAAGACAGAGTGTGTTGTGATTGGCCAGCCAGCGTAAAAGCTTCCCAACTGTCTTGTGATTGGCCAGTACCCGGGAGCGACATATTCAGCACACCTGCTCTCAGAAGCGCAGCTCCCCCCTCTGGAACGGTGGATGCACTGCTACTCATTTTGAAAACATTGTTTTAACAGTGTTTAAAAATAGCTTCGTCACGACTCCCCGCCACAGTCCCTTTTACGACCTTTGACCCGGAGTCAGACCCAGAGTCAGAAGACACTGTCGCTCGTGAAACACCTCCACATCGGACGTTATTCTTCTTCTGTGGTTCAATGTACGCAACCGGATGTGCCCGGACTATAGTGCCCGGAGCAGGACGATCTGCTGTTCAGGAGAACCGGTGTTTACGTAACCGGACCGGGTTTTTTCTCGCTGAGCCCGAGATTACAATAAAACACAGCGTTCTCAGCAGTGGCTGAACTGTTTGTTTTGAACCTTCAGCGCTTCTTAAACAAGGTAATGACGCAGATACACACTAAAAAAACAGCAGGTAATTGGAACTTCCTGTCTAGGTCCACGTCAAAATCGTCCTCTCATCATTTCCAATTACTGTTATTTTCCAGTGCGGCAAACATATTTCAGTCCTTTATTCAATTAATCTGTTTCCATTGCACTCCCTAACATCGGCAATACATTCGTGATCCACCAACTATTCCACCTGTCAAAATTCGATGGGATATTTGTGGAATGTTGTGCATCTTTTCAGGTTTTTTTTTTTTTTTTTTAATGCACACATCTCAAATGTGCTTAAAAACAGACTGTTTTTCTTTCTCGGGGCTGCTGACATTTACTGTACATTGAAGTTCTACCTGCGTCCTCGACAAAAGGAAAAGAGATAAGACGCTCTCTTGCTCTCTACCGGCTTTGAGAAACTTTGTTTTCCCTCGTCACTCTTGTCCTCCCACACACCGAAACCTGCCGACGACGGCTCGTGTTCCCCGCGCCTCGGCTTCGTCGCAACAGCATGTGGCGCGAACGCGGGGAACCGCTAAGTAGAGCTGACGCGCGGGGGGGTTAAAGGAACGTGAAAGTATACGGTAATAAATAAACTATGAAATAATTCAGGACATCTCTTCCCAGAGTGAACTCGTGGAAAGACAATAAACATCACAGTGCGTTATATATACAGTATAACAAGATGCCTGAAGGTGTTTTTTTCTCTCTCTAACTTTGATGTGCACTCGATGTGGGTGGAGTGTAGGTGACTGTTTGCCTTTTGGGAGAATAGTTACATCACATTATATGCACTGGTAAACAAACATGGATACAGTACATCCTATATGCTCCCTACTGTATACTGTTCTTTATTCTCTAATAAAAAAAAAAGTAAGAAGAAATCTCTCTAATTGGAATAAATGCCTTCAGGGAAGCAACTGTGTTTATTTTACTTAATTCTATTTGTTTGGTCGTAAAAAAAAATATTAAATACAAGTGAGGTAATTAAACAAGGTGATACAATTAAATGTGGCCACAACAGAAGAACACAGGGAAAACACAATTTATGCAGAAAATGTGAGCTCTTATAATAAATGTAAAAAAAAAAAAAACACCACAAAGTCCTGGTGATGAGGTGTGACTGAGTGAGATCACAACATCGACGCGACTTTAAAATACGACAACACAGACGGGCGATTAATTGCAGGAAAATAAGAGAATTCATTGGATAAATAAACAGAAAACAACACAAGGATCACCGTGGGGAAACGTCCAAGACATTTTTGTTGTTGTTCATATGCACAATCATTTGAGTGATGACATGACAGGAAGCAGCAGGTAAAACAGAGAACAGGGCAAATCGGCAAATTTAATTCATAAATGCTGAAAACAGTCCATTTCCTATCACACTCCAGGATCAGCTGCCGACTAACAGCAGTTAGCATTGGAAAAGTGATCATTTGCAGGCTCTAGCAGGCACATTGCCGTCATATATAACATGTATCCACTGGACAGATAAATCCTCTGAGGCTGGAAGTTTGTGTAGCACTCTGTGCTGCACTGTGGAGCCAAGAATATAATTTTTTGTGGACTTCCGGTTTTTCTGGATACTGTTGCCCTCGCCAGCACTCTCGCGTGTTTTACGGACAAAGCGGAGACAACAATTCTAGGAATTTAGCGCATTGTGGCGTCCCAGTGAGCGCGGAAGTCAACAATCGTGTGTTTTATCTCCTGTGGACCACAAAAACACGAGTGAGTCATCTTTTTTTCACATTTTGCCGACTGGTAAGGCCTCTAGAGTCGCAAATATAACGATTTCAATGATTAAAAAGTTGATTTTGCATAATAATTCCCCTTTAATGCTTCTGATCTGCTTCTGAAAATATCATCTGGAAGTAGATTGCAAGTTGTATGGATAGACCTGACCCATTTTTTTACAATATATATCATACCAAATGACTGTTGACTGTTTTATTCCCACTGCTTTATAAAAGTATGTCAGTACAAAGGGACCTTTACTGTGAAATAACTCAATTGGAAGTTAAAAATAACAATAAAAAGCATGTTCAGTTGAAGTAAAACTGAAAACCTGAATTTTTTATGAGGTTAAGATTTACTTTTTTTATGTGCTCTGCTCTGAGGAAACGGGGCCGGATTAGGATTAGCAGGGATGTCGTTGGACGTAAAGTCCAACACACAAGGTGAAGTCAGGTACAGAGCAGCGAGACGCAGCGGGGTGAACCAGGAACACAGAGAGCAGCGGCGTACGTCTCCGGGTAAACAGCAGGATTAGCATTAGCACCCGCTACACAAGAGCAGATTAACGCTAGCATTATGGATTAGCCCTGGCATGGGTTTAGGCTGAGAGGTGAGATTAGCATTAGCTATAGCATGGCCCCGAACTCACACAGGAGTCAACCAAGCACATGGATTTAACTTTAAGTATAGGAAGAAAAGCGCTGATTCAATTAGCAAACATTTAATCAACTGAATCGTTCTATTGTCCATGAACAATGATAGTTTATATATGAAGGTTTTTTTTCTTTAAACAAAACAGGAACAATATGGTTGGAAATCATCAACTAATAAGCTTATGTTTTCATACAAAATGTCAGCGTTTGTGGCATTACTTATGTAAATTCTCTGTAGAGGCAACATTTGTGGCAATTTTAACAATAAAGAAATGTCGCATTGTAAGATTAGGTTTTTCCTAACTCACACTTTTTGGTGACGTGATTTACAGCCCAACAAATAATTGCACGTTTTTTCCATTTTCCAAGTTCCATCAACTAATATTATTTTGTTAGACAAACTTGTAAGTTGAAAATGTTATTTTTTAATACATTCTTTACATGATCTGAACAAGATTAGTCAGCGAAACGATATTTTTTACAGTGCTCTAGAAACCTTCCTAGAATCAGGAGCAGTGCCCGGGTGCCCAAGGAGCAATGGGGGTTGGGTACGTTGCTCAGGGGTACCTGGTGGGGACTCAAACTGGCAACCCTCCGGTTACAAGCCTAGTTCCCTTTTCCACTGGGCCTTGGCTGCCCAAAGCTTTGAACATTAGTATTTTTGGTTGAAACATGCTTCTAAAAAGTTCTACATTTTCACTTCAGGCACATATGACGACAGAACTTTACAGCATTTACAAAACATATGTATATATACGCTAGTGCTGTCAAACGTCAACGGCGTTTAACGGCGTCATCGCACGTTAACGCACAACATGTTTCCATGACAACTGACCAGAAAATGACGCGCGCGGTGATGTTTACGTGACTCCGGATTGTTAAAATGAGTCTGTAAAGTAACGCTAAGCTTTAAAAAACAGAGGCACACATACGCAGTAACACGGGTACGCTGGGTATTTGTGAGCGCTGCTCTTTTCGTTTAAAGCGGAACTAGACCAGAAGTTCCTATTAACGCTGTTTTTTTAGTGGGTATCTGCGTCATTACCTTGTTTATGAAGCCCTGATGGTTCTAAACAAACAGTTCAGCCACTGCTGAGAACGCTGTGTTTTATTGTAATCTCGGGTCTCAACGAGATCACTGAAAATCACGTAATAGTTACGTAAGCGGCGGTTCTCCTGAACAGCAGATCGTCCGGCTCCGGGCACTAGTCCGGGCACATCCAGCTACGTACATTGAACCGCAGAAGAAGAATAACGTCCGTTGTGGAGGTGTTTCACGAGCAACAGTGTCTTCTGACTCTGGGTCTGACTCCGGTTTAAAGTCATAAAGGGACTGCAGTGGGGAGTCGTGAAGAAGCTATTTTTAAACACTGTTAAAACAATGTTTTGATAATGAGGAGCAGTGCATCCACCGTTCCAGAGGGGGGCGCTGCGCTTCTGAGAACGGATGTGCTGGATAGTACTGGCCAATCACAAGACTCTGTCTTCTGGGGGTGAAAGTTCACTCTGAAATTGCGCAGCAGAAAAACACAGTCAGAAAAGAGGATTTCAATCGGCTAGTTTACAGCAACTAGGAGGTTTTTGACCATAAAAACAAGATAATATATGTAATTAGACCTCCATAACTAACATATATGTGCAAAAGGTCACTATGTGACCTATAATAAACAGACCGCTCCGTTTCGACTGCGGGCGCGCTAACTGGCGCTAAAAGGAGCTAATGCAGCTAACGGACATGACGTCGCGCGTGTCCTTTTTCCGGTCAGTCGTCATGGAAACGTGTCATGCGGTTTAACGCGCGCTAACCTTTTGCACAGCGCTAATATACGCACACAGAAGCCGCACAGGCTAAGCTGCGATCACAGAGAACGGCTGCCACTCACGCAGTCGACGTGTGTGTGTCGTGACACTGTGAACACGGAGGTCCAAGAACAAAGAACATCAAACCCGTGCTGCTGGGTTTGAATCTCACACCACAGAGAAACAGGTGGAGGAGGAGGAGGAGGAGGAGGAGGAGGAGGGGGAAAGTGAGGAAGGTCTTTCATTCCCTCTTCTTCTCCTTCCCCTAAAAAATCAAAGGTTCAGCTCCTGTGGCACAAACACAAAGCTGCATCACACATGAAGGCTGAAACTTGAAAAAAACGTGCGCAGCTAAAAGAAGAAGAGCTCGACTCAGAGGGACGGAGTTTCAGACGTACTTGCACCAAGAATAAAACTTTCACAGCTTTCTTGTTTGCCTTCTCAGCATTTTTCTCTGCAGCACGTTCATTTCTTTACTCTGGTTATGCATACAATAAAATTTAAAAAAAAGAAGCGGTCGCTTGACTGACAATTTAATTTAGTCTTGCAAGTCAAGGCCAATCATCGCAATCGACACATGAATGGCAGTCGAATGTGAAAAATCACACACGCGCACAAAAGCGACAGGGCTTCACATTATCAGACTCAATAGAACGGTCCGACTCCACGTAACAAAGGGATTACTGTAATGAGTAGTGCACTCAATCACATGTTACTGTGTGTGTGTCTAATCTGCTTCTTACGCATGCGTTTCTGCACTCGTGCATCACTGTATTTGTCACAGCTGACACATACGTTGCCCTTGGTTTCTCTGTTCATGTAAATTCAGATGATTCAGACGATTTACCTCGTTTGTTTTTCCTAGTAGGAAAAACGACGAAGCGCGCGGGATCCAATTTTTACGTTGCAGAATTACAAACGAGTAACCTTCAAGAAAAAAACGAGGAGCAACAGCCCCGTGTTTCAGTCTGATTAGACATGAGATGAGGCTCCAGGGGGGCTTTGCATTAGCAGCTGCCTCCTTCCTGATCAAATCAGGCTTCCAGGAAGTTCTATTGATCTGATGTCGATAAGCATGCAGGGGGGAAACATGATCAACTCATATCAGCTGGACTTAAACACCCTTAACACATTCATACTCGATCAATGGCGCGTCGTGTAGAGAACCTGTGTCCCCGGCCGCACAATAACGCACCTGGACAACAAAAATCGATTTACACTGCCATGTCAAAAATTCGGGACCGTATCTATGTTCCCCGGGTCCTATGTTCCCCGGGAAATGTGTTGGAATATGTTGGTTTGATATACATCCAAAGGACCGTTGAGCTTTGAACACTAATGTCAGAAAATAACTGACGATCTAGGAAAGCAGCTAGCTAACTAGCTAGCTAGCGGCGGGACCGTATCTATGTTCCCTGGGTCCTATGTTCCCCGGGTCCTATGTTCCCCGCTTTGTATGTGACCGGGGAACATTGGACCCTTTCTCTAACCCTAACCCTAACCCTACCCTTTTTCAAAAAAAGGGTCCCATGTTCCCCTGTCACATACAAAGTGGTGAACATAGGACCTTTTTTTTGGAAAAAATGGGGAACATAGGACCCGGGGAACAGGTACGACTCCAGGTACGACCCCAAAAATTTCTATCATGTCACCGGCTCGTCCTGCCGCTATTGCCGTTACCAAGCAACAGAAGCTGGGCCCAGAAAAGATCACGAACACCTCGTCATGTTAATATTTAATGAAAACTCCTCGTCTTTGTAGTGTTTGAGTTTCTGGCACTGGTGAAAGTTTTCCATCATTTGCGGCGCCACTTTTTTTTGAAAAACCAAATCGTAACGAGCGAATCAATCCAAGGATAAAGTCGTACGAGCAGATCCGACCGTCCAGTTTCGTTTCGCGTTACGGAAAGGATGCATTCGAGGAGCCTGCTTAATGGGCCATTAAAATCAAGACGACTCAGACGGAATTCAAAATGCAGCTTCCAAAGTATCGCGACACAGTCACCGTAGACACACTTTCAGGTCTCAGAGATTTGCTGTCAATTAATCTTCTGAAGAACCAACGGAATAAGCAAGAGTTGAGACGGCTGGTTCTGAACCTCCGAGCAGACATCGTATCCAATATCCACGTCAAACAGAGCCACATTTGCACGGATGTAATATTTATCCTTTAAGCCTCTTGTAATCTTTGTTATCTAATCATGCAGAAATACTGGTCATCGAATACTCAAGGTCAGGGTTCATTTGCGGAGCACTGTGGTTCGTTTGACCTCGGAATGAGTAAAATGAGCCCTGCCGTGTTGTGATCCGCACATGTTCTGATCACAGTGTAAATAATACAGCTGCAGAGAGACAACTGAGAAATATAGAAACATTCATTTATTCATCGTCTACCGCTTTATCCTCCACGTGATGGGGCCATAGGGAGGGCAAACCAACCCTGGATAGGTCGCCGATCCATCACAGGGCCAACTGTTTGGTCTCGCATTCAGTTTACAGTGTCCAAATAAGTGTTTATGGTGGATTTCCAAACATTTCCAATGATTTAATGACTACCCAATTAGAAGTGTACCTATTACCACAGGTTGGACGTGATGAGAGTTATGAGGTTCCTTGAATGCATTTCTAGCTGTTCCTGTAAACTTGGTTCCCGTGAAATTTCCACATCCTGTTCATGTGATATTTATTCATTTATTTATTTGCTCTGGACAAATAAAACTGATCAACCATCTCTGTTCTTTAGGCTCTGCCAACGCTTTACCGGCGTTCAAATTCGTTTCACCACTTTAGCTCACAGTTAGACGGCAATTGAAGTTTATCGAGTTGCTGCCGTCTCAAGCGCTAATTTAACTTTGAAACCTTTTTCCAAATTTACACAAAGTAACACAATATCCTGCAGCCATGCTTGTGTCGTCGTGACATTACACTATGATGACACCCAGCTATATTGCCTACACTGTAATATGGCTTTTTTTTTTTTTTAATGTCACGTAAACACGCATTAGGGACGGGAATATATGACATACCCATTAAAATTAGAACAAAATCATAGGTTGAGACTAATCACATGATCTCTCTCTCCACTAGATGTTATTATGTAGAGTCTCTAGGCTCATCATCATCACCTCCCCTCCAAAAAAATGATCAAATTAAAGAGTGAACGTGTTATTTTCCGCTTGAGAAACTCAGAGAACCCCGAATAGCGAATAAGTACTAAAATGAAAGCGCTAAGTTTGCATCAACAGAGGCGACATTACGGGACATTAACTTAACAAATGGAGACGACAACAACTTCTCCACGAAGTTTTCATGAACTCCTCTAATTAACTGAACGTCACAATAAATGACTTCAGACCTACAGGGCTCATAGTTTCTCCACGAACCCTCCTCCCGCAGCAAAAATGCTCAACGGCACCTATGCCCATCTTCTCCCGTCAGCTCTGACTGATGATGCAGCGGTTTGATACTGTCGGCTTTGATTGCTGGGGTCTTGTTATCCGTCACTCCGACGACAAGGGGAACTCAATCTCGGGCTCCAGCTGTGAAACGCTTTTCTACCGGCGACGCCCCTCGTCTTTGAAAAAAAACGACGCACAAGCGGCGCTGCCGTCGCCGCATTCAGTCCGACAAGCAGCCATCTGTCACTTTCAGTCAGTGTGTGTGTGTGTGTGTGTGTGTGTGTGTGTGTGTGTGTGTGTGTGTTTGTGTTTGTGTGCGATAGTGAACGAGTGCCAAACTGCCCATTGAAGTGGGTTCGAGTGTGCGTGCGAGATAATGAGCGCGCGAGCACTCGTGTCGTTTATCAGCGTCGGTGCTGAAGTGTGTTTACATGTGTGTTGAAGAGATATAGTGTGTGTGTCTGTGTGTGTGTGTTTGTTTGTGTGCGACACAGAGGCGGTCATAGCTGCCGATAAATTGACGATCGGATGGTGGACGGACGACAGAGGCGCGACGACCTACAGCCGACTGCAAAGGTCAGGCGGCGGTTTTGCCTCCGACTGCAGACGAGATTAGTTTTATCACTCTAGCGATTAATTGATCAGGATTAATTTATTGACGAGCCATGATATTATGTATGGACGCAGTTATTTTTCCAAGATTTCTTTCTTCTTTCTTTCTTTCTTTCTTTAAAGGTGAAGTAAGTAGTTTATAGTGCCATCTAGAGGAGAGGCTGAAATTTACAACAAAGAACTGCTCCTCTGCTCACCCCCTCCCTTCCCTGAGCGCTACGGTATCCTCAGCAGGTCAAATGTCGTCCTTGTCGTCTTTCTCCGTGTCAAGAGGGAGAGGGCGAGCTACCGCGGCCGTAGCAGACGAAGCGGAGAGAGTGGAGGCGGGACTTCCTGCTACAAGTAAAGAGACGCTTGATTTGTTCTCTCGCGTTTGTCCTTACAGGCTCCGGTAGAAACATGGCGTCTCGCTGCTAACAGTGGCTATGCAACCGCGGCCCGCGACCGTGTTATTTTAAATGACTTTTTGAAACACTACGAAAATGAAACAAAGAATATTATACAGCGACTAGACAATGCAGGAGCACATAATATGTATAAAAAAGTGGATTTTGGGTTATATAAACCCATAAATACTACACAGTGTCCCTTTAAATAGTATTTATTCGATCTCTTCTTATAGCTTGTTGATGCTTTTCAGTGTAAAGTATTGACGCAGGGAAAACCGAGAGACCTTGACAGAGGTTGTGCTCTCCGAGTGCTTCTTCTAGTTTTATCTTGCTCCTTGTTTGTTGTGGTTTTATTAAAGCTATCTCTCGTCTCTCTCTCTCTCTCTCTCTCTCTTTCTCGCTTAACTCCGTCTCTGGAGGATTCTATGGAGGGAGTGAGGGATGCAGGGAGAGTGAGATTTCTTGACAGTCGCTCGGTTAAACGGCGCCGAACAAACGGCTCACCCTCCTCTAAACACCTTTCACCTCCGTCACCTCCTCGACACAGCCTCTCACATTCCTGCAGCGCCTTCATTCCTGCGCTCCTTCCACACACACCTGAAAAATTAGGTCCCATTGTGATGACAAAAGAAAGAGAAAATTAGAAAGTTATTCTCCAAAGCTGCTCCTTTTGTCACTCTTGTCTAAACCTGCACACACACACACACGCCCTGTAAATCATCCTTGTTTCCGTCTTATTCCTGAGAGATAATTTTGGGTTTGCAGGTTAAAAAAAAAAAAAAAAAATTGGCCAAAACAACCTGTATGTTTCGCTTTTATCATCTCATGACTTTACTGCGTCAGAATAAACTAAACTGAGAGTGCGTTGCTTTTTATGGCATTTGCTCCAGTTTTTCAACAGAGTCCACCTCAAAAAAAACAAAAAAACAGGAAAGCTTTAGTTCTGATATTTATTCTCCACCGTGACTGTTTGTTTCTAAAAAGAAATAATCTAAAGCAGGTGGCTTTATAATCACAACATCTGTTGTTATTTCAGGAGAAATAAACATAAATCACAATAAGAAACACAATTATCTATGTACAGCTTAAAGGTGCCATATGTAAGAATGTGGCCAAAAACGGTTACTACATTCAAATTCAAAATACCGAGGTCTTTTAGGTTTCGTTTTCTGACGTAACTGGCAACCCGTGGTTGCTCGGCAGCCGAGACTCTACTGACAGCAATGATTGGTAGACGGCGGTAGGTGGCGACACATGACGCCAAAACATGATTTCAAAACATAAGCATGATTTGCAGTCTGCAAAAAAAATGTTTTAATGCAAATATTTTGTCTGTACTGTTGTTGAGGGTGAGTTCAGTTTGTTATATGAACATTATTCCTGAGTCTCTGTGACATATTAGGAGGATTTTATGGCCAGTTGATTTAGATTTATTACATAATTCACCTTTAAATGTGGATACCGATCAGGATTTTAGGCTTTTATAAAATGTGACTCTTATTCTCTGAATGCCTTTTTGTTAATGAGATTCTATCTCCATTTTTCTTTTACTGTGATTTCCTCAGCACTTTCCTTCTACTCCTCTCTCTCTCTGTCCTTTGTATAAAGAATATAGAACTTCTGTCTTGTTGGTTTTTATAGCACAAATATTATGTTCCCAAGTTACACTCTTAAAATTGCGTCCATAAAAGAACACCGTGAGTTCAAAATTCCTTTTTTTAATCAGATAAATAATTACTGTAAAAGCTCATGTCAGCTTTAATGAAGAGGTGGGGACATTTATTCACATCAAAAAGACCTAAACTGAGACACACGCGCCTGTTTAGCACAGATTTCACCGACGGCAGCTTTAATAACATTAATTCTCGAGCCACGAATGCCTTTCATCTCCCGAGTCCTCGTGAGACATCGCGATTCATGAGAAAAGTGACAGAAAGCCGAATCCTGAAAACATAATTAGTCCTTCGTCGCGGAGACACGAAGCACATGTGGGACATCCCCTTCACAATATTCTGTTTAACTCCAGCGTCCCAGTGAGCCGCGGCTGTGTGACAGAGGACGGACGTCAACAATAGCACACAGCTCCCCCCCCCCCCCCCCCGCCCCGAAAACAGAAGCAGCCAAATGGAATACAGCCATCATTCACTTTACAATTCCGTACACCTGCGACGTCGGTGTTGGAAAGTGTTGGATGGGTTCAGAGTAAATCACATTTTTCAACCCGCAGACCTTTGAAAGCATCTTAATCTAAATGGAAACACCCGGCCGGCCGCCGCCTCATTTATAACCCAGTGTGCAGGATTCGACTGAAAAGCTGGAGCGAGTCCAAAAAAACGCGCGAAACGCTTACGCGCATAAATATTCTGATTTATAAAAACCGTGCACATCGTGCCCGTCCCACGCCAGTTTCCCCGAGAGCCGCGGTGCTGAAATAGCTGCCGACCTTTAACTTTCTTCACAACATTGTTGTCTCGTTATTGTTTCCCGCACACGAGAAGGATTTCGGTTTCCGCCGTGGAGCGGGTCCAGAGAATTTGGTGAAGGATCAGAGAGGAACAGTCGGTCGGATCAGAGAGATAAAGAAGTGACTCGACAACAGGAGAAAGACATCTTCGCAACATCTTACGCTGTGTTAGTTTTGCTTCGAACTCGTGACCATTGTCAGGTTCACATTCTGTGCACAAAAAAAAGGCAACTGCTGCTGCTGTTGATGTCCAAGTGAAGCAGGCGTCGCTGATCAGAGAGGACAGACAACTGTGGCCTTTATCAGCCAGCTTCACAGGACGTCACATGATAAGGCTAAACAACAGCGACAGGCCGGAGTGAATATACTCGGTGCCGACGCCGACGTCTAAAAAGGCTCAATTTCTGCAGCACTTGGTCGGTGGAGGGACGATCACTGCCATCAAATGGAACAATGAAAACGACCAAAATACCAGTGAAACAGTGGCTGGTCTTTGAAACAGGAGAAGCTCATTTCAGGCCCAGTTATCAGTGTTGGGGGGTAACGAGTTACAAAGAAACGGTTTACAGTAACGAGATTGCTTTTTTGGGTAACGAAGTAAAGTAACGCATTAACAAAGATGGCGTCGAAAGCAGAGAAACGACTACACTGCAAATTAAGTATTTTCTTTGTTAATAGAGATATAAAACGTCACTGTTGCGTAACATTTATTTTTATTTTACGATCTTTTGTCAATAGCCGGCCGGTGCAGACAAGCGATCGTGTGTTATCGTTTACTTTTCAATAAGCCGTGGTGTGTGGTAACTGTCAGCTGAATATGTCCGTGGTTGTGGTATTTGTATGAGTATCATCTTATAACTAACTGACAACCAGATAACTTGACTGACAAACGGATCGTAATAAATAATCGTGATGTAAATGTGTTCTTCTTCTTCTTCTTTTTTGGAGTTGACAGACTGGAGGCAGCTTTCGCGTTATTCTGCCCCCTACAGTCTGAAGACGTATCTGCATTTAAGGGGTGTCCCATTTCTAAGTGACAAAATAACCCTCAACACTTGGTTTTGAGGGCCAGTTAAGATTAAGGGTTGAGCTTGAGGGTTAAGATTGAGGGTTAGGATAGGAATTGGATTTGGCCCTAAATGTGTCCATTTCGGCATTAGGAGTAAGTTATTTTGAACATATTTATGGTCAAAACCTGAAGCTTGTTACAAAGATCTTTGAGGGAATCCCATAAAAATCTCCCAGAATATGACATTTTGCCATTACTGCACACACAGTTAACCTAAACCTCATAAATGGTTTTGTTACCTCGTTCGCGTTGGCATAAAATGTCTCTTATAGAAGGGATGGAGCACTTGGTTCTACAGGTTTTACAGGGCATGACAAACTGTCCTTAATCCAAGTAATGAACACATCCACACGGGAACGAAACTCTTACACCGGTGATGCAGATTCCAAACTGAACTGTAGCTTTTCTGTTCTGACGGAGGCAAAATGTAGCGACTCTTGTAAAATAATAGAATCAGGCGCACTGCAGTAAACTGACTGTGAACTGTAACACCGGTGTGAATGCATACTGATCAGTCCCGCACAGATTTAGGGCTTTAAACACGTATACAATGTAAATGTTTCAGAAAACGTGACTTTGCTTCCTTTCAGCTCCGCCCCCTCCAGGAATAAAAGAGATAAAGCAAATCTGAGCCGCGGCGCTGAATAGGTGTCATGTCCACGGGGCTGTGCAGGTGCAACCTAAGCTGTTTCCAGCCACACAAACAAGAGATAAGCTGCCAGCGCATGAGTCACCTCTGCACGGGCTTAATTCATAAATGTAGGTCTTACAGCAATGCAAACCTGGAGGTAAGAAGAGTGAGACTGAGAGACGTTCAAATCCTTAACCAGATGGATTAAGTGGATCAGACGTCCGCTGCCGTCCTTTTAAGCTTCTCCCTGCCGTGTGATCTGCTCTCCACAAATTAGTCAGAAGGCATCGGAATTTAGGTTTCCATTATACTACAGATTCATTTCTCAACTTTATCTTAGAAACAAAACAAACATTTTTGCACTATGGTGAGGACATAGATGATTTTGCAACGTCAGAGTAACTCTAAAACTCTAAAGGCCACATGCGTAATGCGCTCTCCAACTGCGTCACCACGGAGACCCCTCGAGCCTTCATAGTTCTCCGTCGTGGTGGCCGGATATGCACTGCAATTTCCCGCCCGATCAGTAGGGGTCGTCACGCAAGGTTGTTGTGCTTCTTGCTACAGTGAGCGAAGCCGTTCCGAGAGAGAAAGATTGTTGTTGTTGTTGCTGAATAACATTGAAACAGTGGCCGTTTCTGACCTGAAATAAATCATTTTCTGTCTCGGAACGCAGTTTCAAGGTCATGTGAGGCGAGAAATTAGCCATTTAGAGTCTAAACACGTGCTGTGTGTGTTAAGGTATGACGTATTTATAGTTCGGCAGCGACGTTGGAGGCGGTGATCAGCACCGCCTCTGTGGACGCTCGGTGCGCACTGTGAGCCGGCGCAGAGCAGCGTTAGCTCGGCCTGTCCTGAGGACCAATCGCAGCCCTCGCCGTCTCCGTTGTCCCTCGATGGAGTGAAGGACACTTAAAAAATATTGAATGCAGCCGGAGACGACGGAGAGACTCTCTGACAGGCTCTCCGGTGACATAGAGGGCTCTCCGTAATCGTCGTAGAGCACTTTACGCAGGAGTGTACATTGGGCTTAACTCAAAAAGGTTAGGCCCAATGTACACTGACATATCACTGACATCTCTTTGCTAAAAAAAATGGACGTAGTGTTCTGGTTTGCCATTTGAAGGCAACCCAAAGTAAGAATATATTGAATAGCCACCAGGGGGTGACTTTGCTGGTTGCTAAAAGAAGTCTGGTTGGATGGAAGTCTATGAAAATGAGCCTATATCTCGAATTATTGATAACATCAGTCAATTTTGAGTAAAATAGACGATAAAATATGGCACATTTGAGTGGTCACCACTCAGCCGGTATCGTCCAATAGGTGCTAGGTTACAGGCGACATAATTATGTGAATTTCCAGTCAAGCCGCGAATGTTGAGGCCTCAAAATGGGAGTTCGCATTCTTATGGTGACATCACCACGTGTGTGTAGTAGTTTAAATAACAGTGATATAAAATATAAACAGAAATAATTCCTGATTAAATAACCCAGATATAATCCATAGCGACTTCTTTCTTCGTCTCTATTGTGTAAATTCCAGCTCTGAAAGAACTTTCTTAGTAAAAAAGAGAGTTCGGGGTTTATGCTTCTGCTTATATTATGTTATAATAAGAAGTGGCCATGTACAGTGTTATAGAAAACTGAGACACCGTTGTGTATTACAAACACCTCTAATAACTCGACAAATAGGCTGCCTATTGTCTCGCACCGCCATCATATCACCTCACGCTAAACATACACATTAGCCAAATATGTTGTTTCACGCTTGGCGAGCGCAGCGCCGATCATTCTGCAGTGCTCCCTGCTGGAGCTCCGAGCTCCTGCAGCGAACCACAATGTGCTGCAGTGCCGTGTGAGCACTGTTCACTGTGCCTGTGATTTCCTGCCGGTCTGTTCAACACGCCTCCAAACATCCACAACGCCACAGCAGGAGAGAAGAGAAAAAAAAAAATAACCGGGCCGGCACTTCATTGACAGAGCGACACTCCCTCTCCCCCCCTTCAGCTCCTCCATTCCGGTGTTTTCCATTTCGCCGTAATGACAACACCATCACAGCGGAGCGTGACATGGAGGAGAAAGCCCTTCAGAGCCATTAAGAGACGGACGCCAAGCGAATGGAGTGTTTCCAGTGAGCTGGCCACTTTATAGTGTTCATTTCATCTCCCTGTGTCTTTATTCATCCACTTCCCTTCCCTCCGTCTCGCCCTCACACCAGTGTCATCTCACTCTCTGTGTACATCGCAGTTTTGTTTCTCATTGTTCATCTGTCGCTGCTCTCATTCAGAACACTCTTATTTTCTTCCCATCATGTCAGTTTCGGACCGGTGCGCTCCTCTGTCCTGTTCCCCCCGGTTCAGTGATCAGCACGGTGGAAAATAGGGAGATTTTCTGGGAGAACGGCGGGAATAGGCCTACTACTCGCAACCTCCCCGCCCCCATGTAACCCTACGCCACAAGGATGTAAACAACATGACTTTTAACGAGTCCTTAAATCCATTGCTACAATTAATGTGTGAGTGTCAGTCTGTGTTGAGGAGCCAGGAAACAAAGAGGAAGGACTCTACAGTCTACTTGAAGGCAAATATGTAATAACAACAAGACAGTGCTGTCAACAATTAAAGTCTCTAAATCCCCCACACCTCTGCTTTAGGAGGTGTGTGTCCAGGACTTCCCCTTGGGAGGCAGCGGTATTCTCGGGAAGATCACGCGACAACAACAACACTGCTTATTTTATTCTCCGACGTGGAAGAACTGTTCATCTGGCGTCATAAATGATTTTATGTTCCTCCACTTCAACAATCTGTTGTCTCTCGTCGTACATTATGACTCTCCGAGACGTTCTGATTAATTGACTGTTGACCTGGTAGCACCGGTCACGACGTAATGTTGATGTGAAGTTGCGATAGGCTATATGACCTGCGTATTGTGGACTTGCTGTCTGGTACGATCCTGCTCTGTTGAGCTTGGCCGCGACTCGCCAGCGGCAAAAAAATAGACCGCGCCCGGTGGAAATGCTCACATTGATTAGAATGGAAGCGATCAGCAACGGCGACCGCGCCTCTGACATTCCCGCCGCTGTAACGTGCCCGGTGGAAATCCAGGGTTAAGCCCAATTTATACTCCTGCGTAAAGTGCTCTGCGTCGACGCAGAACCTGTCGTAGAGCCTCTGCGTCGTCTCCGACTGCACGAAATATTTTTTAAGTGTCCGTCACTCCGTCAAGGGACAACGGAGACGGCAAGAGCTGCGATTGGTCCTCAGGACAGGCCGAGATAACGCTGCTCTGTGCCGGCTCACAGTGAGCACCGAGCGTCCACAGAGGGCGGAGCTGATCACCGCCGACTTCGTCGCTGCCGAGCTATAAATACGTCATATCTTAACACACACAGCACATGTTTAGACTCTAAAAGGCCAATTTATCGCCTCAAATTATCTTAAAACTGCGTTCCGGGACTGAATCGGGATCGGCGATATGATGACATCAGATCGTGAAGCATTACAGCGTGACGTTGGTGAACTGTCAAAGAAGGGAGTTGGGAGTTTCATCTTTTGGACACATTCTATCCATTGCTGTTCTGTGCTCTTAGATTTTATTTTCCTCAGCCAAAAATCACACTATTTTCTAGTCTGCTTCATGCCCGCCCTGGAGAAACCATAGTCAGAAATCACAGGGGAAATATTTCCTCCAAGACAGAAGCTGCAGCTGCTTCAGGCTGACACTCTTGCTCCAAGTGCAAAGGTGTTGTTTACCTGTTAAATGAAAGAGACTTGGTGTACTTCAATACTTCAAGTCTTACTCATACTTTGTCAGACAAGTTGGCAATATTGCACAGATCGAATCAAATTGTTTCAGATATTCTCAATTTTACTATTATACTGTATATATAATATATATATATATATATATATATACAATCTTTTTAATAATTGATGAATCAGCAACCCTTCACCCAAACATCGATGTTCACTCAGGTTCATTGGTAAACTTTATGTAAAGAAAACACGAGGCGAAGAAGAAGCAGCAGCTGTAGCCTCTGTGGTCATCGATCGATTGAGTCGACAACTTCAAAGTCAAACTGACGCCAACGCAGTTTTTATGGAGGTAAAAAAAAAAAAACAAACAAACAAAAAAAAAACTGCTGACTGACGACTTTGGTCTCGTCGGTGAAACCGTTGCTTTTCACCTTGTCAGCAAACGAAGTCCACACGTCCACACGCTTCAATCTTCATTGTCGGTGGACGTGACAGCCACAAAAAAAAAAAAAAAAGATGTTCTAACACTGTGAGGAAAAAAAGAAAACAGGAAGATAAATGGTTTTTCACCAGTCTCTCCATCCCATATTATGTCCTTTGTGCACAACCAGGTTTCCAGGATTGTATAATATGTTGTATTTGAGCTCACATGCTACATAACAACATGATAGTTTTAGTTTGCCCTGAATGACACCTTGTTAATAGTTATTGCCCTCCATGCATGAAAATGTAAGATTCTGACTGTTTTTCTGTATAGAATGGACTAGGGCTGATTTAGTTTTTTTTTAATAATCGATTAATTGATCGATTATTTTTTCGATTAATCGACGAATCGGTAAAAAAAAGAGAAACATTTGTAATTGCCACATCTTTGTTCAAAAACGGAACATTTCAAATTTCACAGTGCAGACTAAACTGTAAAAACAACTGGTTATTGCTCCAACGTCTCTGAGCTATCAAAAGTAATATTAAATGATTTAAAAAAAAAATCAAAACTTCCTAGAATAACACAAAAAAACATACAATGTATGATATACATACATTTACAGGTTAAAGTAAACATGTATTTTTTTTATACTAATTTAAGTATATTTAATATGCTGATTTTGACCCTGTCTGACAGCCTAAGCTGTAAGTGCTTATACACACACACACACACACCCCCCCTCCCCCCCCCCCACACACAAACACTTTAAACAGCTTACGTTAGTTTAATTAACTGTTCATGTTTGTAAAGCTTAATAATGAATAAATTAACCCACTAAACGAGAAACATGAGAGACTAATGCTACATGTCCTTACTTCCTTACTCCCTTCCTTGTCACGGAGGACTCCGACGTGTTTTCTTTTTAGGTGCTGGTTAATCACCGTGGTTCTCCCGTGCCACGCCATTTCGCTCTTGCAAAGATTGCACCCAACACACTTTTCAGGTCCATGAATGGTAAAGTGTTCCCACATTTTAGAAGATTTCGGCGCAACGGTTTTCTCCGCCTCCGCCGCCATGTTTCAAGTCTAAAATATAAGTTGTCGCTAACTCTAAAACTTTCCCGCACCGCTTATTCGCTCGACTATTCGTGCAGCGCACACGAGGCTCGCTGTGGGGCGTGCATCAACCGGCATGAAACAGTCGGCATCTGTAAACAGTTCCGCACCTATAGGAGCGACGTATTAATCGCGCGACTCAACGAATCGATAATTAAATTCGTTGCCAAGCGCTTTTAGTAATCGATTTTTAATCGTTTTTATCGATTCGTTGTTGCAGCCCTAGAATGGACAAAGATCCTCACGGTTTGTAGAAAAGAAAATGGAAATGCTCGTTTCTGAGGGACCAGGCTGTAGCCACCACAACCCCCCCCCCCCAGTCTGTGCAGTGACATCCATTCAGTATATTTAAGGTGGACAATTCCAGGAGGTTATTAAGATGCAGAGGCGGAAGCTGAATGCAAGTCAATCCTGATGTTAAGGTAATTCATCACACTGCTGATGCTTCACGCTTGCCATATTTGGCATGCAGGGCCTGCACCTCTACAGTCTGTGTGTGTGTGTGTGTGTGTGTGTGTACATGTGCAGCTCGAACCTGGAGGCTGGAAGGCAAACATTGCTTCATAACAGACTATTTTCCGTGCCACATTAGTCTCTCACCCTCTGTCTGTCTTGTCTGGGGCAAAAATAATAAAATAACCCAGCATGCCATGGGCCGACGCCGTCACCGCTGCCGTTTGTTGTGTTGCGGATGATCGATAGAGGCCGTGAATATTTTTTTTTCCCCACTCGTCGTGCGGAGACATCATCGATGCGGCCGTAACAACACGCCACCGATGATGTGAGGAGCGAGCGGTGGAGACAGGTGGCACTTTAAAACATCCGGGGAATGTCAGAGAGCGAAACCCATTTCACCTCCGCAGTCCGCGATCTGCGGATCCTTCATGACGGGTGGGGGAGCAGCAGGTGGGGCTGTGGGGACGAGAGTGAGACGTCGAAGCATCTGTGACGGATGTGAAACGGGACAATGGAAAATATCGACCGAGCAGCCAAACAGAACAATAACTGAACCAAAGGCATCAGGTGCTGCACGTCTCCGTGACAGAGATACAGTATTAGCTTTTTTTTTATGAAAATGTTTCCCTTAATAATTCCCACCACATGTCGATTTTACTGCACAAGGTCCCTTTTCCTTTGTCAGTAGGAGGCTTTCAAACTCATCAAGAGAAGAATGGAGGCTCAGTTGTCATGGAGACTCCTAAAGCAAGTGGCACTTTCTGCGCTGGCTTCACTTTTCTGAACAAAGTTGCAGCAAACACCGACTCCGCCACATCACGGCTGCACTGCAAAGTCAAACCCACCGTTGCATCACCGCTAACAAAAAGCGCTCCTGTCACACTTTTATGTGGGCGCGCTATAAAAAAATTCACAAATAACTGCACAAATGGGGTGAGCTAACTTCTTGGGAACAGGGCTTAGAAGAGCAGCTATGTGATGCATTCAAGGAAACCCCGTAACACCCTTCAGAGAATCCATGCAGCTCAGGCTGACTTTATTTTGACGGACGCACCATGCGGCCAATGACAGGCGAGGACAGACGAGGATCGTACCATTGTGTAAAAGAAGGAAGGGGGAGCAGACGTTCCCAAAGACAGCCAGTGTATCGGTACAGGCCAGGTTTACACAGAGCGACGGAGACACAGGGGATCCAGATGTAAATACAACTGGGTCAGGGGGAAAAAAGTAATAAGTAATCCGGAAAAAAGAAGCAGCATGTGGCTGCATTTCAAAGATATTGGAGACTGCAAAGCTCAGTGCAGGGCGAGGTTGGTTGGTTAGGTTTGGTGCAGGTGCTGTATTCGGTCGTTTTAAAGGTTTGATTTATGGAAACACTGATTTAAAAAACTGCTTACCAACACACAAACCATTCATAATTGTTAAATTAGGCCGAAATAGAAGGCTCTGAGCGATACTAAAGGCCACATTATACTTCTCCGACTGCGTAATGCGTTATCCGTCTGCGTCACCACGTAGACCACTCGAGCCTTTATACTTCTGCGTCGTGGTGACGGATAGGCTCTGCAATTTCCCGCCCGATCAGTAGGGGTCGCTGCGCAAGATTGTTGTGCTTTTGGCTACAGTGAGCAATGGTGTCCGAGGGAGAAAGACTGTTGTTGTTGAAACAGTGGCCGTTTCTCACTTTTCTGTGTCCCGGAATGCAGTTTTAAGATAATTTGAGGCAAGAAATTGGCCATTTAGAGTCTAAACATGTGCTGTGTGTGTTAAGATATGACGTATTTATAGTTCGGCAGCGACGAAGTCGGCGGGGATCAGCTCCGCCCTCTGTGGACGCTCGGTGCTCACTGTGAGCCGGCACAGAGCAGCTTCGCTCGGCCTGTCCTGAGGACCAATCGCAGCTCTTGCCGTCTCCGTTGTCCCTTGACCGAATGACGGACACTTAAAAAATATTCCGTGCACCCGGAGACGACGCAGAGGCTCTTCGACAGGTTCTGCGTCGACGCAGAGGACTCTGCGTAGCCTACGCAGAGCACTTTACGCAGGAGTATAAATTGGGCTTAAGTGAAGAGCCATTTGGGAGCCGAGCCAAAATATCTTTGAAAAGAGCCGGACTTCCCATCACTAACAGTTCCACCTTTAAAGAAGTTGTCATTAGCTCATTTGAAAAGCATGGAAATTAATTCCTTTCAAATTCATTTGCACTGCTGCCTTTTATTAAGATAAAATACTGGCTCTCATCATGGCTATTGAAAATTTCCCAAACATATTTAATATTGAATAATACACCTGAGGTGTTTACACAGCTGAAGAAATACAATAGAAAGCACAATATCACACTATAGAGAGACAACCAAGTCATTTCTGAGCTCAAATTGACTCACACGATTGTAGTCATTGTGTCTTATTTTTGGATGATAGACAAAAGGAAATGAAAGAAGAGGAAACACTGAAATTGCACTTTCGTGGCACGCGATTAGCTCCGTTTTTGGCGTAACGCGGAAGGCAATCTACGCTTTTTAGTTCACAAATTACAGACGCTGCAAATGTGTTTAAATCACTGGCAGTTTCTGGAGTTACAAATCAATGGGCGACGTCCTCGGGAAACGTTCGAGCCGAGCAAACAAATTATAACAAAGAAAGTGCTGAATTTCTGACGTTTGAATGAACCGATTTTCAATATCTCCTAGTTTCTTCTTTTTTTGTTTGTTGTCGTGTGCTTTCAGTCGTTTACAATAAAAAAAATCTAAAAACTTTTTTGGTAATACTTGTCTGAGGACTGTCTGAGGTCCTCCTCAGTCCAAGTACGGGAGATAAAACATGGGATGTTGACTTCCGCACTCACTGGGACGTCGCAATGCGCTAAATTCCTGGAATTGTTGTCTCGAGGAGCTCCGCTTTGTCCGTAAAACACGCGAGAGTGCCGGCGAGGGCAAAACGGTATTCGAAAACCGGAAGTCCGCGAAAAGTTCTATTCTTGGCTCCACAGTGCAGCACAGAGTTCTACACAAACTTCCATCCTCAGAGGATTTATCTGTCCAGTGGATACATGTTATATATGACGGCAATGTGCCTGCTAGAGCCTGCAAATGATCACTTTTCCAAATGCTAACAGCTGTTAGCTCCCAGTAGCCTCTGTGGCTGATGTCATTTCCTGTCCCTTAAGTTTCGTTTCATTTGTTTTAAAGCGGAACTAGACCGGAAGTTCCTACTAACGCTGTTTTTTTAGTATGTATCTGCGTCATTATCTTGTTTATGAAGCCTGACGGTTCGAAACAAACAGTTCAGCCACTGCTGAGAACGTTGTGTTTTGTTGTAATCTCGGGGCTCAACGAGATCACTGAAAATCCCGTAATAGTAACGTAAGCAGCGGTTCTCCTGAACAACCGATCCTCCTGCTCCGGGCACTAGTCCGGGCACATCCGGTTGCGTACATTGAACCGCAGAAGAAGAATAACGTCCGTTGTGGAGGTGTTTCACGAGCAACAGTGTCTTCTGACTCTGGGTCTGACTCCGGTTTAAAGTCATAAAGGGACTGCGGCGGGGAGTCGTGAAGAAGCTATTTTTAAACACTGTTAAAACAATGTTTTGATAATGAGGAGCAGTGCATCCGCCGTTCCAGAGGGGGGCGCTGCGCTTCTGAGAACAGATGTGCTGGATAGTACTGGCCAATCACAAGACTCTGTCTTCTGGGGGTGAAAGTTCACTCTGAAATCTCGCAGCAGAAAAACACCGTCAGAAAAGAGAGATTTCTATCGGCTCGTTTACAGCAACTAGGAGGTTTTTGACCATAAAAACAAGTTAATATATGTAAGTAGACCTCCATAACTAACATTTATGTGCAACAAGACCACTCTATGTCACCTTTAAAGGTGGACCTAAAGAGATACTATTAAACCGAGCTGTTTTGTCAGGGTCAATGAACTGCTGTGGTGCTTCATCCTTATGGTATTTTGACCAAAGCATGTCACAGACGTGCATTAGGACACCAGGGAACTAGTTTAACTTGGAGAAATAGGGTATAGTATGTCCTCTTTCACAATTATTAACTCATACATAACCCTAACCTTAGCATAACCACAATTAAAATCTTAACCAGTTCCTCAGAAATGAGGTTCTGCCTCATAAGGACCAGTTTTTGGTCTCCATAAGGATTCCTGGTCCTGACGAGGTCAGTGTTTATGCCAAGAGAGGCAACAAAATACAAACAAAAACACACAATCACGCTTGATCTCGACTTAAAACAGACTATTTCATGCAGGTATAGACAGACGGCAGATAAAACGGTGTGTGTGTGTGTGTGTGTGGAACACAGGAAGAGATAAAGGTGTGCGCTGATGCACCCTCATCCTATTTACGACCTTTAAAAAAAAGATCATATGCACAAAACCATTCAATCTCTACAGTAAATACCCGACATTCAGCTTAGTTAAGCTTTTTAGTTTGGAGATCTGCAGGGAGATACTTTGACAATTACGGGAAGAAAATAAAGAAGTTGCGACACATGCAGCATTTTTGTAAAAAGCTGACTAAAAGTCTGCCGAGGTCGGCAAGAAATAAATGTCATCATCCACCGCGGGGACGTGCAGTCAGGGGAGGCAGGTGAGTGAAAAACTCATAATAACAGTACATAAATTAGTCCACAAATTTGTTTTCTGTACGATTCCAATCATTTTCAATCAGTTTTTTTTAATACTCAAAATCCCTGAATTTGCACATTTCCTGTTCAATTACAGTGGAGAAACGCCACCAATAAAACCAATAATAACATGTTTGCAGACAACCACAATTATCTTTAATGAACGCCTGTGACATTATATTGTTGACCGGGCATAAAACCACAGTGAAAAGAGACGAGGTGAGGCAGACAGTACCTTGCCACACCGAAGGGGGCGCATGTGAGCCCGACAGGTTATTACACCTCACCAAACGTCAATGTGCATGCTGCCATTTAAAGGGGAAATAAGTAGTTTATAGTGCCATCTAGAGGAGAGGCTGAAATTTACAACAAAGACCTGCTGCTCTGCTCACCCCCTCCCTTCCCTGAGCGCTACGGTATCCGCAGCCGGTCAAATGTCGTCCTCGTCGTCTTTCTCCGTGTCAGCAGATGAGGTTCGTGAGGCGAGGGAGAGGGCGGAGCTACCGCGGCCGTAGCAGACGAAGTGGAGAGAGAGGAGGCGGGACTTCCGCTACAAGTAAAGAGACGCTTGATTTGTTCTCTCGCGTTTGTCCTTACAGGCTCCGGTAGAAACATGGCGTCTCTCTGCTAACAGTGGCTATGCAACCGCGGACCGCGACCATGTTATTTTACATGACTTTTTGAAACACTACGAAAATGAAACAAAAACTATTATACAGCGACTAGACAATGCAGGAGCACATAATATGTATAAAAAAGTGGATTTTGGGTTATATAAACCCATAAATACTACATATTGTACCTTTAAATAGTGAGTGAGCTACTTTTTTGGGGGTTCATACATTCGTAAATCTGACAGCCAAGCAACGTCACTGATGTGGAGACCTAAAAAGGACGCCAACTAAACTTCTGAATGTGCAATCAGGGATGTGTTTTTGGAAACCCAGACCGAAGCAGACCCTCATTTTAGAATAAATGTGTGAGACATGCACACAACTCTATGCAGACACATGAAGGAAAAGTGTGGAGTGGACCTTTAAATGTGCTCTGCATTCGTGTGACATGAGCCCGAGACAGATATTCATAAAATACAAGAGAAATATTATGATCCTTGTTGGTTTACCTGCACAAAATGAAGATCTGCTGGACGCAAACAAGCCGTGCGAGATCTTTCGCCGCCGCGTCTCTCGTCTATAAGCCATATTAAGAAGCTTGCACTTTGCCAAACAATAACTCGCTAACCTGCAGTTTATCCATCACTAAATATGACGTTCAGCCAAACGACACAAAACAAAGATGTCAAGGAAGAAGCAGAAGCAGGGATTTTCTTCTCCCCAGGAACCGAATGCTAAACTGCAGTGTTTTCCATTCATTATCTTCACCGTGGATGCTGCCAAGGCTTCATTTGTCCTGCCACAGTTCCATCGCCACCCTTCGCTGTACAGCTGTGTGTGTGTGTGTGTGTGTGTGTGTGTGTGGCCGTGTTTGCTCTGCTCTCACAAACACGCGTAACTATTTGTCACAGTTTGACAGGTCATGTGCTGCAACGGAGGGGAAAACCTGCCATCAGTGGGACATTGTCTTCGGTGGAACTGGCAGAACATCGGAAATGTCTGCGCACACGGTGGTGGATATTTTCCACAATTGATGAAGAATCTTCAGTAGGTCTTACACCTGAGCCAAAAATCTTCCCTTA
Source organism: Microchirus variegatus (assembly GCF_963457635.1). Lineage (NCBI taxonomy): Eukaryota > Metazoa > Chordata > Actinopteri > Pleuronectiformes > Soleidae > Microchirus > Microchirus variegatus. The sequence goes on from NC_139804.1 coordinate 34,896,573, forward strand.
TCAGAACCCAATCATAATCATTAGGTAAAATCCAACTCTGTGTAAAACCCTGACCTCCCACCGTATCACCGCTGGGTTGCTTTTCCTCTGAGTGTTTTTTCTCTGCCAGACTTTTAAAGTAGATATATTATACCTTATTTCTACAAGTTCCCTGTTGTCCAAATGAACATGTCTGTGACAACAGTTAGCATTTGGAAACGCGATCATTTGCCGACTCTCATATAAAATTAGGGCTGTCAAAATTATCGCGTTAACGCAGGATGATTAATTTGTGGAATTAACGCGTTCATTTTTTTAACGCATTAACGCACTTTCTCACTTTCATCGCGCTACGGGTAGACGTGCAGTTTATGAACAGGCAAGGCGGCGGGCAACTGTTTGGGGCCCCGAGCCGATAGGGGGGGCTCCTGACACTCGGAGCCTAAATGCATCAGTGAGCAGCTGCATCCCCGTCTCCATTAAACAACAATGGTTGATTTGCAATGACATCTCAGTAGGAAACCTCCCTAAAGGGGCCCCACGTTTCCTCACGTTAACCTGTGTGAAGCTGAAGGAAAATGAAGAGGAGTTATCAATCAGGAAGTTAGAAGAGGAAGAAAAAAGAAAGAAAGACACACAGTTGTAAGTGGCGCTGCTGGTGCAGATAATGATATAATCATAACATTATCAGTCACTGTCTAACTAACGGGGACACAGACAGCAGCTAACATTAGCGTCAGAATGCTAGCTGATGCTAACGCTAACTAGTAGAAGCAGTGCTTCAAAGTGCTTATTTTTTACTAAGTTTGTATAGGTTTTTACAAGTTATTTACAGTATTTTATTGTTCTTTACATTTTCACATTTTTATCTCTCCGTTCCTACAACAATATAAAGAGAAAATTAGATTTTTTTTGCATATTTACGAATGGTAATTAATCGTGATTAATCCACAGCTACCCTGTGATTAATCTGATTAAAAATTTTAATTGTTTGACAGCCCTATATAAAATATATCCACTGGAGCCATGTAAATCCTCTGAGGCTGGAAGTTTGTGTAGAACTCTGTGCTGCACTCTGCAGCCAAGAATAGAACACTTCACGGACTTCCCTTTCTTCCGGATACTACTGCACTCTTGCGTTTTTTTAGGGACAAAGCGCTAGAGCTCCGCTAGACAACAATTGCAGGAATGTCTCATTGTGACGTAGCAATGAGTGCGGAAGCGACCATCGCTATGCCCTCACATTGAGCAAAATTTCACATTGCGACGCACACTCTTGAAAAACACTTTGGCGTGAGCTCCTTCTTGTGAGCCTCCATCTTTGCGGTGCAAAAACATATAGCCAAAACAAACAAAAAAGACAAAAAAAATGGCTTCTCTTTGAATTCATAATCTTAATTATTCACATTTAATCATCTGCTTGGCAGCACAACCCAAATGGCCCACATCTTAACCCCCTTGACTTTTTTTTTCCCCGAGACCATTTCTCATTGTGCGGGCGCATTTCTGTGCGATCAGCTCTTTCATCAACGGCGAGGAGGTCGAGTGGTTTATAGGCATGGTAATAATAATTTAAATGGCAATCCATTTGTGTGGCAACGACTCTGGGTGATTTAATTAATCGACAAACAAACAATAAATGTTATCTGCAAACACGTTTACGTTGTTTGACATTTCTCGTGCCGACAGAATTACTGTATAATTAACCACAGTTAAGCACATAAGCGGCGTGTGCGGGGAGATAATGTCTGAGAGGAAAACATCGGCTTTGGCCTCAAACAAGAACGCCGTCGCAACATTATGAAATAAAAACAAGGATTAGAACTGCTTTGAATGTGCCTGACCCTCATCTGACCACACCATTAATGGTAAACGTTGTTTATGGACATCTTCGTACACATACATACATGCGGCTGATGGAGCAGAGGAGTGTGGGACTCATTAGGAGTCTAATTGCACATATCAGCTGAAGGGTTCTTAACCTTTTACAGGCAGGAAACTCTCCCACAGATAGATTCCCACAGGCTCATTAAAACATAGCGCTGCTGCTCCGCAGCTAAACTCGAAGCAAACAAGAAGGTCAAAGGACCAAACACCTTTTTGACAACCTGCCATTGAAGTAAAAAAAATAAAAAATAAATAAATAAGGAAATGTCAACGCGGCAGTCGGACTCATTAAAACCCACTAATTCACTGTAAACCATATAAACAGTTATTTATAAAAGAAAAAAAAAAGGAAACTGCTGAAGCGAAACAGAAAAGTAAACAAAGCCAAATGGGTTGTAAATGAGGTTGAGGACAGTGAACTTTGACCTTTTTATTTTGGTTCAAATTTTGAACAAACCGTTTATTCCTATTTTGTTTAATACTGTGATCTGAGCAGTTCTAAACAAAACAAGCAAACACACATTATCTTTACAGACCCTGTTACCCGTTATATTAAGGTATTAGTCCTGTCTCACTAAGGATGTCTGGGATTAAGGCTGGAAATTAGACTTTCTTTTATATTTAGATACTTTGAAACGATCATTAATATACACTGTCAGTACAGCAGTTCAATCACCCTGCCAAAACAGCCCTGTTCAGAACGCTCTGTTTAGTAGTATCCCTTAAAAAAGAAGAAGAAAGAAATAAAGTAAAACGAAACTTAAGGGACATGAAATAACATCAGCCACAGAGGCTACTGGGAGCTAACAGCAGTTACCATTTGCAAAAGTGATCATTTGCAGGCTCTAGCAGGCAAATTGCCGTCATATATAACATGTATCCACTGGACAGATAAATCCTCTGAGGCTGGAAGCTTGTGTAGAACTCTGTGCTGCACTGTGGAGCCAAGAATAGAACTTAGAATAGAATAGAATAGTCTGCGGACTTCGCAGACTTCAAGCTTTCAGATACCGTTGCCCTCACCAGCACTCTCGCGTGCTTTACAGAAAAAGTGGGGCTCCGCGAGACAGCAATTCCAGGAATTTAGTGCATTGCGACGTCCCAGTGAGCGCGGAAGTCAAGATCGCGGTAACGCTTTCTTTTACAGTCCCCTAATTACCTGGTATTTAGCTGGTAAATTCATGGTAACACTAAAGTGTTGCTAGGTAATTACCAAGGGTAATAAGATAAGTAAATACAGTGAAACCGTTGCCAAAATACTGGGTAATGCACGGTAATGTACTCGGTAAGTAAAGTAAAACTGTACTGTAAAAGAAAGCCAAGCTTGTTTCCATGTAATTACACACATTTTTAGGGTTAGGTTTGTTAGATTACCCCTTGGGTAAATAGCTAGTAATTAGGGGACTGTAGGTACCTGCTTATTACCAGTTTATAACCCAATAATACACTTACATTTACCATAGTTTTGCCATAGTTTAGCTGTACATACCTTCTTATTAACAGCAGTAATAACACGCTATAATTAACTATATAGTTACCAGGTAAATGCCCAGTATTTTGGCAACAGTTTCACTGTATTTACTTTCTTATTACCATTGGTAATTACCTAGTAACACTTTGGTGTTACCATGAATTTACCAGGTAAATACCTGGTAATTAGGGGACTGTAAAAGAAAGCGTTACCAAGATCGCGTGTTGTATCTCCTGTACTTAGACTGAGGAGGACCACAAAAACATGAGTGAGTCATATTTTTTTCACACCATAGGGCCTCCAGTCCCATATATAAGGATTTAAATGATTAAAATGTTGATTTTGCATAATATGGGACCTTTCAGTAGCAGCATCTCTGCCCCCACTAGCTAAAAAGCTACTTATGCAGTGACCCAAACTTCAGTTGTGAAGGTACAAATCATAGTTTGTGACACTAGAATCAAACCAAATGCAGGATTTAGAAAATAAATGTCACAAAACATGGATGTGAGGCAGCAGTGGATCAACAACCACTGCAGGTTGTGATCAAAAATCACTGTAATACGGCAACCGTGTCGGTGCCTCCTTCAACCGCACTTAAAAAACCCCCTGAACTACCCCCTCTAAAATGATCCTTGATTGATTGATGAATGCATTGTCCTCCTCAGTGTGTTGTTGTACCAAACACGGGTCAAAGGATTTGGATTATGTGACTCTTTTTTTTTTGTTGGTCTTTTATTTTGTAATTACAAACACGAGCTGCAGCCACTGCTGTTAACAGGGGAAGCTGTCGTCGCACTGACAAGAGCAGCTACTTTAGCTGCAGGGCAAAAAGTTTCACCCCCGAAAAGACATTCACTGCTGTCGTTATCGCTGTACAGGTACTTCGCTGCTGCACTCACCGCAGTAACCACCACAGCTCTGATTCTCCTTCAGGTAATACCGCTTTATTGAAACTATACATACACTGGCCCTGGTCTAATAAGATTCCACTTCTCAAAGTTTTGTGATGCATTATTCATATTTCATTTTGAAACTGATGGCAGTGAAGAGCTGGATGGTTTCCCCCCCCCCCTCCAGGGCATTAAAATGTCAAAATCAGCATATAATACACACTTGAGCGTAAATAAGTCAAACAAGTCGAATCGATTACAAGACGGACGAGGGGATGAGGACTGATGCAGCTTGATTAATAAAAGTCAGGGCGTTAGATGGACGAAAACAGAGGAGAGGAAAGAGGAGAGCGGAGGAACAAATGTGGACCTGGAGAGCGAGAAGAGTCTGCACAGAACAGACAGAGAGTAACGATAAATTCACACCAGGGTTATTATAGTTAACGAAAACGATGTCTAAAACTGAAACTTACCAGTAAAACAATAATTTTGTGAAAGGTCCCATATTATACCCTATTTCTCCAAGTTAACATAGTTCCCTGGTGTCCTAATGAACATATCTGTGACATGATTTGGTCAAAATACCATAAGGATGAAGAACCACAGCAGTTCAATCACCCTGTCAAAACAGCCCTGTTCAGAACGCTCGGTTTAGTAGTATCTCTTTAAAAAACAATAATTTGGAAAAAGTAAAACAAAACTTCAGGGACACTGTGTAGTATTTATGGGTTTATATAACCCAAAATCCACTTTTTCATACATATTATGTGCTCCTGCATTGTCTAGTCGTTGTATAATAGTTTTTGTTTCATTTTCGTAGTGTTTCAAAAAGTCATGTAAAATAACATGGTCGCGGGCCGCGGTTGCATAGCCACTGTTAGCAGAGAGACGCCATGTTTCTACCGGAGCCTGTAAGGACAAACGCGAGAGAACAAAACAAGCGTCTCTTTACTTGTAACAGAAGTCCCGCCTCCTCTCTCTCCGCTTCGTCTGCTACGGCCGCGGTAGCTCCGCCCTCTCCCTCGCCTCACGAACCTCATCTGCTGACACGGAGAAAGACGACGAGGACGACATTTGACCGGCTGAGGATACCGTAGCGCTCAGGGAAGGGAGGGGGTGAGCAGAGGAGCAGTTCTTTGTTGTAAATTTCAGCCTCTCCTCTAGATGGCACTATAAACTACTTACTTCACCTTTAAGAGACAGGAAATAACATCAACTACAGAGGCTACTGGGAGCTAACAGCAGTTAGCATTTGGAAAAATTATCATTTGTAGGCTCTAGATGGCACATTGCTGTCATATATAACATGTATCCACTGGACAGATAAATCCTTTGTGTAGAACTCTGTGCTGCACTGTGGAGCCAAGAATAGAACTTTTTGGTTTTCGGATGCTGTTGCTCTCGCGTGGTTTACGGACAAAACAGAGCTCCGCGAGACAACAAGTCCAGGAATTTAGCGCATTGTGATGTCCCAAGGAGCGCGGAAGTCAACATTGTGTGTTTTATCTCCTGTACTTAGACTGAGGAGGACCACAAAAACACCAGTGAGTCATCTTTTTTCACACTTTGGTGACTGGTAGGGCCTCCAGAGTCCAAAATATAAGGATTTACATTATTAAAAAGTAGATTTTGCGTAATATGGGACCTTTAATACCTGAAAAACTAAGACTAAATAAAAACTAAATTGAAACTAAACCTTGGTTCACATCCAAGATTATTACGTGACAAGACAAATAATTAATTAATAAGTTGTCTGAGTAACACAAATCCAAATTCTGCAGATACATAATTGGCATGTTTGCTTTTTTTTCAGCCGGCCAAATTGAAATCCTTGATCTCGAGCAGAAGAATGTAAGTCGTACTTTATTATGCACGTGGTTCCATCTCGAGTCAGAGGTTGTGTTTAAACACTTCACATTTGGTGTAAATGCACCTGTAAATGGTGTTTTCAGAAAAGAGCAAATCAAGCATTTGGGAAAAGCCGCCGCCTTCGCGTCGACTTCATCGTACAAACTCTTTCAGTTTCGTCTGCCGTTTTTCTGCAGATATTTTAAGACCCACTCATTCAACATTTTTTTCCATCTGCCTTAAATCTCGATGACGCTCTGCTGAATCCATAAGCTGGATGGGGATTGTGGATCTAATCTGTCATTCTTGGTTGATCAATAAGTCAAACAGCACCCGCGCTGAAAGTGCAGTGATAGAGTGAACATGAGGATTTAATGGAGATGCATTAAAGTGAAAGTCATTTTGTGGAACAGCGGCAGATTTCATAATTTTTCTTTTTTTTTTTTACTTAACTCACTATAGTTTCTTGTTTACCGTTTCTTGATTTTTTTTGCCTGAAATGATTGATGTTGTTTTAAGTGGGAGCAGATGGAAACCACCGCAGAGATAGAGAAGTTTATTTTACCCTCTTTAGAGTTTATAGGCCGAGTGTAGTCTATATATAAAATCGAATGTACCGAGCCGCTGCCTCCAGAACACTGAGAATCCATGACGGGACATGAGGTTGGACTGGGAATTGATCGACCTTTTGGATCTTTTGTTCCTCCGCAGATGGAAGGATATGTTTTTCCTTTTTAACCACCAGGAAATTATTACATCACTTCTCTATTTCATGTATATCTGCACCAGCGTCTGGACAGAGATTTTAAGAAATTAAATGTAAGGGAAATACTGTACGGGTGTAACTGTGAATATGGCCGTGAGGGATTGTTGATTGTTTAGCCCAGGGGTCTGCAACCTTTAGAATGAACAGAGCCATTTTTGTCCCCTCTCCCCCCAAATCAAATTATTCTGGAGCCGCAAAACCTATTTGATCCTTAAAATGAAGGTAAAATCACATGTAAAGTTGTTGTTTTTACACATAAATACTATATTTAAAGAACTACAGTTTGTCGCATTTTGATACCAAACCTCTAAAGTGTAGAAAAAAACGACTTTGAGATGAAATGTTATGTACAATTTTATGTAGTTTATGTCTGAAAAAAATCTGCCTGGCCTAAGTATATGGATCTAAGGATGGACAGGACTCCAAATGTGAACTTCTTCATGTATGCATTACTTTAATAGCTTTCAGGGGAGGTTTTTACAATTGGATGTGATGGACAAAATATCAAAAACACTTATAGTTACGCCTTTAATTTGACAAAAAAGTGTGAATAACATGAAAAGTTGTTTTCTTCAAAGCTAGAAGGAGCCACTACAGAGGGGCTGAAGAGCCACATGAGGCTCTAGAGCCGCAGGTTGCAGACCCCTGGTTTAGCCAATTAACACAAGACATACAACGACGACATAGAATATCATAAGAAAATGGACAGGAATGGAAAAGGAACTTTGTGTTATTATTGCGTTATTAATCAACTATTTTGACAATCGACTATTCAGTTAGAGAGATTTTCATTTTTACTCCACATAACTAAGAAATACAGGTTAGATTCTCTGCCCGACCCGAAACGCGAGGCGGGTCCGATAATTCCCGCCACTATCCTCGGGCCGGGCTGGGTCTGGCCATTGATCAAGCACTTGTGTTTTTTCTCCCTCGTCGTGTTCGCGTGGTATGTTATAACCCGTCGTATCGCGCGAAGGTGTTAAAAACCTGCGGCCGTGAACGCATCATTTAAAAACCAGGAAGCGTATCGTCATTAGCAACATATGCGGATCTCAGCGGCTCTGGTATTGTTGTTGTAAATTAGACTGTGGCAGCAGGTACGACAAGCTCCCGCTGTGGGGAGGACGTGGACGTACGTGTAACATTTACGCCTCACGTATTAAAAAAAAAATGTTATTGTGTCGGACACAATGTGCACAGGCTCGGGTCGAGCTTGATTTTTTGGGCCCGATCTAAGCTCTACTAAGAAATCATTCAAACTGAACCATTTTGGTTTGTGGACAAAACAAGACATTCCGAGAACATCATCATTTCCAGCAATCAGTATTTTTTCAACATTTTTATGACATTTGTGGACCAAAAGATTACTCGATTTGTTGGGAGAATAATCTACAGATTAATTGATTATGAAAATAGCTGTAGCCCTACTTTGTATTTTACTCACTCGTGCACATGTTTGGATTCACTGCTGCCTCCGTCAGTGAATGAATTAAAGTGAATAATTTTATGACGGATGTGTTTCAGATCCTTCATTCAGATTTACCAACACGACACCAGCAGCTTCTACATTTAGACTTTCAGTGGAAAATTGTTCTCCTGGAATCAGACCTGGGAGGGTGAGCATCTGGTTACAGGGTCTTGGCCCACTGGTCCCAGTTGGACACAGTTCAAAGAGGTGACACTGACACGGCCCCCCCGAGGGCTCACCATCTGCAGTGGCAGAGGCTTCTGCTTGAGGTGCAGTGCAAGTCGGGCGTGTTGATCCCCGATGGCGCACGGATGCATCGGGCCATGTGCCCAGGATTAGATTTTCAATCTCAGCATCAGCAGAGAAGAAGTCAGAGTGGACATGACACTGTGTATGAACTCAGAAACCACTTTGTTAGACGGCTGACAAAGGTGGAGTGGGGACACTTGCATTCAGAGAGGGTTGTCCGTATACCTTGGTAAGTGTAATCTGGGTGAGGTGAATAATGTTCCTCTGCTGCTTCTTCAGTTTGGGATCCAAACTGAAGAAGAAGTCCTCGCCATCTTGATTTGCCCCCCCACATGTTTTCCACTTGTAAAGAGTGGTTATTTGAGTTGCTGTTTCCTCTCTGTCATTTCAAACCAAGGCCAATTCTGTGGCAACAAGACCAGAGAACTATCGCTCACCGCATAGGGTCTCATTTTTGGACCATTTTCTTCAAACACCTAAGAGATGATTGTGAGTGGAAATCACAGTAGTCTGGCACCAACAACCGCGCCACACTCAAAGTCACACAAACCACCTTTGCATTCTGATTCTGATGCCGAGTTTGTACTTCAGCAACTCCCTGACCTTGTGCTGAAATGCATTGAGTTCAGAGTTACTTTGTTACTGTACTAGAAGTATAATTTTCACATATCTGTATTTTACTTCGTTATTTATACACTCTTAGAAATAAGGGTTCCAAAAGGGTCCTTCTACAAGGGCTGAGGTTCTACCTGGAACCATTTGCTTCTGGAAAAACCCTTTTCCCGTGTTTTTCAAGGGTTCTTGGTAACACCAGTGGTTCCAGTAAGAACCATTTTGATCCAGAGAACCTTTTAAAACCCCTTTCCTGAATAAAGGGTTTTAAAAGGGTTCTTGGTAACACTAAGGGTTCCAGGTGGAAGCTTTATAAAAGGTTCTACCTGGAACCAAACAGGGTTCTTATATGGTTATATGGTTCTACTTGGCACTTTTATTTCTAACAGTGTATTTCTGACAACTTTTACTTTTAGTCCACTACACTTTCTGAAATAAAATGTATACTTTTACTCCGATACGTTTCCCCGAACCATCTCCGTTTGCTTGTTACTACAAAATAAAAGTTGAGTTGGTGACGTAATGCCTGTTTGTTAGCCGCATCAGCAGTTAGCCGCTCAGCAGTTAGCCGCTCAGCTGTTAGCCGCAGATTGCAGCTCCAAGTGGACTTAAAACACACCAGTGGCTCATTGCTGCCCCGCCGGGACTGGCACAGTCCACCGGCAGGCGTCTGATAGTTAAGTACAGTAAATGTCAGATACTTTAAGACTTTTAGACCTCAGCTACACTGAGAATGTTTAAAAAAAAGTATGTAAACATGATTGTGGCTGGGTACAGGGCGTCCCAACCAGGCTGTGGATGAAGTCATGGTCAAATATCTGTTGACACTATACTGAGATGTTATGATGAATGCCTTATGTAACTTGTGAAGTATAAAGCTGTGTTCCAAAACCGAACCGTTCAAACATTACAACGCTGCCCTAACTTGCAATGGAACTGCTGAGCTGGTCACTGAACGCAATTGACCGGATTTTTTCTACGCGAAAAGCGGGCTCTGATGAACCTGAATGTCCTGGAGGGACATTCCCGGCTGGTTACACTAGAGATGCATGGGGGAAATGGCAAATCTCATGCCTGGCTGCACTAGACATAGAGGATGTCGAAGATGTGTACATATTCACATTCATGATAATTGGAATGTTATCCTTGGCATGTGGAATGTACATCCAGATTCGGAGGCAGAGGAAGGCCTCCATGGAGCAGCTTGAGACGAGGGTGGACATCGCCACGATTAAGAATGCCGTGATGGGGTTGCGCACCGACAACTCCGCAATTCGAGACTGCGTGGTGCAGATGGGAGTGGATGCAGCCAAACGAGATGAGCTGGTGAAACTAAGCGCGGTGAGAGCTATGCGAGAGAGGGATGAATAAATCGGCGGAACCGAGGCAACAACTTGAGACTGTGATCGCTCGTGATGGTTCGACAGGGACACATGTACGGCCGTGCATGTAGTCTGTTGACTGCCTTGAGATGAACTGCAGCCTTATGCTATTGTTGCTGCGACGTCCAAAATGTCGAAAGTTAACATGGAAAAAAAAAAAAAAAAAAAAAAAAGAAAAAGTAATAAAATTGTATGGGTAATGGGAGCGGGACTAGATAAGCTTTGCTTCTCCCGCTGTCCCTTTCGGTCATGTGTATGAATATAAATGATGATGTATGCAGATGTTGATTACTTGTCATGCCCGAAATAAACGATTCATTCATTCATTCACTTTTACTCAAGTCATATTCTAAAAGGTGACTTTAACTTCTACCAAAGTCCTTTTCTGGTAAGATACTTGTACTTTTACTCAATAAGTATCGCTTTCAAGTACTTTATACACGACTGAGTTGTGATTAGACATAAGCATTGACTAGGAGATGAATTGGTGTACCTAATAAAGTGGCTGGTTGCAAACAGCGCACTCGTATGTGCCTGAAATGACCAAAAGCAAATTGGCGGCTGTGACGAATTGTGACACCAATCAAAGGAAAAGAGATGAGGTGTCGCCGTTCAGAGGCAGCGTTACCTGCGGCAGGTAAATCACTCTGGTTTCTTCTCTCACCGCAGCTTCAGACATAAGACCAGGATACCCTCAAGAAACGTAAAAACAGTGACTGTTACGTATGTGCACTGACCATCTGTCAGTCTGACGCATTGGCCCGGTCAGCGGCAGACTCCCCTTCACACATCATTGGCCGTCGCCATGAGACCAGGACTCGTTCAGCCAATTAGCTCAGAGCGAGGTGGCGGCGGCGGCGGCGACTGCGGGCGAAGGAGACCTGCTGTGTAAGCTGTTGCCGAGTGTCTCTAAATGTCAACTGCCACAATGGATGGCAGTGGAACACGGAGAGGGAGGTGAGGAAAACAGGTGACGCGTGTCGTTGTGCGTGTATTGTGACATCGTCATCGTACCGTCGGGTCGACGCAGATGTTTGGTTCGCTGCAGTGACACAAGAAAGTCATGTTCAAGTCGTGTCAGGTCTTACTCAGGCTTTCATCGTCATGATTATCATGCTATTAGCTGCATTCCAAAATCTGAAAACTTGATATCCTTCTTCTGTTGGGGTTTGTTGGCTGTTGGCGACCATCTTACAACTGCACTACCGCCACCTACTGGACTGGAGCGTGGACAGAAGATAAACATCTTCATTAATCCGGTCGTTCTGAGAATTTTCAATTCAATTTTATTTCCATGGTGCCAAATCATAACACTCGTGATCTCAAGACACTTTATATGGACAGAATCATGGAGAGCACAGAAACTCAACAGTTCAAAAAGTGGAGAGAAAAAACTTCTCTAAACTGAAAAACCAGACTCTAAGACATGCGGCCATCTGCCTCGACCGGTTGGGGTGAAAGGAAAAATTGTCGACAGAGGAGAGGCCGGGGGACGTTGCAGAAAATGAAGGTTTTCTTTTGTGAGCAACGCTATTAGGACTTCTCTTTCTTTTTTCACTTTATTACAAACAAATTAGTACACACAATTTTGGTGTACTTCAGTGGTCACACAATCCACTGGGGTGTTTTCCTATTAAGCGCAACAAAATGTGATTTAATCCTGTGCGTTGAGTCCCGTTACTCTGCGTCTTGCCAAATGATCAAATTCCCTTGTAAAATAACATTTCTATTTTAACTCCTATAAAATATGGTTCAATTCCCACTTGTAGCATGATGGCAATAACTGCACTGTGAATGCAACAGTGACACAATAAGACATCTCAGTTTCCTGATGAAGTGCAATCATGGATGTAAAATCACGGATTCTCTCTATGGACTTGGATGGGAGCAGTTTTACAAACAACAAACTTCCCATTTCCTGGTGGAAAAGTCCGTCTTAACAGAGAGATAAAGTGTTGAGCATTATTCCTGAACCATCCTTGTCCAAACCACAGATTGCGTTGCTACAGGGATACAAAACAATACGAGCACCTGTGCAGGTTTCACAAGGATTAACTGAGTCAAAGTAAACTTTAAAAATGTCTCACACCCTGGAAGTTCAGCCGTCTCGTGGATTCAGCCCACACTAAGCTCTCGGCGTCCTCTGATCTGACATTTACTGCGAGTGTGTCAGCAGAACAGAAGTTCCTGAAGGACAAGGAGCTTCTTCCAACGCCTGTAATCTCGTCTCCATATGCGCTCGGCTGTTGTCGAGGCCCGGACACTTGCTTTTATACTCCATTAGTACCACCGATCACCCGGAGACGTCCATGTCAATAAAACTCATTATATGAAAATAGCTGCTAATTACCCGAGCGCTGCCCTGCTCATCAGCACAGCCAGGTCCAATTCATCACTGCCACATTTATGAAACATCATTATCATTTTAAATCGGTGCGGAAATATCAACATCGTTTAGGGAAAGCACCTCATTAACGTACGATAGAACTTCATCATTTGGTGTGATTATTTACATTTTCCTTATTTATGATACTAGATATTGTTTTTTTTTAAGGATGACATGAGTGTGGTCAATCCTGTGCTGCAAACTTAACAAGCTAAAAAAAAAAAAGTTGATTTTCTTGGTGCAGTCGAGTGAGCAATGAACACAATTGTGTTTGAAATCAGTGAAATAAAGAATTGGACATTCGACAAACAGTCATTACTGAGAAGAAAATGAAAAACTGGAGTGGCACAAATGGGACTTTATTCATTTTGGAGTCAGAAATGAGTTTTGACTCTAAAGCCACTGAACAATAATGTGTATTTTTCCCCATTCAGTATCAACTCACACTCATTACATCTGGAGCAGTCATGTAAAAATGTCCAGGCTAAAAAAGAGACGGATTAATTAATGACGAGTTACAGACAAAAATAATAATAAACATATTGATAATAAGCAGTTAATTAATTACACTAATACAGCCTTGTTGATTGTGCCAGCTGTGCTTAGGTGTGTGTTTGTGTGAGTGTGTGTGTGTGTGTGTGTGTTGTTGTTGTTATTATCACACGTCACTCAGCCGATGCCAGATGTGTCACTTAGTGTTTAAAGCCCATCAACTGTGTCAGTTGTGATCAGCAGCAGCTGGACAAACAACGATGATGACAGTGCGCTAACACTCACACACACAGACAGACAGACAGACACACACACACACACACACACACACACACACACTCTTGTACAGTATCCGCTACAAGGACACGCGTTGACATATAGCGCACGACCTCGCCCTTTAACCCTAAGCTCACATGTCCTCACAGGTTTGAGTCAAACTTTGTCCTCACAGTCTACAACACAGACACGTAAACACAACAATATTAAGCTAGCCTACGCTAAGCTAACCGCGGCGCATATCGATAATATCGATATGCGCGGCGGTTAGCTTAGCGTTCCCTGTTTGTGGCTAATCGAATCATGTAGGAGGGTTAGAGGTCAACGTACGTAGAGATACAGGTGATATTCTGAATATATATATATATATATATATATTAAATTATTAGTTGGTGGATCACAAAGTTTGCTAACTTGCTAACCAATCTTCTCCCTTCGATAAAACACATTAGCAAACTAGCAACACGTTCACAGACGGACCTTTGTACACAACTAAAAAAGACTAGAAAAGAGATAGAAGAAAACTTTTAGAGTGTTGCCATCTTCTTTAACCGTGAAATTAGGACAGTTGGAACTAGTTGCTGTCTTGGAATCTAAACTACAGGGGGCGCTCCACATCATTCTCTCAGCCCCCAAATAGAGCTTGACGGCACTATTAATATGTAATATATAATGCCAACCCATTACCCATTCTCAGATGTTTTAACATTTACCGTCGCATTAATGATTTGCATCTTTGAGCTTTGTTTGTCTGGCATTCACCGAATGAAACAATGTGACATTTAGAAAAACTATAAACTAACTGACAGAATTATCGCCAGTGACAATTTCATCGCTGGAGCGAAAATGTCAAGTACGTACAGTATTACGCAGTATTATACAAGAGCTGTCGCGCTATCGTCGAGACTCCTTCTCATCTGGAGCTGAAAAACTTTATGCCTGAAAATGAAAACGCTGTAGCGTAGATGAAGCGTACATGTTTTTAGCCGCCGCTGCCGCAGAATACACTAACGTACTAATCAACGATAAAAGGAGCAGGGTGATTATTACATTTTACGGCCGAAACAAAACCCTCAGTGGGAGAGCAAGAACGTGCACACGCATCATTATTATAATTAATATGTGACCGCAAATGACCAGCAGTTGTGAACTCAGCTGCAGCTAATTGAGTTAGTGCAGAAATCTCTCTGTGTTCGTCTGAGTTAAAGGAGCTCCGGCAGAATTCTGACCCAGTGCTGCTCGGTAGCTCGCGGCAGCTGGCAGCTAACTGTCACCTGGGTCAATACTACTGTTCCTGTTGTCTCCAGTCCAGCGACTCTCCGCTTCCATTAGTTTCGATTCAAAAGGCTGCGTTCGCTTCTCTTTTCATAGGCCAACATGCAGCCGTGGCTCTGGCACAGTCCTGACTCCCCCGCTGCCTCAAACTACATATATTCCTTCTCCCTTCTGCTAACAACACTTGAAGCACATTTGAAATTAACGTTTGTTTTTCCCTTTTGCGTACGCACGGCGTCGCACATATCGACCGATTTTGAATCGATCGATATTTCTCTGCAGATCTTCAGACGTCGCAGCTGATCAGCAACCGTGTTTTTCACTCTTCCCTAAGTTGTATCTACCGCTACTACTTGTCGTACAAACCATCTCACCCCCCGATTTCCACTGGACGCGTTACAGCGTCGTTGCAAAAAGCTTTCATTCTAAATCAATGAGAGCATTTCCACTGGGCGCGCTGCGGAACGTCTCATTAGCGTACTAATATACAGTATGTTGGACAATTTGACTAAAGGACTCGAGGCTTCAAAACAGACGTTCACACACCAGTGAGTGACATTATGGTAAGGTGATGCTGGCACTCAATAGACCTACCGTTTATCAAGAGAAATTGGTTTAAGTACAGATATACCAACAGTTTCCTTATCTATATATTTTTAAAACTCATCTTAAAACCCATTTTTAAGATTTTTTTTTTATTTATTGTATTGTTAAGCACTTTGTCCCAGCTATAGCTCCTTAAAGTGCTCTATAAATAAAGTTGAGTTGAGTTGAATCTGTTCTAAGTGTATGAATATATGCTGCTTTAAAGGGACACTGTGTAGTATTTATGGGTTTATATGAACCCAAAATCCACTTTTTTATACATATTATGTGCTCCTGCATTGTCTAGTCGCTGTATAATAGTTTTTGTTTCATTTTCGTAGTGTTTCAAAAAGTCATGTAAAATAACATGGTCGCGGGCCGTGGTTGCATAGCCACTGTTAGCAGAGAGACGCCATGTTTCTACCGGAGCCTGTAAGGACAAACGCGAGAGAACAAATCAAGCGTCTCTTTACTTGTAGCTGAAGTCCCGCCTCCTCTCTCTCCGCTTCGTCTGCTACGGCCGCGGTAGCTCCGCCCTCTCCCTCACCTCACGAACCTCATCTGCTGACACGGAGAAAGACAACGAGGACGACATTTGACCAGCTGAGGACACCGTAGCGCTCAGGGAAGGGAGGGGGTGAGCAGAGGAGCAGGTCTTTGTTGTAAATTTCAGCCTCTCCTCTAGATGGCACTATAAACTACTTATTTCCCCTTTAAAACCCATTTTTTTAAGATTTTTTTTAATTTGTTGTATTGTTAAGCACTTTGTCCCAGCTATAGCTCCTTAAAGTGCTCTATAAATAAAGTTGAGTTGAGTTGAATCTGTTCTAAGTGTATGAATAATGTGCTGCTTTAAAGGATCTGAAGCGCGACGAGCAGGAGACGGAGTTATGTCCGAGAAATTCATTTGTGGTCGGGCTCAGATGAGTCTTTTTTAGTGTCACGACACGGGAAATCCAAGCCTCGCACAGCCACAGATCATCACCTTCTTTCCCCGTAATTCCCTTCCTGTTTTACTCTTATTTTGCTCTAATGTGCTGCATCTTTTAACAACAGAATCAAAAGAGTAAATCTGAATATGTGTGGTTTTCACTGTCCTTATGCGGTTGTGTCAGAGTATTACAGCCTATCAGAGCTCAATGTGGAGCAAGTGACAGATAGAAACTGATGAGAGCAGAGTATCAAGCAGGCAGAGAGACCACAATTACCACCCAGCCCTACACTCTCACCCTCTGCCGAACGAACGACTGTTTCACCCGCTGACTAAATGACTGGCTGATTTCACCCAACTCGCATCAAACGCAAATGAAAAAAGAAATCGGTTGCATCCGCTAGAGTTAAAGTGACAACATAGAAAATGGAGTAAGCTACTGCATCTCATAGAATCATCTCTGTGCGTCTGCCACATGAAATATCAATACATTCCTAAATCAAGAGAAGAGAGTTAAAGGTGACATAGAGTGGTCCTGTTGCACATAAATGTTAGTTATGGAGATCTACTTACATATATTAACTTGTTTTTATGGTCAAAAACCTCCTAGTTGCTGTAAACGAGCCGATATAAATCCTCTTTTCTGACGGTGTTTTTCTGCTGCGATATTTCAGAGTGAACTTTCAACCCCAGAAGACAGAGTCTTGTGATTGGCCAGTACTATCCAGCACATCCGTTCTCAGAAGCGCAGCGCCCCCCTCTGGAACGGCGGATGCACTGCTCCTCATTATCAAAACATTGTTTTAACAGTGTTTAAAAATAGCTTCGTCACGACTCCCCGCCGCAGTCCCTTTTATGACTTTGAACCGGAGTCAGACCCAGAGTCAGAAGACACTGTTGCTCGTGAAACACCTCCACAACGGACGTTATTCTTCTTCTGCGGTTCAATGTACGCAACCGGATGTGCCCGGACTGGTGCCCGGAGCAGGAGGATCGGTTGTTCAGGAGAACCGCTGCTTACGTAACTATTACGGGATTTTCAGTGATCTCGTTGAGCCCCGAGATTACAATAAAACACAACGTTCTCAGCAGTGGCTGAACTGTTTGTTTCGAACCGTCAGGGCTTCATAAACAAGGTAATGACGCAGATACACACTAAAAAAAAACAGCGATAATAGGAACTTCCGGTCTAGTTCCGCTTTAATACCTGACTCAAGCCCATTGAGCTGATATATAAGCAACATTTTGTATGTTCCTTCATTTATTTACCAGAAACACTCAGATGTTTAGTGCCCACAAGCTGGAAAAAACACCTTTTTTTTTTTGGCTGTAAGCTGTTTGATTTCCAGCAATTTAAAAAAAAAAAAAAAAAAGCAATGGCTGGTCTGTGAAGAAGTCAATAGACATTCGCACGCTCAATAGGCTACCGCTAAATAATTTTTTCCTCAAACCTATAAAGCAATTCACATGCTCTGCAGACGGCAAAAAAGGAAAATGACAGGACCTGCTACAATTAGCTCAGGGATAACATTTGGAAACAGAACAGCCTCCTTTGTGATTCACAATCCTGCCTAATCTGAAGCCTCCCTGCAGCAGCAGCAGCAGCAGCAGTATGTGCCAGGCCAGCTCCTTTATTCTGGTCCAATAATAAACCACCCGACATCGCTTGCCGTCCCAAAAGCCCCCGCGGTTGCCATGGCAGTTAATAAGGCTCATTAAGATCAAAGGGAAGACTGTTGACTCCCCGACGGAGACGAGTGGATCCCAGCGGAACGCAATTAAGGCCCCGACGCCGAGATCCTCCGCGTACCCGACGCTATACGCTAACAAGGGCGGATGCAGAGATTGCGACGCGTTTGCGGGGATGCGTCCGTGTGTGCGATGCGTCTGGGAGTTAAACATTCTGCGTTTAAAAAACGCGCCGCGGACCGCGCACCATGTACGAGTGAGTGTGTGATGTAATGTTTCTCCGTGTAGCTGAAAGCAATAGGTGAGGAGAGCGAGCTCAAACGGATAATGGGTGTCGACTGCGGGCAAAAAAAAAAAAAAAGAAAAAAGCTCACGTTTCCATTACAGGACCGAAGGTTACAATTACTATGATCACATCCGAGCAGATTTAGCGTGACTGACCTTCTAATTTTTATGTTTGCAAGAATTGTAGGAATAACTTTGAACCAGAGCGAGCAACATGAATTCAATTACACACACGGTCCAATTACAGGCTTCTGTGTGTGGTGACAGTTGTTACATGATACATTTAATAAACAGGGGTTTTTCACTGCGTCTCCCGGTTTCAGCCTCACTGGTCCTGACCGTTTCCGAGTCATACAGGTCACTAAACAGGAAAGTGATTGCAATCGTGACGTCACTCTGCCGTCATTTCGCTGCCATCCCATTTTACAGTTTTTCTCAATTGTTTACACACAAATTCTGGTACTTGAGACACAATGACCACAGCAGGTAACTCATGCACCAACCCCCCCTGAACCAACTCTGCTAAACTACAAGCACAATTCCTGCTTTACACTCAAATTGCGGTTGTAAAACACACTTTTTTTCAAAACACTACACACAATTCTCTGCATTTGGCACAATTTTCATGAAGAAAATGTCTTGTTTTCACAAAGAACACACTGTCATTCAAAATTCTAATAATTAATTTCCCTACTATGCAAACTGACTCATCACATGGGAAAACACCTGTTACACAGGTTTACAATTTGCAATCAGTGCGTGAGCATAAACGGGTTCTGTTTTGTATGTAGACCACTGCATGTGCAACTTTGTGTTGGTTGGGATGTACACTGTGTTCATTGTTTTTGTGGGAAATACATAGGAATACAATATATTTCTTACTGTGTATTTGTGTCTTTTGAGTATAAAAATAATCCATCCATTATCTACCGCCTCATCCTCCAGCGGAGGGTCGCGGGGTGACATAGGGCGATCGGCGGGGTCACACCCTGGACAGTTCACCAGTCCATCACAGGGCCTATAAAAACAATATTCTAAAATATTTTACACACTTATGTATGTGCTGTCTGTAGTAAGTGTAACACTAAACACTAAAAAAGGCCTAAGTCATTATGATCGATGGAGAAGAAGTGTTTTCCATACATCATAGTGTTTTCCATTGATCACATCAGTGTTCAACTGGTTCTTATAAATGTCTATTGATATGATGGTTTGTGTGTGTCATTCGAAAACAAAATACCATTTTGAGAAGAAATAACATTGTTTTGAATGTTAAGTTTCATTTTGCAGGAGAATTGAGGGGGTTTTGCCCATTGTGTGTGTGTGTTTTTTGGATTTTGTGTCTAGAGTTCTGAGAGCATGAGGCAAATGTGTGGAAACAATCGAGAAAAACTGTAATCTGATTCGGATGTGACCGTCTCTACCATGCGGTTAGAGGAGGTGCTAACTTCTAACTTTATCAGTCATAAAGACTCGCCCTTTTTGTGCCTTAGAATCAGGAAAAAGACGATGCAAATTCAAATTTGCACGATGCCGTTTCAGCTCACGCGACACTGCCTCGTGTGGACAAGAGACGAAAGCAAAAGGGAACCCGTTATTGGATTTATGTATATTAGACCTTTTAAAAATGATATTTGCATGAACTGCTTGACTTTCTTATGATCAAAAGCCTAATCAGATATTCAAAAAATCACACTTGCTAAAATGCAAATGTAGCATCACGTTGGTTCAAAAATGATTTTGATGAAACTGCAACAAAAAGGTTGTGCTCGAATAAGTAAATAAACACAATACATTCTTTTCCAATCAGGCCTGGGAGCAGAGATAAACAACAACAACAACAACAACAACAGTCTACGCCGTATTTAGGATCTAGGAGCAAACTCACACAGACGCACATGAGGATTCATATTAATATTCACGGTTAATACTAATACGCTGCGTGTCGGTTGCCAACGTTGCTGCTTCCTGTCTGATCTGACCTGCTGTAAACGGCTGTTGATGTGAATTGATTTTCGCCTTCTCCTGTTGCGACGGCGTCGTTGTTGCCTACAGTAGACCTGCTTGAGACATCACAGCTATTTAGTTAAAAGCTGAGGAATGAAGGAGAGGATTTTTGCCTTGTTTTTCTTGTTTTTTAAGCGTCTGAGAGCAGGAAACACTGTTGCTCACTAAAATATAAAGGTCATCACCGCAGGAAATCAGCACTTTTAGTTTTCGGGGACCCGGGGGCGGCCGGTCATCTGCTGCCTCCATCAGCAGATTTGTTTTAGTTAAAGGGACACTGTGTAGTATTTATGGGTTTATATAACCCAAAATCTCTTTTATACATAGTATGTGCTCCTGCATTGTCTAGTCGCTGTATAATAGTTTTTGTTTCATTTTCGTAGTGTTTCAAAAAGTCATGTAAAATAACATGGTCGCGGGCCGCGGTTGCATAGCCACTGTTAGCAGCGAGACGCCATGTTTCTACCGGAGCCTGTAAGGACAAACGCGAGAGAACAAATCAAGCGTCTCTTTACTTGTAGCGGAAGTCCCGCCTCCTCTCTCTCCGCTTCGTCTGCTACGGCCGCGGTAGCTCCGCCCTCTCCCTCGCCTCACGAACCTCATCTGCTGACACGGAGAAAGACGACGAGGACGACATTTGACCAGCTGCGGATACAGTAGCGCTCAGGGAAGGGAGGGGGTGAGCAGAGCAGCAGTTCTTTGTTGTAAATTTCAGCCTCTCCTCTAGATGGCACTATAAACTACTTACTTCACCTTTAAGTAAACCTGAACAAACAGGACATTTGAACTTGACGATGGAGGCAACAGTGTCTAAACAACTCCTGCTTGCTGTGATAGTAAATTGTTAAAGCTCCCATAGAGTGGTCCTATCGCACATATATGTGATGTTATGGAGGTCTACTTGCATACATTAACTCCTATAGTTGCTGCAATTGAGCCAGTAGAAATCTCTCCTCACTGAAGCTCTCGTCAGCCGCGGTATTTCAGACTGAAATCTCACCCCCAGAAGACAGAACTGTGTTGCGATTGGCCAGCCAACGAGAGCTTTCCCAACTGTCTTGCGATTGGCCAGTAACTGGAAGTGACGTAATCAGCACACCTGCTCTCCGAAAGCGCAGCTCCCCCTTCTGGAACGTCGGATGCACTGCTACTCATTATCAAAACATTGTTTTTAACAATGTTTAAAAATAGCTTCGTCACGACTCACCGCCACAGTCCCTTTTACGACCTTTGACCTGGAGTCAGACCTCAACAACGGACGTTCTTCTTCTTCTGCGGTTCAATGAACGCAACCGGATGTGCCCGGACTAGTGCCCGGAGCAGGAGGATCTGTTGTTCTGGAGACAGGATCCTTATGTTGCGATTTCGGGCTTTTTCAGAGCGCCCCCAGAGTCCCAGAATACAATAAAATCCAGCGTTCTCAGCAGTGGCTGAACTGTTAGTTTCCAAACTTTAGGACTTCATAAACGAGGTAATGGCGCAGATACACACCAAAGCACACAGCATTAATTGGAACTTCCGTTCTATGGGTGCTACTTCCATGCAGGGTGTTACAAAGTGAACGGTGAGATTACTGAACCTATCCTTTAAATATAGCAGATTGAAGCATTAGAGCTGCAACTAATGATTATTTTTGCAACCGATCAATCTGTCGATTATTTTCTCGATGACTCGTTTGGTCCATAAACAGGCATAAAATGTTAAAAAACGTCGATCGGTGTTTGTCAAACCTGGAAATGACGATGTTCTGGAATGTCTTGTTTTTGTCCACAAACCAAAATGATTCTGTTTTAATGATTTCTTTGTTTATGTGGAGCAAAGAAACAAAGAAAACTTTCACATTTAAAGGTACAATGTGTAGTATTTATGGGTTTATATAACCCAAAATCCACTTTTTTATACATATTATGTGCTCCTGCATTGTCTAGTCGCTGTATAATAGTTTTTGTTTCATTTTCGTAGTGTTTCAAAAAGTCATGTAAAATAACATGGTCGCGGGCCGCGGTTGCATAGCCACTGTTAGCAGAGAGACGCCATGTTTCTACCGGAGCCTGTAAGGACAAACGCGAGAGAACAAATCAAGCGTCTCTTTACTTGTAGCAGAAGTCCCGCCTCCTCTCTCTCCGCTTCGTCTGCTACGGCCGCGGTAGCTCGCCCTCTCCCTCACGAACCTCATCTGCTGACACGGAGAAAGAAGACGAAGACGACATTTGACCGGCTGCGGATACCGTAGCGCTCAGGGAAGGGAGGGGGTGAGCAGAGCAGCAGGTCTTTGTTGTAAATTTCAGCCTCTCCTCTAGATGGCACTATAAACTACTTATTTCCCCTTTAAGAGGCTAAAACAATCAGAAATCTTGTTTTAATCATGAAAAAAGCGATTAATCTCTTATCAAAATACTCTAATAAATAAAAACGACGATTCATTTACTGTTTCAGCTCCAGATGGCGTTATGTTTCACTAGGTTAATCTTGTTGTTGATCAGGTAAATTGTCCCTGCTGACAGCCATCGTTTCACTGAGAATGTGCCTGTCTGTTTCCTTCAGGTTCAAAGCATTGTTCGTGTTCCGCTCATGTCGCCACAAACCTGGACGAAAGAATCCGTTTTTCTGTTTACTACTTCGATAAAGACTAAATCTAACGACTAAGATTTCCCTTTCTTTCCGTTTTCCCTCCCCGTTTCGCTGCGACTCACTAAAGTCTTGCAAATCTTCAGTCAGAATTGTCGTTTGTGGACGCTGAGCTTTATCGGCAGGTGAAAACAAACAAACAAACAAACAAACACGGAGGCTTTTGAACATGCACAAATACGCGGCTCTCTTGGGTTTGTGCAGCTGAACACAGGGATCGGTCTGGTTTGAAAAAGAACTTCAAAAGAAACACACGACAAACTTTAAGGACTTAAAATAAATCCATTGAAATCCAGTCAAGGAAAACAGAGCTGGGACCGTCTTCTGGAACTCAATCAAATCTCTCGTGAAGAGCGAGATTATTAAAGGATTGAAGTTTCCTTTCAAGTGACGTGCTGCACCTTCAGAGGAACGTCTTTACTTAGTGACGGTGTTTACTTAGACTCTGCTCATGGATTTGGAGCCGCTTTTCATTCGTTTTACCGTTGACCATTTCCTGACCTGCAGAAACCACGACGATCCGTAAAAAACACACTTGTTTCTCTCTGCCGAAATCAAACATTATATCCAAGAAGAATTTCATCACAATCTAAAGTGAAAGTGCACTCAAACTCCACCGTTTAGGACTCTGAAAGCTCTCGGATTCCCACAAATATTTAATGGCTTCTTCTTCCTTGGCCCCTGACACCGTTTCTCCACAAAAGTGTTGTGAAAATCCGATAAATTCTTTCACCATATTTCTTCCTAACAAACAAACAAACCGACCGAAAAAACTGACCCTGATTAAAACAGAACCTCCTAGATAGAAGTAGTGCGATCATGATGTGATGTGAAATGCAGGTCATGAGACGTATGAAATAATCTGAAACTAATTATTACAAAACACATATCAGTCATTATTGTCCATATTTTGACATTTTTGGTCGTCCAAATGCCTGAATACGTCTTTGACACTGTGTCGCATTGTGAAGTCAATGATACAAGAACATGTTCAGGAAACTTTAAAGGGTTATATTATGCAAAATCAACTTTTTAATCATTAAAATCATTACATTTGGGACTCTGGAGGTCCCATCAGTCTGCAAAGTGTGTAAAAAGATGACTCACTCATGTTTTTGTGGTCCTCCTCTAAGTGTTTGAAAACACGTGAGAGTGCAGGCGAGGACAAAAACTTCCAAAAACCGGAAGTCCGCGAAGTTTGCAAAAAGTTCTATTCTTGGCTCCACAGTGCAGCAGCACAGAGTCCTACACAAACTTCCAGCCTCAGAGGATTTATCTGTCCAGTGAATACATGTTATATATGACGGCAAGGTGCCTGCCAGAGACTGCAAATGATCACAAATGCTAAATGTTGTTAGCTCCCAGTAGCCTCTGTGGCAACTGGTCATTTTCCTGTCCCTTAAGCTTCGTTTTTAAGGTGGACCTTTAAGGTGGACCTAAAGAGATGCTACTAAACAGAGCGTTCTGAACAGGGCTGTTTTGGCAGCGTGATTGAACTGCTGTGGTGCTTCATCCTTAAGGTATTTTGACCAAAGCATGTCACAGACATGTTCATTAGGACACCAGGGAACTGATTTAACTTGGAGAAATAGGGTACAATATGACCCCTTTAAGAAACTCAAACCTGAGAAAGTGCATAAATCCAAAGTTTGAGTGGTTTTTCTCCAACCAGAATAAGAAGAATTTTCTAGATATCACAAAAAACAGACAAGTACGACAGCTACAGCTACTCCGGTCCACTTGGCGGCAGTAATGCTCTTCAGGTTTGTCAACAAACGAGAATGACACAACCCCAAGATCACCGTTTTAACAACATTAACGCATCATAACCACGCGATGTTACGTGAAAGAGACGCACAGCACGACGACTGTTTCATTCGTTCATTCTCAATGACACATTTCACTTCTGCTCGTTTGTCTAAAACTTCAAACTTCTACACCCAGACCATCACGTCTGACATAATCTTCAAAGTGGACGTTTTAAACATTTTAAAACCTCTTCCGCCTGCAGTTCTGATGCTTGTTCAACATCTCCGAATTACGGTTCAAAGGATTAAGGTTAACGTTGAGTGAATGTGCAAAAAAATCATCTAAGGGCCTGGATCAGTTCTGGGTATCAACAAGTACTAAAAACGCGTCACTAAGTATATATATCACTCATTCTAGATAAAAAAAAAAGGAAATAGCCTGACATGTCAGAGCTTTGAATTCACTGCATGGTTAATTGATCAACTTCGCTCATTTCAGTTTCAGTTCTCTAGCTCCAGACTCAAGGTCCAAATATCATCACCGAGCCTTAATTAAAGATAAAGACTTTGGTCACATTATCACCAGTAATGAGGAAATGAGACGTGTCCCGTAGTGTCCCCAGTTAATACGAGCCGACAAGCGTTACTGTGCCTTTATAGACGCGTGGATTCTCACAGTCTGATGATGTGGAGCTCTGTGGTGTCAGCTCAGCTCCTTGGATGTTCATAATAATCACACGTACGCAAGGGTGATCCAGGTACAGACGGAACATCTTCAGGAGGGAATAGAACACGACTGATTCTACTGAGCTACAGGTAAAGACATTCATTAACCTTTCCGTTATCATCCTGTCGTCGCCGACAGGGTTTGGCATGCGTCCTCTTCTCATTACCGTAACTCCTAGATCAGAGGTGTCAAACTTATTTTGAGGCCCACATACAGGACAATTTGATCTCACATGGGCCGGACCAGTCATTTCCCCCTTTGTTTTACATTTCTACATATTACATATGTGCAATTTCAACAATATTACACATATCTCAAATATTATAATCCTGCCTTTTTTTTTATTCCTGTTTTGCTGTGTGCCATTGAAACAACATTTCGTTTTGATGGAAATCCAAATGACAAATAAAGTCTAAGTTTTCCATTTACAAAAGCACAGAATATTTAGCCACAGGTACCTGGAACTGAAAAAATATAACATTTCAAATTATGATTAGATTCTCAGTAGTGTAACTATTGAACGGTTGAATAACTGACAGATATCGACAGTGAAAGCACTCACTCAATGGACATTTTCTGACAAGTCTACAGCCATGAAAATCAAAATAAATCCAGACGGCCTGATTATCATGATGGTCATAAGAGGGTTAAAGGCTGATTGAAAAATGTGGTTTTTTTTGTTTTTTTCCCAGCTCCTGAAAAAGCTGTGCTCTGTCTTGCAGACGATGCTCCATCATCACTGCAGTCCAAATAACCAGCCACTCAAATCATGTTGTATGTTATTTACACAGATATTTAAATGTCAAGGAGAGGAGGCTAAGTGGTAGATCCACGCTCAAGGACAGATGGTCTGCTCGTTTGTGTGTGTGTGTGTGTGTGTGTGTGTGTGCAAGTCTTTAACAGTTTTAATCATTTTTGTTGAGACGTTTTCACTTTTGCGGCGACTTTGCCTCATCAATAACTGTTGCTTTTTTCAACATTTCCTTTCAGGATTGCCCCCCAAATTGGTCCAAACCATTTTCTTTTTGTTCATCTTTTGAGAGCAAACAAATCACTTCCTTTGAACATTGTTTGTTTGTTTGTTTTAAGTTAATTCACTTACCTTCTCTGTCATCTGGTTGCCAAGTCAATCCTTCCTGAGACCTAGAACAAGGACAGAAGAGGACGTTTAGTTTTTCACGACTTTTGTTTCCTGCCACTAAAAAACGGTGCTGTGTAAACATCAGGTTAAACGTCTCATGCATCACTCGGTGTTTTCGTAATGTGGCTGTGGACGATCAAGAAGGTCTGAATCCCATAAATCCAATAGAACACCAAAAAAAAGCCAACAATGTTTCAAAAGGACCAGCGTGTAGGATGTAGTGACATCTACTGGTGAACAGGTATGTTGCATTGCACAGAATACCATTTTGTTAGCCTAATAGCATAATTGCCTAGGTCATTTTTTTTTGTTTACCAATGTGCTTGCTAAAAAAACAGTTTTTTTCTTGTTTTCCGAAAAAGTTCAAATATGACTTGGGCAACTATACTATTAGGCTAACGATTAGCAAACAAATATGGTGGAACCTATGGAAGAAGATACACACCACAGTATCATAAAGGTTCATAATTGTCACATGATAATTAAATGATGAATATATAATTATAATGAAGTTATAGAAATAATAAACAATGTGTGGATAGATCCCCTACATTCTACAAACTTCACTTTTCATGCTATTAATTCTGTTTTTACGAATATCATTTTGACTAAAAGAAACCCTACATTTAATGACTTTCATCAAATAAAGCATCGATTGATAATAATTAAAGAAACACATGAACAGATGTTGAAGGTGTGAAAATATCAGATTGTTGCTGCAAAAACCAAACGAGAAGTGAAGTTGCAGGATATAAACTGTGTTATAAATAACCTTACTTGTGTTTACATCGTCTCTTTTTTAATCTTTTTTATTACGGCAGTTAGCGAGTGGGAGGAGAGGATGAGGCGTCGGTGAGTCACCGTACGTCTTTTTTTGTTGTTGTTGTTGTTTTTGCATTTGGTGCCAAACCACATTTCGAGGGGGGGGAACGAAGACGCGGCCAAAAGCCGGGCGACTCAAGACGCAAATGGATTCATTTCGAAGACACAGACGCGACTGACGAATGGACGTCGCCACAGGAGAGGAGGAATAAACGAAGGGGAAAGATGCGGCCGAATAAATTACAGAGACGATTTTAGCTCCATCTAGATGTCTGCGCGTCTGATGGATGACTTGTAAACACTGACACGGGGAGGGGGAGTGCGTTTTTAGGAAAGCAATTCAAAACGAATAAAAGAGGACTCTTATCATTTTTGATCTGAATACAGAGCCTCTTCTCCTCTTTTGTGCCATCTTAAAGTTTCCCCTCTTCTCTCCATCATTTTTTTTTTTTTTTTTTTTTTTTTACATTTCTCTTCCTTCCATTAACTTATCGCAGAGGAAATGTCAGGCATCGCAGATCAAAGCCGTCTCAGGCTGCAGCCGCTGAATGAAATTGGACAAAAGTTTTTTCGATCAACTTTGATCTGCGAGAAGAAACGTCACGTCGGGCTGATGCGCACTGGACTTGAGATTTAAAATAACATTGTGTTTGTTGTCAGGTTCGTTGTTCGCCGCTTACTTGCAGACGTGAATCCAACAAGGCACGAAGTGGAGGCAGTATTCTGTACGAGTGTGTTCTTAAAAGGAACCCCGGCTATAACTTTCGATTGGCTTTTATCGAAAGGCAACAAGGGAAGTGCTGTGAGTTTACACAGCTTTCCCAATGACAAGAAGAGGAGAAAGGAGTGGGAAGATGCCTGTGAAAAGGACACAACTTCCTAAAGATCCGCGGCTGTGTTCTCGACATTTTTCGTCAGAAGCATTTGAGGCTTTTAGTCGACCACAGCTGCTAAAAGACCTCACCGGAGCGGGCGGATACAAACGGAGACTTAAACCAAATGCCTGTCCGACAATTCTCCCACATAAGGAGCCTAAACGCCCGCGTGAAGCGAGTGAAATTCGCGTTAAAAAGCGGCAGAGACAAGAGACGCTGGATGCTCTCCTGAGCAGACAACCCGCGTCTGCAGTCGCCGCGTCACTGTATATCCATATATGGAGACGCAGTTGCCGCACGTACACCACAGGTTTTGCCCCACTCATTTGACGCCTCATCCCGTCTTTCTTGCGCTTCATTTTGATGCTCGTTTTGTGAAACATTGTCAGTGCTGTCCTCCTCCTGTGTGTTTCGCTCGGGTTCAAATTGAAAAGGCTGAACAGATGACATGTTTTTGCTGAACAGTCACAACAGGGTCCCGAAGCCCCCAGTACAACCTTTATATGTCACTACCCAGAGTGCATTGCAACGTTAACAACAATGGCGACCTACGAGTTAAACTATTTTTACAAATTTTATAAAAACGAAGACATCAAGAAGGTTTTTTATATCAATTTATTATAACTGATACTAACATTTATCTTTTAAGAACTACAAGTCTTATAGCCGGGGTTCCTTTTAAAGGGAACATATGCAAAATCAACTTCATTTAAATCCTTATTATATACTTATTTGGGACTCTGGAGGCCCTATGAGTAGGCAGAGTGTGAAAAAAGATGACTCGGTCATGTTTTTGTGGTCCGCCTGGAGATAAAACGCACGATGTTGACTTCAGCACTCATTTTGACGTCACAATGAGACATTCCTGGAATTGTGGACTCTCGGGGCTCCGCTTTGTCCCTAAAAATCGCGAGAGTTCAGGCGGGGGCAATAGTATCCAGAAGAGCGGAAGTGTTCTATTCTCGGCTGCACAGTGCAGCACAGAGTTCTCCACCAACTTCCAGCCTCAGAGGATTTACATTTTATATATGGCGGCAATGTGCCGGCTAGTGTCGGCAAATGATGGCTTTTCCAAATGTTAGCTGCCGGAGCCTCAGTGATGCTGACGTAGTTTCCTGTGTCTCATTTGCATTTAAAGAAACAGGCGTTCAAAACCAATGTATTTGCCAGATTGAACTGCTATGGTGCTTCATCATTAAGGTATTTCGACCAAAGCATGTCACTAGACATGTCTGTTTCGTAGCATCTCTTAAAAAAAAAAAAGGAACAGGAAATGACATCAGCCACTGAGTCTACTGGGAGCTAACAGCAGTTAGCATTTGGAAAAGTGATCATTTGCAGGCTCTAGCAGGCACATTGCCGTCATATATAACATGCATCCACTGGACAGATAAATCCTCTGAGGCTGGACGTTTGTGTAGAACTCTGTGCTGCACTGTGGAGCCAAGAATAGAACTTTTCGCAGACTTCCAGAACTCTTGCGTGTTTTACGGACAAAGTGGAGTTCCAGGAATTTAGCGTAATGTGACGATCTCCTGTACTTAGACTGAGGAGGACCACAAAAACATGAGTGAGTCATCTTTTTTCACCCTTTGGCGACTGGTAGGGCCTCCAGAGTCCCAAATATAAGTATTAAAATGATTTAAAAAATGATTTTGCATAATATAGGACCTTTAAATGAATGACAGCTACTGGATCTGATTCAGTGGACTTCCCTTTTTCTCCCTTATTCTCATTATTTGCTTCCCTTGTCTTTGCAGGGTAATGCGTCAAGTATCGTCGGAACACCAAAACTACGCTGAAATGCTTGAAAATGTTGTGTTTTTAGAGAGTTCTAGGTCCAAAACTGTACCAGTGTTTGTTATCATCCCTGCGCTTCTCATTCTGACATCACTCACACAGTTACAGCCACTTCACACAGAGACGGTCGCACTCGGTTCGTTTCATCTGCAGCACCACGACTTAATCACGGCGACTTATACAGCAGCAGATGTTACGTCGGGGGGCCATCGCGTTAGACCGCACAGCTCATCGCCCGGCCCCGGCCTGAACACGATGCAGAGGGAGCAGCAGCGGCCATGGTTGTCTGATCGGATCATCGTGCAAACAAATGCTCAGAGTTTCAGCTCCACAGTAAATCTCCCATCATTAATGCAGGGGTCATTTTAGAGTCGGTGGCAGAAAACCTGCGGGGGAGAGTCTAAAAAGTTCAAGTGCACTTTGATGTGGAGTAAAGGAGGAAGAGCTGCGGAGAGGCTCTGATTGAAGGGAAGGCTAACGCTCTTATGATTGTGTGGTTTCTCCCCTTTTAGGGTGTGTGGGCTAATGGTATGCAGGAGGCAGAGCCTTTTTTTTTATGCTGATGATCGTGCAGAGTTTGTAAGAGTGAAAGTAAAGAAGAGATGAGAAATGCTGAGGCATGAAAGTATTAGCATTAGGGCCAGGGTGGACTAACAACAACACCACCACACAGTTACACCCACACAGGCGGTGTTCACACAGTTACTCTGCATGCAAAGGACTAATCCAGCCTTAACATCATAAATTAAATACACTTTGAATAATTCAAGACCAAA
Source organism: Microchirus variegatus (assembly GCF_963457635.1). Lineage (NCBI taxonomy): Eukaryota > Metazoa > Chordata > Actinopteri > Pleuronectiformes > Soleidae > Microchirus > Microchirus variegatus. Next base: position 34,927,571 of record NC_139804.1, read on the forward strand.
AAAAATGCATCTACAACAGCCCAGTGTGTTTACAGCAGAAGAAAGAACAACACTAACACATCGTCAGCATCGACCCCATAATGCACTTTTCTGACTGTAAAATGAACACTTTATCTGCCGCAAAACAATTCTTCATTCAATTCAATCGAGCCCAGTGACGCAAACGCGGCGGTTTTCATACTTCAGTTTTCAGTCAATGATGCGAACGTAAGACTAACATTTCCTTATCCTATTATTTGGGTAAAAAGCTTGAAAGATTTATGATAAAAAACAACTACAGTCATTTTAACCAAGACCCACAAAACTGCGTGTTCTATGACTTCTATCTAAAGACCAAAACTACCAAAAGTAAGAGTGGACGCTCTTCTTTCATCAGACGTCATTGGCAGTGAACGGTTGTATTTGAATTGATGTCCATCGACAATGAAAAGACTAAAACTAGTCTTTATTGACCTCTGCCAGACGGTACAGTATATGTTTTCGGAGTTCGTCTGTCCGTCTGTCTGTAAGCAACTTAAAGGCGAAGTAAGTAGTTTATAGTGCCATCTAGAGGAGAGGCTGAAATTTACAACAAAGAACTGCTCCTCTGCTCACCCCCTCCCTTCCCTGAGCGCTACGGTGTCCTCAGCCGGTCAAATGTCGTCCTCGTCGTCTTTCTCCGTGTCAGCAGATGAGGTTCGTGAGGCGAGGGAGAGGGCGGAGCTACCGCGGCCGTAGCAGACGAAGCGGTAGAGAGTGGAGGCGGGACTTCCGCTACAAGTAAAGAGACGCTTGATTTGTTCTCTCGCGTTTGTCCTTACAGGCTCCGGTAGAAACATGGCGTCGTGGCAATGCTCGCGACCATGTTATTTTACATGACTTTTTGAAACACTACGAAAATGAAAAAAAACTATTATACAGCGACTAGACAATGCAGGAGCACATAATATGTATAAAAAAGTGGATTTTGGGTTATATAAACCCATAAATACTACACATTGTCCCTTTAAGTCAAAAATCAAACAGATTTGGATGAAAATTTCAGAAAATGTCCACAATGGGACCAGGATTCAATTTTGGGCGTGATCCATACATGCTGCTTGCTGGCAGGGTGTATTTTGTAGGCACTGAGCTGCCTTGGCGGAGGTCTGCACTCTCCGAGTGCTTTTCTAGTTTTCTCTACATGTAAACATCTGATGACGAGACCAAAGAAAAATGTCCTGCTCCAGCTCAACAATTTGAGCGATTCAATCCGACTCTTTTCTCAGTTTGAGTCGGGGCTTTGCTGGGAAAAAACAACAGGAAAGGTTTCATTTGATTTAGTTACTTAAACCTAACACAAGGCCACTGATCAGTTTAGTCACATACGTCAGTCACCTCGGTTAAAGTAAACAACAACACTTGTTCTAAATGGGTTAAAAAGGCACACTTTTACCCTTCAAACCACCACACGTCACACAAAACTGAAATAAACCCCTCTTTCATCCTCCCTTCAGTTGTTTAAATTATAAACGGTTTACAGTCACCTTGACACGCGCGGTAATGCCTCGTGACATTTCCCCGAAAACTGCGCGGAGCCATGTTGTGATGAACGTGCGAGTAAAAGCTATATTTGTTCGAATGTGTAAATATAATGACGTGTAAAAGAAGAGAAAATGAGTGTAAACGCAGGTCCAGGACTCACGCGGGGCCAACAGAACTCTGAGTTCTGTGCGTCGCAGCAGGGGCGGGGGGGGGGGGAAACTGTGGCTAAAAAGAAGAGTTGACAAATAAATCCTTTTAAAGAGCGGCATCATACGAAAGAGGGGCCTCGACTGTGACTCATTACTATTATCCTTGTGTCACAGCTGCGGCTGCAGCTCATTAACCCCCCTCACATCTTCACTGATTCCTTCTGCCTGATCGTCTCAGAGGTTTGCTGCGAAGCAATGAAAACCAGACTGATTGCGGATTCAGAAGAAGGTGCGTGAAACAAGCCTTGAAGCACACAGCTGTGCGTAAACAATATTCTGATGAGTTATTTGTTTTTAAAATAACCTGGATTATGTTTGTGTGCGCTAAAGGCGGCTGAAAGAAAAATCAATCGGGCATTTGGATACTCGGATGAGTCGACAGGTTTGGTGTTGTCCTTTCAACTCATAATGACTTTGCACTGAATGTTTGATATGACGTGCCTTAAAGGGGAAGCAAGTAGTTTATAGTGCCATCTAGAGGAGAGGCTGAAATTTACAACAAAGAACTGCTCCTCTGCTCACCCCCTCCCTTCCCTGAGCGCTACGGTATCCTCAGCTGGTCAAATGTCGTCCATGTAGCCGACGAAGCGGAGAGAGAGGAGGCGGGACTTCCGCTACAAGTAAAGAGACGCTTGATTTGTTCTCTCGCGTTTGTCCTTACAGGCTCCGGTAGAAACACGGCGTCTCTCTGCTAACAGTGGCTATGCAACCGCGGCCCGCGACCATGTTATTTTAAATGACTTTTTGAAACACTACGAAAATGAAACAAAAACTATTATACAGCGACTAGACAATGCAGGAGCACATAATATGTATAAAAAAGTGGATTTTGGGTTATATAAACCCATAAATACTACATATTGTCCCTTTAAGCGTGGTTGTATCATAGTCGGTGTGATTACAGACGACCGCGCTCTGATGGGAGAAGCAGCTGAGAGCGGGCGAGCGTGAGATCAGTGGCTGCGACCGAGGGCAACAGGAAAAACTGATTTTAGCCACTATGCAAAAGGGTCATCGGGGGAAAAACTCGGGGCCAGATTTTTCCTAGAATATGTTCACTGCTTTATGCCCGAAACGGCTTTGTTTTGACCCACTTTTTTTTTTTTTTTACTCACTCTCCTGCACTAAATACGTAAAGAAAATAACACCTACGAACACAAACAGATCAACAACTCCTGCGTGCCGGGATGTAAAACAAATCGTTTTCTCCACTGACTTTATTGTGGTAGAGCAGGGGTGTCCAAACTTGTTCCAACGAGGGCGAAATTTGATAATGTAAAGATTTCTGGGGGCCAATAGTAGTCTTTTTAACAGCCAAATTTACACACAAAGGCCATGTTTTATAATCATTTTATTGTCCTTGAGTGAACAAATGAAACAATTCTGCATTTCTTCCACATCTGGAGTCAGATATCATAATAACATAATAAGGTAACAGGAAATGACATGCCATTGAGGCCGATTTTCTGCCCCAGTCCCTCCTGGGCCATAAATAATACAATATAGAACTGAAGCTGCGGGGCCGTACAAAATCTGACCGAGGGCTGTGATTGGCCCCCGGGCCGGACTTTGGACATGCCTGTGGTAGAGTCACATTGTTGGTGATGTGGCAATAAAGAGGCAACACTATTCTACAATATTCTATTCAATATCATAGAGACTTAAAGGTGCCATATGTAAGAATGTGGCCAAAAACGGTTACTACATTCAAATTCAAAATACCGAGATCTTTTAGGTTTCGTTTTTTCTGACGTAACTGGCAACCCCGTGGTTGCTCGGCAGCTGAGACTCTACTGACTGCAATGATTGGTAGACGGCGGTAGGTGGCGCCACATGTCAAAACATGATTTCAAATCATAAACATGATTTGCAGTCTGCAAAATATATATTTTTAATGCAAATATTTTGTCTGTACTGTTGTTGTTGGTGAGTTCAGTTTGTTATATGAACATTATTCCTGAGTCTCTGTGACATATTAGGAGGATTTTATGGCCAGTTGCTTTACATTTATTATTATATTATTATTATTTTCTACCTCTCGCACTAATCGTGCAACATCAAAAGACGACGCCAGAGCTTATGCTAGCTTGAATTGCAGCAACGTTATGGCAGAAAAGGTGCAAACAACAGGTGTTGGTCGCAAACAAAAGACAGTTTTTTGGGAAAAAAGGCTGAAAATGTAGCCTACTAGGATCTCCAACCCTACCTTTAAGCTGGTGTAGATTTTATATAGGCGAGCCTTTTGTTGAGTGGCTAAATTCTCTTTTTTCCCCCTTATGTCTCAGCCCTGTGTGCCTGTGGAACACAGTCACCTCTGATTATGTGTCAGCACCTCATACAAACACTTTTAAAAAAAACCTGAACTATTCCATTTAATTATCAGAGCATCACGTCCACCATGGGAGATCGTGTCACAGGGACGCATTAAAAAAAAATCTAATTTGACGCAGCAGGACGTGCATGCATTTGAATATGAACCACTTTGTGTTGAACAAAATTGTAGTTATAACACAAGTGAATAAGCGCTGGGTGCACTGGGTTAAAAAAAAATTCAAGCAATGACAAAACACGACGAGCTCAATTGCATCATCACTGAATGATGAGCGGTGGACCAGAATGCAAAAGCAAAACCTGGATTGTATTTTAAAATAAGTGGAAAATAAGTGGAACACTCCTGACTCTCCTGCAACCCATGAGTGAAGCTCCCTCTCTTTCTCTCTCTCTCTCTCTCTCTCTCTCTCTCCATCTCTTCTTAGCATCTTCTGTCTTTTCATCTCCAGTCTCTCTGTCGCCAAAACTCTGCTCCATGACAGTCAGTCAACTTCAGCTACAACAGCAAAACACACACACACACACACTCACGTTAAAAGGCTGTGGCTGTGGTGTGTGTGTGTGTTCTTGTACTTGCGGCATACTGAGGACCAGTGAGGGTTTTTAACCAACAGAGTGAGGTCATTTTTTTACGGAGTGAGGACATTTTGGTCGGTCCTCACTTTGTTTTCATTGAAATCACTTCCTTAGGTTGCTATTATAACATGCTATACTCAATTTGTGAAAAAAAAAAATCTAATTTTGGACGACATAGTATAGTATGACGTTTTTTGTCAAATTTTGTACGAAAAAATTTTTCACATTTTTTTTCACCTTTTGGATGACAGTATAGTATGACGTTTTTGTCAAATTTTGGACCTAATTTATTTTTATTTTTTTTCACATTTTGGACGATCGTATAGTACAATGTTTTTGTCAAATTTTGAACCAAAAATTTTGGGTACATTTTTTTTTTTTATTTGGACGACATAGTAAAGTATGACATTTTGTCAAATGTTGGACCATACATTTTTGGTCAAATGACGATTTGACAAATTTTGGACAAAAAATTACACAAAAAAAAAAAAAAACAAGTTTTCCAGCCCTTTTTGCTCTGGGGCTCCACCTGCAGATATTGTATGGTACTGCAACCAGTAGTTCTCTGTAGATGTCATTCATTAAGTAGATAGTTGTAATTGTGTTGATTTATAAAGTGGAAATGCTGGTCCTCACTTTGTGTCCTCAGTATGCTGCAAGTACAAGAATGTGTGTGTGTGTGGGGGGGGGGTGTGTGTGTGTGTGTGTGTGTGTACACACACGTGCATGTATCTGTCTATGTGCTTATGTGCTCATATGGGTGAGTCAGGGTAAGTGGTGCATGCCAGAGGTGCAGCCCATCCATGCATGCACGAGTCTTTGTGTGTGTGTGTGTGTGTGTGTGTGTGTGTGTGTGTGTGTGTGTGTGTGTTTGTGTTTCTTTAACAGTGTGTGTGCATGTGTGTGTGTGTCAGATTGATTCTGTGCTGATTTCTGCCTTCTCTTCTTCATGAATGATTCAAAAGACTCCGAAATGTGTTTCTGACCAGTGCACATTCCATCTCTAAAGCCGTTTGTCTGTCTCTCTCTCTCTCTCTCTCTCTCTCTCTCTCTCTCTCTCTTTCCCACACACTTGCAGAGGTATACCTGGATAGATGCGGCATACTGAGGACCAGTGAGGGTTTTTAACCAACAAAGTGAGGTCATTTTGGCCGGTCCTCACTTTGTTTTCATTGAAATCACTTCCCTAGATTGCTATAAGATGCTATACTCAATTTGTCCAAATTTTTTTTCCACATTTTGGACGACATAGTATAGTATGACATTTTTGTCAAATCTTGGACCCAAAATGTTGGGTCCAATTTTTTTTCAAATTTTGGACCAGATTTTTTTTTGTCAAATTTTGGACCAGATTTTTTTTTGTCAAATTTTGGACCAGATTTTTTTTTTTGTCAAACTTTGGACCTAATTTTTTTTTTTATTATCACATTTTGGACCAAAATGTTTTTGGTCAAATTTTGGACCAAAAACTTTTTGTCAAATTTTGGACCAAAAAAAAATAAAAAAAATAATGTTTTCCAGCCCTTTTTGCTCTGGGGCTCTACCTGCAGACATTTTATGGTACTGCAACCAGTAGTTCTTTATAGATGTCATTCATGAAGTAGATATTTGTAATTGTGTTGATTTATAAAGTGGAAATGCTGGTCCTCACTGTGTGGACTCCTTCTGTTGTTTGTATGTGTGTGTAAGTGTGTGTTCTTGTACTTGCGGCATACTGAGGACCAGTGAGGGTTTTTAACCAACAAAGTGAGGTCATTTTGGCCGGTCCTCACTTTGTTTTCATTGAAATCACTTCCCTAGATTGCTATAACATGCTATACTCAATTTGTCCCAATTTTTTTTCAAATTTTGGACGACATAGTATAGTATGACGTTTTGTAAAATTTTGGACCAAATTTTTTTTTTCAAATTTTGGACCAAAATTTTTTTTTTCAAATTTTGGACCAAATTTTTTTTTTTCAAATTTTGGACCAAAATTTTTTTTTTCAAATTTTGGACCAAAATTTTTTTTTTGTCAAATTTTGGACCAGATTTTTTTTGTCAAATTTTGGACCAGATTTTTTTTTTTGTCAAATCTTGGACCTAATTTTTTTTTTATTATCACATTTTGGACCAAAAACTTTTTGTCAAATTTTGGACCAAAAAAAAAAAAAAAAAAAAATGTTTTCCAGCCCTTTTTGCTCTGGGGCTCCACCTGCAGACATTTTATGGCACTGCAACCAGTAGTTCTTTATAGATGTCATTCATGAAGTAGATATTTGTAATTGTGTTGATTTATAAAGTGGAAATGCTGGTCCTCACTTTGTCAGCAACGCAGTCCTCAGTATGCAGCAAGTACAAGAATGTGTGTGTTTGTGTGTGTGTGCGAGAGAGAGGTAGTCAAATCAGAGAGCCCCCCCCAGAGCTATGGCTGGATCAGAGCAGAGCAAAGAGCAGCAATCAGAAGGGCGATGCTCAGCCCTAATCTGTTTACGGGCTCCAAACTTTGCACACTCAACTGGCTGAGAGCCACTGGGGTGAAGTCCAGGACAACAAACACACACAAACACGCACACGCACACACACACAGGTCAGACACTTCAAACACTGGAAATAATCCAAATAATGCTGCTATTTACCAAAAAAAGAGAACTGTGTTTGATGCTGTGTTGGGCACCAGCAAACAGAGCAGAATACAGAGACAGGTAAATCGGACTGAAACAACAACAAGCTGCAGTGGTCACCCGTCGCCATCTCTGTCATTCGTGCGGTATTTCCCTAAAACTAACAACCACTCTGTCTTTTAAAACGAGCCAACATCCACCAACATTTCCGTTACCACGTTTCTACTAAATGGAGAAAACCAGTATTCAGAAATGAGCAAAATGAGCTTCTCTTCTGACCCCCTCAATTTTATCAGAATAAAAACAATTGTCAGGTTTGTTAACTGCATACACACACACGTGCGTGCGCGCGCGGAACAATAAATCACTTCCAAATCAAAATCCCATTTTTTTTTGAAACAACGGAATCAGCAAAGTGCAAAGCCAGGCTACAACCAGGCGTCGGTCTGTGCTCCAGTGAGCTCTGGTGGACGTCAGACCACGTCAAAGGTGCAGGGGTCAGAGAGCTGGTGTGAATACGGATGACAGGCCCTAATAGGCTTCTGCCGCTTGGGAGGGAGGGAGGGGAACACAAGGTGAAGGCGAGGAAAAGGGAAAATGAAGAAGAATAGTTTAATTTTACCAGCGGAGGAACAGAGGTCGGCTGGGGGGAGACATTTCGGTTGGAAACAAACGTTGTGGGTCAGTTGAAGATTTTGAACATGTTGTGAAATCCTCAGGGAGCGAGAGGAAACACGACGGCTGCTTTGCTGCTCATATTTCAGCTTAATATGCCATATGGCAGGAGTAATCAGCTAGAATTCAAAGAGGTCCAGTTTGAAATTTTTTTTGCTTAAGCAACAGAACATCATAATGCCCCAAAGTGCCTTGTGCATTTATTTTTTCTCCTTTATCCTCTCACTCTCCCTCCTCTCTTCTCTCCCCGTATCGCTCACTCGTCTCCGTCTTTTCTCTTCATATCATTAAAGGAGTCATATTATACCCTATTTCTCCAAGTTAACCTAGTTCCCTGGTGTCCTAATGAACATGTCTGTGACATGCTTTGGTCAAAATACCATAAGGATGAAGCACCACAGCAGTTCAATCATCCTGCCAAAACAGCCCTGTTCAGAACACTCTGTTTCGTAGTATCTCTTTAGGTCCACCTTAAAAAAAGGTAAAACGAAACTTACGAGACAGGAAATGACATCAGCCACAGAGGCTACTGGGAGCTAACAGCAGTTAGCATTTGGAAAAGTGATCATTTGCAGGCTCTAGCAGGCACATTGCCGTCATATATAACATGTATCCACTGGACAGATAAATCCTCTGAGGCTGAAAGTTTGTGTAGAACTCTGTGCTGCACTGGACAACAATTTCAGGAATTTAGCGTAACGTGACATCTCAATGAGTGCGGAAGTCAACATTGTGTGTTTTATCTCCTGTACCTGGACTATGGACCACAAAAAACAACGAGTCATCTTTTTTAACCCTTTGGCGACGGATAGGACCTCCAGAGTCCCAAATATAAGGATTACAATTATTAAAAAAGTTGATTTTGCATAATATGGGACTTTTAACATTCACTAACTTTTCCGTCAGTCTGGATTGTTCGTCTTAAGGCCACATTATACTTCTCCGACTGCGTAATGCTTTATCCGACTGCGTCACGGATACGCGCCGAAATTTTCCGCCCGATCAGTAGGGGTCGCTGCGCAAGGTTGTTGTGCTTCCGGCTACAGTGAGCAATGGTGTCCGAGAGAGAAAGAGAGAGAAAGACTATTGTTGTTGTTGAAACAGTGGCCGTTTCTCACTTTTCTGTGTGACGGAACGCAGTTTTAAGATCATTTGAGGCGAGAAATTGGCCATTTAGAGTCTAAACATGTGCTGTGTGTGTTAAGATATGACGTATTTATAGTTTGGCAGCGACGTTCTCGGCGGGGATGAGCTCCGCCTCTGTGGACGCTCGGTGCTCACTGTGAGCCGGCACAGAGCAGCGTTATCTCGGCCTGTCCTGAGGACCAATCGCAGCTCTTGCCGTCTCCGTTGTCCCTTGACGGAGTGACGGACACTTAAAAAATATTTCGTGCAGTCGGAGACGACGCAGAGGCTCTTCGACAGGCTCTGCGTCGACGCAGAGTCTCTACGTAACCTACGCAGAGCACTTTACGCAGGAGTATAAATTGGGCTTTACATTTGATTGGCTGAGCAGCGGTTGGGTTGTCTAACTCGAATGCAATTGGTCTGTGAGTTTCCTGGTGTGCTAAACCAGTGCCGTAAAGTTTAGAAAAGCTGTGACTCTTAAAATAGAAGCGCCACGTCAAAATTAAAAAAATCCTTCAAAGCAGGTTTTTGGTGAACCTTGTTTCAGGTCTTCCTCCTTAGAGAGTGAGTGCTACTACACATTACATTGTTCAATGTCATCAAAACTTTTGAAATGTTGCTTTTTTTTGCTTTTATTCTGAGAGATAATTGAATCATGATTCCACATTTTTGTCATTTGAATTGTTCTGACATTGTTTTCCTCAACACACACACACACACACACACTTTATAGCACCATCGGCCTAATCACTGCCTCAGGTGCTTTGCAGCTGCTTGCCAGTCGGCTCGCGAAAAACATCAAAGCAACAGCAGCGTTGACCTGCTCGACACACAGAGAACACGACGTCGGCCCGGCTGCTCTCATCATGTCAGAGAGGCAGTCGGGTGGTGGTGGGTGGGTGTTTGGTGGTGGGTGGGGGTGGATGAAAGAAGCAGGTAACGATTCAAGGTGAAGTTTTAAAAAGGAAACAGTGCACGGAGAAAGTAGGTGACCCTCGTCTCCTCCTCCTCCTCCTCCTCCTCCTCCTCCTCCTGGATGAAGTACAACAAAGGAGAGTCACACGAATACTGCCGTCGAAACTGGAGAGAAACAACCGCATTAGATTAAAAGACCGGAATAACTCACGAGCCTCGTTTTTCTTTTTCACTCGTCCACAAAAAAAAACAGGCACACGAGCACAATAATGAGCAATAATTCCAAAAAAGTATCTGCATAGAGTTTAACGGTTGTACGGAGCCTGATATTAGAAGCTTTTTCCACACTTACTGACGCAAGCTTTGGACAGAGGGAAGCCCTTAACTTTAAGGTATAGCTTTTAAACTGTACATATTGTCACGTATGATGCTAATACTGTAAATCCGGGACCGTACCTATGTTCCCCGGGTCCTATGTTCCCCGGGTCCTATGTTTCCCGGGTCCTATGTTCCCCGGGTCCTATGTTCCCCGGGTCCTATGTTCCCCGCTTTGTATGTGACCAGGGAACATAGGACCCTTTCTCTAACCCTAATCCTAACCCTACCCTTTTTCAAAAAAAGGGTCCTGTCACATACAAAGTGGACCTTTTTTGGGAAAAACGGGGAACGTAGGACCCGGGGAACGTAGGACCCGGGGAACATAGGACCCGGGGAACATAGGACCCGGAGAACATAGGTACGACCCCGTAAATTCTGCTTATAATCAGTGTGGAGTCTGGAAACGTGGTGAGTTTTTCTGCTCGATTGTCACAGCGATACCACCCCCGCGGTAACGTTATCCCACAGATTTAACCGGGGCAGCTCTTAATGTACTAAAGCAGCACACGAAAAAGGGACTTAAGGACACTATAAATACACAACACGGGGACGAAAGTACAACAAAAGAAATCAAGCATGATTACAAAATCCCGAGTACATCAAGACTGAGAAGATGTCAGGGTCTTTTAATCTGACAGGGGAGCATGACATCGTGAGCCCGAGGCCCGAGTGTGACGCAGAGTTCATGCTATTTGTATCCTACGTTTGGATACGAGGAGGGAATTAGGCCTGAAGGCGCCTCTCGCGGGGCAATGCCTCAACCGGCTAAATCCCCACACTCCCGTCTTTCCTCCTCCCTCGTCTGCAGCTGCACAGAAATCACAAAAGGCTTCTTTTTTTTCCCCCCCCACATCTGTGTGAAAACGAGCGTTCCTCCTCCTCCTCCTTCTTCTTCTGATTGGAATAAGATCAGAAATAAGAACACGGGCAGAATATAAGCCTAACAATCCCACTGCTTTAACGGCATAGTTGGAGAGAATGGTTGAATGAGGCACTGATACCACCCTCTATCAACATAAGGCTAACATGATATATAATAAAGTTTGTGTCGTTTTTTGTAAAACAGCTTAATCCTTTCATCAAATCGTCCATAAAGAACATCTACGATTGTACATCAGAGCACACGGGAGCTGTTGATGCATCGCTGCCACGGCCATTAAATTTAAATGCGACACCGCAGGAGATAGATAGATGTCTCGGGTCACAACTACAGTACAGTGCTCCCCTGTCAGATTAAAAGACATCTTCTCAGACTTGATGTACTCGGGATTTTGTAATCATGCTTGATTTCTTTTGTTGTCCTTCGTCCCCGTGTTGTGTATTTATAGTGTCCTTAAGTCCCTTTCGTGTGCTGCTTTAGTACATTAAGAGCTGCCCCGGTTAAATCTGTGGGATAACGTTACCGCGGAGGTCGTATCGCTGTGACAATCGAGCAGAAAAACTCACCACGTTTCCAGACAAGCTGGCAAAAACTCGAGGCTGAAGGAAGACGAGCAACAACGACGAGAACTAGAGCGGAAGAGGGGAGGACGAGAAGAGCGAAGAGATGTACGAACGACAGAGGACACAAGGAGAAGAGGACGGTGGAGGGAAAAACCGGGGAAGAGAACATCAGAAAATTGGAGAAGCTGACAGAAGACGGGGTCGGCGACAAGGAGAGACGTAAATAAGAATGAAAAGGAGGAGCAGGCGCATCAATAATTGTTCCATTTTGGAACCACAACCCCGTGAACATCATCGCATCAAACTGTGAGGTACCTCCAGTTTTCCCCCGGACCTCGTCTTACATAAGCAAACGTGAGGAGGAGGAGGAGGAGGAGGAGGAAGCAGAGCCAGCGAGCACAACAACAACAACACGAGTCACGTCGTTCTGCTTTGCTTAGCAAGCCCATTCTGCCCCAAAGCCCTCTGGGTAATATGAGCAGTCTTGCACAAAACAGATGCTTCAGAGACCGAGACCTCCTGCACCATCATCACCACCACTACAGCTGAATCAATGCCTGTTTGGCCTTCACCTCTTCACCTCCTTTTGTCGTCTATCTATCCATCTTTATCTCTCAGTCTTCTCTATTTTTTAAATTTTGTCTTCCTCCACTGAGTGCTGTTTAAATATATATATATATATAAACATTAGTTTAACAGCTTTATCATCCGGCACCTAATGTGACATTTAAACATACACTTACTTTGTACCTTCATTACTTAGCAACCGTTTTCTGACAACTTAAACCACGTAAATGTCAAGCTTATTATATCGTCCACTTAGCATTTCCAAAACGGCCTACTCCTCTTTGCTCCGTCGCTAAGTTTCGTAACTTTATCCCTTCGTCTATGCACTTCCAAAAACTCTCCAGGATCATTAAGTGCACCTATGCGTGAGCCCAAATGTCTTGATAAAAATGACGTTTGTGTTTATTTACATGTCTACAGATGTGCATACATTTTAAAGAGACTAAGATCACATATTCAAATATTCAAATCTCCACTATCAAATTAGCAGGGCAGCTTATTTACTTTTTTTTTACTTAAATGCAGTAAGTCTGTAACCATGGTGACAGATCTCCTCTTATTTTAAGACAAACTTTACACCTCGGTTTTTTTTTGGGTTTGTCTTAGAAATTGTTTTAGATTAGGGTTAGTTTGAGAGTGTAAGAGTTAGGGTTATGCATTTACAGTTGTGATGGTTAAGTTTAGGACCTCAATAAGACTGATGTACCAGAATGAGTGTGTGTGTGTGTGTGTGTGTGTGTGTGTGTGTGTGTGTGTGTGTGTTCTTGTACTTGCAGCATACTGGGGACCAGTGAGGGTTTTTAACCAACAAAGTGAGGTCCTTTTTACGAAGTGAGGACATTTTGGTCGGTCCTCACTTTGTTTTCATTGAAATCACTTCCTTAGGTTGCTATAACATGCTATACTCAATTTGTAAAAAAAAATATGTATATAGTATAGTTGTACATAGTATAGTATTACGTTTTTGTCAATTTTTTTTTTCAAATTCTGGACAACATAGTATAGAATTACTTTTTTTTTTTGTCAAATTTTGGACCAAAAGTTATTTTTATTTTTTTTTCAACTTTTGGATGACATAGTATAGTATGACATTTTTGTCAAATTTTGGACTAAAAATTTTGGGTCAAATTTTTTTTTCAAATTTTGGACGACAGTATAATATGATGGTTTTGTCAAATTGCGTACCAAAACATTTTGGTCAAAATTTTTTTTTTTATTTGGTCGACAGAGTATAGTATGAAGTTTTTGTCAAATTTTGGATCAAAAAAAAAAATCCAAGTTTTCCAGCCCTTTCTGCTCTGGGGCTCCACCTGCAGACATTTTATGGTACTGCAACCAGTAGTTCCTTATAGATGTCGTTCATGAAGTAGATTTTTGTAATTGTGTTGATTTATAAAGTGGAAATGCTGGTCCTCAGTATGCAGCATGTACAAGAATGTGTGTGTGTGTAGCTGGTATTCCTTATGTTAAGGGGACCTAAATCTGTTTACACAGTCACATTATAGGGACTTGTCTTCCTTATGTGGGACAAAAACCAAGTCCCCATCATGTGAATTACTTAATTTTAAGGTAAAGACATGTTTTAACGCTAGGCTGAGGTCAGGTTTAGCATTAGGCTAGTAGTAATTACGGTTAAAGGGCAGTTTCACCCATTTTTTTCCCCCCACTTGGTCAAATAAAGAATAGACTTAAAATCATTATGGTGCTGCCATGTTTAATGTTTAATGCACATTTTATTTTCTTTAAAGGAAGTAACTTTGATGTCGACCTTTTGTCAATTTGGATGTATTTATTATCCAAATTGCGGTATAATAACATGTGTCATTTATTTACATTTGTAAAAAATTTTTTTTTTTTTTTTTGGGTGAAGTGGCCCTTTAAGGTTAGAGTTAATCTCCAGGAAAGTTAATGCAATGTCCTCTGAAGTCATGGAAACCTGTATGTGTGTGTGTGAGAGACGCTAAGCATGACTAAATGAGAGCATCTGTGCTCAACCCTGAATAATTGAAGTTTATTTATATATGGAGAAGAAGAAGAAGTGATGCAAACATTGCATGTTTTTCTTTTGTTGTTGTATTTTTTTTTTCCTCACCACACATCAGATGTGTTAAGTGCAGATGGTAAGATCACGAATCACACACCTCTTGCCACGACAACACACACACACACACACACACACACACACACACACACACACACACACACACACACACACACACACACACACACACACACACACACACACACACACACACACACACACACACACACACACACACACACACACACACACACACACACTTTACACTGAAGTGTGATTATTCAAAGCAGCGGCCCATGATTCTATTAACGTTCCTCCTCTTATAGAATGAAGGGGACGAGCCTGGAGGTCGACAGCTGCACACAACACAACACAACACACGAGTGGTGTCGCGAATCCCCTCATGGCTCCAGAGCAGAGGTGTCAAACTAGCGGCCCGCGGGCCACATGCGGCCCACCTCTTAATATCATGTTATAATAATGAAAACATGGCCCGTGACCTCCTCTTCCTCTGACCCTCAGGCTTCACTTTCATTTACTGCTCTCTCTCTCAAGTCGAAATTGGACGAAAAAAGTTTACTTCCAAAAACTGCTATAAAAACATTACAGATTGATTTTTTTTCTGCACAAATCTCTAAAGCAACTCCAGGATTTAAACCCTTTAAATGCCAGTTTGATTACTTGATGATTGACTTGATTTTATTCATTTAAAAAAAAACAAAAAAAAAAAACGAAACACAAACACAAACAATGTGTCATCTTCCATATAACAAACGTTGGTTGGCTTTTAAGTTGAAAGGACAAAAATGTCCTCTTGCAATCTATTTTCAGCTATTTGGGGAGTGTCAGGCTGGTTCTTAGCAGCAGGGGGCGCTGAATAATTATCAGGATTTTAACCCCTTAAATGTTTGATTAATAACTTGACTGACAAACGGATCGTAATAAATAATCCTGACGTAAATGTGTTCTTCTTCTTCTTCTTTTTTGGAGTTGACAGACTGGACGCAGCTTTCGCGTTATTCTGCCCCCTACAGTCTGAAGCCGTATCTGCATTTAAGGGGTGTCCCATTTCTAAGTGACAAAATAACCCTCAACACTTGGTTTTGAGGGCCAGTTAAGATTAAGGGTTGAGCTTGAGGGTTAAGATAGGAATTGGAATTAGCCCTAACTCAACTTAACTGTAATGTTGAATGAATGAATGAATGTTGAAGTTATTATGTGTGAGTTTACATTAGAAAAGGGTGAGGCAGGTTTGTCGGTAAAGTATATCTGGCACCTTTGACCTTCTGTTACTTGTATTATCTAGGTTCGGTATCAGCAGCAGAAACAACAGAGACACACACACACACACACACACACACACACACAGATATGACTGTGACCCAGTCAACGAAATGAGGTCCTTTCAGGGAAACATGGAGACGAGCTGCGCTTCCTTGTTGACTCACCAGACAGCGCAGCGGCACCGTCTTCTTCTTCCCCTCTCACCTTATTCCTCTGCGTCTCTTGAAGACATACTTTTTTTTCAAGTCGTCTCTTCCACCACCGCTCTCATATTTTTACTTTCCCCCACTCTGTCACTGTCACTCGTCTGCCTCACCAGCACCTGCTCCCTCCTCCTCCTCCTCTCCAGACAAATGGACCTGATATTTTTTTTTGTACGCAGGGAAATGAATTCACGGCGAAGGTATAAACGACAGGAGTTCTGTTTCGCGAGTCGAGAGTTGGTGCAACTTGCACATTTTTCCTGCTGTGCAAATCAATTTTGCACTATTCTGGTTCGGCGAGTTACAAACCTCACATTTAGTGAGAATGGATTCGTGGGGGCCAATCAATTCCAGGCTCTTTGTCTCCTCGCTCTTTACTCTAATTTCCCTCTGCGACTGTGCTCAACCCTCTATTTATCAGCCTCCCTCTCTTCTCTCCTCTGTCGTGATTTTTCCAATCACCCTCCTCTCAGCTCCACGAAGACGATCGCCCGAGGTTTCTCGCTGAAAAGTGACACCCTGTCGACTCCCCTGCTCTCATGTCGGCGCTTGCCTCTCATCCCGTCTTGTTTGGTTCCATTGTTCCCGTCAGGCCTTCACCCTCCTTCCTCTCAACACCTTCTCCTCCTCATACAATACGTTCAGATACTCAATGCCAAGAAAGCATTGGAGATGAAGGGCGGAGGAGGACGAGGGTGAAGAGAGCAACGAAAGGCTGAAGGAAGACACGACGGGGGGATGGAGAAAAAATCTCTGAGGAGTATGACAGATTTCTAAGATCAGGGTAATCTCCACAGTCGGAGCAGACCGACTTCAGCCACACACACGCCACTGAATCGTAATAACCCTTACCATAACCTGACCACAATTTCTAAATTCTTACACCTAAGCAGTCACTGGTGTGATATCTATCCACACCTTTCACTTGAGGTGTAGCATTAAAGGCTACATCTTCAGTCTTCTCATCCCCATCCCCATCCGCAAGTGAGGAGAAGAGAGAACTGGGACGAGAGTCCTGCTCGATTCCAACTCTTCCAAGCATCATTTGCCTGCACTCTTAGAAATAAAAGTGCTAAGTAGAACCATAAGGTAATTCGGCTTGTCCTCATAGGAGAACCCTTTTTGGTTCCAGGTAGAACGTTTATAAAACCCTTCATTCAGGAAAGGGGTTTTAAAGGGTTCTCTGGATCAAAATGGTTCTTACTGGAAGCATTAATGTTACCAAGAACCCTTGGAAAAACCCTTCTTCAGGAAAGGGTTTTTGCCTCTCATCCCGTCTTGTTTGGTTCCATTGTTCCTGTCAGGCCTTCACCCTCCTCCTCTCAACACCTTCTCCTCCTCATACAATACTTTCAGATACTCAATGCCAAGAAAGCATTGGAGATGAAGGGCGGAGGAGGACGAGGGTGAAGAGAGCGACGAAAGGCTGAAGGAAGACACGAGGGGGGGATGGAGAAAAAATCTCCTAGGAGTATGACAGCTCCTCAAAGAATAACAGTCACATACATATTTGGCTCATTGTCTTTCTAAGATCAGGGTTGTCTCCACAGTCGGAGCAGACCGACTTCAGCCACACACACGCCACTGAATCGTAATAACCCTTACCATAACCTGACCACAATTTCTAAATTCTTACACCTAAGCAGTCACTGGTGTGATATCTATCCACACCTTTCACTTGAGGTGTAGCATTAAAGGCTACATCTTCAGTCTCCTCATCCCCATCCCCATCCGCAAGTGAGGAGAAGAGAGAACTGGGACGAGAGTCCTGCTAGATTCCAACTAGAGTAGAACCATAAGGTAATTCCAGGTAGAACATTTTTATAAAGGTTCTACCCTTTCCAACCCTTTTGGAGGGTTCCACCAAGAACCCTTTCAAAACCCTTTATTCAGGAAAGGGGTTTTAAAGGGTTCTCTGGATCAAAATGGTTCTTACTGGAACCACTAGTGTTACCAAGAACCCTTGAAAAACCCCTTCTTCGGGAAAGGGTTTTTCAGAAGCAAATGGTTCCAGGTAGAACCTCAGCCCTTGTAGAAGGAACCCTTTTGCAAAATGTGAGTGAAATTGGCGTTTTTTTGCGGCGCCAAATGCACTAGCTCACCTGCGGATGGGGAATTGTTGGCAGACCTCACATACCTGGATTATAAACTACATTTAGCTCTTCAGGACTTCTTCTAATCACTAGAGTAGCAAAGCAGATGAACTTTTGACTTCTAAGATTCCCTTATTAGTCCCGCAATGGGGAAATTCCAATTACTGCAACCGTGAATTAGTGAACACACACACACGAGCAGCACATCCTCCACCGTCACTCTGTTTTTTTCGTGTCATCATTTAGTCGCAAGGATGACAGTTGATGTATGACACACAGCACACAGTGAGGTGAAGTACAAACTAACCCGGAGCAGTGAGCTGCCTGCATTCAGCGGCAGTGAGGGGGTTAGGTGCCTTGCTCAGGCCACTAGGCCACAGCAGCCCTGACTTTTGACAATGCGTCAACAAAAATGGAATAAAAGGTGTGAACACAACCTTAAACTGGTGTGAACTGATGTGGGCTGCTTTCGACAGACAGCACCAAGGTTCACGGACTCCAGAACGGAGCCAGAACCAGAATTGTTGTCCGTCTGAAAGCACTACATCAGGACTAAAAAGGTCCTAAAGACAAAGCAACAAATACAAGAACACACACACACACACCGTAAAGGAAATGACAGAGGTCTTTCTCAGGTCAGCATGGAGACGAGCAGCACATCCTCCACCGTCACTCTGTTTTTTTCGTGTCATCATTTAGTCGCAAGGATGACAGTTGATGTATGATATCTTAAGGATATCTCTCCTGCTTTAGCTCGTCCGTTTGACAGCCTTTATTTACAACAGGAAATTGACATTTATGTCGCTTTATAAACCATTTCCTCTCCCACGCCGTGGAATCCATAGCGAAAAAAAATCTACCGTTTCATGTGACGGCGCACAGGAGTTGTTGATCCAGTGCTGACTTCACTGTCACTAAGATCAACTGTTATTTTGTGACTGATGTCTGAATATCCTTCATTCTGATTGAATTGTGTGATACTAACTCAGCAGAAGTGGCGGCAGCAAACCGGCAGCTTCGGTGATCATCTGAGATAAAAAAAAAACTATCTTCTCTGTTGACTTTGGTGCAAGAGACCGAACGCAAACACACACATTACATCGTCAATCAAGGCTTGTTGACCTTTAGCACGTCGCCCAACCGTGTCCTGAAAGCTGCAGAAACAGATGCATTTTAGATCCTGCTCTCATCTGGATTAGTGTTAATAATTTTACTATCAATTGTGTTTTTTCGTCCCGCACCTTTCTTAAATAACGTGACGCACGTGATGTTGTGGTCTTTTGAATTTCTAATCTTTTAATTGTCTTATCAGCTCGCGGTGAATCAGCCCCCGACAGAGCGGCCACGCGGGAGCGGTTAATCCAGTTCATTAGCATTGTGTGATGATGTATGAAGACGTTCGCTTCCAGCTGCTGCTGCAGCTCTTCGGCTAATTCAGACGGTGGGGGGGGGGGGGGGGGGGGGGTAAATGCCAGCGGTCAGGTGGAGGTCACCCCGGCCGGCTTGACCTCTGCTGCGTCTCGCTCGCTGAACCGGACTGAGAGGGTCAGGTTCGGTCTGCTGATGCTGATCAATGTCATTAACTCCGCGCGGTGATTGATGGCGGACGAAGGAGTCTCTGTCGGCAGCAGTGAGCCGACACGCCGCGGCTATCGACCGAGCTCAGTGAGCGTGTTCGAGTGTGTACTTCAGACTCCGGGTTTGTGTGGAGACGGATGTTCCTACACCGTCAACACTTCCACATCTGGTCGCCATAGTTGCTCGAACATCGACGAAGCAAATTCATTTTTCCTGAAACTGGTTTAAAAATAAAAAGCTCGTCCTCAAACGGCCCTGAAAAGTGAGTCTCGGATCGTATTTGATCGATGACTTAAGAATCAATATGACATGATATCAGGAGGACCCCGACTGCTTAATGCCGCCTGATCCATTGGGTGTGTTCTCCACCGAGTTCCTTTCATATAAATTTGATTTTACGTGGAAGTCACAGAGTGAGGTCCTCTTATTAGTGCAGTCAATCCACGACTCTGAGCAGATCTCTGCACACACAGTTAATCACATCTGGCTTAGGTGTTCCTCCTCCACTGCTCCAATTACACCACACTGCAGTGGAACCGGAGCCGAGTCGACTGAATGTTCACTCCCCGTGCATTTGTGCTTGCGTGTGGACGCTTTGAGAGTGTTTTTACGGGCCGTGCAATTCATCAGTCGGTCCAATCCTCTGCGACACTTGAAGCAGCGCTCGATCATTTTTTTCCTATTTGTTTATTTATTGTTGCAGATATTTCTTTTGGACGTTCTTTAAAACAAACAAACAGACAAACACCCTTGTGGCTGAATTGCGTCAGGTTGCTTGCAATATTCAATGTAATGTCTCGAGTCCTGATGTCTTGCGTCTTTTTTAACCACTGCCCATGTATCAAAATCACCAAAAATTCGAACTGCAACAACTAAACAAACAGCTACGGTGAGTCTCAAGTATAAAAGTTTTAAAAAATGTTGTCCCAACTAAGAAGACATGTTATTCCTCTTCATTTCTTTATTTTATTCCACTCAAATCCTCATAATGATCAACGGATCCTTGTTCAGGGCGATGCCGACTATTTTGATGGTAAATTTCAAGTCATTCCGAGATACTTTTTGAGATACTTGTTTTTGAGAAGAAAGTCAGCTTACTGTCAAAGTGCAAAGTGTCAAATTACCAGAATTTCAAAAATTCATAAAAATTATTCAGTTAGAGGTTTGCAAATATTTTCAAGGGATCCTTGTTCA
Source organism: Microchirus variegatus (assembly GCF_963457635.1). NCBI lineage: Eukaryota > Metazoa > Chordata > Actinopteri > Pleuronectiformes > Soleidae > Microchirus > Microchirus variegatus. The sequence goes on from NC_139804.1 coordinate 34,948,292, forward strand.
GGGCGATGCCGACTATTATGATGGTACATTTCAAGTCATTCCGAGATACTTTTTGTTTTTGAAAAGAAAGTCAGCTCACTGTCAAAGTGCATCAGGGCAAATGGATCATTTCCTGAATTTCAAAAATTCATAAAAAATATTCCTTAAGAGGTTTGCAAATATTTTCAACGGATCCTTGTTCAGGGCGGTGCCGACTATTATGATGGTAAATTTCAAGTCATTCCGAGATACTTTTTGAGAAACTTGTTTTTGAGAAGAAAGTCAGCTCACTGTCAAAGTGCCAAATTACCAGAATTTCAAAAATTCATAAAGAGTATTCATTTAGAGGTTTGCAAATATTTTCAACGGATCCTTGTTCAGGGTGGTGCCGACTATTATGATGGTACATTTCAAGTCATTCCGAGATACTTTTTGTTTTTGAAAAGAAAGTCAGCTCACTGTCAAAGTGCAAAGTGTCAAATTACCAGAATTTCAAAAATTCATAAAAATTATTCCTTAAGAGGTTTGCAAATATTTTCAACGGATCCTTGTTCAGGGTGGTGCCGACTATTATGATGGTACATTTCAAGTCATTCCGAGATACTTTTTGTTTTTGAAAAGAAAGTCAGCTTACTGTCAAAGTGCAAAGTGTCAAATTACCAGAATTTCAAAAATTCATAAAAATTATTCCTTAAGAGGTTTGCAAATATTTCCAACGGATCCTTGTTCAGGGCGATGCCGACTATCATTATAGTAAATTTCAAGTCATTCCGAGATACTTTTTATTTTTGAGAAGAAAGTCAGTTTACTGTCAAAGTGCAAAGTGTCAAATTACCAGAATTTCAAAAATTCATAAAAAAATATTCCTTAAGAGGTTTGCAAATATTTTCAACGGATCCTTGTTCAGGGTGATGCCGACTATTATGATGGTAAATTTCAAGTCATTTCGAGATACTTTTTGAGATACTTGTTTTTGAGAAGAAAGTCAGCTTACTGTCAAAGTGCAAATGACTAGAATTTCAAAAATTCATATATTCAAATATACACCCTCACATATTCAGTACTAAAAGAGTGGATTTAAAGCAAAATGTTTACGATGTTATGGGGACATTTGAATGTGTCAGTATCATAAACAAACCATGATCTTTTCTTAAATTAAATTATTAAATTATTACTCGCTTTTTCTCCAAACGCAGCAGTAAAGGCTGATATGTTTGTCGTTTTGTTTCAGAAAATATTTTCTTTGCAACAGTCTCATAATTTATTCGTGACACAGCTGAATGTGAAGTAGTCAGACGTGGGTTTCGGTTTCCATTCAGGTCAGAGATCATGTCAGTTAATCAGCACCGTGATTGGACGGGCAGGAACCCTAACACTCTTCTCTCTTCAATCAGATCTTCTCTCCGATTATTATCATTACTCTTTCATTAGGACTCTGTTCTTGGCAGAAAAGCTCCTCATCTCCATTTAAAATGGCCGCGCACTCACGGACGCACACGGTGCAGACGACTGGAGTCTCTTTGGGCTAATTACAGCCGAGGATCGTAATAGGCCACTGAATGCAAAATTGAAATATGAAATATGTCTATTGTAAGTAACAAGTACTCTCCATTCTTCCTGTTGTAATGGATGGAGTCATGAATACACTCAAATAATGTATTGACGGACATGTAACACATTCATAGAATGTATTTTTGCATGTTTTCTGCTGCGTAATCACACTTTTTATGACACATTTTAATCTGAGTTCATTTTGAACCAATTTGCATTTCAAAAATGTTTAAATTAAGGTTTCAAATACTCCCATATATACTTACATAATGATAAAATATCACCCTGCAGCTTATGTTTGAACAGCCGCAGATATTTTTTTTTTTAAATAGTATTACCAGTATTTTGAGATATGTATTAGAATAAGCCATTTATAATCTTGCAAGGGGGCGTGAACTGGCACTGCGGGAAACTGAGCGGCCTCAGTGAAGGTTTGAAATTCCCTTTTCTAGTTTCTCTAATTTGTCAAATGGAATGGAAAAAAAGAGTGAGCCAAATCACAAAAACAATACCCATGAAGACCCACATTTTCACATGCTACAGAGAGAGAGAGATACAAACGGCAGATAATACACACATGAAGACAAACAAACACACTCACCCAAAATAGACAAAAGCAGATTATTCTCCTCTCCCTCTAAAAAGGGATTAGTCAGCTGCTGCTCCAATAGAAACAAAAACTGGAATAAATCATTTTTGTGTGTCTCTCTCTCTCACAAACGTTGGTCTGTTGAGGGTAAACGGGGACACTGTGAATTTATATTTTTTCATTATATTCATTTGTTGGAACATATGAAACTATGAATTTTCTCAAGAGTTTTTCTGTTTTCAAATCAGACGACAGTTAAAATCAGCCAAAATTAGCCATGGCTGCATAATATTGGGGGAAAAACAAACCGGGATTGCAATGTTGCTTTTCTGGGATACAACTGGGATTATAAGCCGCAACATAAAAAATATTAATCCATTTCCACCAGGTGACTGAAGTATTGTTTATTCCATTGTGTCATCTGCATAGAAAAGAACAAACGGGATAAAACCGATGGGTAAGAGAGTGCATAGAGTCCAAAGTTTGTTTCTTTACTTAGGAAATGCTTAATTTAAATCAAGATTGTCTATATTCTAAGTATATTTGTTGAGGAAAGCTCACGCTGACTTCACACAGCTCCGTGTTTTCTCTCCCGACTCTCTGCAGCGGCAACTTCCACTCAAAGACCATCTGTGTCCTCACACTGCAGGCCTCACTGACGACTCTGCCAACCCACCACTCACTGATAAAACATCCCATAATTGAGGAGAGCAACGTTTCTATCGCAGCCCACATGCCTCTTAGTCATGGCAACCTGATCTGCGAGTTAAAGTGTCTCGGTGTCCTTCTGCATTAATATGCAAATTAATTTTAACCTCGGGATAAAATTAGAAATGTTCTGCTCTCCACGGGAAAATCGGGGGGGGGGGTGAGGAGGAGACTTGACTTTTCCTCTTAAATGAATAGGAAGTCACTTTTGTATGCAAACAAATGTCTGGTGTGTTCAAACCACAGTCAAACCAGTTCTCACAAGTTCTCCCCATTTATTTATACAGAAATTCTGCAAATGAACGACTAGAAGGAGAAAACGCGATAGTTAAAGGTGACATAGAGTGGTCCTGTTGCACATAAATGTTAGTTATGGAGGTCTACTTACATATATTAACTTGTTTTTATGGTCAAAAACCTCCTAGTTGCTGTAAACGAGCCGATAGAAATCCTCTTTTCTGACAGTGTTTTTCTGCTGCGAGATTTCAGAGGGAACTTTCACCCCCAGAAGACAGAGTCTTGTGATTGGCCAGTACTATCCAGCACATCCGTTCTCAGAAGCGCAGCGCCCCCCTCTGGAACGGTGGATGCACTGCTCCTCATTATCAAAACATTGTTTTAACAGTGTTTAAAAATAGCTTCTTCACGACTCCCCGCCGCAGTCCCTTTATGACTTTAAACCGGAGTCAGACCCAGAGTCAGAAGACACTGTCGCTCGTGAAACACCTCCACAACGGACGTTATTCTTCTTCTGCGGTTCAATGTACGTAACCGGATGTGCCCGGACTAGTGCCCGGAGCAGGACGATCGGTTGTTCAGGAGAACCGCTGTTTACGTAACTAATACGGGATTTTCAGTGATCTCGTTGAGCCCCGAGATTACAATAAAACACAACGTTCTCAGCAGTGGCTGAACTGTTTGTTTTCGAACCATCAGGGCTTCATAAACAAGGTAATGACGCAGATACACACTAAAAAAACAGCGTTAATTGGAACTTCCGGTCTAGTTCCGCTTTAAAAACACACAACAACCAACTGTTTGTCTACAAACTTCCTCGCAAAATCAACACAGGACTCACAACTAGTTCCGCCTTCCAGAGAAGCCGAGCTTCCCTGGAAGTGACCATTTTGCCGCATCGGTCCAATCACCGTCGCCCAATCAACCTATTCTGTTCAAGCTGAGCTTCAAGCGGCTTTAATGGTGGAGGCTGCTACGGGGAAAACGGAGATATCACGTAAGATGATGCGTCATCCGTGATAAACAGTTTAGTATTGAATTGTAAAATGCAACACGGCACACATCTGACTTTGACATTTTTAGAAGAAGCTGAGCTTCCCTTTGCCGTCTTGCTGCGAGAAGAGCCCACACGCAGTGAAGTCAATTGTACCGTTTAAAAAAACCCTGGCTGTTGTTGGACGATATACACACTTCCTGCCCACGCAAGGAAAACACACAAACGCTCCCTCAGTCACGTCTGTGAGCGTCGCAGACAGAGCCTGTTTTCAGGCGTAGCATACAAATAAAGCGACTGCATTTCTGTAATTCCTGTTGTTGAAGTCCAAACGGAGGCAGAATAAGGACGATCGCCAAAAATCACCAAAAAGTTGCGCGCTGCAGTTTTAGGGGATGACAATATTTCCAATGTCGCAACTCGCTCAGAATCTGTTTTCATTGACTGGAAATGCTGCTGCAGCTGCCGATGATGATGACAATGATGGTGGTCCATCAGTCTTCAGTCAGAACCACACACACACACACACACACACACACACACACACACACAATGAAAACAAATCAAAAAGGATGTTGGTGCCTGGGGAGCTACAGAGGAACAATAACACATGAGAGCAAGTAAATAATGACAAGTTGACTTCTGTCGCACGGTGTTGGCGTCCTGTTATTGTTCAGGCCAGAGAAAAATCGACTCAAGCTGACACACGGTGACATGACAACACCACACATTTGTCAATTTTTCTGATAATCAATTCGATTTTTCAGCTTATTAAAGGTGCATTATGTAATTAATCTGAAGCAACCGGCCATAAAATCCTTCTAATATGTCACAGAGACATTTAAAAAAAATCTTTTGCGGACCGCAAACCGCGTTTACGTTTTTGAAATCATGTTTTGGCATGTGGCGCCACCCACCGCCGTCTGCCAATCATTGCAGTAGGTAGAGTCTCAGCTGCCGAGCAACCGCGGGTTGCCATTTACGTCTGAGCTACGATGGCGGAGAAAATGAAACCGTGTAGTAACCGTGTTTTGGCCACATTCTTACATATGGCGCCTTTAAAATGTGTAGATTTTCAGATTTCTTGACTCCTCTTAAAAAAGAAAGCAGTAAAAAAATATGCTTTGTGCGGAATATAAGACTTCTGGAAAAGCCATCATTTTGAGGTATAGGAAGGTACAGGTTTGACATTATTCTCCATTTTCTGATAATTATGGACCAACATATGAATCAGTGATGGAAAATAATCATTAGTTGTCAGACGAACAATTAACAACTAACAATCTAATGACACATTTCCCTCCACTGCTTTCTTTCTGCCTCCCTCTCTCACTATCCTCGTCTTCCCTCTCCTCATCCTCATCCTCACACACTTGGCTTCAGCTGTGAAAATGACCATCCCCTCAGTTTGATACGACGACATCGAGAAAAACCCTGTTGTTTCCAGTGTGAGAAAGAGTGGATAATTGATCCAAAAATGGCGACCCACTTATTCCGCCCCCCCCCCTCCTGCAGTGGAACCGTAAGACACGATTACTGACGTACGTCTGTTGCTGAGTCTGATCACGGAAGGGACCATAAAAAAAAGAAGCCTATGTTGGACACACATCGATGGTTTGTGAGTCGTGTGTCATCACGAGAAGAAAAACCACACACACCACAGCTCAATCCTTCACTGGAGCCTTAATGTGATCATTTGAGGTGCGGCTTTATGAGACAGTTGTCTCAATTTTTAATTAGCATCTAGATTTTTAGCATGATAACACTTGAAGAAGTTTACAGAGTGAAAAACTTCTCGATGAGACTAACAAGCTGACTGGCTGGTGGGATGAGGCTGACACTCACACACACACTGTGTCACATGACATGATACGAGACACGGAGGGTAATCAGGGACAGGAGAATTGTTGCGTGTGCAGTTGGTGGCACTGACTCACATAAGTCACTTTTAAGAGTGTCTGGGCCAGTGGAGTAGAAACGCTTTACCAGGATGGTCGATGGCAGTTTATTGGCCTGGATTCAATGGACAGTAACAAGAGTGTTGCTCAGAAATGGGCTGGATTTTAAAAAGGACACCGCGGCCGACTGTCAAAGGTGATACTGTAAACGGTGCCTTTCGTTCACTACTTTTCCTGGCAGGATGAAGTTTAATAACGACGTATAGGAGTGGTTATCTGTTAAAAATATATATTTATTTTTGTAAAATAAGAATTACAAGGCAGCAATAGAGTTCATCATGGCGGAGTTGGCGGCGAAGAAACCACAAAATCATGCAAAATGGTCACTCATTTCTAAAAATGGATAAAATGATCAATGGATTTCTTTTTAGAATATAATGACTCGATCTTGCGCTCAAATAATCTTAACATTCACCAGTGTTTCTGCTGTGCACTATCAATCTCGTCTGCCCCGTCTATCCATCAGTCTTTTCGCCCATTGATTAATCGCCGGCCCGATCCATCCATCCATCTCGGGGACACTCTAATCGGCAAACCACGCCCCGAAGTCATTAGCCAACACTTCTGAAGTACAGATAATGCCCACGTGAGAAGGACAGAGGGAAGGTGAGAGTCAAAGACTGTGAAGTCATCGCAGTAGTGTCTTTTTTCCGCCCACAGTAGGTTTAAAAACCTGGCTGCAGGGATTTTATCTGATCACTGAGCTCCTAACACTGATGCCGGTCTTAAAAAGGTCCTGGCTCACAGTCTGTGCTCCGTGTTCATCCAGGACGTGATGCGCGGGGCTAAGGTTAGGACTCGGCTACATCTACAAAGGCTACATCCACTACATTTAAAGGTGCCATATTATTTCCGATTTCTCCAAGTTAACCTAGTTCCCTGTTGTCCTAAATAACATTTAGTGACATGTTTTTGGTCAAAATACCATAAGGATGAAGCACCACAGCAGTTCAATCACCCTGCCAAAACAGCCCTGTGCAGAACGCACGGTTTAGTAGTATCTCTTTAAAAAAAAAAGAAAGAAAAGTAAAACAAAACTTAAAGGGACAATGTGTAGTATTTATGGGTTTATATAACCCAAAATCTTTTTTTATACATATTATGTGCTCCTGCATTGTCTAGTCGCTGTATAATAGTTTTTGTTTCATTTTCGTAGTGTTTCAAAAAGTCATGTAAAATAACACGGTCGCGGGCCGCGGTTGCATAGCCACTGTTAGCAGCGAGACGCCATGTTTCTACGGGAGCCTGTAAGGACAAACGCGAGAGAACAAATCAAGCGTCTCTTTACTTGTAGCGGAAGTCCCGCCTCCTCTCTCTCCGCTTCGTCTGCTACGGCCGCGGTAGCTCGCCGTCATCGGACAAAGATGACGAGGACGACATTTGACCGGCTGCGGATACTGTATCGCTCAGGGGACGGAGGGGGTGAGCAGAGGAGCAGTTCTTTGTTGTAAATTTCAGCCTCTCCTCTAGATGTCACTATAAACTACTTACTTCACCTTTAAGGGACATGAAATGACATCAGCCACAGAGGCTACTGGGAGCTAACAGCAGTTAGCATTTGGAAAAGTGATCATTTGCAGGCTCTAGCAGGCACATTGTCGTCATATATAACAGATAAATCCTCTGAGGCCGGAAGTTTGTGTAGAACTCTGTGCTGCACTGTGGAGCCAAGAATCGAACTTTTCGCGGACTTCCAGTTTTCAGATGCCAGCACTCTCACGCGTTTTACGGACAAAGCGGCGCTCCGCAAGACAACAATTCCAGGAAATTAGCGTCTTGTGACGTCCCAGTGAGCGCGGAAGTCAACATTGCGTGTTTTATCTCCTGTACTTAGACTGAGGAGGACCACAAAAACATGCAGAGTCATCTTTTTTCACACTTTTCCGACTGATAGGACCTCCAGAGTCCCAAATATAAGGATTTAAATGATTAAAAAGTTGATTTTGCATAACACAGGATGTACACGGGTGTACATGGTCAATAAGACTCAATGAAGTTCAAATTCAACATCTGAATGAGGGAGAAAGGTGATTTAAGTGATTCCAACGGTGGCACGGTGAGTATTTAAAAAACTGCTCATCTAAAGGGATTTTTCATCTCTTTGGTTTACTTTGAGTGATGATAAAAGAAATTATCCAAGTGGGTTTGAAATGTTAACTAAAACACAGTAACTTAAATAATTAATTGAACGGTTTACTTGAACCAGATACAGCAGCAGAAAACCACACCTGGTGTCACGACATAGGGAATCCATTGAACAGTGCGCCTATGGTCTTACATTGTTACTGCAACCATAACTCCTGCACATTATTTGTCTATTTACCTGCACTTTTATATTTCAATGTTTGTTTTGTAAGTGTTATCTCCCTGTTTTTTTATTAACTATGACGTGTGATGCTGCCCTTTCTTTTTTCCAGGTCACCCTTGTGAAAGAGGGTCTTGATTTCAATGGGTCTTTTATCTGGTTAAATAAAAAATAAAGGTAAAGAATATAAAGTCATTAATAACAACACATTTTGTAACGAATGTAACCGTGTCATTGTTTTTAAATCGTCTTCCTCTATTGTAGGTGTTTCTAAATGTCAGGGTCGTGTGGAGCAAAGAGTTGAGTTCAATTTATCTCCCATCATTGTGCTTCAGTATTACGCGATTGACCTCGGGGATGATGCAAACGACCGACGTTCACCGAGATCGTTGTTTGCAAATGGCGAAAAAATGCCGTTACTGAAATTCAAAGTGTTTTAATGTTTCTGTTTTTTGTTCCACCCCCTCTATCAAATTCTCCTACACAAAAGAACCTCGTGCTCACTTAAAAGGTCAAATCAAAGCAAACAGGGACTCTTAGCGCCGCGCCATTAAGCTTAATCACACCTCCTTGTTTAGCCCGAACGCTGAGCGCCACACGTACGGAATGATGACTGGACAATTGCCCACCGTGAGGACGCTTAAAGACTCGGGAGACTGAGTGGGCAGGAGATCTTTGCTTATCTGTTAGAGAGCGAGTGAACATAAGAAAGGCTTTATTTGCCCGGCTGCCTCCAAGTCAAACACATTAGCAGGCAGGAGTATAGATTCAGGCTAACGTGGAAACACATTAAGCCCTGAGAGTTGTTTAAAACGGATGATTATGATGGCTCTCCGCGTGTGTGTGTGTGTGTGTGATTGAACGCCTCAGTCTGTACCAGAGGGAAAATGACCTCTAACTGGTTCACCCGACCACCCTAACCACCTCCTTTTTCCTCTCAATTATATTAACAGCTTCATCAAATCCATCCATCGTCGAAGTTAAGAAAGAGTAGCACAGATTTAAAGGGGTAATAAGTAGTTTATAGTGCCATCTAGAGGAGAGGCTGAAATTTACAACAAAGACCTGCTGCTCTGCTCACCCCCTCCCTTCCCTGAGCGCTACGGTGTCCTCAGCCGGTCAAATGTCGTCCTCGTCGTCTTTCTCCGTGTCAGCAGATGAGGTTCGTGAGGTGAGGGAGAGGGCGAGCTACCGCGGCCGTAGCAAACGAAGCGGAGAGAGAGGAGGCGGGACTTCCTGCTACAAGTAAAGAGACGTTTGTTTGGTTCTCTCGCGTTTGTCCTTACAGGCTCCGGTAGAAACATGGCGTCTCGCTGCTAACAGTGGCTATGCAACCGCGGCCCGCGACCATGTTATTTTACATGACTTTTTGAAACACTACGAAAATGAAACAAAAACTATTATACAGTGACTAGACAATGCAGGAGCACATAATATGTATAAAAAAGTGGATTTTGGGTTATATAAACCCATAAATACTACACAGTGTCCCTTTAAGTACAAATACAGAAGATGACGGAACGATAGAAGAACCAGGGTGATGAACTGGAAGAGCCAGCCGGAGGAAACTGTGCTTTTGATGGATACGAAGGGAGACTTTTATTTTGCTTGAGCGTAAAATGACAAAAATGTAATGTTGACTCAAGTATTGTGTAACGAGCAATAAAAGAAATTGAGCTTTAAAGCTGTATTTGTTCCAGAAAATTGTGCAATTGGCACAAAAAAAAAAAAAGAGTTTGAACCCAGCAATGGATTGTCTGGGTCAGACGCGTTCATAATCCCAGGGAGAATATGCAAATCGCCCTGGTTGAGGGGGGCGGAGCATCTGGGCAGTGGGTCACAACTGACTGCTGAGATCTTCTCATTTTGGTTTCATCAATTCAATTCCGTTCAATTTCATTTCATTTGTATAGCGCCAAATAGTAACATACATTATCTCAAGAACCAGACTCAGAGATGTGCAGCCATCTGCCTCGACCGGTTGGGGTGAAAGGGAAAAACGGGGGGACAGAAAGGGATAAGAATCAGTAAAATGTTCTCGGTAGGGGTGTTTGACAAGGACACATTAGTAAAAAAATGGACACAATTATTATTTGTGATAAAAAAATAAAATAAAACTAAGCATCAGACTTTGTCTCCAGATCGAGATGATGTCAGTAAACTCATCACTGAACGTAAACGACAAACAAACCACCGGTCGCAATCGCACAATAAAACGCCTCCCAACAGCCACATCATATTGATGATCTGTACCGTTAAGAGTGAGCTTATTAATGTTGTGGATCTCGACGACGTGCTGACGGGATATTATTGACCGAGTCATCATTTTAGCGCAGGCAGACGTCGTCGTCTAATGGCTCTAATGGATATGAATCGACTCGGCAAACGGAGCCGAACGTCATGACTGACCCTGCGCAGAATTAACGACGAGCAGCGATTCGGCTTAATACAGTTATCTCCTTCCATTTACCGGTAGAGTTCTTTTCAGGGGAAGTCGTGTGATAGAAATCAACAAAATCAACACAAGTGGACCTAAGATAACGTCCAAATCGGACAGACTTTGTCCACTTCAACTCGCCGTGTCAAAAAAACCAGAAACCAGACAAATGTAACCGCTGAGCCCTGAATGCTGCCTCAGCACGTTCTAATTCCACCACTTCCCTAAGTAAATCAACTGAGCTCTTTGCCCCTGGCTTCATGGAATAATTACTCTGTAATGAGGAGGCTCTGGGGAGCAGGGCATTACAAGATAAATCAAATGAGGCTCAGACTTTGAAATTTGTCCTATGGGTTTCTTCTGCGCTTAAGAGACCATCGCACGGCAAGATAACACACACACACACACACACGTGTCTTTTTTTTTTTTTCTTTGGATGGCGATGATTTTTAGTTGAAAATATAGATAAACAGCATAATGTTTCAAATGTGTGAACGAGGACAGCGGTGAAGACTAATGTTAGAATAATTGCTGCTCGCAAAAGCTGGATTTGAACTAAGAGCTCTGTAATTGTGAGGCACCAGTGCGCACCGCCTCTGCACCGAGCTCCACCGCTGATATCCAAATGAAAACATTTTCCTGGGATAACAAAAAAAAACACAAATCATGTTGCAAAGTCAGAGCGGCTAAAATGTCCCAATTAGCTCCATAAAGGTTAAAGTCAGTCGACTGCTGTGCTCCATGACTTTTTACAGATTGCGCAGTTGTAGTCTAATTATTTCCGCACGCTGACCTTCATCGCTGCGTATTTTGAGAGACGTTTATTTTTGCACAAAACAAATGAATTCACTGCATCTCTGTGGATTTCTGACATGGATCGTTTTTTTAATACATTTATATATTACATCACATTGATATCCATTATTAGTTGCTTGGCTTTAGGAAGTACCAATTCAGATAACAGGTTTTTTGCGCCAGGCCAATGAGACCCCAACTAATATCCAATCATGTAGAAATCAATAATCATGTCCATTGGGGTCCTGTGTGCAGTGCTGTGTTGTTGATTTACACTGCACAGTGAATGGCGAGCTCTTTTTGACTTCTTCCCCTCTTCCTCCCTCTCATTGGGAGGATTTTTGCCCATCAGTGGATGAGCCATCCATCCTCTACCACTTTATCCTCCACATGAGGGTCACATGGAGCCAATCCGAGCTGACATAGGGCGAAAGGTGGGGTCCACCTTGGACATGTCGCCAACACACAAAGACAAACAACCATGTCCCATGGGAGGAAGAACATGCAAACTCCATGCAGAAAGGCCCTTGTTCCAACCAAATCCATTTCTTTCCGCTGCAAGGGAACATCACTAACCACTACCCCGCTGTGCGGATCACCAGAACATCCAAAAAAGGCGTTTTTTTGGTTTAGTTAAAGCTTTAGGTGCAAGTGCAGTCTTGCAAATTCACTCTTGCGCTCGCTGTACCGGTCACACAGCTGCAGCCACATGAGAGAAAACTGTTGGCTCACAGCATGGGGCATGTTCTTCCAGGAGGAAGAAACTTGGAGCTGACCCGGGACACGCTGAAGGGATGCCTGGGATCCCCCCCGGAGGAGCTGGTAGAAGAGGGCGGTCTGGGCATCCTTGCTGCTCCTGAGACCCGGATAAGCGGAAGACAACGGTACGGAATACATACACGCATAGATACTGTACAAAAAAAGTGGGGAAAACGCCTCAGTGGCATCTGGTGAAATTGCAGAAGCCCTGTGCAGAGTTTGATCTTGATTGAAATATTTGATCTCATGACTGATGATGCAACGTCGTGAAAGCCAAGCACCAGCAAAATTCTTCTGATATCCTAAAGGTGTCAGAAATGGAGTGAGCAAGGCTGAGTGAAGGCGGAGAGAGGTGCAGGACTGAGCCATAAAGTCTGACTTTGTGTCAAGTTCTGAAAATGTATTTGTGTCACACGATTCAAGCGATTGCTGCCACTTTTTTTTTTTTTTTTTTTATGAACGCAGCTCTCGCCCCAAGCGAGGAGTGATCCACTTTTTGCGAGAGATACATTTTAATGGCACTGTAACTCGGGATAAAGTCATTATCTTGATGATGGCAAAACAAGATGTAAAGTTAGAGTGCAGCGAATACTGCTTCTCCTTTTCTTTCTCAGCCGCAATTATTGCTGACATGAGACGAGGCCTTTAAGGAAGACGGATGGAGCACTCTTTTTAAAAAAGACGCCCGAACGAAGAGATGAAAGAAAGAGGAGTGCTGTTGTTGTGCAAGTGTGTGAAGGAGTGCAGACATTAGCACCTGGTTAAAATTCCATTAGACAAACACCATGACCTGCACTGAATAAAAAGATGCTTTACACACACACACACACACACAAACAAGCAGGCTGGTTTATATGACTTCGGAGGACATTACGTTGACTTCCATTATTACCTGGAACCACACTCAAACTTTAACCTTAACTACTACTGGCCTAACCCTAACTTAGCATTAACCCCTGACCTTCACCTCATCCTAACATAAGTCTTCACTTGGGGACTTGCTTTTTGTCCCTATAAGGAAGACAAGTCCCCATAATGTGAGTGTGTAATCAGATTTATGTCCTCACAACATGAGTAATACACACACACACACACACACCTCATGAGGGGTGGGAATCTCATTCATGCATGATTTGTTCGACAATGGCAGCCAATACACGCCTTGTTTTGAGCTCTAAAAAGAAGAAATGGGAACAAAAATCTATTGAAATGACCGCCATGTAAGAATAAAGCCCAATTTATACTCCTGCGTAAAGTGCTCTGCGTAGGCTACGCAGAGTCCTCTGCGTCGACGCAGAACCTGTCGAAGAGCCTCTGCGTCGTCTCCGGGTGCACGGAATATTTTTTAAGTGTCCGTCACTCCGTCAAGGGACAACGGAGACGGCAAGAGCTGCGATTGGTCCTCAGGACAGGCCGAGCGCAGCTGCTCTGTGCCGGCTCACAGTGAGCAGCGAGCGTCCACAGAGGGCGGAGCTGAACTATAAATACGTTATATCTTAACACACACAGCACATGTTTAGACTCTAAATGGCCAATTTCTCGCCTCAAATTATCTTAAAACTGCGTTCCGGGACACAGAAAAGTGAGAAACGGCCACTGTTTCAACAACAACAGTCTTTCTCCCTCGGACGCCATTGCTCACTGTAGCCAAAAGCACAACAACCTTGCGCAGCGACCCCTACTGATCGGGCGGGAAATTGCAGCTCCTATCCGTCACCACGACGCAGAAGTATAAATGCTCGAGTGGTCTACGTGGTGACGCAGACGGATAACGCATTACGCAGTCGGAGAAGTATAATGTGGCCTTTAGACATGATTAGTCCAATGCACACAAAATTTGTGTGCATTACACACCTATATGGAATATAATATGGAAATGTGTCCAGGATTTGTGATGCAGATTCACTTCTTTCAAACTTAAAAAAAATAAAAATAAGCAAGAACACGGCAGAGATTAGAACACCCTGAAGGCAAAATACTTCATGATTTGATTTGATTTACATGTCGGACTCAATTACTAAACAATCAGTGAGGCATCAGAATGTTTCTATGAAAACACAGTGAGCTTTAGTTACATGGATTTACGTGCTTTATCTTTTATTAATACAAATGCGACTAAACATTTCCCAGGAAACCAAGAAAACGTAGTAGTTTACTAATTGGTCCAGTCACACAATTACAGGACACTTTGTATTATGTTTTTTTTTTTTGTTTTTTTTAAATCAGCGGTTACTGCATCTAAAAATTCATGTGACCATAAAGCCGCACGGCCAACACAGCGCAGAGAGAGTGAGACAGAGAGAGTCGTCACAGCTGATATTCACAGACAAGTGTTCATAAACATGTGCTTCTATGCAGATAAATAAAAGAACAACACCATGAAAGGGTACGACGACTATAGAGCTGTGGAGAGACAGAGGCTCCTTCTCTGCAAGTCTCCCAACTGATTTGCATGGAAAATAAATTCATAAATACAATATTTGCCATCTCTTTTTTAAATATACTCTGATTAAAGCGGAACTAGACCGGAAGTTCCTATTATTGCTGTTTTTTTGGTGTGTATCTGCATCATTACCTTGTTTATGAAGCCCTGACGGTTCTAAACAAACAGTTCAGCCGTTGCTGAGAACGTTGTGTTTTATTGTAATCTCGGGCTTCTCGAGATCTCTGAAAAAACCCGGTACGGTTACGTAAACAGCGGTTCTCCTGAACAGCAGATCCTCCTGCTCCGGGCACTAGTCCGGGCACATCCGGTTACGTACATTGACCCGCAGAAGAAGAATAACGTCCGTTGTGGAGGTGTTTCACGAGCAACAGTGTCTTCTGACTCTGGGTCTGACTCCGGGTCAAAGGTCGTCAAAGGGACTGCGGCGGGGAGTCGTGAAGAAGCTATTTTTAAACACTGTTAAAACAATGTTTTGATAATGAGGAGCAGTGCATCCGCCGTTCCAGAGGGGGGCGCTGCGCTTCTGAGAACGGATGTGCTGGATAGTACTGGCCAATCACAAGACTCTGTCTTCTGGGGGTGAAAGTTCACTCTGAAATCTCGCAGCAGAAAAACACCGTCAGAAAAGATGATTTCTATCGGCTCGTTTACAGCAACTAGGAGGTTTTTGACCATAAAAACAAGTTAATATAATATATTAAACCTCCTAGTTACATATTATGGAAGTAGACCTCCATAACTAACATTTATGTGCAACAGGACCACTCTATGTGACCTTTAACATGTATCTAACTCTGACACACTGCTGTGGCATCGGCATTAGACGACTACGTTGACAGCTGAGATGTTTCTGTGTCTGTTCGTAATCATTCAAAAGAGCATTTCCATGCATCAAAGAATCATGTTGTTTTTTTTATCCCCCTCTCTTCACACAGCGGATAATTCTATACGTGGCCTCGGGGGAGTTCTGCGGCGGACGCGGTGCCACGTCTCGTGAATTCAAACGCACACACATGTACGTGGATGTGGACGACAGAGAGAAAGGAAATGGACGCGTGGAAGCATGAGAGGCAGTTGGTCGCCGGTCATCTTATCGGGGGGGGGGGGGGGGGGGTATATGTGTACGTTGACGCTGCTTAGCCTCTTGTGCAGAGAGTGAGAGAGAGAGAGGAAGAGATGAAGGCTGAGGAGGAGGAGGTGGAGAGGACATGAAGAGTGTGTGGGCGAGTGGTTATAACATGTTTATGGACAGGGACATTTACACAAAAAAAAAAAAAAAAAAAAAAAACTATTTACAGGCTCTGATCATGTGTAGGTGTGTTTCGTGTTCCTCCCCGAGGTGCGAGCTAGCGAGAGAGAATGTATCAGTGTCAGAACAAGGTTACCTTCGCCTTCATCAGATTCCAAGACGTATGACACGACATCGCCGCGAAACGCATCTGCGGTAAACGCGGTTTTTTTTGTATAATGAGGTCAGAAATTGCAGAAAGTTCACAGCGGAAATGCCTCGATGAGCTGTTCTGCGGCGATCTCTGCATGACGATGGGGAGAGATGTGTGTAACAGTCATGTCTATAAAATATAATGAAGCACGGTTAAGTGTTGCGATGTTTGCACATTAAAACATTGCGATGGTCACCATTGACGAGATATTGAGGAATAATCCCACATTAACCTTTCATCCCTTTCAATGACATACATTGACTTTGTTTCTTACGCCCCTAAACTTAAGAACACACGTTTTACCCTCGCCTACGACTAGCTTCCTTTTTATTCCACCATGTGTCGTGTTTTATTTGCATTTTTATTTTTAATTTCAAAGTGAAAACAGGGTTTTAACCTCTCGACTCGAGCTTTTTCCTATTTTATTCCACCCGGTGTTGTATTTCACGGTTTTATTTGCATGTTTTGTTTTATTCCAAAGTTAAAACAGTTTTTTTTTTTTTTTTTATATTTGACTTTAGACTTTTTCTTTTCTGTGTTGTGTTTTGTCGTATTTGCCTTTTAAATGTTTGTTTTCATTTTATTGTGAAGCACTTGTGAAGCTCCAAATCCTCAAAGGTGCCACACAAATAAATGGTATTATTATTATTATTATTATAAAAATTCCACAAACTCATACGGAAGTTGCAATAAGTAACAACTGAAGTCTGCAAACTATTTGTTGCTTTATAATATTTTATAATATATCGTTAGGCCAAAACATAGACTTAGTAGGAATGTGCACCACAACCGCCTCATGTATACCGCATCCATTTGGTGCATTAGTTAGTGCAGAAGCAATACTCTGCATGAACAGTAGGGGCAGTGTAGAGGCAGTAGAGCCGACGTCATTGATTTTAAGGAGGAAACAAAATGAATTCTCCATTCTGCAGAACTGATAAACTAATATCTGTACAACATAAAAGCTCCGGGCCCCAAGTGACCATCAGTGAGAGAAGTACTCGGTAAATAAATGGATTAGGGAATGTGAACAAATGCACTCATGCTCATCTATTTGTATCTGCGAAGGTATAGGGCTAAAACAGGAAGTATATGTTTGGCTTCTAAATGTCAAAGAATGGATGGCAGACACCTCACCTGTTTGACCTGGTGACCTTGAGGCTGCGGTCCAATGCAACAGCCCACATTAGATTTTAGGGTTGCATTAAAAAAAAAGAGTTTATCACGTCTATCTATTCATCTATAACGGCGAATACATGTGGAGACTTTACTATGATATAAATTTGAAAGGTTAATCTCTTTTCTTTTTTTAAACGGTTGTAAACCGATTTTCTATAAATGCACCGTTTTTAATATCGTTAACGATCAAAGGACTCAAGGCCACAAACGCTTGACCAGTTTCCTCAGAAATGTCGAGAAAACCCATCAACAAGATTTGACCTTTTGGATTAACGGTCTCTGAATAGTTATTTTATGTCACCGCTCCATCTTTCATAAGAGGAATTTTTCCTCAAAAAAAAAGAAGAGAGAAAAAAAAGGCCATTTCCAATTTCACACTGAAGTAAATCCATATCCACTTATTGAGTGGTCTGAATAGCAAATTAATTAATGCCTGCTGGACTCTTTTAATCTAATAAGATTAACAAAGCATTTCTAATCCACAAACAACCGGGACTTTCAGCCTCCAGAAGAGACATTTTTACTGTTCTTCTTTTCACACGGGCAAGGAAAAAAAGAACTGTGTATTCCCTAAAGGTCAATATTATTGTCAATATCTAAACGTTGCATCTGCTTTGGAAACGGCTTCTTAAACGGTGCATTAGTGACCGCCGCTATTTAACATGTCGGCGTTTCCCCATTAGCTTCAGCCGGGTGTCACAAGGAGTCAGTGACACCTCCACCAACATGCTGTCTGTTGATGTTTTTCCCCCCCCGTCTGTGGAGAAGAGAAATGAGTCTTGTGTCTAATAAGATCAGCAGCTCTGTGTCTAATCCTCTCGCTATTTCGTCCGCTGCGACTGAAACAACATTAGCATTTTTATGGCAGCGCTGCACACGGAATGTCAGTGCGATTTCTGGTATCGGCTTAATCTTTCTCTCATTAAAGGAGCCACCTGACGACGACGACGCCGTCACTGGAAGGAAATATGACCGTTTTTTTTTTTTCTGATGAATGTTTTGTACTGAGGAACACAAAGACTGTAGCACTGTTCTGTGGTGGAGATGATGCTCAGCTCACAGCTCACACATCTATACACATTCAGCCAACTCTGTTTATACATCAACCAAGGTCACGGGGGTCACATCCCACCCACCTGCTGGGAAAGAGGAGGGAGAACGAAGCGGAATGAGCTGCGTCTGCTGTGTGGTAAAAGAACTACAATCACTGCCAAGTGGTTACATACAGTATCTGTGATTTACATTTTCAACATTTTTATTTCCAGGCCGTAGGTCGTATATAAAAAGTGGACCTCGTCTTCTGGTTTGCTGTGTAAGACCGACCAGGAAGTGAAAGTATTCTGAATAGCCACCAGGGGAACTCTGTTTTAATGGATATCTATGGGAAAATGAGCATTATACTGCCAGTAAACATGTTTATGACTAGTTTCTGGTCTCCATTGCTAGTTTCAGCTCCTCTTCAAAAGTACACAATGTGATTGGCAGCTGATATCATCCAATAGGAGCCTGCATGTCCGCAGGTGACACCTGTGACACGGCGTCTTTTACGATGCAAAACATCGCAACTCAAATTGCAAATTGTGAATAAAAGTCGCCAATTTGTGCACGGGGACCTGAACATAACTTTGACCACTGACGTCACTCACCACTCCAAGTGAACCAATGGATTCCTTCATGGTGTTCTAGAGATGTTCTAGAGAAACGGAAACGACTGCATCCACAGTCATGTCCACTGAGGCATAAAAAAATACATTATTCTGTGATAGATATGATAACAAAAAAATAATCCAAAGTCTAAATCTTCAGACTAAAATAAAGAAAACTAAATCAACATTATAACTGATAAACTAATGCATGATAAAGGAACAACAAGACTCAATGCTTAGTTTTTCAGGACAAGCCTGTGCAGAGAGTCGCTCGCGTCTTGCGTTTGCCTGGAGTTTATTTGTGGACCTTTGTGAATATAAATATACAATTACATCTAAAGGACACTTTTTGCTGAGTCAGGCTCTGGATCAAACTCCTGCTCTAGGGTTTCAGAGGCGTGTCGCGCGATGACTTAAGCCTGGAGGATTTTTGATGGATTCACAATAAGTTTGCTCTCCGAGACATTTGCAGGCAAGACCGACATCAGATTTTTTTTTTGTGTGACTCACTCGACGGAGCAGCGATGAAGGACTTCTGTTAAATCTGCATTACTATCATCACCAGTATTTCTACTAATATTATAGATAGAAAAATGATGTTTAAGTCCATTTCCCAACACTGTAAATCAGCCTTGAGCAACATAAGTAACATTAATTCAATCGTTGTCATCACATGTCTTCTGACATAAATCACATTCGCAGCGGTTTACAAGCCTCAAGACAAAGTTCTCCAATAATATTTGTTTTATTCTGTCACTCTGATTTCTGATTTCTCTAATTAGAAGTTTCCTTCTAATTAAACTGCTGTTGATGTTGCTTCTTCTTTGGGAGTCATTAGTTAGAGGTGAGCGGTTGAGCAGATACAGGCCTCAAATGACTTGTAAACACAATGTGAAATTAGCAGCAGCTTTGCAATTAAAGTGGCCAAAAAAAATCTTCATAACTGAGGAAATCACAGGCAGAGTGTGGCAGTATTTCCTCTTTTCCCTTTTTCGTCAACTCTGGTAATAATGGTTAAGTTTAGAATAACGGATACAAACAAGTTTCATAATGAATCACTCGCTTTATTTATTTTCTAAATTAAGACACATCTGGAGGTCTGTAATGGTCGTAGCTCTATGCACTGCAGTAGTTTGTATTTTGTTTAAGGTTACACAGATTCTGTATACGCTACTATACTATACTTTGTTGATGGTCATCAGAAAACATGATGCCATTCACAGTTGCATACACAGCAAGTTTGTGTCACATTTGTAAACGGCTCATTCTCCCACATCAATGTCCATAGACAGTATATCTTTAAGTTCATGGAGACAAGACATGCTGGTGGATCCACTGCTGCCTCCATCAGTGACTTCAAACGTGTTACTTTGTGACTTTGGGGTTTGAAATCCTTTGTTCTGATTTACCCCGAGTAAAGTAACCTTCTTTAACCGCTCCCGTGTCCTCATGATTGTTCTCCATGGACCTCTCGATGGTGCAGGAGGGGGAGTGGTTTACAACGCGACAAACTTTCAAATTGTGAGAATGAGCAGCGAACATGCACATAAGATATGTTATGTTACGTTGTGTTGTTGTGTACTGATTGAACTTAGTTTTTTGGATTTTTTATTTTTAGAGAGAACAGGACGTTTTTCTTAACCGTGTTGATGTTAGGTGGTGTAATGGTAAATTCAATTGCTCTGTCTCAGAGCTACATTTGCCCATCACCTTATACCTGCCGAACACAGAATACCAGGACCCTTGTGTATAGTGTATTGTATATTGTGTATTTTGTCTACCCTGAACTTGCCCTTCCTGCAGCACCTGCAGGGAGTCGGCTCCACGATGCCTCCAGCGGACAAAGCACCGTCTGGAAAGGTAGAGACATTTGTCTATTGGAGGAATGTGAAAGGGGCGTTGCCTAGCTATGACCTGGAAAGGCAAACCCCTTGTCTATTGGAGGAATGCAAAAGGGGCGTTGCCTCGCTATGACCTGGAAAGGCAAACCCCTTGTCTATTGGAGGAATGCAAAAGGGGCGTTGCCTAGCTATGACCTGGAAAGGCAAACTCCTTGTCTATTGGAGGAATGCAAAAGGGGAGTTGCTCTTGTCTTGGGAGTTGTCCCATTGCAGAGATTTCCTGAAGTGTGATCCAAATCCGTCCGTGACGTTTCCAGTTATGTTGCTAACTAACAGACAAACTCCGGCAAAAACATAACCTCCTTGGCATAGGTAACTATGTAGGTACTCTGCACATGTGGTGCACACAGTGGTTCCAGCAACTACATTTAATAAAAAAAAAACACACACAAAAAACACCTCAACTATCCCCTTAAAGCACTGAAATGTTAAAGGTCACATCCATTAGCCCACAGCAGTGGACTAACTTGACCTCTCATATCTTCTGCCCCCTCCAAAACTCAAATAACTTTCCTTAACACTGGCAATCACCGACACAGCTGCCATCTTGTCCCCAACATGCTGGGTTATCTGAAAGTAAACAGTCACAACACGTGCACAATAAACAATGAAATTGTTATTATTATCATTCTCAATCTGAAACCAAAAATGAAGGAGGAATTGAAGGAAACAATTTGGAATCCCTGTCCAGACTTGACCCTCGTCTTTGGGCTCAGACCACAGACATTAGCCGGTCTTGTCGATCAGCAGTGCAACCCCCCCCCCCCCCACCTCGGTCGCGATAAGTTGCAAGATTTGTTTAAATGGGGTCGGCACCGGCTCTGGCCTCATTCCTCAGTCTGAGAATTATTTCTGGACAACGCTGCCGAATCTGTCAGTCCAAACAGCTCAGGCCATTTCTGCCTACGCCGCCGCGCATAGTGCATATAAAGGATTATTACTGAGACAACATCAGGATAACAAACACACAGGAGCGCGCACACACACATCGAGGACTTATACAAACGTAAGCACACGGTCATTACCCAACACGATTATGAACACAAACACACAACGGATCGCGTCGTCAAACCTTCAATGAGAGGAAAATGCGTGCGATGAAAAATCTGGATTGATGAACGGGTCTTTAACCTCTCCTGTGAAGACAATCATGATGGCAGTGAAGTGGAGATGAGGAGGAGGAAACAGCCATGATACTTATGAGTGGAACTGGAAAAAGGTCAAGAGAAGGACAAACAAAATGATGAGGTGATGGGTCCCGGATGGGGGTGACGGAGGGGTCAGGGCAAGACGAGGAGGAGACGGTTGGAGGGGTAAATGTGAGGTGGAGGACGCCACGAGTGAGTGTGAAGGATAGAGGGAGGGGTGAAGGCATCAAGAACAACGACTGACGGGATGGAGGAGATGCACAGAGGGCAGCGTAATGGAAGACTGATGAACGAATGGACGAAAAGGTTGAAAGGCCAGCGGGGGAAATGGCAGTGGGGGAGGTGGAGGTGGAGGTGGAGGTGATGTGGCAAAGGTGGAGTTACCTCTGAGACGCGGATGTGCATCATCATACATGGTCGTCACCACAGACGTAAACAAAAGAAAGGATTTTGTCTAAATAACAAGAGGCTCACCTGATGGAATCTAATGTATCTTGGAAAGTATTCACTTTCTGTAAATGTTGAGATAAAGATAAAAATCTGTTTCCCTTTGTGTCCGTGCCAGTAGCCATGTTTTCAGTGAGTTACAATCTCCATATTGACCAAAGTCAAGTACATTACAATCAGGTACATTAACTAAGCTGATGAAGCTAATTTCGACCTAAATGTCTACCTAATATCTATCTAAAATCATTTTCTGGTGAAGTACATGAACTTTACGCAAGTGCAGTTTTCTAGTACTCCAACCAGTACAAAACTAATGGAAGGATTAAAAGGAAGGAGCGATCTAGGAGTTATGGTCGTCAAGGCTGCATCCTCCATCCTACACTTGGAGGAGACAAAACTTGGGCTCTGTGAGAAATGAGATGGTCTGGCCCACAAGACTCACCCATGCCCCTTCTTCTTCTCCTAATAAATTACGGTATGGTGTTTCACTGAGAGGTTAAATGCTGCCCCCCTGAAGCCTGACTCCCGGTTTCACCCTTAATGAGCTGAAACATCTTAAAAAATCTGATATATTTAAACATGGGTGCAATACCGCCACCTTTAATTTGCTCTGCCACTGGCGCACAAAGGATTCCGCTAAAAAATACAGTACAAATCGAGAACAGGATGGAGGGATTGACGAGGACAAACGAGCCACTATGAAGCCATCAACGCTGGATCAAAAACTGGGCCGTAGCCGTAATTGGTTCGGTTCAGTTTGGTCTGGAGTGGAATAGTCCAACTAGGCCCCCTCTTAGCTCGACACGCTGACCCGGACACTGTGACTGTATGACCTACTGGCTTTCAGGCCTTTCTAGGACAGCCATGTGGACCAGGCAGATGTTGAAGGATTAACAGCTGGCCGTGGATTCAGCCTTTAAATAAAGCCGAGACTTCCTGTTGTACACGGTCTTATTCGTGGATTTAAATCTGATGTGCCATGACATTCACAGTCAACCGCTTTGATTGCCTGCACTTCCAGGTATTTGGCATTTGCAACCATATCATCTCTTTTGTCTTTTATCTAAGGCATAACAGGACATGGACTCCCTCCTAGCTAATGTGCTAACAGTGTCATTGCATTTAACCTGGAAGTTGTTGAAGTTGGAATTGAGACGGACGCCAACGCTTAATGCATTCCACAGAACTTAACAAGCCAGGCTGTTGATGGTAGCATTCAGTTCACCGAGTTGCAAGCTAATCTAGCATTGGGAGATTATGAAACCTACAAAGCTAAGAAATGGTGGTCCTGCTGCTAAAACAACACATTTTATCCATTAGGTTTTACATTTTATCATCAGTTTCCTTGCAGAGATTGTGATAAAATACAACCATCTATAGTCAGGTCCATTATCCTCTTATTGGGTCTTGTGGTTGATTTAACTCTGCTCAAATTGAGGCTACAGAAAACTGAAACTGTTTTTGTTTTTTTTACATCCAATCTTCACGAGAGCACCCTGAGCCTCCTCCCTGATGTCTGTGCAGTCGATCACCGTTTGCTCCTGCTGTCAAATAATCTCGATGTGATATGACACAGCTGGTGTCTGCAGCCTAAAACAGATTCAACAAGTCGGCAATCATAGCCTATACATGCACACAAAGTCCTTAGGAGACACTTGATGAGGCACAACAATGGGGAAATATGTGCAGCTGTAGCCAATGGTCTGTGTGGCCATTAAACTAACCCACACTCCATTTCTTAAGCTTAAAACTCAACGGGAACATTTTATTTGTCAAATGCACTGATTTTAAAAAAAGCCCACCTAAAAACACCCCAAGTTCAGCATCGTGACATCGCAATTTTTAATAGAGCTTTCCCCAAAACCCACCAGAGGCATTGGGAGGTGTTTTGTTATTTGCTCACGGGATATTGTGCAACATTTATAGAATAAAGCCCAATTTATACTTCTGCGTAATGTGCTCTGCGTAGGCTACGTAGATACTCTGCGTCGACGCAGAGCCTGTCGAAGAGCCTCTGCGTAGTCTCCGTCTGCACGAAATATTTTTTAAGTGTCCGTCACTCCGTCAAGGGACTACGGAGACGGCAAGAGCTGCGATTGGTCCTCAGGACAGGCCGAGCTAAGCTGCTCTGTGCCGGCTCTCAGTGCGCTCCGGGCGTCCTGACAGAGGCGGAGCTGATCCCCGCCGATAACGCCGCTGCCGAACTTTAAATACGTCATATCTTAACACACACAGCACATGTTTAGACTCTAAATGGCCAATTTCTCGCCTCAAATTATCTTAAAACTGCGTTCCGTGACACAGAAAAGTGAGAAACGGCCACTTTTTCAACAACAACAGGCTTTCTCTCTCTTTCTTTCTCGGACGCCATTGCTCACTGTAGCCAGAAGCACAACAACCTTGCGCAGCGACCCCTACTGATCGGGCGGGAAATTGCAGCGCGTGTCCGTCACCACGACGCAGAAGTATAAATGCTCGAGGCGTCTCCGTGGTGACGCAGACGGATAACGCATACGCAGTCGGAGAAGTATAATGTGGCCTTAAGTCATGAACCCCCCCACCACTCTGTCAGCTTGGTATGGCCATGTTTAAAAATACTCCATTAGGTGGTGAGGAAACTGTTAAATAACGTCACCAGCAGTACTTTCTGAGAAGAATCACTTGAGCAAAACGCAATCTGATTATTACGTTCGTAATAAAGTGCGATCAACAGCTTTAATCGAGTAACACAACTTTTTTAGGTGGTCCAACTTCTTCACTCACTCTCTGCTAGACCCTCACCTTCGTCCGAGTACGTTAACCTGCAGCAGCTTTGATTTCCATCCCATTTTTTACAACATAGAAATTAGGATTGAATTCCGCAGGATCAACGTCGCAGTCCTTAGGTTTGACAACGGATGAGTCTGGTTTTCTAATGGACGTGCTACAATGAGGGCTGCCATGGCAACTGCAATAATGAAACACCACGGTAGGCGAGAGATCATCACGAAGAATGACAAAAAAAAAAACCATGACATTCCCTTGTATTCAGACCATTTCAGACAGAAACAATGAAAACGGGAAACATCTCTACAGCTGCTTTGTGAGTGTGTTTCATTAACTTTGGTGAAATGTCCTTAACTGCAATAACCTGCACTGAAGTCCTGGCCGGGGCTGTTTTTTGAGAAGGTCTGCAGAAGTCACTCCTCACATTCCCTGGAGTTTCTCTCGCCAGCTCCAAAGTCAAATATCCGGATAAAGTCTGAGTGAGCTCATGTGAGAATGCAGCAGGGAAAAGGTGCAACGCCCTATCGTGGATCCTTTCGGTAAAATGGTCCTGCTGTCGTGAACATGGTTCATCCAGACAACGTCCTGCTGTACTCCTATGTGAACTGCAAACTCTGGATCATTATCATCCAGATTCAATTCTCAAGTCATAATCCCAAGTTCATGTTTAACCCTTAAGAGTCCTATTAATATCCTGACTAATATGTTCCTAGAGGTAGAAAATGTCACCTTCCCCAAAACTGCTGTAAAAGTTGTATATATTAATTTTTCTTCCCCCACTTTAAATGAATCAATCTTTTGAAGCTTCTTTAGCTTGAAGTACACATATCGTATATATGAATAATATTTTTGAGATTTTAACCCATTAAAGGCCAGTATGTTTATTACAATCATTTTCTAGAAAATACATTTCAAGGAGAATTTGATTATAATTATTATTAGGCCCTGAGATGGGTCGATGATTTTCAGAAACATTTATTCTGATGAATTGTTGTTTTTGCAGTGTCAGATTTAATAAAAAAAACAAAAAAAAAACTCACCAATTTGTTCCTAGTGGCAAAAAATGTCACATTCCCAAACACTGCCGTAAAAATATGAAATATTGAATATCCTCTGGCAAATTTGAGCTACATTCATTCAACAGAGACACAATGGGTTGACAATAATAAAAAAAATGGAATGGCACAAAATGTCCCTCTAAACTCTAAAGGGTTAAAAATGGAAAGAGGCTGCGTATCTTTGGATCCAGGGAGTTAACACACACACACATATGGAGAAATATGCAAACTCCACAGAGACAGGACCTGATCAAAAGGCACCAGTTCTCACCACTGTGCCTCCAAGTAATGGAGACGATATCAAAAATAACGACACATCCCTCCCAGTTATTATGCGACAGGTGCTCTGTGCTTTAGGTACAGTACAGAACCGAAGACTTTACAATTGCACTCTTGGAAACAATTAAAGACAAACGACCTTTTTACTGCGTCGTCCCTGTGCCGACACTCTCTTCAACGTGTTCCGTTTCTGACACTAATGAAGCAGAAAAGCCAATAATTGAAAAAAAAAAAAACTTATCTGAGAGCCGTTTGCTCTTCAGCGACAGGGAAATTACCTGCAGGTAAGTTTTGTGGGGGGGCGATCATCTCGTCTTCCCTAACAGACACTTTGGCAGCAAGTCAACCATTTTATGTGCAACGACATCAGGTTGAGTTTTGATGAAAAAAGACCCTATTTATTGATCCCTAAGGGATGAAGGGTGAGTAAGTATGTCAGAAAAGAAGGCGGGGGGGGGGGGGGGTGTTTGGTTAAAGTTGGTGTTACGTTCCTTCAGGATCCACCAGCCACTGAGCCAAATTTCCCAGGGTCTTTGCCAAGAGCGCTGCGTGAATCCATCCTACGGAGCCCCCGAAGTGACATGAGAAAAAAAAAAATTCAAAGTCGAGATCTCGAGTTTCCCAAAAAAATCTGAAAAAAAAAAAAAATATATATATTTTTTTTTTTTTTTTTTTTAAATATATATTTTTTTTTTGGGGGGGGGGGAAATATGATGATTTTTTTTTTATTATTATTTTTTCAT
This sequence comes from Microchirus variegatus, assembly GCF_963457635.1. Taxonomy (NCBI): domain Eukaryota; kingdom Metazoa; phylum Chordata; class Actinopteri; order Pleuronectiformes; family Soleidae; genus Microchirus; species Microchirus variegatus. Next base: position 34,975,659 of record NC_139804.1, read on the forward strand.
TTTATTTTATATTTTTTTCATTTTTTTGGAAACTCGAAATCTCGACTTTGAAAGTTTCTTTTGACTAGCAGCCGTTATCACAAAATTACAATATTGAAACTGAACTTGTAATGAAACATTTTTTTTTCTTTTTTAATTACAATTTTTTTTTTTCAAGATTTTTTTGGAAAACTCGAGATCTCGACTTTGAAACTCGAGATCTCGACTTTCAATTTTTTTTTTTCTCATGTCACTTCGGGGGCTCCGTACCATCCAGAGCGTGGTGGAAAAAAAATTAAAAATAAAAAAAAACGATTTCATGGTCAATATTCTCCTTCCATTTCCACTGATCTGCGCACAGTGAAACGGCTCACTCATCCTACACCGTGCGTGGAAACGATAACGAACGAACGCACATCGATAAGTGCGACAACAACAACGACCTTTCTTCTGTACCCTTTTCAGCAGGCGGGTCACAGTTCAACAAGACCCTGTCAAAAAAGGTCAAGAAGGTACTTGTGTAAAACAGCAGCTGCGAATGATGATGCAACCTTTTAGGATTTTCTGTTGAGCCGTTTATTTCCTGCTGATGAATGTCAGCGAGGCTCTGGGTGCAATATATCAATATGGAAATATACTGTATTGTTGCCCCGACTTGTGGAATAGGATTATGGATAGCAGTGTGAAATATTAACATTTTAATTAAATACAAAAAAAAAGCAGCACTTATTGAACAGATTTATGACGAACCAGCGTCATTACTCCATAACAAGGTATTTGCCACTTAACAAAAGACCCCGCAAAAAAATCTACATCATTAAAAGTCTGCAATATCTGAACAATATTGCACAGTTTTATCTTGCTGTCAGACAATGGGGAAAAAATTTGTTTTTTTCGCTTTCAGGGACAAAGGTAAGACAATTCCTCATTCCACCTTATTTAAACAGGGTTTAGCTCTGAAGAATTTACATTTGTGGATTATACATTTGCAAGAAGATGCTTCAGGTTTATTTCACCTAGTTTGTCCAAATCAGAAATATGTGGAGATATGTTTTGCTTGTAAATCATATAGAGCTCCAACGAACGATGATTTCCATAATCGATTAATCCGTCGATTATTTTCTCGGTTAATCGATTAATTGTTTGTTCCATAAAATGTCAGAAAAAGGAAATGATGTCTCGTTTTGTCCACAAACCAAAATGAGTCAGTTTTAAAAGGCACCACATGTAAGAATGTGGCCAAAAAACAGTGACTACACTCAAATTTGAAATACCGTCAAGTCTTTTAGGTTTCGTTTTCTCCACCATTGTAGCTCAGAAGTAACTGGCAACCCGTGGTTGCTCGGCAGCTGAGACTCTACTGACTGCAATGAATGGTAGACGGCGGTAGGTGGCGCCACAAGCCAAAACATGATTTGCGGTCCACAAAAGATTTTTTTTAATGCAAATATTTTGTCTGTACTGTTGTTGTTGGTGAGTTCAGTTTGTTATATGAACATTATTCCTGAGTCTCTGTGACATATTAGGAGGATTTTATGGCCAGTTGCTTTAGATTTATTACATAATGCACCTTTAATGATTTCTTTGTCATGTGGAGCAAAGAAACGAGGAAAACGTTCACATTTAAGAAGCTCAAACAATCAGAAATCTTGTTTTAATCTGTAAAAAAAAGCTCCAAACTGAAGGTGAAGCTCCAGGTGAATGACTTGTCTATGGTTTCCCACCTTTGACTATTTGGACGCAGCGGACCTCCGCTGAGGCAGCTCAGCCAACCACAAAACAGCGATTAACAATAGGGATAGCGTCTACAGATCAAGCCCAAAATGTAATCACTTGTTCCTGGTCCCATTGTGGACACTTTCTGATTTCATCCAATTTCCATCCTAATCCATCCATGACTTTTCAAGTCATATTGCCAACTGACAGACAAATAAATAACAAACTCAATAAGGTAATAAGTCTAACCCTAACCCGTAAACATGAGAAGAATTTGCTTTTGGTGCCCGAGACGACGCAATACAGAAAGAAAACTTAAACATTCAGATTAACAAATGTGTCAGAACCTCGTGCATCTACGCTTCTGAACACACAATGTCTTGGGTGAGGACTGAAATAGCACAGCGCGGATATGCTTGTGTTGATTAATGCACAGCCTCATACGAGCGGGCGTTGTTATCGATGACAAATCGCATGACTAACCGCCGTCTACAGAGTTCGCCGCGTCTTTAAAAACGCGACGTACGCGCTCGGCTCAAACCTTCTTCTTGTACCTGCGGGGCCGGGCCCTTTTTGACAGCCGAGTTAAACTATGAAAATGGATTCTAAAATATTCAGTAATGTGTATAGAACGGAGGGGGGGGGGGGGGGGCGGGGGGGGCGGGGGAATCATGAATGATTAACAGAGGCATTATCATGAGCGCCATTAAACCTCTCTCCCCTCATTCTCGGCAGAGCCATAAAAGACACGCTGTCGTGCAAACGCGGCCCACAAATTTTGCGGCGGCTGCACGGTTACGGACATCCACCACTCAGCCGCAGTCACACATGACGTGAGCTATGTCATTTGGTCAACTGTGCGTGACCAAACGAGCCTCCGAACCCCGTTAAATACTTTTAACTCTCCCCCTTTGAAACAGCAAAAATGACATAATATAGGAAGGTATTCGCGCGGCGTTTAATGGACGCTTTCATCTGGGCGCACGCCGCCGTTTCTCGAGTGCAGACGTTTAATGGCAGCCTCCAGGGGGGAAACACAGAGTGGTCATATAATGAGCTACGTTCTGAGCTACAGTCGACACACACACTCACACACACAACAAAGCCTTCAATTCCACCTGTGCAATAAATATTCATCGCCAGCCAATCAAGCCCAGTTATTATGAAACGTTGGCTTTTCATAAAATAAAACACCCTTCCTTTCACCAACCTTTATGTCAAGCACATTGTTTTCGAGTAATTCACTCGCTCCGGGAGAAAGTTTCCAAAGCCTGTGAAGGACTTTGGTCCGCGGATAAATAATGTTAAAGCGAAGCGTTGACCTGAAGGATAAAGCGACAGTTAAAAGTCCGAGTGAAAATTTGCGTCGCATATTTGTGAGATATTTCGCTCTAAAAGCACAAAAGGTGTTTTTAGTTTAAAAAGGTCACTGCTCGAGGTGAAACAATTACAGATTCATTTTTCACTAACGAGGGACTTTTTTTGGAGTGGAATCTAATTGTGACTGGACGATTCGCCATATATCAGAGGGAATGGTCCTTTTTACCTCATTATTCTCATGTTCATTCAAAAAACTAGTGCTGGGCACATTAACGGCGGTTAACGCTAACGCATGGCGCGTTTGCATGACGACTGACCGGACAAAAGAGACGCGTGGCGTCCATGTTTCCGTGATTCCGGATTGTTGAAATAAGTCTCTAAAGTAACGCTAAACTTTAAAAACAGAGGCACACATACGCAGTACGCAGGTACGCGCTGAACAAGCTAATGCAGCTAACGGAGCTAACTGGACTCTGGTGTCGCAGCATGTAAAAATGACTCCACGCGTTTTTTTCTGTTTTTTCAGCCGTCATGGAAACACGTTGTGCTTTAACGCGCGTTAACCTAGTGCCCAGCACTACAAAAAAAACTGATTTTAAAAGGTACACTGTGTAGTATTTATGGGTTTATATAACCCAAAATCCACTTTTTTATACATATTATGTGCTCCTGCATTGTCTAGTCGCTGTATAATAGTTTTTGTTTCATTTTCGTAGTGTTTCAAAAAGTCATGTTAAATAACACGGTCGCGGGCCGCGGTTGCATAGCCACTGTTAGCAGCGAGACGCCATGTTTCTACCGAAGCCTGTAAGGACAAACGCGAGAGAACAAATCAAGCGTCTCTTTACTTGTAGCGGAAGTCCCGCCTCCACTCTCTCCGCTTCGTCTTCTACGGCTGCGGTAGCTCCGCCCTCTCCCTCGCCTCACGAACCTCATCTGCTGACACGGAGAAAGACGACGAGGACGACATTTGACCGGCTGAGGATACCGTAGCGCTCAGGGAAGGGAGGGGGTGAGCAGAGCAGCAGGTCTTTGTTGTAAATTTCAGCCTCTCCTCTAGATGGCACTATAAACTACTTATTTCCCCTTTAAGTGATTATTTTATTTAGATCTTTGTGTAGATCTTTCTGCATGGAGTTTGCATGTTCTCCTGGTTCTCCAGCTTCACTCCCACAGTCCAAAAAACATGCAGATTCGGGGATTAGGTGAATTGGTCACTCTAAAGCTGTGAGTGTGTGAGTGAATGGTTGTTTGTCTCTACATGTGGCCCTGCGATGGACCGTGACGGTAAACTGTCCAGTGTGTACACCGCCTATCGCCCTATGTCAGCTAAGATAGGCACAGCACCCCCCTCCCCGCGACCCTCTGGTGGAGGATAAAGCGGTAGATAACGGATGGATGGATGAATCTATATTTGATTTGCTTCTTAAAGGGGAAATAAGTAGTTTATAGTGCCATCTAGAGGAGAGGCTGAAATTTACAACAAAGACCTGCTGCTCTGCTCACCCCCTCCCTTCCCTGAGCGCTACGGTATCCTCAGCTGGTCAAATGTCGTCCTCGTCGTCTTTCTCCGTGTCAGCAGATGAGGTTCGTGAGGCGAGGGAGAGGGCGGAGCTACCGCGACCGTAGCAGACGAAGCGGTAGAGAGTGGAGGCGGGACTTCCGCTACAAGTAAAGAGACGCTTGATTTGTTCTCTCGCGTTTGTCCTTACAGGCTCCGGTAGAAACATGGCGTCTCTCTGCTAACAGTGGCTATGCAACCGCGGTCCGCGGTCGTGTTATTTTACATGACTTTTTGAAACACTACGAAAATGAAACAAAAACTATTATACAGCGACTAGACAATGCAGGAGCACATAATATGTATAAAAAACTGGATTTTGGGTCATATAAACCCATAAATACTACACAGTGTCCCTTTAAAAACTTGCCGTTTGCCCTCCGTCAGCTGACATTGGCTCCAGCTCCCCTGTGACCTCCGTGTGGAGGCCAAAGCGTCGGACAATGAGCGAGTGAGTGTTCACAAGAACAGAACAGAAAACCGGCTGTACCCAGGCACAGAGGAACAAACAAGGTTCTACTGTATTTTTTTTTTTGTTTTCCTCTCTCACAGATATTCAAATATTCGTATGCTCAAATCGGTTCGGTCACATCCCACATCCCACCCACACTCGGGCGCAGCCACACGTTCACATTTCCAGCCACTCGAACGTTTGCGCTTCGGAAAATACGTTTAACTCTCTTCTGATTAAAATATGAATACGCTTTAATTAAAATACAGCGTAAATTAAATATCGTCGGTTGATGACATGAAGAAATCTTCCTCTTACATTTTTATAATATGGTAACCACTCAGTTGGAAAAAAAATGGATTTAACGAGTGTATTAATAATTAAAATGATGATGTCGCATCACGAAGCTTTCGCCTACTCGCTCCGCGTGACACCGCGTGACACCGCGCAGACTTCCAGGAGCAAAAAAACACACTCTTTTCCGCGACAGAACCCCCGACAACACACTGGAAATAACGCGCCGCAGCTCCGGAGCGCAGGAGGCCGTGTCAGTCACCGGGGACACGAGCGCAAACGTCCGCAACACCGTCTGCCGTCAGGACCTCACACGACAACGCCGCTTAGATCGGCCTCCACAAGAACAGACATTTTCAAAACGCCCTCAAACCACAGAGGGGGGTGGGGGAAACAGCCTTGAATTTAAAAACTGTCTTTTACCGTTTTTAGTGATTAAAAACCACTCTGCTTCTGCTTCCTCTGAGACACTGAAGTAAATCAAACACCATTTATGAAAAACATTCTATGTACATTGCAGATGGTAGGGATGGAACACGGAGACACGGATACAATAGTGTTGTATTTAACTCGTGAGATATGATGACTCTCAACACTCTGATGCCAAACGTTGATGTTTTTAATTAAGAAATATGGCAACTCGGATACACAGATTTGCTGCCAATGACCGGCAGCTGTGGCGCTCACCATGGGAATGACGGTAACATGACGAGAAATGAACTGGCCGAAAAAACTTAAAGGGGAAGTAAGTAGTTTATAGTGCCATCTAGAGGAGAGGCTGAAATTTACAACAAAGACCTGCTGCTCTGCTCACCCCCTCCCTTCCCTGAGCGCTACGGTATCCTCAGCTGGTCAAATGTCATCCTCGTTGTCTTTCTCCGTGTCAGCAGATGAGGTTCGTGAGGCGATGGGAGAGGGCGGAGCTACCGCGGCCGTAGCAGACGAAGCGGAGAGAGAGGAGGCGGGACTTCCTGCTACAAGTAAAGAGACGCTTGATTTGTTCTCTCGCGTTTGTCCTTACAGGCTCCGGTAGAAACATGGCGTCTCGCTGCTAACAGTGGCTATACAACCGCGGCCCGCGACCATGTTATTTTACATGACTTTTTGAAACACTACGAAAATGAAACAAAAACTATTATACAGCGACTAGACAATGCAGGAGCACATAATATGTATAAAAAAGTGGATTTTGGGTAATATAAACCCATAAATACTACATATTGTCCCTTTAAACAGCAGGATAACGATGGATCCTTTTAACCCATTGACGCCGGGAAAGCATTGCCGCACACTGCGCGTTTCTTATTCTACCATAGACGTCGGTAAAGCGGATACGTCAATTTTCGGGGGGGTATAAGGGTTCCCGAAGCGACATCGTTTTGAAATTACTTCGCGCAAATACGGAGGACTTTGAAAGCGGAGAGACTTCCGAAGGCGGTGATTTTCAGCCGATTATCGCTGATAACTTTGAACGCGCTGAACAAATCGACCGGGATTCATGGTTAAGACATAATTATGTTTGCAGACGACGAGGTCGCCGATAATGACGATAAACGCCACCGTAATCGACGGAGTGTTTAACAACCGCGCACCAGGGATGACAGCGTTGCAGTCATTACATGCCGTTCCTGTTCTTCACACTCCATCAGGACTGAATCAAGGCACTGACACAAGTTGATATTACTTTATTTTCTTACTGCTTTTTTAATTGAAAATAGTGATTCACTTTAATTTTACATTTTTGTATCTAAATAAACTAAATTTCACAGGAAAGCCACAGGTATAAGCTCTCATATACTACAAATGCTACAGAGGCTGAGAAATCATCAGTCATCTAGTAGGCACTGAAGCTCAGGTTTTAGAGACATTTTTTCCAGGCGCTTCAGGCCTTAATGTAAATGTAAATGTACTTTATTTATACAGCCCTTTACAACAATCCTTTCGGTGATCCAAAGTGCTTTACAAGAAATAAATAAATAAAGAGGAAACAAATAAAAGTAATTAAAAACAATAAAAACAAAAAAATAGTGCAAAATAAAATAAGATAGAATCAGATAAAAGATAAAAGATAAGAAGACAAAAGATAAAAAAGTGTCACCATACGACTCGGTATTAAAAGCCATCCTAAATAAATAGGTTTTTTTAGCCTTGATTTGAAGAGGCCCAGGTCAGAGATAAGACGCATCTCAACAGGGAGTTTATTCCAGAGCCTGGGAGCAGCAACAGCAAAGGCTCGATCACCCCAGTGTTTATATTTTGACCTGGGCACTTCCAGCAACATTTGGTTGTTTGACCTCAGAGCTCTACCCGGATCACGAACAGTTAAAAGCTCAGATAAATAAGATGGGGCAAGATCATGAAGAGCTTTAAAGGCAAACATTAAAAGTTTAAAATCGATTCTAAAAGAGACTGGAAGCCAATGGAGAGAGTGAAGAACAGGGGTGATGTGCTCTCTTCTATTAGTGTTGGTTAAAAGACGGGCAGCAGCGTTTTGAACAAGTTGAAGGCGACTGAGAGAAGTCTGGGAGATGCCAACATACAGTGCATTGCAGTAGTCTAATCTGGAACTGATTAGCGCATGTATGGCTTTCTCAAGGTCGTGACGGCTTAAAAACGCTTTAACTTTGGCCAGCAGACGCAACTGGAAAAAACTAGTCCTGACAACGTTGCTTATTTGTTTGTCAAACCTCAGATGACTGTCAAAGGTCACTCCCAGATTCCTGATGTTCGGACTGAGTTTTGAGGACAAGGAGCCAAAGCCATCCATCACAGTGTCCCCGAACACGATACATTCCGTTTTCTCGTCGTTTAAATTAAGAAAATTTTGGGCCAACCACTGCTTAATGTCAGCAAGACAGCTAGACAAGGAGGATTGTGCGCTGTTGCTGTTAGGCTTCACTGGCAGGTAGATTTGTAAATCATCTGCATAGCAATGAAAAGATAGGTTGTGTCTAGCTATAATTGACCCAAGTGGCAACATATATAATGAAAAGTGTAACCCATCACACTTTAATGGGTTAAGGTGTGATCGATTATCGCAAACTATGTAATTTTATCAACCAAACCAACTAATCGATTAATCGATATGAGAAAAGTTTGTGTTCCGTAAATCAGCAGCCTGAATTATCCAGCGGTACATTTTATAGGCTCTTTTTGTCGTGTTTAAGCAGAAATTAGGATACAAAAGCAGATTTACTTACTCAGAAAAGCAGTCCAAGAAAGAAAAAGAAAAACAGACGTGGGTAATATAGAAATATCCAAAATATCCAAAAACAGCAAGAAGGGTAAAAAAAGAGCACGGTGACTAAAGCCATGAGGGAGTGAGGGAGGGACGATAGGACACACAGGTGGAACTCATCAGGGCGGGACAGGCAATCACAGAGACAGGAAGGAAGTGGACACACAACAAGGAAGTGACCGACCAAAGTAAAACAGGAAGGAACAAAAGTTCGGCATCAAAATAAAAGTCAGAAAAAAGTCCAAAAGCGACAGATGAACTATTGCGTTAAGGATTTCACATTTAAAAAAGATATTGTGAAAGATCATACGAATCAGTCTCTCTCTCTCTCTCTCTGTGAATAAATGATGACAGCAGCTGCTGACTCGTCATTTTCCAACTTCCTAACGCGGATGCATAAAATAATTTACACGTGAACACGTTCACTGACACCAGGAGGAAAAATCACGTGCACTTCACTGATTCATTTCTCTATTTTTTCACGAAGCTGCATTTTAATATTTTTCAGCCATTTCTCTGAGGTCCTTATTATTCTCTCCATCTTTTCTTCCCCCCCCCTCCCTCTGCCTCCTCTATCTCCCGTTTTCCCCCACCCTCTTTCATCTCCTCCACCTCCTCCCGCTCTCCGTCTTTCATCCCCTCCCCTGGTCTCACCTCCCCTTTACCCTCGACGTCTTTCTTTTTTTTCTCCCTCTTTTCCTCTCCTCCCTGCTCTTCTATCCATCACCGCTGTCAGCAGCGTGTGACAGATTAGCTCTCATCTCACCATTACCATTTAATGACCCGGCCTTACATGGAGACACTCACCCATGAAACTCATTACATCAAACATGACATTCAAGCTTGCTCTTGCTCTCTTGCCCCCGCTCGTTCTTTATGTGCGTGCGTGTGTGTGTGTGTGTGTGTCACAAACAAACACACACCGCTACAGTTATTGAGATTTTGAGGTTTTTGAGGTTTTTACTCAGCAGCAGAAAGCTCAGAAAAATAGAAAACAATCCCTCCACACACGTTACGGGCCACAATCACTGGATCCAAAATATAGAAATTGAAAAAAAGTAAAATCCCATATGAGGCACAAAGAACACCTGGTTAGGCTGAGGAGACTCAGTAACATCTTCATATGAACAAACATCGTGTCACAGCGTGTTAAAAAACGCAGGACATCGGACGTCCTCGAGCGGTGTTTAAGGCGCAGCGGGCGGACATTTTCAAAAACAGAGTATCATCGAGAGCCGGACAACGCCTCGGGGTTATGATGAACCGGCGCGTGAAACACAAGGGCGTCTGTCTGCGATCGTGTGGTGCGAGAAGGTCAGGACAGGCAGCGCTGATCCCAACAAAAACAGGAGTATTTTTTTTTTTTATAACAGATTGCAGACGAAACCCAACAATGCACCTTCCAAAAAAAAAGATCAGATGTTGTTGGGGATGACTGGATTGGATATCGTACAGATATATAAACATATTGAACATGGCTTTAAAAGACCCACCTCTTCTTCTTGGCCTTCACTTCAGGATAAGAATAGTCAACCCGAGACACTTCTATGTAGTTTTTACCATTTTACGATAGGATTATGTCACTATTTTATTGTTTTACTTATTATTATTGACAATTTGTGTTGTATCTGTTATGTTGCCTTTAAACCTGTAAAGCACTTTGCTCAACCTTGGCTGTGTTTTAAATCTGCTCTGGAAATAAAGTTTTCTTGACTTGACTTATTAAATGAGATACAATCTGAAAACGCTACATTTCGCATGAGTCACTACACTCTTAGAAATAAGGGTTCCAAAAGGGTTCTTCTGGAAGGGCTGAGGTTCTACCTGGAACCATTTGCTTCTGAAAAACCCTTTCCACGAAGAAAGGGTTTTTCAAGGTGTTCCTGGTAACACTAATGGTTCCGGTAAGAACCATTATGATCCAGAGAACCCTTTAAAACCCCTTTCCTGAATAAAGGGTTTTAAAAGGGTTCTTGGTGGAACCCTCCAAAAAGGTTCTACCTGGATCCAAAAAGGGTTCTCTAATGAGGACAAGCCAAAGAATATATGGTTCTATTTAGCACCTTTAGCACCATTGTATGCACAGGCTGTAAAAAATTAGCTTATACATTTTAGCTGAGTCATGTTTGGACTGTTTATATAGAGCAATATTTGCTGCACAGTTGGATAATTGTGTCTTTGAAATTGTTCACAGCGCCATCGTTCATAAAATGAACAACATAGCAAATGGTCTAAAGTGACTGTATTGGAATGATACTATCCATACATTATCTACCGCTTTATCCTCCACCAGAGGGTCGCGGAGGGTGCTGTGCCTATCTCAGCAGACATTGGGCGATAGGTCACAGGGCCACATATAGAGACAAACAACCATTCACTCACACACTCACACCTACGGTCAATTAAGAGCGATCAATTCACCTAACCCCCATATCGCATGTTTTTGGACTGTGGGAGGAAGCCGGAGAACCCGGAGAAAACCCACGCACACGCGTGGAGAACATGCAAACTCCTTGCTCCTTGTTCCGAAGATGTTCCAAACGGGGCTCGAACCCAGGAACCCGGGTCTTCTTGCTGCAAAGGCAAGAGTGCTAACCGCTACACCAACCGTGGGCCGTGATACTACTAGAGTATGTGATATTGCTATCGGGAGACAATAAAGTAGATATTGTCCCATCCTTGTGAGAAATGAGAATCTCACCTGAAAAATACATGTGAACTACGTCAATTTGTGTGAAAATGTTCCTTTTTTTTTTTTTTAACAGAAGTTAAGTCAAATTCGTCCTCAGGAAATAAGAAATGCAGCGTTGAATGCAGTTTAGGTGTGAGGATGTCATCTTTATGTGTGTGTGTCAGGGTTTGCAAACACACACACACACACACACACACACACACACACAAAAACCAAGTGCACAATTAATTATGGTGAGAAATCTGAATACAGTAGAGAAAACACATCACACATACTTTTACGCACACACATGCACTGAAAGTGCCTATTTTTATCTCTCTGCTGACAGCACCCCGCCTGTCCCACTGTTCACACTAAGCTGAGCCACATAATTGGCTACCATCTCTCCTCCTTCTGTGTGTGTGTGTGTGTGTGTGTGTGTGTGTGCATTTTTTCCATCTCCCTCCTCTGTCTTTATTCTGCTTCCCTCTTCATCCCTTTGCTCCTCGTTTGAAATCCCTCCATCTCGCACTCGCTAGGTAACGCGCGGCGAGTTGTGTGTAGCTTAAAACGACGTGCCTTCCCATTTTCTGTCTCAGTGGGATAGCAACGCCGTGGCAGAACTGAAGCGCAAGCTGTGTTTACGCGAAGGCCCCGGCGATGGAGATGGAGAGAGAGAGAGAGAGAGAGCGAGAGAGAGAGAGAGAGAGAGAGAGAGAGAGAGAGAGAGAGACCAGCGAGAAGGGAAGTTATTCCAGAGAGAGAGAGAGAGAGTAGATGTAGGTGGACAAGATGTAATAAGGAGGAAGGAGAGAATGGGACACTTGGGACAAAAAGAGGAGGCACACAAATGCAGACTGTATTTTAAGGTTTCTACCACCTGCTGTTAGAGGGTAAGGAAAGGAAAGGAAAGAAACCTGCTTATTGAATCTAAATCCTTTTGAAATATCTTCCTGAATCTACTTAAAGGGGAAATAAGTAATTTATAGTGCCATCTAGAGGAGAGGCTGAAATTTACAACAAAGAACTGCTCCTCTGCTCACCCCCTCCCTTCCCTGAGCGCTACGGTGTCCTCAGCTGGTCAAATGTCGTCCTCGTCGTCTTTCTCCGTGTCAGCAGATGAGGTTCGTGAGGCGAGGGAGAGGGCGGAGCTACCGCGGCCGTAGCAGACGAAGCGGAGAGAGAGGAGGCGGGACTTCCTGCTACAAGTAAAGCGACGCTTGATTTGTTCTCTCGCGTTTGTCCTTACAGGCTCCGGTAGAAACATGGCGTCTCGCTGCTAACAGTGGCTATGCAACCGCGGCCCGCGACCATGTTATTTTACATGATTTTTGAAACACTACGAAAATGAAACAAAGAATATTATACAGCGACTAGACAATGCAGGAGCACATAATATGTATAAAAAAGTGGATTTTGGGTCATATAAACCCATAAATACTACACAGTGTCCCTTTAAGGGACAGGAAATGACATCAGCCGCAGAGGCTACTGGGAGCTAACAGCAGTTAGCATTTGGAAAAGTGATCATTTGCAGGCTCGAGCAGGCACATTGCCGTCATGTATAACATGTATCCACTGAACAGAAAAAATCCTCTGAGGCCGGAAGTTTGTGTAGAACTCTGTGCTGCACTGTGGAGCCAAGAAATTTTTTTTTTCGGTTTTTCGGAAAGTTTTGGAGCTCCGCGAGACAACAATTCCAGGAATTTAGCGTATTGTGATGTCCCAGTGAGCGTGGAAGTCAACATCGCGTGTTTTATCGCGTTAGTCATCTTTTTTCACCCTTTGGCAACTGATAGCGAGTCCAGAGTCCCAAATATAAGTATTCAAATTATTAAAAAGTTAATTTCGCATAATATGGGACCTTTAAGCTAAAATAGGACTATTCATGCACCAGATTATATAGTTTTATTTGATACACTCCCAACATGTGCATCTAGGTTTGCAATGATGTTTTTCATTGCTAAAGAATTACATTTCTCAATTAATCAATTTGTTCCACAACATATACAACAAAGACTGGAAAATGTCAACCATCGTTTCGAACCCTAACACTCGAACAAACCTAAATATGTTATATTTTACTGTCACGGAGGAGCAAAGAAACCAGAACATGTTCACGTTTAAGAAGCTGAACTCAATCAGCGTGATGCAGGATCCAAAGAAATGGGCAGAAAACAAGTGGAACACGAGATCTACTACAAATTCAGTAGAGGATTCAGACCCAGAACGGAACCGTGGGCACATACTGTACATGCATGTGGAAATGTGAAGCTGACGCGGAACACGGAAAGTATTAGCCGGCTTGTGGTGGCTGGTCTGAGGGCAATATTTGAACTACATTATAGTGTGAGTGTTGCTCTGTCCTGTTCTGTCCAGCTTTTATTGATTTAATATTTTTGTTGTATTTTGCCATCTACCGGCCTGTTAAAAATCCATACAAATTTGAATTATTAAAGCTAATCACACATTGCAGGACCTTGAGTTCCAGAAAACAAAAATGCAGAGTACAGGGAGTTGGAGGAGAAGACAGAACAGCAAGCAGGTTTCACAACAACAGAGAGAGAGAGTGTGTGTGCATGTGTGTGTGTGTGTGTGTGTACTCATACTGTGTTTGATGGACAGTAAAATGGAGGGGAAGCCTACAGAGGATTCACCCATAACCTCCATCTGCCTCTCTCCCTCTCTCTCTGCAGCACTCACACAGATCTGCCTGTAAAATCCCAAGTCTTTTAATCTCGATGGGGACTAATACACACACACACACACACACACACACACACACACACACACACACACACACACACACACACACACACACACACACACACACACACACACTGTGCAACTATTCTTCTAAGGACACTGCATTGACTTTCTATCATTAATTTTCATTTCTACACAAAACCTTAACCCATAATCACAATACAAATCTTAGCTGCCCTAAATTTGAACCATTCCTCGGAAATGTGGTTCTGCCTTCATTAGGACCAGGTTTTAGTCTTCATGAGGACTACTGGTCCTGACAAGGTCAGTGTTTATGTCAGGGAAAAAAATAAAAAATACAAGCAGCAGTTAAGTTTTAACCACACTACAAACAAACAGACAGACGGGGCTGCGTCAGAAGGCAAATCATGGCACCTGATTAAGAACGCCTGCACTGATTTCATTTGATTTGTTATCAAGCTGTTCGTCAGCTCATGTCGTTTCTGATTCATTAATTCTCTGCAAAATGTCGGAAAACGAGGTGTAAGGGAGAACAACACACACACACACACACACACACACACACACACACACACACACACACACACACACACACACACACATTATTGTCCTTGCTGCATACTGAGGACAAGCATTTCCACTTATTAAATCAAGACAATTACAAAAATCTACTTCATGAACGACATCTACAAAGAACTACTGGATGCAGTACCATAAAATGTCTGCAGGTGGAGCCCCAGGGCAGAAAGGGCTGGAAAACTTGGAATTTTTTTTTGGTCTAAAATTTGACAAAAACGTCACACTATACTCTGTCGACCAAATAATAATAAAAAAAATTTGACCAAAATGTTTTGGTCCACAATTTGACAAAACCATCATGTTATACTGTCGTCCAAAATTTGAAAAAAAAATTTGACCCAAAATGTTTGGTCCAAAATTTGACAAAAACGTCATACTATACTATGTCATCCAAAAGTTGAAAAAAAATTAAAATAACTTTTGGTCCAAAATTTGACAAAAAAAGTAATTCTATACTATGTTGTCCAAAATTTGAAAAAAAATTTTGGACAAAAACGTAATACTATACTATGTACAACTATACTATATACATTTTTTTTAAAAACAAAATGAGTATAGCATGTTATAGCAACCTAAGGAAGTGATTTTAATGAAAACAAAGTGAGGACGGCCCAAAATGTCCTCACTTCGTAAAAAGGACCTCACTTTGTTGGTTAAAAACCCTCACCGGTCCTCAGTATGCTGCAAGTACAAGAACACACGCTCACACACACACACACAGATGCACACACTTTCAATCAAACCTTTATGTTTTTCTGAAGAGTAGTAAAATCAATGTTCACTTGTGTGTCCCCCACAGAGCCATGTTTCTGCCCATCGCTCTATACTCAGCACTACGTGTCACCGCACTACACAAAAAACCCTGAACTATACCTTTACAGAGTTTTTTTTTTTTTCACTTAAACACACACACACACTGCTCCATTGTGTTTTGTTCTCTTAAATCACTCTGCACCATCCGTCAGCCCTCCGCCGTCAGATATGACCTTCAACTTGACAAAGGAAAAAAGAGACACACGGGAGAGACAGGGAGAGAGAGGGAGGGATGTAAGGCCTAAAAGCAAGAGAGAGAGAGAGAGAGACAGATGAATAATTTGAGAAAAAAAGATGAAAAGAGAGAGCGACGAAACAGAGGGAGATGAAAGGAGTGAGGATGATCGACAGCGGTGTGTGCAAACACAGAGACAGAGCGAGATGTGACGAGCACTGGATCACTATCCTGCTGAGATTAGCAGATTGACGTCCATATTGGATTCAGACTGTGCTCGCGCTTGTCACGCCGACACATCTCAGTGGTGCAGGCCGGACTCGTATTCCATTTAGATTTGACACATTTTGGCCTTAATCTACTTGTGTGTCAGAGAGAGAAAACACAACTTAACTTCCGGGGTTATTTCCTTTCACCATCGATCGTCACTGTCCTGTGAGGGGGGGGGGGAAATTGGTTTGTCTCGAAAGCTTCGGCAAACGCGAAGACAAGAAAGATTATTTTATAAAACTGAAAATCACTTCAGTTTTTACTGTTGCTGGAACATTTTGGGGGGCGGAAACTCATTGATTGTTTTTGCTTTAGTTTGAACTAGTGCAGTGCCCGTAGGAAGTATGTATTCCTATAGTGGGAGCTGAAGAAGATTTTTCAGTTATGGTAATGCATGACAAAGAACGTATATGGAAGTAAATCTGTGCCATCTGAGTTTGAATTCGGATTTCTAACACTGAATTTTTTTGCATCGAAATTAGACTTTGAATTTTAAAAACCATCAAATTTCAAGCACTGTTTTTTTTTTGCCATTCATTTTTTTTTCAACGTTGAAATAAATTCAGTTGCAAAAAATTCGATGTCTCAAAAAATTCAGTTGCAAAAAATTCAGTTGCAAAAAATTTTCTCAAAAAATTCAGTTGCAAAAAATTTTCTCAAAAAATTCAGTTGCAAAAAATTCGATGTCTCAAAAAATTCAGTTGCAAAAAATTCAATGTCTCAAAAAATTCACTTGCAAAAATTATTACAGTATTTAGAAAGGAGACCACTGGTGACCCGGATATTAACTGATGTTTTTGCAAGTGAATTTTTTGCGACTGAATTTTTGCAAGTGAATTTTTTGAGACTGAATTTTTCGAGACATTGAATTTTTTGCAACTGAATTTTTTGAGACATCAAATTTTTTGCAACTGAATTTTTTGAGACATCAAATTTTTTGCAACTGAATTTTTTGAGACATCGAATTTTTTGCAACTGAATTTTTTGAGAGATGAAATTTTTTGCAACTGAATTTTTTGAGACATCGAATTTTTTGCAACTGAATTTATTTCAACGTTGAAAAAAAAAATTAATGGCAAAAAAAAAAACAGTGCTTGAAATTTGATGGTTTTTAAAATTCAAAGTCTAATTTCGATGCAAAAAAATTCAGTGTTAGAAATTCGAATTCAAACTCAGATGGCACAGATTTACTTCCATAAACGTAAAGGCTAACATAATACAAACACTGTGCAACCTCATTAGGCACAACCCAAATGTTTTTTTCGATTAGCATTAGCTGTTTTGTGACTGTCAGCCACTGGCTGAGCTAGCTAGCTACGCTAATGCTAATTGAAAATTAAAACATTTGGGTTGTGCCTAATGAGGTTGCACAGTGTTTGTATTGTGTTAGCCCTACGCTAATGCTAATCGTAGCCTCGCTAGCTGACCTTCGGAAACAGGTTTGCCAGGATAGCCGCAAAGTGTGCTTGCGCATTGGTGAATGGGCACTCACCCACCGTGACGACAGCCCCCTCTTCACTCCCAACTCCCCGCTCCAGACAGCGCAGCTGCTGCTGATGAGCCGCTGCCTGCCTCGGCAAAAGTGCAGCTTGATAATCAGCGACCAGCGAAAAATTAAAATTCCTCCAAAAAATTTGAAAATCAAGGATGCACACCATCGGGTCAAGCTCAACCCATATCCAAAGTCTGGGTTGAGCATGACTAACGGTCAAATACAGCATGACTAACGGTCAGATATGCTGCCAAATACATGGTGGACTTAAAAAGTCCTGTGTGAGTTAAGAGATTAATACACATTTTCGATTTCTTGCTTTTTATGGACCGATTGATTGATCTGTATGTGTCACACTAACACATTTTAATGTTGAACACACATATGTGTTGTCATATTCTACTTCAAAACAAAGTCCGCTATGGCGTGTTTCCACCGTGTGGTCAGCACCCAATCGTTCCATTTTTCTGTATCCTTCCCTTGGGATACCAGAGTAATGGTGCGGTACAATACGGGTGGAGCTAGACCCACCACAATCAGCTGATTGGGCGACAGCAAAGCGTCACACCCTTGCGACCGGTGTTTCTTCAACACCCGCAGTCTATTCCCATACAAAGCTTCGACGCCTTGTTTGAGACAAACCCACCGCAAACTGAGCAGAAGAGAAAACGAGCGGCTCCGTCGTTGTCCGTTGTCGGCACACCTGTACAACGCCACGCTACATATCTCGCTGACACGGCACAGCGCACACCGACCTACCAAAATACCGTTTAATACGGCTTTACTGTTCCAAACCGTACCGAACTGAACCACGATGGAAACACGGCTCGACTCGAGCTCGTAGCGCCCCCTGTACTGAGGCCTCGCTGGCTGTATGTCTTCACCATTCCCTCCCATTTTCACTATCACAGTTGAATTTTTCCTTCCATTATTAATCACATGCCAAAATATTTGGCTTTTAACTTCCTGCAAACATGAACCTCATGCGCCTCTAAAAAAATTATTTTAAAAAAGTAATTACGTAAAACTCCGGCAAAAAAACCACAAAGCAAAAGAACTGCAGTTCCTTATTTGAACAGAAATGTGGGTCACACTTCAGTGGTTCTATTTTTAAAAGAAAAAGAGCTCCACAAGAATCTTTAAATAAATAAGACAAAACACGAAGAGGAGGAGGAGGGGAAGAAGAAATAACAACAAATCACTTTATCTGCGGCTTCCGTGTGTGAGTCTATCACGAACGAATCAGAATTTAAGTCCCAGCCTGCGAATCTTTATGCTGAAGAAAGCCGCTGTAAAACAGGAAGGAATTAAGATAAATATACAGCGGAGTTGTGTTTGTGCTTTTGGAGGGGAGGGAATTTATCTAAATTACAGTCATTTGAAGTTTCTGTGTTCTGCTGTAATGCGGCTGCTTGTTGTTCCTGCTGAGTTGGCACAAAATGTCTGAAGGAATTCAATCTTGCGATTTCTCTAAAGCCAAAGAGAGCGAGGACAGGTACAGGTAATGACATTTTTCTTTGAAGAAGCTTTGAAACTGGAAAAAAAAGGACATTGCTTCTGTTGTTTGTAACACAAAAGCATCATTGTATTCTGCTTATATCACAATATACAGTATATCTCAGTATAACTGTATCACAGGGTATGGTACCATGTAGCCCCTCATTGACCTGACACTGAAATCAGCTTTAAATTGTCATTTTCATAATCTATTAATCCGTCAATTACTTTCTCCATTAATCGACTAATCCTTTGCTCCACAAACTGTTAATTATCGTTTCTCAAAACTGGAAACAATGATGTTCTCAAATGTTTTGTTTTGTCCACGAACCAAATGATTTCTTTGTTTTTTTTCATCGAGAAATTGTTTCAGCCCTAGTGTATTCTAATACCCACTACAGTCTACATGGTTCACATTATTATGGTTTTAGCAAAACATATGGGTTTTGTACAATTTTGTAAAAAAAAAAAAAATTGGGGAAAAAGGAAATCACATGTAAGTGGTGTTAAATCTGAGTGTTTCCATTTCATTTTAGACCTTGAAAAGCACAACAGACCTTATATAACACTGGCAGCTACAGAGTCTGGTAATTCAACTGGCACTTTGGCCTCCATCCAGCTTGTCTATGATTAGACCTCTTTGTTCCTAAACCTGCTTGGCAGCAAGAGACAAAACTGGCTGATGCCCTTCTAATTTCCTCTTGAAAGGCCCTCTGTCAAAATATAATAAAATATTTTCTTTCCCCCCCCCCCCCGACGTTTGAATTGGACTGTTTTTTTTTTGAAGCATAAAAGCTATGATGTGGAAACATTGAATTTCCTTTCACCGTCAAAGTTAAATGTAAGTCAGGCTGTTGGGCTATAGACTAAAAAAAAGCTATTAGAGACAATCCCAGAAGCAGTACTTGTTATCCATAAAGGGCTGTTATGTAACAACAACATAACCCCTAACCCCCCCCCCCCCCCCAACTCTGACCCCAGTGATAGATAAGCAGGTAAGAGGCTATCACAAATATCCCGATCATAAAGTGTGATTTAAATTCCTGCATCCCGTCTGGTTCAACAATTAATCTGTGGATTAATCTCCCAGCCTGAAGCCGCCATAACCCCCCCGCCCCATCCCTCCATCTATTCATTCACCCATCTGTTTCTTCATCCCTCTGTCCCTCTGTCCATCTATTCATCGAGGCAACCTTGTCTACGCTCACTTTGTCTCAGTCTTCTTCTCTGCTTCATTTCAGTCTGGATATTCAAAGAAAGGCTGCTTGGTTTTAGCAAAACTGTCATTCCGGTGTGATATAGGCACTGGAATATGAAAAATACAGCACCATTCAGCCCATGTATCTTTCTCAGACTATAGTGGAGATCGTGACGAGCAGTGTATCATCTGCATAGAAAAGAACCCTAATGAAAAAAACGCTATTTATCAATTCTTGACATCAGCCTTGAATTAAAGCAGAACCAGCATCATATTAAGTGTCATACACCACCCAGCACTAAGCTATAGTGTGCTTGAACTATACTGGAGCTCTCTGCACCGCTGAAACAATGCATTATTCTAAGAGCTGTCCAGAATCCATGGACTTCACCACCCTCTAACCTGGTGCTGAAATCAAGCAGGCCAGAGCTCTCCATGGTCCTGAAACTCTCCACAGTCAATCAGTGGCCTCGTTGTTTCCCCTAACCACATCAGCGCTCTCCAATACTCTGAAACAACATCAGTTATAACAAAAGTCTGTGCTGCGTTCTCAACACAACACAACAACACAACAACCAAACAGCCCGTGCTCTGAAACTCAACATTTGCATTGGCTTAAGCCGAGCTTTGGCGAGCTCACCTGAGCGCTAACGCTAATCCAGCACAAGCAGTACATAGGCGGTTACTTTAAATGTCACTTTTTATTTTTCTTAAGGCTCTTCATTTTTGCTTCAGCACATTTTAAAATGAAATCACGCATTATATATCACAGTTAAGAGCCATGTCAGCGCCGACTTAATCAGAGTGCGTTTGCATAAAACGCGGAAAAGAACAGTGTCACCCTTTAAACATGCAGTCGTCAAAACTGTAGGTGGAACTAGACACTTATCTTAATGTCTCCTGAGCAGCTGTGAGTCACTGTTGTGTGTCACGATGAGGCGCAAAGAGGTGACCATGCAAGTGAAGAGGAAGATTTTTTCATTATCCGTCTGTCGGGGGCTCTCCCTCTCTTGAGGGTTGCTGCTGCTGCAGATGATCTGCATATTTGATTCGGCAGAGATTTCTCTGCCGGTTGCCCTTCCTGACACAACCTTCCCCATTTATCCAGGATAGAGACTGACACTAGAGCGTCTGGGTATCTTGCCTAACCCCAATCATCCTAGAGAGGTCTTGAGCACCAGAGCCACAGAGGATTCAGCAAAACTAATCCAAAAATCCCTGTTATAAGTATGAAACGAAAGAGGCGAGGCTGCAGCTGCTGAAAGAAAAAAAAAAACCTGCACAGATCTGGAGTGAACTTCCGTGATTCACTGATGTAACAAAAGAAAAACTATCAACATGATGGAAAGTGGAGGGGGAATAAGAGGCAGAGCCAGCGCATGACCCGGAGGCGATCACCTCATCTGTCAAACGTGGCGGCGGCGGCGGCGGCGGCGGTGGTTCTGGTTATGGCTCGGGGACGAGCGGCTGACGGCGCAACTGGTTTTGCTGGGCGTTTATTGATGATGCGAAGGGTTTGTGTTGCAAATGCATCACAATTCGTGCACCAGAGAGACAACTCATCGATGAGGACCATCTCTAACAGAGGACCACAGAGGTGGTGATGGTGGTGGTGGTGGTGGTGGTGTACCCTTGTATTGCCCTCCTCCTGAGCCCCCTCACCTCCTCCTCCTCCTCCTCCTCCTCCTCCCACCCACTCTCCTTCAGCTCCCTCCACCTTTCCTCACCTCAGCCTTTCTTCCTCTCACTCATTTTTGCGACCCACACTCTCACTCCTCCTCCTCCTCTTCCTCATTGTGTTCTCATCTCTGAACCTCCTGCATAATAGATGTGGCTGTAACGCCAGTCTACTGGAGCGGCATGATGAGGCAGCTTTGGAGAGGGAGGGAGGGAGTGAGGGAGTGAGGGAGTGAGGGAGGAAGCACCATCCTAGAAATAAAGCTTTCTATTACCCACAAGAGCCCAATGAGCAGGCGCATGCACAGACATTCCCATACAGGCTGATGTACAGAAACAAGTGGCACCAAAAATAACAATTACGCACGCACACGCACACACACACACACAGAGGGGTGTCATGGCAAAGTCTAGTCAGATTACTGCGATGATTAATTTCTACCACTAAAACTATTGTTTGGCACCATCACGGTTATCTCTGCAGTCTCACTCACACACACACACACACCTTACCTTCATCTATCTCCAAATTCGCAGATTCTCAAAGTCGGTGATGGTGATGATGATGAGGAGGAGGAGGAGGAGGACGATGATGATGATGATGCACCACAGCTTCTCCCAACTCGCGCAAATCCTTCCTCATCCACACACGACGAGAGGGCGAGAGGAGAGAGAGAGAGAGAGAGAGAGACGGAGAAAGATGATGATGATTCTCTGGACCGGACAGCAGCGAGAGACGATGTTGTGCCGGAACAGCCGTCGGAAAGTGAAAAAGAATGACCCGGGTCACGTTACTCCAAAAAAATAAACGCACAGGCGCGTTAACGAGCCCCTGTCATCCGTTAATTTTCCCGTTTCGGTTCCTGCACAATTTCCCCAGAGAGACAGAAAAGTGGTGGAACCGCTTTAATCCCGGTGAACGTTCCAGTGGGAATCCACCCTCACTATGATGTCCTTCACAAACAAACAGGAACAAAAGAGAGAGTCGTGGAGGTGGAGATGAGCCCCGTCAGGTATCCGCGCATCCGCGTAATGGTGCAGCAGCAGCAGCAGCAGCAGCTTATCTCTGCAGGTACACGGGGCCTAATAAACGGATAAAAGCCACTGACATCCTGGGGATGATGCCCGGGAATCCTGCGCCTCGGACGCCCGGTGTTTCTGTCGTCGCGGACACAAGACAAATCCCCCCTGGTCCAAACGTTGGAAACGGTTTCCGGGCGGTGTCCACTCCGCTCCCCTCCGTGACCAAGTATGAAAAGCGCACAACTGTGTGCGAAACAAGTGATACTTACAATAATCCAGCGGGCAACATTTCACAGGCTCGTAAAAAAACGCGCAAAACGAGCCCGAAAGCTCCACTTCCAACACGAGGAGCGTCTCCGGTTGAGCTCCGTCTGTCCGCGGCAGGCGGCTGCAGGTTGGGCTCCTCGCTGCGGGCTTTAGTGAGCAGAGAGAGGGAGAACACTGTGGTGGTGGTGGTGTGCGATTAATTCATCCTCATCGGGGATCATCGGGGCTCACATTGTCCGTCAAAACTGCGTCCGTTTTCCGGTTAAAAAATTCGCCCCGGTGGAGTCAGTCAGTCCGCCCCTGCCGTCTTCTCATCCACCTCCTACAGCCAAAGTTTGGATGTCAGCGTCAGATTCCTGCGCGTGCTTCCCGCCGGTGGGAGGAGGCTGAGTGACTGACAGATGGAGAGAGAGAGAGAGAGAGAGAGAGAGAGAGAGAGAGAGAGAGAGAGAGAGAGAGAGAGAGAGAGAGAGAGAGAGAGCGAGAGAGAGAGAGAGAGAGAGAGAGGGAGAGAGAGAGAGAGGACACTCCCTTAGATAGATAGATAGATAGATAGATAGATAGATAGATAGATAGATAGATAGATAGATAGATAGATAGATAGATAGATAGATAGATAGAACGGTAACTAGATAGATAGATAAAAGATAGATAGATAGATAGATAGATAGATAGATAGATAGATAGATAGATAGATAGATAGATAGATAGATAGATAGACGAGTGGGTGGTAGGTAGGTAGGTAGGTAGGTAGGTAGGTAGGTAGGTAGGTAGTTAGTTAGACAGGTAGATAGGTTGGTAGAACGGTAACCAGATGGATGGATGGATGGATAGATAACCCTAACCAGACAGACAGACAGACAGACAGACAGACAGACAGACAGACAGACAGACAGATAGATAGATAGATAAGTTGGTAGGTAGGTATGTAGGTAGGTAGGCAGGTAGATAGGTAGGTAGAACGGTAACTAGATAGATAGATAGATAGATAGATAGATAGATAGATAGATAGATAGATAGATAGATAGATAGATAGATAGATAGATAGATAGATAGATAGATAGATAGATAGATAGATAACCCTAACCAGACAGACAGACAGACAGACAGACAGACAGATAGATACATAGATAGCCCATGTCTTTGATACAGCACCAGAGGACACTTCATTATGTACAAAGGACACTTGGTCGAGTGGCAGGAGCGGCACCTGTGGCACTTCTTTCAAGGATGAATATGTGATTAATTCAAAGATGATCTTCTTCATGCCCTGGTTGTAATGAGTGGTTACGTGTAGTTACTGATTCCTTTCTATTAATTCAAACCAGGCTGCCTGGCTCGTCCCCTCTGACCTCTGGCATCAACAAGGCATTTTTCCACACACTGAATTGGACACTGGATATTTTCTCTGTAAACCACAGAGATGGTTACATGAATCATTTGTAATTTGTTATAAATATTGAATAAAAATGTACGAAATGTATGCAAAAGCACATAAATGACAAGGTTGAACAAGTAGGAGAAATGTCATTCTCATTTAATTCTGCCATTTCAACCAAATCGTAACACTGCTAATGAATGATAAGACATTATGATGTTGCCAGACCTTTGCTTGAGATTTCCTCTGTGAATTCCAAGTGGATAGCCCAGAGCTACAGAACACGACTAGCCAAAGTGGACAGTGCTAACACCAACAGGTACAAGTATAAGGAAAGATATCACGAGTATCAATGAGTGACTGTTGGGATGATGTAGATCTCTGTGGTTCTTTTTCTTTGGAAGAGTTTGCAGACTTGTTTCCACAAAGGCAACTTCTTTACTCCGTTCCCCAACTTCACCTGAACTCTGATTCGCTTCATCAGGTCGCGGAATTGTCTCTGCCTCTCCAATTCCGTGAGTCTATTTTGAAGAACGATGATTTGATTGATCAGTTCTTGTATGGTCTGCGCTTTTCCGAACATCCGACACGACTCATCCTGCTCCCACTGGCGCCCGGTCGCATCCAGTGTGGAGGCAATTTGGGAGATTTCCTCCACGTTCTTTGCCAGACTTGCCTCGGCGTCATCCGTCTTTCGGCACAGATCCTGAAGAGTTACCTCCATTTCCTTGACCTTCTGCTCCGATTTCCCTTTCAGCCTCTCCATTTCGCACAGTCGACCCATCAAGTTGCGTCTCTCGCTCTTCAGGCTCGCGATCTCGCGGGACACGTTTTCGTTCATCTGCCGCTCGCGAATGAGCCTGCACTCCTGCTCGTGCAGCAGCTCAATCAACAACGTCTTGGGTATGTCTTGGAGGCTGTGGAACTTGTCTCTCGCGATCCCGGGCATCTCTGCGGGAGGCAGTCTCAGGAGAATGCTAAATTCTTCAGCACTGTCTTCTCCCAGATACGGAGATATACTCGTCTCTGAAGACAGGGCAGGCTGGCAGCCAAATGTCTCTGCTGAACATGTTACACACTGCTCACTCATCTTTGACCGTGCAGATTCTTCTGATCTAAAATTTAAAGTCCAGGCAGAAATTTCCCTAAAACTGAGCTATTTCCTTCTTCTTCTTCTTCTTCTTCTTCGGTGTGTTACGGCAGTTAGCATCCACACTGTTGCATTACTGCTTCCACTTCCTTGATCTCATGTCTCATCTTCTCCAGCCCTTTGCGGTGGTTAGTACTTAGTTTAACTTTATAGCCACAGGGACAGATGGCAGTTAAACACTTCAAAGGAAACAAACACTTCAAAGACCTCTCGCGTTCCATGAATTTGCAATGTTGCATCACTTTCATTTTTCTTGTGCTCTAAAAAACCTAAACAAACACTTCCTTCTTTCATCCATGATTTCAAAGTCGTATCACAGAGCTGACATGACGTCATTATACACATGTGTTTTAGTACAATGGAAACAATACAAGAAAAGGATAGTGATGAAAAAATTATACAATAAAAATTACAGAGAAAAGTAATGCTATTTTAAAAAAAATGCTGACTCATTCTTGACTAATAATTAGTGATGGGTCGTACCGTGTCGATGCTTCGGAGTGTGTGTGGAGGAATAAAGGGGGCGTTTCCGCGAAACACGGATCAAGGCCAGCTTCGCTAAGGGGGGAGGAGCCAAAAATGGTGACGTCCAAAGCCTCGCTGCCCGGGCTGTACCATGTGATTCAAAATGTGGGTTTTTGAAGGAGAGTTGCGGTCAGTTGAGAGTTTGGATAGAGTTTGGAGAGTTTGGATACTAGAGTTTGGATAGCGTTTATATAGTTTGGAGTTTAGGGAGAGACGTTGCACACAACCTGTCATATGATATTACCATTTTGGGAGAATTTACACACACACAGGATACATTCAAAACAATTATTATACACATATGTGCGAATTTATGTACAGAAACGATTTGGTCACACATTTTTTGTAATTCATAGTCATTCCCAACAGACATACAGAATTCAATGCGTCACACATTATGTGGTTCAGATACAGCTGCCTGTAGTTATACACTTGGCCAGTAGGTGGTTTCGTGTGCACACAAAGTTTTTAGAGAAAAGAACCCTTTCTTGAACCATTTGGCTGTAACCCTGGATTTCCACTGGACGCGAAACGGCAGCGGCGCGGTCGCCGTTGCAAATCAACAGTTCTTCCACGTCGGAGAATAAAAGAAGCTGTTGTTGTTGTTTCCTTTATACACACAGTCTATCGCTGGATCTCGCGAACTCGCGTCCGTTCAAGATTATCGCGCGATCTTCCGTGAATACCGCTGGATCCGAAGGCACCGCGCCGCTGCCGCAACGCGCCCGGTGGGGATCGACGCCGGGCAGAGGACGAAGCAGAACCGCGCCGCTGCCGTTCCGCGGCCGTTCCGCGTCCAGTGGAAATCCGGGGTAAGGCTTCAGGGCTTCAAAAAGCTTCATCTGGCCATCACTACTAATAATACATTGAGCACTGGCATGATGAGCTTTCTTCGTATGTTTAAATCAGGGGTGTCTAACTCAGCATAACGGTTACCCTCAAAGGGCCAGATGTAACTGTCATACAGAATAAATGTAACTAAATGTAACCAAATATAATGTAAAATAAAGGTAACTCCACCGTAAAATATTGCTAAATAACTTTCTGTATTTATTACTTATTCAATTTCACTCGTCGCATGATGCATATACAATGCTACACTGCGATCTAGTGACTTTGTGGGTAACACAATCACCATGCATTGTGGGAAATGTAGTTCACAGCACGCCTTAAAACAGAATAGACCTATTTTAACACAGATTTTTAAGACCAATTAATCACTCGCGGGGACCACATAAAATGACGTGGCGGGCCACATCTGGGCCCCCGGGCCTCGAGTTTGACACACGTGGTTTAAATAGTGCGAATGCTGAGTCGGCGTTCATGGAATTCTTTTCCATTCTTTATGATCTTTATTTCCATATCTGACAGACAGCGAGATGAAAGAGACTACAACTCTGGGTTTTGAGTCACAATATCTACACGGAGAATCATATTCAGAAGCCACGCGATGATGTCAGCGCTGTCTATGCAGCTAAAGCACTTCTGCAGACTCTGAAACTGTCATAGTTTCATACCTTTCACACATCTTTTTTGGCAGCTTCTCTCTCTTTAGGGGTTTTTGACCAGTGGTAATACATTTAATCGGCATTCACTTCAGAGACTCTGCAATGCACTGTGGTATTTACATTTATTCACTTTGGCTCTGGTCAACATAAGTATAGGAGCACAAGACCAAGGTGGACACCAAGTCCTTTCATCTACGCCTGCTTCATTTTTTTGTTAGCAATGCTAATTTCTGCATCGTTTTCCGGTGGTAGTCATAAATGTCCGCAGAGAACCATACTTTTTACACACTGGACAGAGCTCTGTGTATTTCATTCACTTGAATGACTTATTTAGATAAGGAGGGAAAAACAGCTGTTCCATGGTGTGTGTGTGTGTTTTCCCCCTTTCCTTCGACTCAATTTGTTTCCAGCACATTCCAGTGGCATTGCAATTTATGCATGGGTGGTGACACAGAGGTGAAAAAGACATCGCATCACATTTAAATGTTAGTCATGGTCTTTTCCCTGTGGCGCATCGTCGTTGCTATAATGGTGATTGATTCAAACACTCTTTAGAAGCAAACATGTCTGTGAAGGTTCTCTGTCGTGCAGATCATAGTCATCTTCAGTAGTTATGCTGTGAACTGAAGTAAAAAGATCTATCTTCAAACATAACTCAAGCAAGTCCATGGAAGTAAATCTGTGCCATCTGAGTTTGAATTCGAATTTCTAACACTGAATTTTTTTGCATCGAAATTAGACTTTGAATTTTAAAAACCATCAAATTTCAAGCACTGTTTTTTTTTGCCATTGATTTTTTTTTCAACGTTGAAATAAATTCAGTGTAAAAAAATTTGATGTTGCAAAAAATTCGATGTCTCAAAAAATTCAGTCTCAAAAAATTCAGTTGCAAAAATTCAGTCGCAAAAAATTAACTTGCAAAAACATCAGTTAATATCCGGGTCACCAGTGGTCTCCTTTCTAAATATGGTAATAATAATAATAATAATAATAATAATTTTTGAGACATTGAATTTTTTGCAACTGAATTTTTTGACATCGAAATTTTTTGCAACTGAATTTTTTCAGACAATTTTTTGCAACTGAATTTTTTGAGACATGAAATTTTTTGCAACTGAATTTTTTGAGACATCGAATTTTTTTACACTGAATTTATTTCAACGTTGAAAAAAAAATGAATGGCAAAAAAAAAACAGTGCTTGAAATTTGATGGTTTTTAAAATTCAAAGTCTAATTTCGATGCAAAAATATTCAGTGTTAGAAATTCGAATTCAAACTCAGATGGCACAGATTTACTTCCATAGTTCTCTGTCGTCCAGATCATAGTCATCTTCAGTAGTTCGCTGTGAACTGAAGTAAAAACATCTATCTTCAAACATAACTCCAGCAAGTTCAGTTGCCTACAGCTACAACTACCTTTAAGCAAAGGATGTAATCACAGTGATGCTGTGAAATCCAGTATAGTGAAAACTGTCTCAGACTGAAGGGTAGACACATGAGACAGAAGCAAGGATGCGAGAGAGGTCTCCATCAACGTTTGAGGTACAGTTCAGCCGTGTGATGGATGCTGATCCTCATGTGCTGTGCAGTGCAGCCCGTGTAGCTTTCTCACAGGAACTGCATGTTGATGAGCAATGAGCAGAGGAAGCCTGTGTTCTCCAGCCTCTCCAAACATTAACAGGGGAGCGATCTTACTCTCTGTGATTCCTCACTGGTAAATTTTATTCTATTATGTCTTCGACTTCTTCACTTTCTTCACACATTTTCAGTTCACCGAGCTAAAGTAGCAGATCTATCAATGCGTTCGCCACTCTACGGGATGCAATTTTCAGCACCAAATCATTGCAAGAAATTTCCGAATTTTGTCATCCATTCAGTTGGAAGCTGCATGTTCCCTGTAAAAAAAAAAAAAAAAAAACTTTTCCCCTGACAGGTAAAGCAAAAAATTATAGCATATTTAGAGACAACCCAAGAAAATCCTGGCCCACAGAGCGAAAAAGGGTTTCACATTTCAGTTCCCGCTGTTATGCGGTTGACTGTGTGAATGCTGCAAGAATGGGACACCGCGGAGCATGGAGAGCGTATGGAAGGGGAGGTGGTTCGGTGGCATGAAGGTTAGCTGCCGTTACCGGCGCTGCCGTGAATTAGAATTAGCGGCATCGGGGGGGGAAGCGTTTCACGTGGGCTGAATGTTGAACACTGTATCGTCGTGTCAGTGTGCGCGTGTTATGTGCTGAGCATCGGCAAAATGAAATGCCGATACAGTTAAGCCTGAGGAAGTGAGAGAGCAGAGCAGAGATTGGGATTGGGAGACAAGTAGGGGGTCATGGTCATGGCCACACCGCGAAGCAACGGGTAGCATTGTTGCTTCACGTCAGATCACAGGTTAGAACAGAGGCGCAGCTTGTGAACAGGCAAGGCAGGCAACTGCTCGGGGCCCCCGAGCTGATAGGGGGCCCCCCCGACACTCGGAGTCTGAGGGCTGTTTTTTACTGAAATGTGCAGTGACCAGCCTCCTCCCCGTCCCCCTTAAAAAAACAATGGGCTATTAGCAATGACATCTCAGTAGGAAACCTCCCTAAAGGGGCCCCACCTCACTTTAACCTGTGTGAAGTTAACGTTCTGCAAGTTGGAAAATTAAGAGGATTATTTACAGTGTAATGCATATCTTTTTTACTCAGTTTATATGTCATTTTTCAGTTATTTATATTTATATTTTCACATACTTTTTAATTACAAGGTATTTCCATGTTATTTCATTCATTTTGAAAAAAAAAATAAAAAATTTGATCTCATACATTTTTTGTTGGTGTCAGATTATTTATAACATAATGGTGATGAACACTGGTTGGAAAGAAGGACCCCCCTGGGCATTTTTGTTTAGGGCCCCTACAGACTCTAGAATCGCCCCTGGGTTAGAATCCTGGGTAAACAGAACTAAATTGAAGTGAACCTTTTTTCACCTGTACCGCCTGTTGATGCAGGTGTTTCGAGTCTGCGTGTTCTGTCTGTGTGAGCGTGTGTTTACGACCAGGCCTATAGGGGAAAACCTGATCACAACAAGAATAAAGAGACTCCCTTCTCCTCCCAACTCCCAACAAACAGTGTGGGTTTTCTCCGGATAGTCGGCCATCTTCCAACAGTCCAATGACAGATTGCGTTTCGGTTAACTGGACACTGTCGTTAACTGACTATAACAATGGTCGAATGTTGGCCGAGTAATGGACCGGCGATCTGTAACCCCCCCACACAGAAGAACAGGAAATATGGAGATCTCTACACACACATACACACACACACACACACACACACACACACACACACACACACACACACACACACACACACACACACACACACACACACACACACACACACACTGACCTACATGCACATATAAATGCATAGATTAGAGATGATAGATTGAAGAGGGGATTGAAATAGGGGCAGAAGCAAGTGGGTGCCTCTGCCCCCACTACCTAACACACACACACACACACACACACACATTCTTGTACTTGCTGCATACTGAGGACTGGGTTGCTGGCAAAGTAGGGACCATCATTTCCACTTTATAAATCAACACAATTACAAATATCTACAAAGAACTACTGGTTGCAGTACCATAAAATGTCTGCAGGTGGAGCCCCAGAGCAAAAAGGGCTGGAAATTTTTTACCAAAATTTGACAAAAACATCATACGTCAACAAAAATGTTTAGTTCAAAATTTGACAAAAACGTCATACTATACTATGTTGTCCAAAATTTGAAAAAAGAAATTGACCCAAAAAAAAAAAAATTTGACCCAAAATTTGAAAAAGAAATTTGACCTAAAATTTGAAAGAAAAAAATTGACCCACAATTTGAATTTTTTTTTTTACCAAAATTTGAAAAAAAAAAATGACCCAAAATTTGAAAAAAATATTGACCCAAAATTTTTGGCCTAAAAATCTGACAAAAACGTCCTGTCGTCCAAAATTAGATTTTTTTTTTTTTTTTGACAAATTGAGTATAGCATGTTATAGCAACCTAAGGAAGTGATTTCAATGAAAACAAAGTGAGGAGATGACAAAATGTCCTCACTCTGTAAAAATGACCTCACTTTGTTGGTTAAAATCCCTAACTGGTCCTCAGTATGCTGCAAGTACAAGAACACACGCACGCACGCACGCACACACACACACACACACACACACACACACACACACACACACAGTCTGTTCGGGTTTAATCCATGGGCACATATGGGAATATTCCTCTGGTTGATGATTTGGTATTGAACAGTATTAAACCTCAAACACTGTGCAGCTCAGGCTCGGGGATAATTTTTTCGATTTTTCATTTCATAAAAAGAAGCAGCCGATTCCACCGGATCACCAAAATGAACCTTCGAACGGGGAAATGACCTGCTCTGTGACCCGTGACGGGCTTGAAATGAAAAGCCTTCAAAATCTTCAGGCATATTAGCGTAGAATTCAAATGCTCAGGGTACTGACATGCAAAATATGCCAAATCCACCCGGACCTGGATCTGAAAACCATCACTGGACGGTTATATTTATCAGAATAGGACATAGCTGCCATTATTAGGGGGATAGTTCTGAGTTTTTGAAGTGTGGCTGCATGAGGTTCTGATGCATGACTGCACTCATGTGTTCTCCCTGTGCTGAGAGGCAGCGACAGGCATATAGAGAAAAATGGCTTCCAGCAGGCTGCACGAGGCAAAACAGATTTCAGCAGCTTTTCAAAAATTCCACAACCTTGAGAGAACAATGTCTTAAATATTATGTTTTGTGACATATTCTTCTTCTACTCCTATAACCATTTCGAGCAGGCTGTACAACGAGAGGTGCGTTGCTGCCCTTCACAGTTCGAAATCACAGTTTGAAGTTGTTCATTACGGTTTGAAGTCGTTTATCACAGAACATACACAGCTCTTCCTTCATCATGTCGTCAGACATCCTTCTCCAACCGGAAGCTTGAAGAGAGTCCAGACTCTGCAGTTTCGCACAACACAGGAGTTGTTGATCCACTGCTGCCAACATCAAATCTGCTTGGGTTTTTATGTGACTTCAGTGTTTGATACACTTTGTTTTGAATTGAACTAAGTGACTCAAATTTAACCAGACACTGCAGCAGCAGACCTGCACCTCCTGTTGTGCCATGATGCAAAACTGCTGGTTTTCTTCTTCAGTGTGGTCCCATTTGGAGACAAATAGACCATAAAGCAGGGGACGCTTTAGGGCTGGAGCTATGGAACCGCTAAGCCCCACCCACTTATCCAAATATGGTAAACTAAACCAAGATGGCAGTGG
Organism: Microchirus variegatus; assembly: GCF_963457635.1. Lineage (NCBI taxonomy): Eukaryota > Metazoa > Chordata > Actinopteri > Pleuronectiformes > Soleidae > Microchirus > Microchirus variegatus. The sequence continues at coordinate 35,008,482 of NC_139804.1, forward strand.
ACAAACAGCACGACTTGAGGCTTCAAATCAAAACAGTGATGTTTAAGTTTGTTTATATCTGGATAATGAGAAAACTATCATGCATTTTGAAACTATGACAAAGACGAACACTTAAAGGTGCATTATGTAATAAATCTAAAGCAACTGGCCATAAAATCCTCCTAATATGTCACAGAGACTCAAGAATAATGTTCATATAACAAACTGAACTCACCAACAACAACAGTACAGACAAAATATTTGCAATAAAAAAAATATTTTGCAGACTGCAAATCATATTTTTGTTTTGAAATCATGTTTTGGCATGTGGCGCCGCCTACCGCCGTCTACCAATCACTGCAGTCAGTAGAGTCTCAGCTGCCGAGCGACCACGGGTTGCCAGTTACGTCAGAAAATGAAACCTATAAGACCTTGGTATTTTGAATTTGAATGTAGTAACAGTTTTTGGCCACATTCTTAAATATGGCACCTTTAATTTTCTTCCGGAGGAAACAGGATTAACCCCTAAGGTAATATAAGAAAATTAACAATGAAATGTGATCAAATGTTAGTAGCAGAATACACATAAATATTCATAATGGAACACACAGTAATCCATACTAATATAATTATGTCTCCACCTCTTTTCTAATGAATTTGAACTGGACAATTTAAAAATGTTCTCACTTCTCACCAGTTTTTAATTTGACTTGGCGGAAAAAGTAGCTTCTCTCTGTTCAGTTGTCCTGAGAGAAATCATTTCAAACCTCGTCTGAGTCTGAATACTTTAGCTCCGCTGGCCTTTGACCGCGTGGATCCATCAACACGGGAACAAGTTCACAGCTCTGAGGATTTTACTTTTGGTGTAATTTAACTGGAAGTTTTTTGGATAAAGATTAGGTCAGAGTGTATTTTTAACATTTGTTCGGGTGTGAACAGCTACATTATAACTGCAGTACAGGTCATTTCTCAGCACAGAGGGTCACCAATGCTCAGTCTCTTTCTCCGTTTCTTTTTTTTATTAACAATTTGTAAAGCAAAACAAGCCACGATCAACATTCCCTCTCGTGTCAGCTCTGCTTCGTCTTTAACAAATCTCGGCACCTGTTGGCTTTTGTCCGACGACAAATGAATCTCTGAGCGCAAAAGCCGATATTTGGCTGCCTCCAGTGGACATCCGGGGTAAGAGTTGCCACTTAGTCTTGCTGTTGGACGAAATCCATAAAGAAAATCTATGATTTTTTTACAACATACCCGCACACGGGGTTATTGATCACTGCTACCTCCATCTGTCATTTCAAATATGTTATTTCACAGACACCGGTGGTTCGAGAATCGGATTTTTTACTTCGGTGATGCAAACTCGTGAGTGTGAGCTGTTTACTAATGTACACATCCACCTGGAAAAGGCCGTCTGATGGTGTAATAAAGCAGTGAAGTGTCTCCTCTGGCATGTTTTCATGAGCATGTGTCTAATGTGGGTTGTGGGTGTAGGCGGCACACACACACACACACACACACACACACACACACACACACACACACACACACACACACACACACACACACACACACACACACACACACACACAGTCAGAGTCAGTTTGTACTTGAGCTGCTGACTGTGAGTCAGTATCTCACACAACCGCACTTCATAAAAACCTGAAGTCGAGCTACTGAGAGAATTTAAAGGGTGAAGTAAGTAGTTTATAGTGCCATCTAGAGGAGAGGCTGAAATTTACAACAAAGAACTGCTCCTCCGCTCACCCCCTCCCTTCCCTGAGCGCTACGGTGTCCGCAGCCGGTCAAATGTCGTCCTCGTCGTCTTTCTCCGTGTCAGCAGATGAGGGAGAGAGGGCGAGGGGGAGAGGGAGAGAGGGCGAGGGGGAGAGGGCGAGTGAGAGGGTGAGGGTGAGGGAGAGAGGGAGAGGGAGAGGGAGAGAGGGAGAGAGCAAGGGAGAGGGTGAGGGAGAGGGCGAGGGAAAGAGGGAGAGGGCGAGAGAGAGAGGGAGAGGGTGAGTGAGAGGGAGAGGGAGAGAGAGAGGGCGAGGGAGAGGGTGAGTGAGAGGGCTAGGGAGAGAGAGAGGGAGAGGGCGAGGGAGAGGGGGAGAGGGCGAGGGAGAGGGTGAGTGAGAGGGCGAGGGAGAGGGCGAGAGAGAGAGGGAGAGGGTGAGTGAGAGGGCGAGGGAGAGGGAGAGAGAGAGGGCGAGGGAGAGGGTGAGTGAGAGGGCTAGGGAGAGAGAGAGGGAGAGGGCGAGGGAGAGGGGGAGAGGGCGAGGGAGAGGGTGAGTGAGAGGGCGAGGGAGAGGGCGAGGGAGAGAGAGAGGGAGAGGGCAAGGGAGAGAGGGAGAGGGCGAGGGAGAGGGTGAGTGAGAGGGCGAGGGAGAGGGCGAGAGAGAGGAAGAGTGAGAGGGCGAGGGAGAGAGGGCGAGGGCGAGGGAGAGGGTGAGTGAGAGGGAGAGGGAGAGGGAGAGGGAGAGGGTGAGGGAGAGGGCGAGAGAATGGGAGAGGGCGAGCTACCACGGCCGTAGCAGACGAAGCGGAGAGAGAGGAGGCGGGACTTCCGCTACAAGTAAAGAGACGCTTGATTTGTTCTCTCGCGTTTGTCCTTACAGGCTCCGGTAGAAACATGGCGTCTCTCTGCTAACAGTGGCTATGCAACCGCGGCCCGCGACCATGTTATTTTACATGACTTTTTGAAACACTACGAAAATGAAACAAAAACTATTATACAGCGACTAGACAATGCAGGAGCACATTATATGTATAAAAAAGTGGATTTTGGGTTATATAAACCCAGAAATACTACATAGTGTCCCTTTAAGTAGTATAACCTCTTGTCCTTTAAAAAAATGAGCGGCCGTCATCACCGGCAGCATCCATCCCTGCCAAGAAACAATCAGAGAAAGATCTCACACACACACACACACACACACATCACCTTAAATTTGACACATTATCACCGACGCAGAGCTTCCACAAACAAAGCTTCAGAAATGCACTGGGAGCATGTTTTTCTATCAACTTCTTACATGACAACAGAACAATATTCTATTGAATCCAGCTGACAGAGACAAAACGATTTCATTCACTTTGAGCCAGCGGCTTCATTCAAGTGTCTGGAAAAACTCAATATAATAAAAGTGGCTCATGAATTATGAAAAAAAAAGAAAGAAAACCCTATTATTCTTGAAAAAAAAGCACACAGACGATCGCGACGAATGAAAAATATAATCAACTTGATATTATCACTCTGTATGTAAGACACACACACTGAAACTTTTGATATTCTCTCAGATCAAAATGCAGATCTCATCTCTCTGGATTCCCGACCTTGGGAGTATGTAATCTTCTCTCCCCGCTCCGCTTTCCAGTAAAGTACCTAATGAAGCAGGATGCTTTAAAGACAGCCCGTGGGAATTTAAAATGGCCTCTCAAATAATATAATTATGTCAGAACAATATCTGATGTTTTCCGACACGAGGATTATAATTTCGCATGCGCCATCACCGGCAGCGACAGCACAGTGTCATCATTTTCCCACTCCCCTCGGAGGCACTGGCAAGTTGAGAGACAGCAGAGCAGATGTGACAGAAGGCGGCTTGTAACCGTGAGGCCGAGACTTTGACTCTGTAAGATCAGTGGAATTCAGTGTGTTATTACTGGTGTTTCTTCTCATTTAAAGGTGCCATATTATACCATATTTATCCAAGTTAAACTAGTTCCCCTGGTGTCCTAATGAACATGTTTGTGACATGCTTTGGTCAAAATACCATAAGAATGAAGAACAACAGCAGTTCAATCACCCTGCAAAAACAGCCCTGTTCAGAACGTTCGGTTTTAGTAGTATCTCTTTAGGTCCACCTTAAAAATGAAACTTAAAGGTGAAGTAAGTAGTTTATAGTGCCATCTAGAGGAGAGGCTGAAATTTACAACAAAGAACTGCTCCTCTGCTCACCCCCTCCCTTCCCTGAGCGATACGGTGTCCTCAGCTGGTCAAATGTCGTCCTCGTCGTCTTTGTCCGTGTCAGCAGATGAGGTTCGTGAGGCGAGGGAGAGGGCGGAGCTACCGCAACCGTAGCAGACGAAGCAAAGAGAGAGTGGAGGCGGGACTTCCGCTACAAGTAAAGAGACGCTTGTTTTGTTCTCTCGCGTTTGTCCTTACAGGCTCCGGTAGAAACATGGCGTCTCTCTGCTAACAGTGGCTATGCAACCGCGGCCTGCGACCGTGTTATTTTACATGACTTTTTGAAACACTACGAAAATGAAACAAAAACTATTATACAATGACGAGACAATGCAGGAGCACATAATATGTATAAAAAAGTGGATTTTGGGTCATATAAACCCATAAATACTACACATTGTCCCTTTAAGGGACAGGAAAATGACCAGAGATGACCACAGAGGCTACTGGGAGCTAACAGCAGTTAGCATTTGGAAAAGTGATCATTTGCAGGCTCTTGCAGGCACATTGCTGTCATATATAACATGTATCCACCGGACAGATAAATCCTCTGAGGCTGGAAGATTGTGTAGAACTCTGTGCTGCACTGAGGAGCTCCGCGAGACAATAATTCCAGGAATTTAGCGCATTGTGACGTCCCAGTGAGCGCGGAAGTCAACATCTCGTGTTTTATCTCTTGTACTTAGACTGAGGAGGACCACAAAAAACACGAGTGAGTCATCTTTTTTCACATTTTGCCGACTTATAGGACCTCCAGAGTCCCAAATATAAGGATTCAAATGATTAAAACGTTGATTTTGCATAATATGGGACCTTTAAGAAAGTGTCATGGATTCAAATCTGATTTATCTCTCATCTTGTAGGGGCTTTAAGGGATAGTTGCATTTTTTTGTGGGTGTATAAGATACTTATATAGTGAGGACTGAGGTCCTGTGCAAAGTTTGTGCCACTTCACCCACAACTCTGTCAATTCAGAGTGTCCAATTTACCTAATTCCCATAGTGCATGTTTTTTGGACTGTGGGAGGAAGACCCACGCACACACCGGGAGAACACGCAAAATTCATACAGAAAAGGCCCTTGTTGTATCTGGTTCTCGAACCCGAGTGCTAACCATCAAAGTCAATAGAGGAAATCAGTGAACATCTGCTTCCCCTTCTCCTCCAGGACTCTTAAGTTACTTGATGCAGACATGTATGTTTTCCATTGATGATCAGTAAGAGACAGACTCAACCGTTTACAGTCATTAGCCGCGTTGTAATCGCTTTTGTTCTGATGTCACACGTGTGGGTTTTTGCACATTGAACATTTAACTCAAAGTTGTTTGTTTCTTTTTTAACCATTGTTTTCTGCTGTGAACAGTTGCCAGGCTGCTTCTGACTTCAGACATCAAAAGTGTTTTTGCAGGTGTTGGAAGGGTTTGAATGAAAAAAAAAGAAGAAACCCCCGAGTGCAACAATGATAAAAGAATTTGATCCTTTATCAGTGGAGCATTGTTTTTCTTTCGACAAAACATCAGAACAGCTAGCTTTTTCAAAAAATATCTATTCCTGAATAGCAATTATTAAAAAAAGAACTCTGAATGTTCCTTAAAGGTGCATTGTGTAATACATCTAAAGCAACTGGCCAACAACAACAGTACAGCCAAAATATTTGCATTAAAAACAATCTTTTGCAGACTGCAAATCATGTTTATGTTTTCGAATTCATGTTTTGGAATGTGGCGCCACCTACCGCCGTCTACCAATCATTGCAGTCAGTTAGAGTCTCAGCTGCCGAGCAACCCACGGGTTGCCAGTTACGTCTGAAAAAAACGAAACCAAAAAGGACGCGGTGTTTTGAATTTGAATGCAGTAACCGTTTTTGGGCCACATTCTTACGTATGGCAACTTTAATGTGACACGTTTATAACACATTGAAGGACATTGTTTGACATTAAGCCGTGAAGAGTCTTGGTTTTTTACACGAGGCGTCATTTAGCGTTTCACTTAAGTTGGCGGCGACTCTCATAAATCATCTCTGGGCGCTAACAAGTCATTAGCATTCATGAGACTGGCGTTCATGTGATTCACTCTGCGCTGATGGAATGCAGCGGCGAGCGTTAAATGTGCATGCATGCATGAGCAGGGCTGAACAACAGAACCCCCCCCCCCCCCCCCCCAAAGATGTGAAGATGGGTGAGCCTCGGCCTCACAAGGACTATTTTATTTTACTTTTCTATTGCTCTATGATTTCATCCTCCACTAATTGTTCTCTCCCTACACTCCTGCTCTCTCACCTCTGTCTCCACCCTCCAATCCTGTCCCCCCGCATCTTTTCTGCCCGCCATCTTTCCTTGTGCTATTTTTAGGTTTTTGGTTTTATTGTGCAGGCTGAGACTGTTCGAGGGGTTGCCTGTTTTATTGGTTGTATGGTTTTGCCTTTGGTTCCTGTTTCCTCCTTCTCGTGTTCTCCCCCCTTTTCCACCTATTTTATTTTGTATTTGAACATAATTGCTGTATTGTTTGATTGTGATGTCCTCGCTTCTGTCCCTCGGTTTTTACTTTTCACCCCAGATGCTCCACATCTTTAACCCTTTTAGGTACGCACCAAGAAAAAAGCAAAGGAAAAATCTTTTTGTTGCATTTTTTATTATTTTATTTTATTTACTCATGATAACAATAACAACAATCAATATATATATATATATATATGTATATATATATATATACATATATATATATATATATACATATATATATATATATGTATATATATATATATACATATATATATATATATACATATATATATATACATATATACATATATATATATATATATATACATATATACATATATATATATATATATACATATATATATATACATATATACACATATATATGTATATATATATACATATATATATATACATATATACACATATATATATATACATACATATATATAATTTTATTTTTTTTATTTTTTAATTAGACCCTTTAAGATACAGGCCTCTACCAAACGGTTGAGATGTCTGTTCATAATAAACCTGGTTTGCACAATTCATAAAGTACAACATTCAGAACAAGTCGCATTAATTTAGTGTTGTTGAGTTCAGCTTGATGCATTTTTCAGTGAGATATAGTGACTTAAAGTGTGGTCGACCAAATGGTTGAGTTGTACCAGGGTTAAATCTGGTAAAAGGGAATTAACTATAGTGTTTGCTCATCGTTACTCCTCACGATATTAGATTAGGCTTTATTGGACTCATAAGCACTTTGTTACATTTGATTAAAGACGTACTATATAAAGATCTCGCTCAGTAAATGAGCTGTAGAACACAAGTTTAAGTGCATACAGGGACATAGCGATGTATAGCTGTAATCGGTTGCGTTGACACAACCGTAGCTTGTTGTGTAATTAGCTACAGCACATGCAGTAAATATAGTGACTAAGAGCAGGTGGACATTAAAAGTGTAGACGTCAGAAAAGGAGAAAAGTTCATGTGACATAAATAACAAAATTAGTTTAGCAGTGTGGGAACGCAATCGTCACAAAGTGTTTATGTGTCTTCCCTCTTCCACTGCTGACAAGTGACAGACGCATCATGTAAGTCAGGTGCATTATGGGCTGTCGATCTCTCGTCAGGGAGACAACTGACAAAGTGATTAGTGCTTGATTGTGAGTGACACGTCTCATATCATTTCCCTCGTTGTCCTTCAACATGATGAAAAAAGTAAACTACATATCTGCATTTTCAATGTTTCAAATGCTGTAACTTTCAGTGTAAATGTCCTCCCTGACATGATGCCACGATCTCTCCTGTTCTGTGCGTCTTCATCTCTCCCTCATGGCCTGTGAGGCTCCATCTTTGCCCTCCTCTCTTCTCCTCTTTTATTTCCTTTCTAATTCACACCCATTCCTCTTCTCGCCCGTCTCCATTTCCCTCCCTCGCTTTTCCATCCATCCCTTTGACCTGCTGCAATGAGCACCAGGGGGGGGGAAGCCAAAGAGATGGGAAGAATAAAGACCGCAGATCTGTTTTCTGAAGTTTCTGAACCTCTTCTCGCTAAAAAAGTCCGGTGATAAGAGAGAGTATTACAGAGGAGGAGGAGGAGGAGGACGGGTAATTATGCTGGTCTGGAGATATTCTTCTCTAATCTGGCCTCTCCCTCCCTCTCATCTCATCTCTCATTCTTTTTTCTGTTTCTGGCTCTCAAGACTCAGAATTTCTCATTATCTGCATGGTCCTCTCTGGGGTTGTAGGATGTGATATGTGCAGTGATTGAATAAGGGTCCGTCTGTGTGTGTTTAATTCAATTTGTTGGACCGGAGCCAGGCCCTCTGGATCTTTACCAGGGTTCTGTCAGTGGGAGTGAGTGTGGTGGACTGACAGTTAGGTGACTTGATAAACCCTCCAGGTGGGTGGGTTCAGGTAGATTATGAGAGCACAGAACAGTTAGAAATAGGCCATTTTGTCAGAGGAGCTGCGCCATTATCGGACGGAAAATACAAACAATGGCACAAATCAATGATAAACGTTAAAGGTCACATAGAGTGGTCCTGTTGCACATAAATGTTAGTTATGGAGGTCTACTTACATACATTAACTTGTTTTTATGGTCAAAAACCTCCTAGTTGCTGTAAACGAGCCGATAGAAATCCTCTTTTCTGACGGTGTTTTTCTGCTGCGAGATTTCAGAGTGAACTTTCACCCCCAGAAGACAGAGTCTTGTGATTGGCCAGTACTATCCAGCACATCCGTTCTCAGAAGCTCAGCGCCCCCCTCTGGAACGGCGGATGCACTGCTCCTCATTATCAAAACATTGTTTTAACAGTGTTTAAAAATCCGGAGTCAGACCCAGAGTCAGAAGACACTGTTGCTCGTGAAACACCTCCACAACGGACGTTATTCTTCTTCTGCGGTTCAATGTATGTAACCGGATGTGCCCGGACTAGTGCCCGGAGCAGGACGATCGGTTGTTCAGGAGAACCGCTGTTTACGTAACTATTACGGGATTTTCAGTGATCTCGTTGAGCCCCGAGATTACAATAAAACACAACGTTCTCAGCAGTGGCTGAACTGTTTGTTTCGAACCGTCAGGGCTTCATAAACAAGGTAATGACGCAGATACACACCAAAAAAAACAGCGATAATAGGAACTTGGTCTAGTTCCGCTTTAAATTGAGATGAACAGTATAAGGAAACCGTGATGATTCACTGTGCGTGTTGTCACCTCATAACTTCTCGATGATTTTGACTCTTATCTACCGATTACCTCGCAACCAAATGCAAAGGGAATGTTCGCCCCCTAGTGGTGGGGTAAGAACAACATTCTTCTTCACTGATCTCCACCTTTGCATTCAGGCATCTTAGAGGTGTAGGAATACGGCTTCTCTATAAGTATCAGAATCATTAGGCAGTACTGACATAGCCATCCCTGGTGTGTGTGTGTGTGTGTGTGTGTGTGTGTGTGTGTGTGTGTGTGTGTGTGTGTGTGTTATCCCAGCTGCAGCAGTAAACAGACCCCGCTCGGCTTCCTCGACCACTAACTCCTGTGCAATCCTGTGTCTCTTTATTATTTATCTGCGGATCTCTGACTGATGGGGGAATGTGCTCTCCCTGCAGTCCCCCCTGCTTTGTATTCACAGGGCGGCTCACAGTCACACCCCAGAGGCAACCGCACACCGACCAATCACACACAAGGCCCTTCGCTGTTCAACAAGTAGCAGCTCCGCTCGCCGCTCGCCCTCACACGGACACCTCCCTCAACGCGGACGTGTCCGTGTAGGAGTTTGACAGGATTTAACGTCAGGTTCATATTCATTTATTCCTGAATCCTTTGAACTGTTAGATAAGCGGGCGAGTTCTCCGGAAGCTGGAGAGGGTAATAAGCAGTTAGCCGCGTTAATGCGATGTAAGGTTTGAAGTGAGGGGAGCCTTGTAATGTGTCCCTCTGAATATGACAGTGTGGAAATGAAAGCTGGATGAATATTTAATACAAACAGAAACATTATTAAAACAATCAATACTTAACCCAAGACCGTTAGAATCATACTTATTGCAGCAATAATAGAGGCGTCCAAAAATAGATAAAGTTAGTGAAAGCGTGATTGAATAGTGGGTCGTTTGATGTGGAAGAAAAATGACAAACCAAACCTGAAAAGTACGGTGGCCCAGAGGCTTTTGTGTTTGTGTTGTGGCTTTTGTATTTGTGTTGTGGCTTTTGTGTTTGTGTTGTGGCTTTTGTATTTGTGTTGTGGCTTTTGTATTTGTGTTGTGGCTTTTGTATTTGTGTTGTGGCTTTTGTGTTTGTGTTGTGGCTTTTGTGTTTGTGTTGTGGCTTTTGTGTTTGTGTTGTGGCTTTTGTGTTTGTGTTGTGGCTTTTGTGTTTGTGTTGTGGCTTTTGTATTTGTGTTGTGGCTTTTGTGTTTGTGTTGTGGCTTTTGTGTTTGTGTTGTGGCTTTTGTATTTGTGTTGTGGCTTTTGTGTTTGTGTTGTGGCTTTTGTGTTTGTGTTGTGGCTTTTGTGTTTGTGTTGTGGCTTTTGCGTTTGTGTTGTGGCTTTTGTATTTGTGTTGTGGTGTTTGTATTTGTGTTGTGGCGTTTGTATTTGCGTAGTGGTGTTTGTTTGTATTTGTGTTGTGGTGTTTGTGTTGGGGCTTTTGTATTTGTGTTGTGGCTTTTGGGTTTGTGTTGTGGCTTTTGTATTTGTGTTGTGGCTTTTGTATTTGTGTTGTGGCATTTGTGTTTGTGTTGTGGCTTTTGTATTTGTGTTGTGGCTTTTGTATTTGTGTTGTGGCTTTTGTATTTGTGTTGTGGCTTTTGTATTTGTGTTTTGGTGTTTGTATCTGTGTTGTGGCATTTGTGTTTGTGTTGTGGCTTTTGTATTTGTGTTGTGGCTTTTGTATTTGTGTTGTGGCTTTTGTGTTTGTGTTGTGGCTTTTGAATTTGTGTTGTGGCTTTTGTATTTGTGTTGTGGCTTTTGTGTTTGTGTTGTGGCCTTTGTATTTGTGTTGTGGCTTTTTTTTTTGTGTTGTGGCTTTTGTGTTTGTGTTGTGGCTTTTGTATTTGTGTTGTGGCGTTTGTATTTGGCCTGACACCTCTGGGCCACCGTAGTATGTAAAAACACTCACGATTCCATTTGAATGGTGGTATATGGGACAAGGAGCTCACTCCTCACTTGATTTATAACATGAATAAACATTTTCCTGAGGAGTTAAGGGGCCTAATTTGCTTTTTTGAGCTCCTCTTCAATAAAACATGATGTCAATTTAATAAATTATTTTTCCATCGTGGGAAATACACCATTTAGATGTCGGTAATGCTTCCAAACTGAACTTCCAGTTACAAAAATAAGACCCATAACTATCTTTTTAGAATGATGGATGAGAACTGGTTGGCACGTTTTGTATGAACATATGAGAGAGAGCAAATAAATACATGAGATGTATCGTCCTGATGCACTTGGTATGAACACATGATCATACATCTTTGTGGAACCTGACTTAATTGTGTTCTGCTTTGGCAGAATGAAGCACGTTAATAGGCTAAAATAAGAAAAAGGTGTGGGTTTTTTGTTGGTTTTTTTGTTGGCTAAGAATCGACTGATGAAACGTTCTGCTGTAACTGAAAAATTATTTCCCGTGTGATAAAAAAGTTAAGTGAATTTAACCAGCGAGGCAGCTGGAGTCCTTCTCCTCGTCTTCATCGGCAGGTTGGCGATGAAACCTTTCTTTCCTCTGTGTGACTCACAAAGAGCAGCTGTTCTACAGAGGAGTGACACTGGTGAAGTCATCGTCAAGCGTTTCACTGGAAAACACGAGATGAAGTGACATCCTGTTTTGGTCTGAAAATGAGTGAATAAGTGCGAGGAACGCACAACAATACACACAATAAGCTGATGTCATTTACCAAACATATAATATATATGCAAATATAAAAAGATGAGTTTTTTTATCCTGTATATCACAGGAATTTACTTTTGAGTCAAGAAAGTAACAACACAAAAAAAGGAGCTCTTCCTTCAAAGGCAACAATACATCATTAGTAAAGTACAATAGTGTGAGAGTTGCACCGTGACAGTTTTTGTAGAAATTCACAGACATCACCTGCAACCATGCAGGCACCTATTGTATCGGCACAAGTTATTAATCACACTGGTACCGACTCACATCATTTGCAAAATCGAAACCATGTTCTATTGAAAAAGGCCTCAAACTAGCGAATGAGACCATTAACTCCTCAGGAAATGTTTGTTGACGTTATAAATCAAATGAGAAGTAGGCTCATTTTCACATAGATTTCCATTCAAAGGAGTTTCTTTTCTTTTTTTTTTTGCACCTGGTAGCTAGCTGCTACTTCCATCCGACTTCCTGAACCTCACTTTTCCAACTGGAAAACTATTTGGATGTGTTGTATCTTAAAAATATATTGATAGGAACAAAAAAAAAATATCCAAAAGCATGAACATTTGTGCCAGAATCCAAAAGGATGTAGAAATGTTGAGCAGTAACTCAACCAATATCTGTTTTTTTATAATTTGGCAGCTGGGACTCTGTGAAAAGCCAAAAACCTGAATTGACATTTGACTGGTTTACAAAGTCAGTGTTAATTCACAAGTTATCGGAACCAACCTCCGTCCTAACTAATGTAATGTTAACAGTCTGGTTAAGATGAAAATAATCATACCTGCTTGAAAGTTGATTAAATACACCAAGTAGTAGTACACCAGAAGTGCATTTTTTGTCAAAGTTATATTGTAATGTGAGGTGACTTTATTCAAAAAAACAAATAGTAACTTGGATTGACTTAACATTTTCTATAATAATAGTCAGCATCACCCTGAACAAGGATCCGTTGTAATTATTTGAAAACCTCTTAAGGAATAATTTTCTGGAATTTTTGAAATTCAGGAAATGACCCATTTGCCCTGATGCACTTTGACAGTGAGCTGACTTTCTTCAAAAAAAACATAAAGTATCTTGGAATGACTTGAAATTGTATATACCAATAGTCAGTATGAGCCTGAACAAGGATTTAATGAAAATATTTTCAAACCTCTTAAGGAATAATTTTCTGGAATTTTTGAATTTCAGGAAATGATCATTTGCCCTGATGCACTTTGACAGTGAGCTGATTTTTTTACAAAAACAAAAAGTATCTTGGAATGACTTGAAATTCTAGATAATAATAGTCAGCATGACCCTGAACAAGGATCCGTTGAAAATATTTGCAAACCTCTTAAGGAATAATTTTAATGAATTTTTGAAATTCAGCAGATGATTCATTAGTTTGTCGATCCTCAAGTAGGCTACTGGGAACACAAGCATTTAACAGGTGTCATCTGGTTTTCTTTTTCATCATAATCTTATTGTAATCTTTATTATTCCACACGAAAACCTCTTTGAACTATCCAACTATCCTCGATTTTTGGAGCTTATTATATGTCAGAATAATTTGGAAGTTCTTCGAATAGCCGTGGTGACTTGCACTCGGTAAACATTACATTACACAGCCGATCATGCAGCAGTGACTCTGTTTAATCAGTGGAAGTAGCAACTGTTGTCACAGAGGGAACATTCTGTTCCACAGGAAGTCAGGAGTGAAGCGAGAGCCAACGCGTCGTCCTTAAAAAAGCAAAAAGAGCATCCCCCAGATAGTCTGGGACATATCACACCTGCAGGAGATTTCACAACTCCACTCCCCATCCCCATTATGTGGGAGGTAAATATGGAGGCGACGTGTGAATACCGTGGCCCAATTATAGGAACATGAGCCAGATCTGCAGTCCAGACTGCGCCAGATGGACAGACGAGATTTTGGGAGTGTAGCCTGCAGCGCAGTATTAGATGGGAGACGTGTCTGTCCTGCTTGGAACATAACGGCTGTCACAAGCTGAGGATTAATTAATGGTCAAGAGGCTCAAATGTCAAAAGGAAAAATTGTTTCCTTTCATTGATTAAAATCATAGCGCTGGTTGAACAAGGGCGGAACAAAAATATCAATACGTCTTGTTTGATATGATTATCAATGTGCTGACGTCAAATATCGTGGACCCGATGTGCAGCATGCGCGTGACACAAATTGCGCTATCAACGCTTTGTGATTCCCCCCAAGGGCCTTGGTTCTACTTCATATGGATTGTCACAGTATTGCTCTATTGTGATGTTATTGTTATTGTCACACCTATTCCACTGCATTACCCCTAGTCTGTTCACCCACCCAACCACGCATCCATGCGTCTTCCATTTTCTTCTACTTATTAGAGATCAGGTCACGGTACGGTACAGTAACGGACTAAGCCGGGTGTTCATCCTTTTCCCCCAGCAACACTTTCCAGCTTCACCTGATGCATCTAAGTGTCTGTAGTGTCCTCAGCAGATGGGATGCATAATTGCCACCCTGAGGTTCTGTCACTACCCATAGCTTGTGACCATAGACCAAGACTGGAGCATAGATGAACTAAAATCTCAAAGTTTTATTTTCCTTCTGGTTTCACTCAACACAACTGAGTGATCCAACGCCTGTCAAAGCGAAAGTGAAGCGACACGTGATTCACGAGTCGTGAAAAACCTTTGCAACATCCTCTCACACATCGCTACTGTTACATGTTAATACATGTTATCTAAACCAAAACGTGTCCTTCTAATTATAAACGTGCCGTCACAGAGCGGCGGCGTGTGTGTCGCTGAGCTCATGAATATGAATGTGAACATATAGGAGAAACATTGGGTTCATCGCCACGTAACTGTGTCAACAATGCAATGAGGAACATCACTTACTCAGTGATGCACGGACAATTGTGTTACGGCTCTCTCGCTCTTTCCCACACACACACACACACACACACACACATGCATGCACACAATCAGCAATACAACACTACAACACAACAATGAATCCAGTGAGCAACCTGATCCGTGAGCATCCACTCACAGATCATTTATCAATCTTAACCACTGATGTGAGACAAGAACCCACTGAAGAAAACACAGTTATTCTGCCTCATAAGAGAACGACACTGGAGGCAGCGGATGAATGTTCAGTTTATCTGACTTTAAAACACAACAAAACTATGTGCATGTCTCTGCATGTTGGCCCTGTGATAGGCTGTCCAGGTGAACCCAACTCCCTCCACGACCCTAAGAGTATAACAGTATAGTAATTGTATTCCCTACAATTTATTTATGCCTTTTTTTCAATCTTTTATACATTATTTGTGTTTATCTCAAAATGTCTGAGTTTGTGTGTGTGTGTGTGTGTGTGTATGAGTGTTGCTATCACAGAGGTCCAGGTTGTCTCCTGGTAGAACTCACGGACACGGAGAGGGGGAACGAACAAAGACAAAGAATGAGCTTTGTTTTGTTTATCACACACACACAGAAGTCATGGCCCAAATAAAGCCTCAAAATGTCCATGTCGTGTCCATTACCTAAATTAAGTCAAAAGTCGTATCCCAGATTAAATCCAACAAATCCTTCCCAGTCACTTCCCAGGTCTCAAATTATGAACTAAATCACACGTGTCAAACTCAAGGCCCGGGGGCCCAGATGTGGCCCCGCCACGTCATTTTATGTGGCCCCGCGAGTGATTAATTGGTCTTAAAAATATGTGTTAAAATAGGTCTATGCTGCTTTAAAGGGACAATATGTAGTATTTATGGGTTTATATAACCCAAAATCCACTTTTTTATACATATTATGTGCTCCTGCATTGTCTAGTCGCTGTATAATATTCTTTGTTTCATTTTCGTAGTGTTTCAAAAAGTCATGTAAAATAACATGGTCGCGGGCCGCGGTTGCATAGCCACTGTTAGCAGTGAGACGCCATGTTTCTACCGGAGCCTGTAAGGACAAACACGTGAGAACAAATCAAGCGTCTCTTTACTTGTAGCGGAAGTCCCGCCTCCTCTCTCTCCGCTTCGTCTGCTACGGCCGCGGTAGCTCCGCCCTCTCCCTCGCCTCACGAACCTCATCTGCTGACACGGAGAAAGACGACGAGGACGACATTTGACCGGCTGCGGACACCGTAGCGCTCAGGGAAGGGAGGGGGTGAGCAGAGGAGCAGTTCTTTGTTGTAAATTTCAGCCTCTCCTCTAGATGTCACTATAAACTACTTACTTCCCCTTTAAGGCGTGCGTTGACCATAAACTACATTTCCCACAATGCATGCTGATTGCGTTACCCGCCACTAGATCACAGTATACGCATCATGCAATGAGTGAAATTGAAGTAATAAATACAGAAAGTTATTTAACAATATGTTACAGAGTAGTTACCTTCATTTTACATTATATTTGGTAACATTTAGTTACATTTATTCGCTATGACAATTACATCTGGCCCTTTGAGGGTAACCATTATGCTGATGTGACCCTCAGTGAAAATGAACTTAGACACCCCTGAACTAAATGAATCCAAACAAATGTCAAATTAAGTTCAATATCAATATCAAGCCCAACAATGTTCAAGTGAAATCCTTCTCCAAACGTGAGTGTTAAGTCAGAACAGAAAGTATTACAACAGAAGAAGTATTCATATTTAAAAACAACAACAACAACAACAGAACGCTCGAACATATAAAGAAATACCCAACTGTTTTTGCCACTTTCAAATAACCTTCCTCCCCCAGTACAATCTCACTGCGTTTGGCTTCTGTTTGACTCGGATTAAAGCTGCTGTCAGGAAGAAGAAGAAGACAAAGCGATCGACTCAGCAAGTCAACTCTGATGCAACTGTGACGTCTTGTTTGTACTGTTGTCTCGTCATCGTCATCGTACCCGCTCCATCGCAAGAAAACCATCCACGCTGGTTAAAAATACACGTCCCATTCGAAACCCCGTCACAGAACGAGCTGGCTGGCTGCGCGTACGCCGCGGCATCTGCTCGGTCCGTCCTGCAGCTCCCCTGGAAATGGAATCTTTCACCTGTCACCTCGTCTGTCGCAGCTCCCTGGTGTGACTGTGTATAATTGACCGCTGGGAGATGCAGCCAAACCTTGTTATATGTTAATTGCGTCCTTTTTAATCGAGCTGTTTTACCTCCCGACTGAGGGACAGATGGTGTGAAACAGCACCTCTGGTCTCCTGCCTCCGAAACGTTGAACTACGACACCGCGCTCGAGCAGTCGCGATGAGCAGGACGTCCTGCTGCTGGACACTGTAGCGGCCACTTAGTCGTGTTTTAACAGGTTGATCGAAACATAGAGATGTTCTTATGAATTTGAAAGGCAACGAGTTTGCCTTTATTTTACAGATTTATGCATGCAGCAACTGCCTATGAATGAAGTATTAGGGATTTATTCATTTTTATCATCGTCATCAGAGCATACTTTGTTGTGTAGTGGATGTATGCATAGATAATAAATATGGTTTCAGTCTGAGAAATGATGAAAGAGGTTTTCTACTTAAAGGGACACTGTGTAGTATTTATGGGTTTATATGACCCAAAATCCACTTTTTTATATACATATTATGTGCTCCTGCATTGTCTAGTCACTGTATAATAGTTTTTGTTTCATTTTCGTAGTGTTTCAAAAAGTCATGTAAAATAACATGGTCGCGGGCCGCGGTTGCATAGCCACTGTTAGCAGAGAGACGCCATGTTTCTACCGGAGCCTGTAAGGACAAACGCGAGAGAACAAATCAAGCGTCTCTTTACTTGTAGCGGAAGTCCCGCCTCCTCTCTCTCCGCTTCATCTGCTACGGCCGTGGTAGCTAGCTCTCCTCTAGATGGCACTATAAACTACTTATTTCCCCTATAAAGGTGAAGTAAGTAGTTTCAACCTCTCCTCTAGAGTGCCATCTAGAGGAGAGGCTGAAATTTACAACAAAGAACTGCTCCTCTGCTCACCCCCTCCCTTCCCTGAGCGCTACGGTGTCCTCAGCCGGTCAAATGTCGTCCTCGTTGTCTTTCTCCGTGTCAGCAGATGAGGTTCGTGAGGAGAGGGAGAGGGCGGAGCTACCGCGGCCGTAGCAGACGAAGCGGAGAGAGTGGAGGCGGGACTTCCGCTACAAGTAAAGCGACGCTTGATTTGTTCTCTCGCGTTTGTCCTTACAGGCTCCTGTAGAAACATGGCGTCTCGCTGCTAACAGTGGCTATGCAACCGCGGCCCGCGACCATGTTATTTTACATGACTTTTTGAAACACTACGAAAATGAAACAAAAACTATTATACAGCGACTAGACAATGCAGGAGCACATAATATGTATAAAAAAGTGGATTTTGGGTTATATAAACCCATAAATACTACACATTGTCCCTTTAAACTGTGCAGTAATTGCCGTATGGATTATGTGCAGGATTAACGTTTGCCTTTAAACTCGTTTCAAAAAAATCTGTGGCTTCACATCAAGAGTCCTGTCTACAGGTAATTACTTAATGAGTTCAGCTACTTATATTGACTATACCTCAGTTGTCATTTATTTTGTTTGCCAAACAATAAAGGGACAGTTTCAATTTTGTTTAAGTCGGGTTCTATACTGACGCTTTGTCCTGTCAGGACCTCACATGTCCTCTGCTGTGGGGACACTGTTTGGGACAGTTATTGTAAATAGTGACATGCGCAGCCACTGAAGTCACAAAATAAACAAAACCATATGAGTATCTTGAAGCATCTCCTGTGTGCCATGATGTTAAAAAACTGCTGATTTGTCCTCCGTGGACTTTGTTGTGGGAATTAAAGGTGACACAAAGTTCTGTTTCCTGTTTGAGAAGACGCTGCAAACGGGTTCTTAAGATAGCACACGCGCTCAAGCAGGTGTGGATGTTATTAGCTGCCCTATAAATGTTTAAAATATGTTTTTCCCGGTTACCATCACTTCACTAAGTGCAAAGCTCGGGCTGCTTCTTCTTGGAGTCAGCACTTGCATAATTACGTCTCTATAAATTACTAACTGTAAAAACAAGCTGATTAATTATCAATCGCTGCGACAAATGAATATTGTACTGCGAGCGTGTCAGGTCCTGGAAGGTCAGGCTGGATTCAAGTGACATTTTTGAATTGATGTTCTGGTTTCTTCATGCTAGGTATACTGAAATAAGAAATAATGGATAATAATAAGAAATAATGGATAATAATAATGGATCTTCTATGTGTGTTTTCTACATCTTGTTTAGTACTATGTTATTACATGCGTGATGTTAGCCTGGATAAGGAGAGTAACTCAAAGTGCACAGCTGAAGGTGACCCTGCAGTTTTATCCCAAAGAAAACCCTTCCCCTCCCAGACTGTTAGTAACTGGATGCAAGGATAAATGTCACGTATGTGTCTGTCACACGTGTACATAGGCGTGATCATACACTCTTGGAAATAAGGGTTCCAAAAGAGTCCTTCTACAAGGGCTGAGGTTCTACCTGGAACCATTTTGCTTCTGAAAACCCCATTCCCAAAGAAAAGGGGTTTTTCAAGGGTAAAAACTTGGTAACACTGATGGTTCCAGTAAGAACCATTTTGACCCAGAGAACCCTTTAAAATCCATTTCCTGAATAAAGGGTTTTAAAAGGGTTCTTGGTGGAACCGTCCAAAAGGGTTGGTGGAACCTTTATAAAAATGTTCTACAAGCCGAAGAACCTTATATGGTTATACTTAGCGCTTTTATTTCTAAGAGTGTAGAGTAGTTTGGTATAATTAGTTTTGGACTATTTATCATTGTGTTACATACATGGAAACCATCCATCGATCCATCCATTATCTACTGCTTTATCCTCCACATGAGGGTTGTGGGGGGTGCTGTGCCTATATCAGCTGACATAGGGCGATATGTGAAGTACGCCCTCGGCAGTTCAACAGTCCATCACCACAGAGGGCCATAGAGACAAACAACCATCAACCTCTACGGACAATTTAGAGCAGGGGTCTCAAACTCAAATGACCTGGGGTCCAATGCGCATCTATTGTGGTCAAGAGGGGGCCGGCCTAGAGAACCAAAAGAAGTAGTAAAAAAAAAAAATCTATTCACAATATTGCATCATGATATCACACATATACTTATTAATAATATTTACCAAATATCTTATTATTACTGTTATAAAAAAAAAAAACATTGCTAGCAAACATATATTCTATTTTATCACCTTGCTGGAAGCTGTGCCTCAGCTACACAATCAATGTAATTGATTGGGGGCCAGTTTGAGACCCCTGATTTAGAGTGTCCAATTTACCTAATTCCCGTATTGCATGTTTTTGGACTGTGGGAGAGAAAACCCATGCACACACAGGGAGAACATGCAAACTCCATGTTTGCTCCAACCAGGGCTCAAACCTGGGTTTTCTTGCTGCAAAAGCAAGATGTTACATGGAAACCAATCCGTTTATATTTAAGTTAAACACAGCCTAAGCTTTTTATCTAGGGTTTTTTTTTTTACTTATTCAGTCTCTATTGATGACATCAGGTGAATCATTCAAAATGTTTGTCTCAAATTTACTGACATCTGAGACATTTCCCAGGACTGAGTGACTCTTTTACAGCTTTCCATACAATAAAATATTGAGAGTGTGCACGACTTGTTTACTCACAGTTCAACAGTCACACTCAGAAAATCAGAGGAGGATATTTCTCTGATGAACACACACACACACACACACACAAACACACATATTCTTGTACTTGCTGCATACTGAGGACCAGCATTTCCACTTTATAAATCAACACAATTACAAATATCTACTTCATGAACGACATCTACAAAGAACTACTGGTTCGAGTACCATTAAATGTCTGCAGGTGGAGCCCCAGAGCAGAAAGGGCTGGAAATTATTTTTTAAAAAAATTTTGAAAAAAACTTTATTCTATACTATGTCGACCAAAATGTAAAATAAAATGTGACCAAAAATTTTTGGTCCAAAATTTGACAAAACTATCATGCTATACTATGTCGTTCAAAATTTGAGAAAAAACTTTTTTGGTCCAAAATTTGAAAAAAACTTCATTCTATACTATTTCGACCAAAGTTTTTGGTCCAAAATTTTTGGTCCAACATTTTTGGTCCAAAATTTTTGGTTTTGGTCCATTCTATACTATGTCGTCCAAAATTAGAATTTTTTGTTTTTTTTTACAAATTGAGTATAGCATGTTATAGCAACCTAAGGAAGTGATTTCAATGAAAACAAAGTGAGGACCGGCCAAAATGTCCTCACTTCGGAAAAAAGACCTCACTTTGTTGGTTAAAAACCCTCATTGGTCCTCAGTATGCCGCAAGTACAAGAACACACACACACACACACGCATAAATCATTTCTTTGGGGTGACCTATTTTCTTTTCTGACAGCCCAGACAGTGAACTGTGGCTTTGTTCAGTGGTGGCACAAACAAATGAATTATTCCTAATGATTCTCTCGCAGAATCAGTAATCACTGAGACTGCTACAGGTAGCGTGATGCAGGAACCTGAACAAAAAATATTCCAATAAATAGTGGATTTCTGGGGCAAATGTTTGTATTCTGCTGCTGGTGCACTCATTATAAGTTTCTGGAGATGGTTTTGTCATCTTAAAAAAAGATGTTAGCAGCTACTGTCGCCATAAGACCGAGTGGTAATTTAGATCATAATATAGCAGTATACCTGTGCCATGACAAAGTGTCAACCCCGTGATGTCACCCACGAGTTTGTGAATGGAGCCGGGGAATAAGTGAGGGGTGAAGGGTGGAACACGACAACCAACATGGTCGCCATATTTAGCCCTTGAACACATAAGCCTCAAAATGTGCCGTCTGGACCTTTTTTGCTTATTTTAACCAGAAAAAGGGCCAGAAAATGTCCTGAGTAAGTGTTTTTTGCCCATTTTTCCAGAATAAGTTTCAATATCTGGCAGTTATTTACAATTTACTGCATGTTTATTTATTAAATAGTGTATTGACAATTTGAAATTG
This sequence comes from Microchirus variegatus, assembly GCF_963457635.1. NCBI lineage: Eukaryota > Metazoa > Chordata > Actinopteri > Pleuronectiformes > Soleidae > Microchirus > Microchirus variegatus. The sequence goes on from NC_139804.1 coordinate 35,030,284, forward strand.
AGAAAAACACAAACACCAGATTTTGTGCATTGAATTTGAAATTTGAACAGCATAAGGCATTTAAAACAACACGTATTTGAGTCTCAGTGTCCAAAAACAGGCCAACAAATGGAAACTGGTGACAAAGACGCTGATTCGCCAGCTTCCTGCGAAAAGCACGAGTGAAATTACGGTAATAAACACACGCTGGCTTTGACGTGCAACTTCTCCGCTTCCAGAAAGTGCTTTGAATTTTCCGATAGCACAAACCGTCGCATAATTACAGTAATGCAAATTGCGCAAACCATATGCGATGCGCTCGGCATTAAAGGGTTAATATCTGCTGTCAATCGCATCAAGGCCTCACCCTAAAGTTTACTATGCTTTATGAACTTTTTGACCATAAATGGGACGATCATTTACTAAAATGAACATCTGCTGTATTGGAGAAGACCTGGAAGTGGTGGCTGAGACCATACAGTCCTCAGGAAAATGCTCACTGATATTAGAAACAAGTAGTACAATCATTTTCTTTCCATTTAAACCGGTGGAGTCACCCCTTGATGGTCATTTAAGATAATACAGGGTTTAAACACATTAGCATTATTTATATACATGTATATTCAGTCTGTGGTTAACAGACTCCTCTGAATAGGGAGTTTATTTTTGCTGCTTTACTCGACTGATTTGTTTATCGAAACATTACGGAAATCAACTATGTATATACACTGTGCTGTTAAACAAAGCCCTCACGTTTGTCTGGGACAGCGTCTGATCCAGGTCTTTAAAATCGACCCATTTGATCCTCATCGACGCGTTGATCCTGGATTACATTATCTCAAAGTGCAGAAAGTGCTTGTTTTGGTAACAATGAAAAGTGCGTCATCCCTGATTAGGATTTGTGTAATTAGCTGATTGCTGATGATACAGTTGCGCCGTGATTGGCTGGAAGGGTACTATGGTAACAGACACACTGACATGGCAACTAGACGGCTATTAATTAAATGCTGAGGAGCCCTGTGTGGACTCATTTGCGGAGCAGTCACATGGGTCGTTTTTTTTTTTTGGCACGTAATGAATTTGTGGTTGGGTTTGGAGGTACTCGTCGCAAACAGGTCATTTTCGAGCCATTTAGACAAAACGACAGATCCGATCAGTTTCCTGGTGGGGAAAGCCCTCCCCCGTCAGTGTCCTTGAGCAAAGAAAATCCACACCTACTTGTTCATTCATTACGAGTCACTCAGGACGGGGGCCATCATCAGCCAAATCCCCAAGTAATAATATTGCAAGGGCACTTTGAGGGAAGTACTGCGCCGTCCACTCGTTTATCTCTTTTGACTTCATCCGCACAGATATAGCACAAGCAACCGAATTCCCATTTATTAATAATTTCTCATTTTGGTTTAGTGATTCAGTACAAAGCCTCTGGCAGATGCCTTGTTTTATCACTTGCGTGCTTTTCTTGTGTATCTGCCAAACAGATTACTGTTCAGCCGGGCTCCAGAAGGCATTGTCAACCGCAGAAGAGCTCGCAGCCCTCAGCAGATCCCCCCCCCTGAGTCTGTAATGAAACTCATATTTGTCTTAAGATAGTGTTTAATGTGGGGCAAGGAATAAAGATGGGAGTCTAAGACTGAGCAGATGGGTGGATTTCCTTATTTGATTCATCACGGTAGGAAAATGTACTTAAGCAAATTATACTATAGAGAGTAAAAATGTCGATTGTCGTAGACATGAGCTAAATGACATCGTCACTGTGTTGCAGCACGTAAGCGCAAAGGCTTTGGCGATTGAGTTTTAGTTTCAAACGTATTCTTACAGCTGCAGAGAGAGACGTCCATGGTAAAGACAACTACTGTAGTACCATTTATATCCTAACTCTAGCAGAGCCAAAGTCAAGTCCCTCATTAAGCTCAGTAACCTTCAAGGCAGGTCCTGTACAATTATTATCACCAATCAAGTCCAACAGCTTCCAGCTCAGGTCGAGCCAAACTTGGCCCAAAATGAATTTGAACGCAAGGAAAGTCTTTAAGGTCCCATATTATGCAAAATCAACTTTTTAATCATTTTAAATCCTTATATTTGGGACACTGGAGGCCCTATCAGTCGGCAAAGTGTAATAAAAAGATGACTCACTCATGTTTTTGTGGTCCTCCTCAGTCCAAGTACAGGAGATAAAACACGCCATGTTGACTTCCGTGCTCAGTGGGACGTCACGACGCTAAATTCCTGGAATTGTTGTCTCGCAGAGCTCCGCTTTTTCAGTAAAACACGCGAGAGTGCTGGCGAGGGCAAAGTTCTATTCTTGGCTCCACAGTGCAGCAGCACAGAGTTCTACACAAACTTCCAGCCTCAGAGGATTTATCTGTCCAGTGGATACATGTTATATATGACAGCAATGTGCCTGCTAGAGACTGCAAATGATCACCTTTCCAAATGCTGACTGCTGTTAGCTCCCAGTAGCCTCTGTGGCTGATGTCATTTCCTGTCCCTTAAAGGTGAAGTAAGTAGTTTATAGTGCCATCTAGAGGAGAGGCTGAAATTTACAACAAAGAACTGCTGCTCTGCTCACCCCCTCCCTTCCCTGAGCGCTACGGTGTCCTCAGCCGGTCAAATGTCGTCCTCGTCGTCTTTCTCCGTGTCAGCAGATGAGGTTCGTGAGGCGAGGGAGAGGGCGGAGCTACCGCGACCATAGCAGACGAAGCGGAGAGAGAGGAGGCGGGACTTCCTGCTACAAGTAAAGAGACGCTTGATTTGTTCTCTCGCGTTTGTCCTTACAGGCTCCGGTAGAAACATGGCGTCTCGCTGCTAACAGTGGCTATGCAACCGCGGCCCGCGACCATGTTATTTTACATGACTTTTTGAAACACTACGAAAATGAAACAAAAACTATTATACAGCGACTAGACAATGCAGGAGCACATAATATGTATGAAAAAGTGGATTTTGGGTTATATAAACCCATAAATACTACACATTGTCCCTTCAAGTTTCGTTTTACTTTTTTTATTAAAGGTGGACCTTTAAGGTGGACCTAAAGTTATACTTTTAAACAGAGCGTTCTGAACAGGGCTGTTTTGTCAGGGTGATTGAACTGCTGTGGTGCTTTATCCTTATGGTATTTTGACCAAAGCATGTCACAGACATGTTCATTAGGACACCAGGGAACTAGTTTAACTTGGAGAAATATGGTACAATATGGGACTTTAAATCAAGCCCAAGAAGGCGCAAATACATTATTTATTTAATCAATTTGAATCACGAAACCACCAGCATCTCAACAAACTGCCATGTCTTCATTTGGCTCAGGGGTGTGATTATTAAAGAATTAAGCCCACTATAAAATGAACAAGATAATATACAGACGTTGGTGCCTGGACACAATGGGGAAGAGGTCAAATCTGAGTCCAGACACTGGTGGTGATGGTGTTTGGTGAGTCCACATTTGAAAATAATAAGTAATAAGATGGCGCAGTCTCGCTTCATTGTCTCCTGTTGTATCATTCATTATGTTAAGCCGCTCTATTCAGTCCAGTGAACAGTTTCTGTTTTATCCTTTCTAAAAAAAAAAATGCTTTGTCTCATGTTTCAAACACAACAACAAACGTAGAAAAAACATCGTTATTGCAGAATGAAATGAGAGAACGAGACAAACGTGGATTGAGCAATAAAGTCAATAATTAGAATGACACTCAGCCGAGTGGAAATATCCCCAACAAATAACAGGGAAATAAAAAAGAGAAGGAAAAAGTCAATGTGCAAACCTTTAGATCTCAATAATCACGGCGGGTCTTTTTATGTCAAGATCAAAACATTCTTTTTATGTGAAACTGACAAAAATAAATAAAACAGCTTCAGGACCAGAATGTTATTGTTGGTTTGTTCTTGTTAAGCAACGAAAACAAACAAAACACAACTAATATACACATTCTTCTTCTTCTTCTTCTTAATATTAAGATGATCGGGGTAACTTCAGAGTTAGTCTTGGAACCCATCAGCTGTAGAGGAACTAAACTCTCTCTCCAATATTTTGGAGAGAGAGTTTATATTCAGCAAAATATCCATTCAAGACTGAAGTTTTCTCATCGTTGACTTTTTACAATTCAACAAACAATGTTTATGTGGTTATTGCTGGAATATCAGAGTCTTTGTCACCAGAGAAGAGAGAGTTGGAAAAAGGCGTGTGCGCTGTTTTTGGACATTTAGACAAAAACTCACGCATTTAACACGCAAAATCTGATGAACGTGTACAAATACAGTGGGTTTTTTTTCACCTCAATAAAATTGAGTTTTTCTTCATTTTAAACTGTTAAAGGTGAAGTAAGTAGTTTATAGTGCCATCTAGAGGAGAGGCTGAAATTTACAACAAAGAACTGCTCCTCTGCTCACACCCTCCCTTCCCTGAGCGCTACGGTATCCTCAGCCGGAGAGGGCGAGCTACCGCGGCTGTAGCAGACGAAGCGGAGAGAGTGGAGGCGGGACTTCAGCTACAAGTAAAGAGACGCTTCATTTGTTCTCTCGCGTTTGTCCCTACAGGCTCCCGTAGAAACATGGCGTTGTGGCAATGCAGTAGCGGCCCGCGACCGTGTTATTTTACATGACTTTTTGAAACACTACGAAAATGAAACAAAAACTATTATACAGCGACTAGACAATGCAGGAGCACATAATATGTATAAAAAAAGTGGATTTTGGGGTCATATAAACCCATAAATACTACACAGTGTCTCTTTAATACACTACTTTTACATGCAATAAATTATAAAAAACTGCCAGATGTTGAAAGTTGTTCTGGAAAAACTGGCAAAAAGTATTTAACCCACAGGACATTTTCTGGCCCTTTTATGGTTAAAGGGTTAAAAGGCTACTGTGAAAGATGGATAGGTTTAACTTGACATAACATCAGAGTTTCTTCTAAGTTCTTCATATTTATCAGAAATACAGCACACTGACCAAAATGCCACTTTAGTGCACGCAAACACACACGTGCCCGCATAATTCATAATCCAGGCAGTGTGAGTATATTTACTTTGACATCATTTGGTGAACCTCAGTATTCTTAAGGTAGTCTTGATATGAAAAGTGTCCTGAGGTAAGTGCTGTTGGTTTTGTCGATACACACAAAATTCATCACTACGCAGACGCATAATTATCATGTGACAATAAAACCCTCGCGTCGGTGGAGTTGATGACCGGAGAAAAGCAGGAAAAAAACAAAACTTATCAAAACAAACAAAAACAAACTATTTGTTTCCCATATGTGCTCCTGTTGTCGACAGATAAAGAAACAGGCAGACTGAGGGAAAAGCTCAGAGGGTCAGTCAGACTTTGATAGTACAATCAATCTTTAACGCCACAATCAGCTCTTTTATAAACAAAGTTGCTACATCGACACTTTGAGATCCAACAGAAGAGCTGCGGGTGAGGACAGATGAAAGAAAGAAGGCAACACACGTGAAGGAGAGGTGAGCGGGATAAAGAGCTGCGAGGAGATGAAAGGGAAGACAGAAAAGAAAGGGATAACTGACAAATCGGGTCAAATTAAGGTGTGCGAAGGAAGGAGAAGAAGGAGAAGGCTGCAATGTGGTAAGAAACGCGAAAGAATAAAATAACAAGCCAAGGCCTCACATGAGCGAAGTCGTATTTTCACTTAATGAATCAGCGGGAGGAAGACGACCTGCATGGAGGCAAAGGAGAGGAGGATGATAAGAGAGGGAAGGAGGAGAGGGAAGGGAATAAAATGGGAGGAGAGGAGAGGTCTGGGGTGAGCTAAAGGACAGAAAATGAGACAAGCCTAAAAGTGAAGAGATAAAGAGGAGGTTGATTTGGATAGAGAATTAAAATGACAAAATGAAAGAAGCAAAAATTCAGTCTGTGTGTGTGTCTGTGTGTGTGTATGTGTGTGTGTGTGTGTGTGTGTGTGTGTGTTTGAGACGCCGGAATCAAGTTGTTATTATGATGAAGGGATGTGGAGGAAAAACCAATCACAGCTGGCCCTCTCCCAACTCACCACAGAGAGAGAGAAATTGTTATTCTCTCGAGAAACATCAATTTTGTCTGCACACACACACACACACACGCACGCACACACACATTCTGATGACATAGGCTGCATCTTTACATGGTTGGAGAGCTGGGTTTTTAGAACGGACCAAAGAAACATCTGAGCAGATAATTACATTGAATCTGCTGCAGAAGCAGCAAATACTCTCAAACACACACACACACACACACACACAAACACACACACAGACACACACACAGACACACACACTTGGCTAATGCTCAGTGGTTTCAGGGGTGTGTGTTTATTTCTGTCGATACAGTGGTGTCTGCATAAATTGACTGCTGGGCGGCCTTGGATTTATTATTTCATAAATGCACTGCAGCCTCTTACAGTGTGTGTGTGTGTGTGTGTGTTCTTGTACTTGTGGCATACTGAGGACCAGTGAGGGTTTTTAACCAACAAAGTGAGGTCATTTTTACGAAGTGAGGACATTTTGGCCGGTCCTCACTTTGTTTTCATTGAAATCACTTTCTTAGGTTGCTATAACATGCTATACTAGAAAAGATTGATTGATTGATTGATATACTCAATTTGTAAAAAAAACCAAAAAAAACAACTCTACAGTATACTACAGTATGACGTTTTTGTCAGATGTTGGACCAAAATTTTTGGTAAAAAAATTTTATTCAAATTTTGAACGACAAACTATAGTATGATGGTTTTGTCAAATTTTGGACCACAAATTTTTGGTAAGAATTTTTTTTTTATTTTGGTCGACATAGTATAGTATGACGTTTTTGTCAGATTTTGGACCAAAAATTTTGGTAAAAATTTATTTTTCAAATTTTGAACGACATACTATAGTATGATGGCTTTGTAAAATTTTGGACCAAACATTTTTGGTACAATTTTTTTTTTAAATTTTGGTCGACATAGTATAGTATGACATTTTTGTCAAATTTTGGACCAAAAATGCTCTGCTCTGGGGCTCCACCTGCAGACATTTTATGGTACTGCAACCAGTAGTTCTTTGTAGATGTCGTTCACGAAGTAGATATTTGATATTGTGTTGATTTATAAAGTGGAAATGCTGGTCCTCAGTATGCAGCAAGTACAAGAATGCGTGTGTGTGTGTGTGTCAGTATATGCAGCTTAACAGTTTTTCTTTCTTCTTTTTTTTCACAGTAAGTGTTGCACCCTGGGCCTCATCCCTCACAGCATACCTCCTTGTGCTTACAGCAGCACCAGCACACGCGTCGGAGTGAACGTGTATTCGCCGAATTCCAGCTGCTCGCCTTGTAAAGCGCTTCCTCCGGGGACAACAAGGAGGAGAGCGAGCAACCAACCGATGGAGCGACGCTCACCTTCTACGCCCTTTTTACAGAAGAAGGGAATTGATCCTTTAATGAGTTTCCTCCCCTAAGAAATGTGCACAGAGTCACACGAACACACACACACACACACACTTGTACTTGCTGCAAACTGAGGACCAGCATTTCCACTTTATAAATCACCACAATTACAAATATCTACTTCATGAATGACATCTATTAAGAACTACTGGTTGCAGTACCATAAAATGTCTGCAGGTGGAGCCCCAGAGCAAAAAGGGCTGGAAAACCTTTTCGATTTATTTTTTTTTTTTTTGGTCCAAAATTTTAGAAAAACTTCATACTATACTATGTCGACCAAAATTAAAAAAAAAATGTTGACCCAAAATTTTTGGTCCAAAATTTGACAAAAATGTCATACTACACTATGTCATCCCAAATTTTTTTTATACTATGTTGTTTAAAATTTCAAAAAATCTTTGACCAAAAATTTTTGGCCCAAAATTTGAGAAACCTGTCATACTATACTATGTCATCCAAAAGTTGAATTTTTTTTTTTTTTTTAAATTTAGTCCAAAGTTTGACAAAAAAAGTTATACTACACTATGTCATCCCAATTTTTTTTTTTTTTTAATTGAATATAGCATGTTTACAACCTAAGGAAGTGATTTCAATGAAAACAAAGTGAGGACCAGCCAAAATGTCCTCACTCCGTAAAAATGACCTCACTTTGTTGGTTAAAAACCCTCAATGGTCCTCAGTATGCCGCAAGTACAAGAACATACACACACACACACACACACACACACACACACACACACACACACACACACACACACACACACACACACACACACACACACACACACACACACACACACACACACACACACACACACACACACAAATGCACCTTCTTGTTCTGCAACAATGACATCAGGTCTAATTAATTGCGAGATTGACCGTTTAACCTTGGAATGAACAGGGAACATGAGTGGTTCTCTTCCACAGCTTGAGATTGGGTAAGAATTCCAGGTACTGACACACACACACACACACACACACAAACTGAGTGCACTATACGTGTCCGTGCCCCCATAACCACAGACGGACAATCGTCCCTGCTCACCAGGGTAAAAAAAAGATATTAGCCACTTCACAAAGAGGCTGCACCTATTAAATTCTAACACCATTTTTAGTGATTGCAATCTTAAGACTATGTTGCTGTCAGACAGTCTGACAAATTTTGCACTTCAGCACCAGTAGTACATCAAGAAAAACAATGTGTTTTTTCTTCTTTTTACCTCGAGGGAGCACAGGAGCTTCTGCTGCTTCGGTAAAATATGAATGAAAGACTTCAAACAAGTCACAAAATAACACCACATATACTGATGGAGGCAGCTGTGGATTAACAGTTATCCTTAAGGTAGGTTATCTGAGCCATTTGTATGCAAGTAAACCAACAGACCTTAATACTGTATATCATAATAGGTGGAAACTTTTCATGGACCACCTGGACTCCCATTTTAGAACCACTAAAATGAAAACAGTTGTGCGGGAACTTATTTCTATCACAAGCCCTATTAACAAAAGCAGTCACACTTCTTTAAAAAAAACAAAAACAGGATTATCCTTTATATCCTCCCGTGTGTGAGGTGCCCTGACAGATGAATTCAACACACTCCCTGTGGCAAATCGGGGAAACAGGTATTGTTCTTGCAGCTGGTTAATCAAAAACCTGAATAACCTCTGCTGTCGACGTGTTTCACCCCATCTGCTCCCGTTTGTGTTTGCACTGCTGCCGTCAATTAATCCCGCGACTTTACCGCTGCTGAACATTGCATCACACAGCCAGAGGTTTCACCCAGACAACTTTGATTTTTAGAAACATTCAAAGTGCTTCTTCTCAGAAAAAACCCAAAAACAAACAGTGTCACAACGGATGAAGATTTCAATGACTCCTGCGTGAAGTGATCCACAGGTTGCTGGTTCACGTCCCGGTTCAGGCCTTTTCTGTGTGGTTGGATTTTTTTTCCTGGTTCTCCGGTTTCCTCCCACACATCCAAAAACATGCAGAAGTTAATTAGACACTCTAATTTGCCCGTTGGCTATATGGCTCTATATGTTGGCACTGCGATGGACTGGCCTTTCGCCACGACGCCAGCCGGGATTGGCACCAGCAGCCTCGCGACCCTCATGTAGAGGATAAAGTGGTAGATGATGGATGATAAAAGTGATTGTTCAGTTTTTTTTTTCCCGCACTGCGCATGGCTCCTGCACTGAGAACCAACCTGAGACACAGATGACAACATGGCTGCCAGCAGGTTAAAAAAAGGCTCACCAAATAAAATCCACATCAACTCAAGGCTACAATATCTTAAATATGTGTTTGTCTTGGTATCAGACATCATTTTCTGACTGGAAATAGAGGTTTGTAAATGGCAAAGTCCATCGGGAATTTCCTAATTTTTTAAATCACAGGGTCAAAAAAAGAATGGGTGGTGGTCTACTGCTACCTCCATCCATTATCTTCCGCAGGGTCACAGGGGGTGCTGTGTCTGTCTCAGCTGACATTGGGAGATAGGCGGGGTACACCCTGAACAGTTCTCCAGTCCATCGCAGGGCCACATATGGAGACAAACAACCATTCACTCACACGCTCACACCTACAGTCAATTTAGAGTGACCAATTCATCTAATCGCCATATTGCATGTTTTTGGACTGTGGGAGGAAGCCGGAGAACCCGGAGAAAACCCACACACACCCGGAGAACATGCAAACTCCCTTCCTTGTTCCGAAATTGTACCAAACGGGGCTCGAAACCAGGAACACGGGTCTTCTTGCTGCAAAGGCAAGAGTGCTAACCAGTACACCAGGGGTTCTCGAAGTTTTGATACCTGAGGGCCAATTTAGGAACCCAACATTGGACTGAAGGCCGCCAAAGGAAAAAAAAGGAAAACAAAAAAACCAAAGAAACCCCATTTGTAATAATTTTAATGACCAGATTGAAGTTCTACAGTTTACACTTATTGGTCTGTATCCAATAATGTCCAATAAACATTAAACAAGCTAACTCAACTGTAATTCATCGCGAGCTGCACTTTGAGAACCAATGGACTACACCAACAGTACTGCTACCTCGTTTTGTTAAATTTCCATCCAACCATCTTCTACCGCTTTATCCTCCACACGAGGGTTCGCGGGCAGGTGCTATGCCGATCTCAGCTGACATCGGGCGATATAGGCAGGGTACAACCTGGACAGATCGCCAGCCGATTGAAGGGCCACATATATAGACAAACAACCATTCACTCACACTCTCACATCTACGGTCAATTTAGAGTGACCAATTCACCTAATCTCCATATCGCATGTTTTTGGACTGTGGGAGGAAGCCAGAGAAAACCCACACACACCCGGAGAACATGCAAACTCCCTTCCTTGTTCCGAAATTGTTCCAAACGTGGGCTCGAAACCAGGAACACGGGTCTTCTTGCTGCAAAGGCAAGAGTGCTAACCAGTAGACCAGGGGTTCTCGAAGTTTTGATACCTGAGGGCCAATTTAGGAACCCAACATTGGACTGAGGGCCGCCAAAGGAAAAAAAAGGAAAAAAAACCCCCAAACAAATCGCATTTGTAATAATTTTAATGACCAGATTGAAGTTCTACAGTTTACACTTATTGGTCTGTATCCAATAATGTCCAATAAACATTAAACAAGCTAACTCAACTGTAATTCATCGCAAGCTGCACTTTGAGAACCAATGGACGACACCAACCGTACTGCTACCTCGTTTGGTAAATTTCCATCCAACCATCTTCTACCGCTTTATCCTCTACATCCAGTCCATCACAGGGACGCAGAGACACGCAACCATCCACTCTCACACCAATTTAGAGCGTCCCATTAACCTAATCCCCATATTGCACGTTTTTGGACTGTGGAGAAAACCCATGCACACACCCATGCACATGTGCTGCAAAGGCAACCACTACACCAACCCTGTGGCCCCTTTGTGAAATTTTTCGGAATTAAACCTGAAAAATAAACATTTAAACACAGAAATAAAGAAAAACTGGTATAGTTTTATTCGGTGAGCCTTTGGTTAGGTGGTTAAAATCCATGTCTCAGACTAGTTCTCAGTGCAGGGTTTGTGCATAGCTATAATAATATTCTGGCAGTACATCAGACAACTCCGCTGAACTCTCAGTTGTGGAAGTGGGAACACAGAGAGGTGGTGACACACAAAGAAAACTTTACGCCGGATACAAGCGTCAACGCGTCCCCGGTGCCAAGCAGTTTGATTCAGCTCAGCTGAATAAGCTGTATTATGAGTTTGTGCGGTGATGTGTGGCATTGTGTTGGCTTTTGTGTCCGGCGCTGCCGATAAGGCAGTTGTGTCAGCGCACGTCGCCGCATTGTTCCCGTGATAAGGAAGCGGCGGAGGGAGACATTTCCCTCTGCAAGAGACAGAGATGCTATCAGCTGAGGAGAGGCAGGTGAGGAAGGTGCAGGGTTTAGCTGTGATGAGAAAAGATGGGCTTTGTGGATTGTGTGTGTGTTTACACTGTGTCTGTGATGGATGAGTGGCTATAGCAGGTGAATATAGGTAAGGATATAGTGGATATAGAGCCACATAGTTGGAGTCTCTGTTGTTGTTGTTGTTGTTGTGAGATTCCAAACATTATAGCACAGAGCGTTTCTTCCTTTTTATGCAAAAACACAGATTGTCATTCGGATAAGCGTGAAGCAGTTTCACATTATTCTCTCGAGTGTGAAATCCGAATCTGCGGAAAGTGTGAGAAGAGGTCGCACGACAAACAGCGATTGCAGGTTCAATCGGATAGTTAATTTTAGCGGACTTAAACAAGCGCGCCGCGGTTGTTTATTCCCGTACTGACTGATACGACGCGCGTCGGCGCGCTTCCTGAAGCGGCGGCGCAAATGCGCACTTTGCTTAAAGGGAAAGCTCACGACTGTTGAACTGTGGTTGTGTGAGGTATCGACACAAGTCATTTTCACACCTAATAATCCGCTAGACTGAGTACGATTGGGGACTCGGTTCAATTGAGGACTGCGACATTCAGCCAGTCCAAAACAAACCGAACAGCGTATTCCCCTGCTCCTCCTCTGAAGGAGAAGACAAACAATGAACAAGAAAACTCGATAATCCGTTGGTTAATGCAGGGCAACTTCTGTTTCCGTCACATAAGAGCAAAACACGGAGCTAATTTTGTTTTATGTGAACATACGACACATATACGCTGCAACAATGGCCTCAGCCATTTCTCCCGGGCTATAATTCTTCACATATGTTTTGGTAGCCACAGTGCCCTGTGTTGTAGTCTGCTTCCTGCATTTGGTTCATGTAGGAGCCAATGTGAGGTGTAGTATGGGGTCGGTTTAGGTGGTTGGTACAGGATTATTTGTTACATTGTAATTTGTAAACAGTTAATGTCAACCGTTGGCCTTAAGCCTTTTGTTAAATATGTGTTGCCTTGTAGCTAACTTTGTCCTTTGGTTAAAGGGCACCATGGGCACTTTGATGTCTTTGATGGCTGTGATATAAAGAGACATTGGGAGATATATGTACCGAGAATGTCTAGCAGGTCAGGGCTCCATGTGTCCGTTTTAACTTACTAAGTTAGGTGTAATAAGGTTTTTTGACCGTCAGGTCACTACGTGATATTGGATTACGTCGTCTACTGTTGGAACCTATTGGCCATCATTCACAACTTGGAACGTCAAAGGAATATTTCTATGCATTGGTGTTCCTCGACAGGCTTGGATACATGTCAACAGGAATATAACTTGGATGTACAGCAAGTGGAAATAAATGTGCAAATCTTCATATGACTTTCTCTTGCCCTCGTGATTGATGAATTAAAACAGTGCCTACGAGTCAAGCCCGTTAGAACCTTACTATAGCTGAAGACTTTTCAGTGGCATCGGAATTAAGTGTACTTTGGCCACTACAGTTCACTTGAAGTAAACCGGAAGAGCTGGTGTGAATGCACCCACAGTCAGCATCCTACATACAGGGACCATGCAGAGACTGAGACCACGGACGTCTCAGGAGTATTTTAACTGAGGCTATAGTGGAGTCACTCTCTGGTGGAAATGCAAGGGAATGCACGTTTCAGACACTTCAGCATTGACTCAACTCACCAGACTACATCCGTTTAAAACTTGGAGAGAATCATGTTTTAAAAATCAGACATCAGACATTAACTCAAAATGATGGTATACCTAAAATAAGCGCTGAACTGTCCTCGGGGGAAAAGTCAAGACATAATCTCGTCAGGCAGCGTTTGACCTTTTAAATAAGAAAAGTCAAAACATACTTTCTGGTTCAGCGAAGACTGGAGACTTGTCCTTCATTCATAAAACACAAAGTGGATCATGAGCTATTATGCGTTTTCAATGCTAACCGAGGTGAGAAGGCACAGCTATGAATCAGTTCAGGGCTGTGTCTCAAGAGCAGAGAAAAAGAACATTGATACAAAGGAGACAGCTTTCTCCTCCATCTCACTCGTCTCGCTTCAACTCCTCGGCAGTTCCAGTGTGAGCTTTCTACCTTAACCCTGGGTAATGATGATTTCAGAGTTCTTACTTTGGGTCTTTACTCTGAGTTCTGCTACTCTTTAGGACTACAGATATAGTTTGAATTTGGAGAGAGAGAGAGAAGGGTCAACCATGAAGGATGGATGTCCGCAACCTTCCACAACAACCAATTATTGAGCCAACACGGACCGACAGTACACTGTGCAACAAACTATCACATTGATAACGACATCTAACCATCACCGCAGTACAACAAGTAAACATTTCAAGCAACACAGGACTTCAATGAGCCTTTGGCAACGCATTTATTAAGATAATTAAAAATAATAATCATGAACTCAGTGATATAGCATTGGATGGCTCATACATTTGAACTATTGAACAATTTAAAACCACATCATATGAGAGATCACATCACAGGTTCCTGCAAGAACACTTTGGTGATGATAGTTTTGGTGAAATCCAATTTGTGTGATGTTTAAAGGCACAGTAGGCAACATTTAAGTTGACATGTCCTCTTTCTCAGGACTATAATCTATTGTTATTATAGTGTATTTATACGATGCTTTTACAGCCTTGAAGAGCACGCAACCCCCCCAAAAAATCCAGTTGGAGGACGACCTATCCCCCCCCCCAACTGAACCAAAGTTCATTTTCTCACAATCCGGTGTGACACTTAGTCAACAAGTCAACAAGTAAAGGCCACATTATACTTCTCCGACTGCGTAGTGCGTTATCCGTCTGCGTCACCACGTAGACCACTCAAGCCTTTATACTTCTGTGTCGTGGTGACGGATAGGCACTGCAATTTCCCGCCCGATCAGTAGGGGTCGCTGCGCAAGGTTGTTGTGCTTTTGGCTACAGTGAGCAATGGCGTCCGAGGGAGAAAGACTGTTGTTGTTCAAACAGTTGCCGTTTGTCACTTTTCTGTTTCCCGGAACGCAGTTTTAAGATAATTTGAGGCGAGAAATTGGCCATTTAGAGTCTAAACATGTGCTGTGTGTGTTAAGATATGACGTATTTATAGTTCGGCAGCGAAGAAGTCGACGGTGTTCAGCTCCGCCCTCTGTGGACGCTCAGTGCTCACTGTGAGCCGGCACAGAGCAGCTTCGCTCGACCTGTCCTGAGGACCAATCGCAGCTCTTGCCGTCTCCGTTGTCCCTTGACGGAGTGACGGACACTTAAAAAATATTCTGTGCAGCCGGAGACGACGCAGAGACTCTACAACAGGTTCTGCGTCGACGCAGAGGACTCTGCGTAGCCTACGCAGAGCACTTTACACAGGAGTATAAATTGGGCTTAAGACAAAATAGTCAAATTAAAAATGAAGATGTTTCGCTACCAACAACCAGAAGAAAAATCCATGTCCTACCTAGAAAAAGAAAGTCACGGCAGTTCAATGTTGGCTGCTTCTCACATGCAGCATGAGCAAAGCAACGGAATGAGCAACATGTCAATTGCAGCGCAGCATCAAACTGTCCACAGACTTAGGTCGAAACATTCACACAACAATTACTGAGTTACTCATGAGGTAGAGTAGACTTTCACTTTATTAATATTACTCATGTAACAGCAGAATAATAATATTGACAGAATAATAAATAGGCAATAATAGATCAATTCAGCATAAAATGTAAAGTACTGTTTTTGTGTGTGGTTAATATGTGATTAACCGGGGCATGACGACAGCAGCAGTCTGACTCGAGGTGTAACTAAGATGCATGGTGAAGTGCTCACACGCTGCCCTCCACTCCTGGAGACTCCGGTGTGACAGAGAAAGATAGAGGGTCTGAAATAGTGAGACAGATATAAAGAGAGGGGTCGGGTTAGCTGAACTTTTAATCAGTGTTGAGGGGAAAAATGCATGTCGCGAGCATCTATAATACAGAGCAGCCCGTGGCAGCGACAGATAGAGTCAGCGAGACAGACGGAGAGAAAGTACAACCTTTGCCTCTTCTGTCTCATTCACTTTACCCTCCTACATAAATCAAGGCCTGCTCAGGGTGGTTCAGGTTTACTGTGAGCCAGAGGGTGGGGTCAAGAAAGTGGGCTAACAGTTCAAACACGGGGAATTATTGAAAATATTGCCGAAGTGCCCCTGAGCAAGGTGTTTAACCCCTGTCTGATCCACTGGTACTGTCCAAGTGAGGAGAAGAAAACTGAGGCTTCATCACACACCACTGTTTGAACTCAGTCTGAATGAAAGCCGACTTCTCATTTTTTTTTTTTTAACATAACTAAACATTTTCCAAAGGAATTAATGGTCTGTGTCATGAGTTTCAATTCTTTTTCATGAAGTCAATTTTTCTACATTATGTTCCCATTTAGAGCAAAATAGATGATGAAGTACGACAATTGTGATACTCGGAGACAGCTGACACAGCTGAGGAAAAAAAAATCAAAGCCCACTTTACTGGAGCAGCAACAGACGGGATCAGAAACATAGCAAAACAGTCCAAAAAATACAGACAAGAGCAAGGGACAAAAGCAGGAAGGAAAAAAATGGGTCAAAGACAAAGCACAGGAAACAAAAAGTTGAAAAGACAACAGAGAACACACTGCACACTGTGGTAACAACGACAACCTGGCAGGAAGTGGCTGTGGCAGAGGAGCTTAAATACACAAAGGTAAATTGGCAACAGGTGTGGTTAATTTTGGGCGGGAACAGAGCTAGACAGGAAATGATGAATCTGCACAAGGACAAATACTGATTTCAAAATAAAACAGGAAGTCTGTGAATCCATGAAGCTGGTATCCTCCTCAACACGTGCATGGTTGCAGGTGATTTTCCAGTTGCAAAAATGTTCATGGCGCCGGTTAAATACACAAAAACACACCGTGACATGCTAAAACTAAACAACAACTGGGAGAACATACATCATTAGAATGCAGTTTAGTCAGGATTGACAGGGTTGAATAAAATAGTTAAATATTAGAAAAAGACCATTGCAAAACAAAAACATTTAATAATTAGTGGATTTTTCCACAGGTTCCTTCACAAAAAAATGTCATAACAGGACTTTTTTTCCATAGAAAACCAGCAAAGCTGTTTGATAAATTTTCCATCCACCCTCTCTGTGATGTTTCAGCCCAAAACACTGACTCTGAGTGTTGTAGGGCCCGTGGCTGTTCACGATCCATCTGCTTCTGTCTGCGGCCATCAGCCTATAATGGAACTATCACCCTGACAGAGCAGATGGAGAGAGCAGAAGCTCTCAGGACTAATGGAGGTGTGCTGGGCCCTGTCGTGTCTTTCTTACTGTATGTTTGCGTGAGCGCACAAATGTGTTCTTGTTGAAAAAAGTGGAAGTGAGAGCACAAGAAAGGGCAGACATAATACTCGCTTGCTGCTATGGCCTCCTCAGGGTCGAGCTAAAAGGGGTTAGCTGGTGTTGGCGGTGGGATAAATCTCGCCTCTAAGTGTGTATTTCTTCACATCACTTGTTCAACCTATTCCTTTATCCTCTTTTGCTGGGGGGAGCGACATTGAGTCTGAGGGCCACGTCAGGTCAATGATTTTTGAGTTATTTAATTTACTGGTTCATTCGGGTTGATCCCAACTTTCTTTAGACCCCGTGAGGAAAAACATTTTCTGAAAATACTATTGTAAAAAATTAGGTCTGCATTTTCACAGATGATGCACATCAAGGTCACACAACGTCAAGGCATACAAAAGACGGACAGTCACCTCTCCTACCTCATTTGGTAAGTTAGTGTCATTTATGGTGTGTTTCCATCATGGTACGGTTTCGGTTTGGTACAGTCTGGAATGGTAAAGCCATGTCAGGCATCTTTACTTAGTAGGCGCTAGTGTGCGCTGTGCTTGATGTCAGCGAGATACTTGACGTTGCACGACGCTGTACCGGTGTGCCGACAATGAATGCGACACAACGGAAGGTTTTATTTGCTCTGCAAAAGAAAAGGTCAATCTGCACACGAGTGGTCGTAGCTGGAGAAAGACCCAGAGCATAGTGAGCCCGAAACATTTATACCCAAGCAACTCCACTTTCGCATTACTCCAATAGACAAAGAGGTCTGCCTTTCCAGGCCGTGTTTTCACACCTCTTTGTCTACTGCAGAGTATCGGGGAGCCGACTCCCTGCGGATGTTGTAGGAAGGTGCAAGTTCAGTCTCGACATCCTAATTTGAATACACCTGGTATTCTGCGTTAGGAAAAGGATGACAAATACATTGAATTTACCATCACACGACACATCTCGTACCGAAAATTGGTTGGGGCTGGTTATTGTGGTCCTATTCCTAATGGAAACGCACACAAATATAGGTGTATTAGTATTATATGCACTAAAGTCACAAAATAACAGCTATGAAATTAGAGATGGAGGCAGCAGTGGATCAACAACGATCTCTGTGCGCTGTGATGTAAAATCGCTGAATTTCTCGATGGAATTTGGTTGAAGGTAAACAAAGAGAAATAAGCTTCAGTTGCCTGTTGATGAAAGGCTGTCTAATGGTGCGATAACACATATTATCACTAAGACAGCTTGCACTTAAACTAACACAAAGTAAGAATTGCTCCCCCTACAGTAGGCATTGTTACAAATTGTTGTAAAACACATGTTGCGGTAAGTGACAGGGGTAGCGATTTCTTCGTCTTACAGGAGTTTGTGAAGGGAACATTTTTCAAACCCTCTCTCTTACAACACGGTGCCAGCCAAAAACAAATCATCCACCAAACAAGCCAAACATTATTGCTGTCTGTAAGATAATGACAAGAAGAGATGTGATCAGACGGAGAAGCGTTTAAGAGCCTGGTAGCACAGTGTGTCTGTCACGATGACTTAGACGAGTGTTAAAAACAAAGTGTCTTGGATTTTTAACGTGACAACCCTCTTAATCTTTCTCTACACGAATAGACTCAGATGCTTTTTTAGAAAAAAAAAAATGAAGGACAAGGGTGAATATTAGAGTTGCAACTAACGATTATTTTCGTAATCGATTAATCTGTCGATTATTTTCTCGTTTGGTTCATAAAATGTCATAAAAAAAAATGTTGATCAGTGTTTGTCAAAGCTGGAAATTATGATGTTCTCGAATGTCTTGTTTTTGTCCACAAACCAAAATGATTCAGTTTGAATGATTTCTTTGTTTTATGGAGCAAAGAAACCAAGAAAATATTCACATTTAAGAAGCTAAAACAATCAGAAATCCATCCATCCATCCATCCATCCATCCATTTTCTACCGCTTATCCGGGGCCGGGTCGCGGGGGCAGCAGTCTGAGAAGTTGACGCCCAGACCTCCCTCTTGCAGGACACTTCCTCTAGCTCTTCCGGGGGGACCCCAAGGCGTTCCCAGGCCAGCCGGGTGACGTAGTCACTCCAGCGTGTCCTGGGTCTTCCTCTGGGTCTCCTCCTGGTGGGACATGCCCGGAACACCTCCCAAGGGAGGCGTCCAGGGGGCATCCGATTCAGATGCCCGAGCCACCTCAGCTGGCTCCTCTCGATGTGGAGGAGCAGCGGCTCTACTCCGAGCTCCTCCCGGGTGACAGAGCTCCTCACCCTTTCTCTAAGCGAGCGCTCTGCCACCCTGCGGAGAAAACTCATTTCAGCCGCTTGTATCCGGGATCTTGTTCTTTCGGTCATAACCCAAAGTTCATGACCATAGGTGAGGGTAGGTCATAGGTCAGAAATCTTGTTTTAATAATGAAAAAAGCTTCAAAACGATGAATCGATTATCAAAATAGTTGGCAATTAATATTAATGAATGTTAAATATTATCCAAAGAATGTTGCTTTAATTCAAGTATCATTAGACTGCCTTTTCTCTATGTGAGAGAGAGGAGGATGGAGGGATGGATAGAGGGATTAGCAGGATAGAAGAGGCAACTTGGAGCTGAAGTAAAGGTCATTGTGGATCAAACAGTGATTCTCAACCCTCTGTGTAGTGCTGCCAAGCTGCCAGTGTGTGTGTGTGTTTGTGTACTTGTATTTCTTTTCATTCTTTTGGACACAGAAAACCTTACAACCTGGTAATAAAGCAGAAGCTAAAGTTAGTGGTTAGCACTCTTGCAGCAGATCTGTAACACCACACTGTCATAACATCACGATACATACATTTTGTTAAAATATGGCTAATATTTGAGAGAACGAGAACATTCGTTCCAAAAAAAATATAAAAAATAAATAAATAAATAAAAATTGTGCACCTGTGTCTGCACTTGTATTTGTCCTCAGCTGCTTAAGTTAAAACAAGTCTTCTTGATTCTCGGTGAGAGCTCTCGCGCTTGTCAAACATCCTTCAGCAGCTCCTCTGGGTTTTTCAGTGAATTCCAGTTTTGTAACGTAAGGGCACTTAAAAAAAGCCACAGACATTGAACCTATCATCGTTCACCTGCACTTTGAGTTGAATAAAATCAGAAAGCTTTCCTCCGGGGATGCTGGGAGAATTAAACACCGATGACTTCACCGTGTACGGACTTGTATTTAAGGCTGAGCGTCTCTGAAACTGTTATTTTAGCATGTGGTGGACATTCTTATAGAAGTCATTTTTATTTCTTCCAGACCTACATTGTACATGTGTTCACACCATAGTCAAGAAAGGACAGAGGCGATTCTAGAGTCAGTTGGGGCCCTAAGCAAAAAATAATCTGATACCAACAAAAATGTATGAATTATTATAATTATTATAATTATTTATTATTATATAACATGGAAAAACCTTGTCATTTTGAAAATAAAAAAAAGTATGTGAGAATATTAGTGTAAAGAACAATAACATACTGTAAGTAGCTTTTAAAAACTATATAAACTTAGTAAAAAGAATACACTGTAAAGAACCCATATTACAAAACAATATAAATATATAGAACAATAAAATACTGTAAACAACTGAAAAAAACGAATATAAACTTAATAATAAAATATACATTACACTGCAAATATCTCACATTATAAACGTATAAACAAAGTATAGAAGTTAAATAGTTTTCCTGGTGGTACTAAACCCACAGCAGGCAATTCCTCATCAGCACCTTTTAATCACTGTTTCTACTAGTTAGCATTAGCTTCAGCTAGCGTTCTGACGCCAATGTTAGCTGCTGTTCAAGTCTGTGTCCCCCGTCAGTTAGACAAAGTAACAGTTCAATAACAGCAGTCATTTACTGTTAATGTTATCATTATATCATTATCTGTGCCAGAAGCGCCACTTACAACTGTCTTTCTTTCTTTTTACTTCATCTTTTTTTAATTCTTCTTCTCACTACCTGATTGACAACTCCTCTTCATTCTCCTTCAGCTTAGTTTCCATTGGCAGAAATCGATAACTTCACACGTGAGGTGGGGCCCCTTTAGGGAGGTTTCCTACTGAGATGTCATTGCAAATCGCCCATTGTTGTTTTAAGGGGGACGGGGAGGCGGCTGCTCACTGCACATTTCAGTAAAAACAGCCCTCAGGCCCCCCGAGTGTCGAGGGGCCCCCTATCGGCTCGGGGGCCCCACGCTGTTGCCTGCCTTGCCTGTTCACAAGCTTCGCGTCTGCACACGGAGACTGTTGACAACTTTGTGTCACACAGGTAAAATTGAACAAATCATTAAGTGACAAAACTACCAGGGTATAACGCATTGATAAAAGCAGCAGTGGATCAACAACTTGATGTTAAATCTTTGAGATTAATTTGTTTTACGAATTTCAGTTTTCGGGTTGAACACAGCGTGATGTCACAAGATGAAGTCGCAAACACATTCTTGAGAAAGGAGTATATTTGCTCAGTGGCTAAAATCTGTTTTCTATGTGTCCATGCTGGCAGCCATGCTGGCAGCCACGATTTCTCTGCTTGCCAGGCTCTTGGCGAGGGGGTGGAACACAAATCACGGTCTGCTCTGGCTGTCAGAACCTCATCAAACCTTCAACTATCACTTCAAAAACTTAAAGGTGACATAGAGTGGTCCTGTTGCACACATATGTTAGTTATGGAGGTCTACTTACATACATTAACTTGTTTTTATGGTCAAAAACCTCCTAGTTGCTGTAAACGAGCCGATAGAAATCCTCTTTTCTGACAGTGTTTTTCTGCTGCGAGATTTCAGAGTGAACTTTCACCCCCAGAAGACAGAGTCTTGTGATTGGCCAGTACTATCCAGCACATCCGTTCTCAGAAGCGCAGCGCCCCCCTCTGGAATGGCGGATGCACTGCTCCTCATTATCAAAACATTGTTTTAACAGTGTTTAAAAATAGCTTCTTCACGACTCCCCGCCGCAGTCCCTTTATGACTTTAAACCGGAGTCAGACCCAGAGTCAGAAGACACTGTTGCTCGTGAAACACCTCCACAACGGACGTTATTCTTCTTCTGCGGTTCAATGTACGTAACCGGATGTGCCCGGACTAGTGCCCGGAGCATGACGATCGCCTGTAAACCGCTGTTTACGTAACTATTACGGGATTTTCAGTGATCTCGTTGAGCCCCGAGATTACAATAAAACACAACGTTCTCAGCAGTGGCTGAACTGTTTGTTTCGAACCGTCAGGGCTTCATAAACAAGGTAATGACGCAGATACACACCAAAAAAACAACGATAATAGGAACTTCCGGTCTAGTTCCGCTTTAAACGCGACGTATACGTATCAATTACTGAACGTGATAAAAAGGTGCTGTCTGAAAGGTGCCACATATTTATGAAAAAAGAAGTGTACATCTGCAGCTATTATTTTCCATGAAGTGCTTCCAATTGAATTGGTTATAAAACAGACTCCGAACCAAGCTCTGCTTTTATAGTTTTTACCTCCAAAAATCCATTTCCAAAAACCTCACGATCCTGCACTGCACACCGTAAAATCCCCGAGTTACCATGGTAGCCAGATGGTCTTGTTGAAAACTTCCTTTGGGCGTGTGTGTGCATGTGTCTGTGCATGTGTATGTGTTACGGCCAGCCGGGCAGTGGATGCCAGGTGACATTAAGTAGGCAACTTGGCAACAAAGGTAATTCCTCATCTGCAGCGTCGATAAGATCCTCAGAGGCGAATAAGGCATAATTGGGAGAGTGAGAGAAAGAGGCAATAACAGAGAACAGTGAGAGGCAGTAAAGAGAGAGAGAGAGAGAGAGAGAAAGACTGAACTGGAGACAGGATGGAGGGAGGGCCGGCGGAGGAGAGGTCTCTCTGTAGGGTTTTAATGACTTCTCTCCTTCTGTCTGACCTCCCCTGTGGCTGGACAGAAACAGTGGAGGACCATGGAAGGAACCAGAAATATCCAGGACTAATTGTGTGTTTCAGTTGCCTTGGAAGGAGCAAAGGGATGTGCAGTAATGTCAGTCATTTTGATCACGTTCACTAATTTCATTAAGATCAGCGGCTTGGCTGAGTTTGCAAAAAACTGAACTGACTCAAGAATTCAGCTTCAAACATTTTAAAGCGGAACGAGACCGGAAGTTCCTATTATCGCTGTTTTTTTGGTGTGTATCTGCGTCATTAACCTTGTTTATGAAGCCCTGACTGTTCGAAACAAACAGTTCAGCAACTGCTGAGAACGTTGTGTTTTATTGTAATCTCGGGGCTCAACGAGATCACTGAAAATCCTGTAATAGTTACGTAAACAGCGGTTCTACTGAACAACCGATCGTCCTGCTCCGGGCACTAGTCCGGGCACATCCGGTTACGTACATTGAACCGCAGAAGAAGAATAACGTCCGTTGTGGAGGTGTTTCACGAGCAACAGTGTCTTCTGACTCTGGGTCTGACTCTGGGTCAAAGGTCGTCAAAGGGACTGCGGCGGGGAGTCGTGAAGAAGCTATTTTTAAACACTGTTAAAACAATGTTTTGATAATGAGGAGCAGTGCATCCACCGTTCCAGACGGGGGCGCTGCGCTTCTGAGAACGTATGTGCTGGATAGTACTGGCCAATCACAAGACTCTGTCTTCTGGGGGTGAAAGTTTACTCTGAAATCTCGCAGCAGAAAAACACCGTCAGAAAAGAGGATTTCTATCGGCTAGTTTACAGCAACTAGGAGGTTTTTGACCATAAAAACAAGTTTATATATGTAAGTAGACCTCCATAACTAACATTTATGTGCAACAGGACCACTCTATGTGAGCTTTAAGTGTAAATAAACCCTCGTCTTCTGCTGCAGAGGCCTGGCTGGGGGAGAGGAGGAGGGAAGCAAAAGCAAGGGGTGTGGTCTCGTAGATAAATCTGGCACCAAGACACACTCACACGAGAGGGTTGGCCAGTTATTCTGATTTTAGATTGACGAAAGAGTGTACCAGTGACCAGTGCCGTTGCTAGACTTGGAGCTTTACTGGGTCACAGGCCAACTCATCACCTTTTTTTTTCTGGAAAGCCTGCTGCTTTCAGGCCCCCGTTTACACGAGGACGCTTGCGGGTAAAAATGACAAAGTATTTTAACAGAAGACAGAAAAAAAGGGACTACGGGTGGTACTGAAAAACAAATCTGGAACCACCCTCCAGAGTGGAATACTCTCTGCGTTTACGTCACATACGTGCTCCAGTACAGGGAAATAAACAAAGATGTCGGATTATTTCCATGCGTCTGACCTTCAAGCTGCTCTGGCAATAATTCCACTCCCACTTCTTATTATCGGCCTGTAGCCATGTTTTGGTTTTCACGGCGCAGATAAGAGAAGAAGGAAGATTCTACGCTCAGACATGGCGGTGTTGTGTGCTAGTGTATCACAGCAGCACCACCACCATACTCGAACTCCACTTTTGCGTCACCGTATGCACACAGATTTCCTCCCAAAAAAACGCTCGTCTAAACGCGGAATAAAACGTGAAGACGCAACGCCCCCTTTTGCATCTTTTGCTCAGACCGTCATCGTGTAAACTCAGCCTTAAACACAATGTTCTTTACAAGCTGTTTACTCAATTTTCATGCTGTGAGGTAATGAAACTGGGAGGTAACTTAACCTCAACATGCTGCATATGAACACTGGACGTGAGTCACAGACCCAACACATACACTGTTTATGCAAATGTAAAAAAACTTCCTTACATTTGCATTCTATCAACATTACATAACTGGGGGTGGAATAGCATTAAACAATTAGGACTTATATGAATAATAATAAAACAAATATGCACCTAAAGAGGTAATGTGCACCGTTTTTTTATCATAACATGTATAATTTCAATAGTTAACTGTGTCAAAGTACACTTGGTCCTTTCAGCTCTTGGCCTGTTGCTCGCTTAGCTGTGGGGTCATCGTCTGGAGACCGCCATTCGCATGATTGTTTTCTCCTCTTTTCCCAGAACCACTCCTGGTGGCGAGAAAATGCGTATGACTTTGACCTCCGCCGCAGCACAAACCCTTCACAAGTTGCAGGCACCCCACGTCTTTCATGTCTTCGCTGCCAGAGCCGAAACACTTGTTCCCTGTTGCTTTTGTACAGCCTCTTGCCCCCTCGAGTCTATAGACACACTGTGGAATGACCCACAAACCCCCCTCGCGCCAATCTCAGCCCCCCCCCCCCCCCCCCATGGGCACAATTTCATCTTCACCTATATTCCACACACTTGTTAGAGTTGCTTTTTTTTCCCCATGTGCTGTGTGTGTGTGAGAGAGAGTTTAGTGTTCATGATCATTGGGTTAATTTGTGTTAAACTGGGTCTGTAAAAGTACGGGTGTATTTTACCCATGTGTGTTTGTGTGTGTGTTTGGTAGCAGGGTGTTTATCAAAGCTGACATTAACAGACAGGCCTCCTGCTCTGAGATGAATGAGAGGGCAGATTGTGTTGAAGCTGATGAAGTGGCCCGATGCTCGTTAGATGGCTGCCAATAGGTTGATGGATGCATCGCAATCTTAAGGAGGTGCTCTTGTAATGATAAATGAGTTTGGTTTTTAAAAGCTGCATCTCTCTCTCTCTCTGTATATATATATATATATATATTTCTTGATCCTCAGTTGCAAACAAAACAGCAAAGACTTGACTGATAATAAAGACCGATAAGGACTGTGTGTGTGTGTGTGTGTGTGTCTGTGCTGGCTCGGGCTAACTTCTCCAAGACTTTTAAAGTGTACAGACGCAAATAGGAGATAAACGAAGCTGTTGCCGGATAAACATGGAAGTCTCGAAGACAAAAATAGACACCAGGACTCGTGTTGGAATGACCTACCGAGCGCCTACCAGAACAGAGGCATCGCTGTCTATCTTCAAGAAGCTCTTGAAAAACCAGCTCTTCCAAGAGCATCTTCTGTCCTCACACTTACCCTATATCCCCTCATTCTGCACTTGGATCCGCCTCGGCACTCTCAGTCCACTGTTCCTGTCTCGTGGAGTTCTTTCAAGACTTCTTCTATGTACACGCTTAAGCCCAATTCATACTCCTGCGTAAAGTGCTCTGCGTAGGTTACGGAGAGACTCTGCGTCGACGCAGAGCCTGTCGAAGAGCCTCTGCGTCGTCTCCGACTGCACGGAATATTTTTTAAGTGTCCGTCACTCCGTCAAGGGACAACGGAGACGGCAAGAGCGGCGATTGGTCCTCAGGACAGGCCGAGCTAACGCTGCTCTGTGCCGGCTCATAGTGCGCACCCAACCGTCCACAGAGGCGGAGCTGATCCCCGCCGAGAACGTCGCTGCCAAACTATAAATACGTCATATCTTAACACACACAGCACATGTTTAGACTCTAAATGGCCAATTTCTCGCCTCAAATGATCTTAAAACTGCGTTCCGTGACACAGAAAAGTGAGAAACGGCCACTGTTTCAACAACAACAGTCTTTCTCTCTCTTTCTCTCTCGGACACCATTGCTCACTGTAGCCAGAAGCACAACAACCTTGCGCAGCGACCCCTACTGATCGGGCGGGAAATTGCAGCGCGAGTCCGTCACCACGACGCAGAAGTATAAAGGCTCGAGGCGTCTCCTTGGTGACGCAGACGGATAACGCATACGCAGTCGGAGAAGTATAATGTGGCCTTTAGAAATCAAAGTGGAATCATATAAGGTTCTTTGGCTTGTCCTCACAGGAGAACCCCTTTTGGCTCCGGGTAGAACCTTTTTATAAAGGTTCCACCAGGAACCCTTTTAAAACCCTTTATTCAGGAAAGGGGTTTTAAAGGGTCCTCTGGATCAAAATGGCTCTTGCTGGAACCATTAGTTTTACCAAGAACCCTTGTTCGGGAAAAGGGTTTTTCGGAAGCTCAGCCGTTGTAGAAGGACCCTTTTGGAACCCTTATTTCTAAGAGTGAAGCTTATTCCGCTTTTGTATTAAAAGCGTCTGCTAAATGCTTATATGTGAGTGCAAATGTAGGGACTTTCCCACTTGGAAATACTAAATTGAAATTGAAATAGTTCAGAAACCACTGGGGTGGAGCTTGTTCCATTACATTTCTGATTGGACCCACAAATGATCTAATTTCATTGCACCGGCCATTTTTAAACACCGAAGAGGCAAAGTTAATGATTTCATTTTTTACAGGGATGAACATACCTGTAAGTTTTATTCAGCTGAGGAATCTCTGCAACAGCTTGTAAAATCTCCTAAAAATTAAAAACCCAAATTTGTGTAAATCTCAACTTTACTCAGGCTGTCGTTTTGTCGCGATGATGTGAAATGCAGCACATACACTAAAAACACAAGCAGCAGTGTGTGACATTGGATAATTGTCTTTGACGATAGTTTAATGTACAGTAATGGATCTTTGTTTACATTTAAAGTTATACACTGCAGCTTTAAGATTACATTCATTTATTCATTCAATAGCTGTATTATAGTATTTGGCTAACTCCCCAGAGACTCTCATTGTATCTGCATATTGGAATATTGCAAAAAACGATGAAATGAATAAAGAGGATAAAGACAGATATCGATAACGTGACAAAGGTAAATTAGAGTCAGATTAACTCGACAACTAACTGCCATTTATTTCTAAACAGGAAGAACTTTGAAGTGACGATTAATTCAGGTGGTTTCTACGTCTCCAGCGCTGTCACTCTCTGCTCTTCCTCTCAGTCTCCACTTATCGCTCTGCTTCTGTGCCTTTGCTGGAAAAAATCAATAGTGTCACAGGCGCTGGTGGTTTCTTTCTCTCCGAGATGACAACATTTGAATGTCACAGCTGTGATCTCTCTTTTTTCTCATCCTCAGAACTTGAGACAAATCCCAAACTATGTCTCTTTATCAAGGAGGCTGCTGATTGGCCTGGTCGTACATGGTCCTAAACACAGCAGTGGTGTTAAAGGTGAAGTAAGTAGTTTATAGTGCCATCTAGAGGAGAGGCTGAAATTTACAACAAAGAACTGCTCCTCTGCTCACCCCCTCCCTTCCCTGAGCGCTACGGTGTCCTCAGCCGGTCAAATGTCGTCCTCGTCGTCTTTCTCCGTGTCAGCAGATGAGAGGGAGAGAGGGGGCGAGGGAGAGGGCGAGAGGGAGAGGGGGCGAGGGAGAGGGCGAGAGGGAGAGAGAGAGAGGGCGAGGGAGCGGGAGAGAGAGAGGGCGAGGGGGAGAGGGCGAGGGGGCGAGGGAGAGGGCGAGGGAGAGAGAGAGGGAGAGGGCAAGGGAGAGGGCGAGAGGGAGAGGGAGAGAGAGAGGGCGAGGGGGAGAGGGCGAGGGAGAGGGCGAGGGAGAGGGAGAGAGCGAGGGAGAGGGCAAGGGAGAGGGCGAGAGGGAGAGGGAGAGAGAGAGGGCGAGGGGGAGAGGGCGAGGGAGAGGGCGAGGGAGAGGGAGAGGGAGAGGGCGAGAGAGAGTGAGAGGGCGAGAGAGAGGGCGAGGGAGAGGGCGAGAGAGAGTGAGAGGGCGAGAGAGAGGGTGAGGGAGAGGGCGAGAGAGAGGGCGAGGGAGAGGGCGAGGGAGAGAGGGTGAGTGAGAGGGCGAGGGAGAGGGCGAGCTACCGCGGCCGTAGCAGACGAAGCGGAGAGAGAGGAGGCGGGACTTCCGCTACAAAGAAAGAGACGCTTGATTTGTTCTCTCGCGTTTGTCCTTACAGGCTCCTGTAGAAACATGGCGTCTCGCTGCTAACAGTGGCTATGCAACCGCGGCCCGCGACCATGTTATTTTACATGACTTTTTGAAACACTACGAAAATGAAACAAAAACTATTATACAGCGACTAGACAATGCAGGAGCACATAATATGTATAAAAAAGTGGATTTTGGGTCATATAAACCCATAAATACTACACAGTGTCCCTTTAAATGAACGTTTCTCTGCTGCCTGGATGGTTAACCATCATTAAATCAGCTCAAATATTAACTGAAGCCAGAGTCAATTTGTGGGGGTATTTGATTTGCAGCAGTGCAGCTACGGAGGTCAGATAAACACCCATCTCTTTGTGAGTTTCTTTGTACTCACCTGCACTTCCTTTATTCATGAGATTAGAAACCTCCATTCTGCTTCAGATTCTGTGCTGTAATTGGCCATTTATTTACAGATACTGAGTATTGACTCATTCTCACACTCTGCCCAAACTGTGTCCACCATCTAATTCGATACTCAGGCGAAAGTGGGAAATAGCTTTGCTGAAAAATCTAAATGCTTTGATAGTAACTTATCCAACCTGTAAATGCCATTCACACATTTTTGGGACACAAATTTGCTTTGAAAGTACAATAAAGAAACATTAAGAAAGAATAAAGAAATTAAGATTCACAAGCCAAAGTGACACAACCGAAGTAGTTTTTAGTCAACCGAAGAACTTTTTGAAATAAAGACTAAGCTTTGGGAAAGTACTGTGGGTTAACTCAATAAGAATAATAACATTTTAAACATGATATTCCGTGTTGAAGCAGTGATAGGACACAGCTTTACCCTATGAACCAGAACCAGGTTCATACCTCAACTTTGCACACCTTGCGCAGAACCTTAAGGCGGTGGTGCTGTTGTACACTGACACATATCCAAGATGGCGGCGCGCACGGACGCAGCGGCTCACGGCTCTCCCTTTTTGTGCTATTTTTTGTGTTTTTCGTTCGTGTTTTTCGTAAGTACGTGTTCAAATCGCTGCTATAGCCGTCAGGACTTACTCGACGTTGGTTTTAGGCATAAGTTACCCACCACAAGTGACTTTCAACGAACTCACAATATACCCGACGACGTCGCGAGGCAACCGGGCTCTCCGTGGATTGTTATCGGGTCCGGCAGGCGTCGGAGACGGCGGAGGGAGAGAAAGCAGAAGCGAGGACGCCGGTCAGGCCTGTTGGTGAAACTCAGGACACAGCCACACAAGCCTCCCCTACCCAGCTTGTTCCTCACAAACGCGAGATCTATGGTTCACAAGATGGACGAGCTGGAACTACAGTTGGCTGGGAATCGCTATGTTAAGAACTGCTGTGTTATGATTATAACCGAAACCTGGCTTCACCCGCGGATCCCCGACGCCGCAGTAGAGCTAGCTAGCCGCTCTCTCCACCGCTGGGACAGAAACCAAGACTCCGGTAAGAGCAGAGGAGGAGGTCTTTGCATTTACGTACATAATGACTGGTCAAACAATAGCAAAATCATAGATAAACACTGTTCCCCGGACATAGAATACATGTCAGTTAAATGCAGACCACATTATTTACCCAGAGAGCTAACAGTAGTGATAGTTACAGCTGTATACATACCTCCGGATGCTAACGCTAGCATAGCTCTCGCTAGCCTGCTAAAAACAATAAACACACAGCTGCGCGCGCACCCACACAGAGTTCACATTATAGCTGGGGATTTTAATCAGGCGAACCTTAAGACGGTTCTTCCGAAATTTTTTCAGCACGTTAAGTGTCCAACCAGGGGTGCAAACACACTGGATCATGTTTATTCTAACATCAAGCATGCATACAGAGCCATACCACAACCTCATCTAGGCCAGTCAGATCACCTCTCTCTGCTCCTTACCCCGGCATACACCCCTCTCAGGAGGAGAACTACACCTCTCAAAAAGACTGTTACAACCTGGCCGGACGATGCACTCTCTCAGCTACAGGACTGTTATGCGAATACTCAGTGGGAGGTATTTGAACACCAGGACCTGGCAGAGCACACAGAAGCAGTACTGTCATACATCAGGTACTGCATTGGGAACGTCACTGTGGAAAAGAGCATCAGGGTTTTTCCCAACCAGAAACCCTGGATGACCAGCCAGGTCCGAATGCTGCTCAGGAAGCGTGACGCTGCCTTCAAGTCAGGTGACAGGGAACTGTACAGTGCCTCCAGAGCAGACCTGAAGAGAGGAATCAAGGATGCTAAGTCGGCCTACAAGAAGAGGATAGAGGACCACCTCTCTGATAACAACCCGCGACAGGTGTGGCAAGGCATACAGCATATCACAAACTTCAGGGGCTGTAACATCACACCTGGGAACCCAGACGCCTCGCTGGCAGAGGAGCTGAACTGCTTCTTCGCAAGATTTGAGAAAACTGAGCCCCATACAGCATCACCACCTCCGCAGCCACCAGCACCCAGCACCGTCACACTGACTGTACAGGATTCTGAAGTGAGACGGGTGCTAAGAGCAGTAAACCCAAGGAAGGCAGCTGGCCCGGACGGGATACCAGGGAAGGTGCTCAAAGCCTGTGCAGACCAGCTCTCACAAGTTTTCACCTGCATCTTCAACCGTTCCCTGTCTCAAGCCACCATCCCATCCTGCCTGAAGACAGCTACAATCATCCCCGTGCCCAAGAAATCATCCACAGACAGCCTCAACGACTACCGCCCAGTCGCCCTAACACCGGTCATCATGAAGTGCTTTGAGAGGCTGGTTCTTCACCACATCAAAGACAGCCTTCCTCAGACCTTCGATCCACATCAGTTTGCTTATAGAGCAAACAGATCCACGGAGGATGCCATAGCCATAGCTCTCCACACTGCGCTGAGCCACCTGGAACACCAGGGGAGCTATGTGAGGCTACTCTTCATCGATTACAGCTCAGCCTTCAACACAATCATCCCGGACATTCTGGTCAGTAAACTTGTGGATTTAGGCCTCCACCCACACACCTGTTCATGGATAAAAGACTTCCTCACGAACCGTCCACAGACTGTTAAACTTGGTAACAACATCTCCTCCACCCGCACACTCAGCACCGGCTCTCCACAGGGGTGTGTGCTGAGCCCACTACTGTACTCCCTCTACACCCATGACTGTAGCCCAACCCACCTTGGTAACACCATCGTCAAGTTTGCAGACGACACCACTGTGGTTGGACTAATCTCAGGGGGAGATGAGTCTGCTTACAGGGATGAGATCCTAAAGTTGACAACGTGGTGTTCAGCGAACAACCTGGCACTGAATGCCACAAAGACAAAGGAAATCGTCATCGACTTCAGGAGGCACCGCGCAGACCCAGCTCCCCTCTACATCAACGGTGTCTGTGTAGAGAGGGTCCAGACCTTCAAGTTCCTGGGCACCGTCATCTCGGCTGACCTCTCCTGGACCCCGAACATCACGGAGATCACCAAGAAGGCCCAACAACGCCTGCACTTCCTGAGAGTGCTCAGGAAAAACAACCTGGATGAGAAGCTGCTGGTGAACTTCTACCGCTCTTCCATAGAGAGCCTGCTGCTGTACTGCATCACAGTGTGGTACGCCAGCTGCACTGAAGCAGACAGGAAGGGTCTTCAGAGAGTCATCAACGCAGCACAGAGGAT
Source organism: Microchirus variegatus (assembly GCF_963457635.1). Lineage (NCBI taxonomy): Eukaryota > Metazoa > Chordata > Actinopteri > Pleuronectiformes > Soleidae > Microchirus > Microchirus variegatus. The sequence goes on from NC_139804.1 coordinate 35,062,711, forward strand.
CATCGGCTGCACTCTCCCCTCCCTAAAGGACATTTACCACTCTCGCTGCCTGAACAGAGCGAGGAACATTGTTAAGGACAGTTCCCACCCCGGCTTTCATCTGTTCGACATGCTGCCCTCTGGCAGACGCTACAGGTGTGTCCGAGCTCGGACAAATAGACTTAAGGACAGCTTCTTCCCCAGAGCCATAACCACACTGAACATGGACATGCACTGACCATCCTACCTCTACCACATACTCTCACACATTCTGGCATGTGCAATACTCTACATTTCATGCTGAAATGCTTATTTATTTAATAATTTACTCCACACTATGCAATACTTATATACTGTGCACTACTTATATTGTATATACAGATTTTTATCCTGCTTAAATTACATTCCAACTGTGCAATATCTATATTTTTAAATGGTACCCTGCTAAAATCACTTTCATACTGTGTAAATGTTTATATTTCTATTTTTATATACTGCAAAATTACATTTCACTCTGTGATATTTATATTCTATATGCTGCTAAAATCATATCTCACACTGTGATATTTATATTTATATTTCTATATTCATATACTGTTAAAAAAAAAAAAAAAAAAAAAATACATTTCATACTGTGGAAATAGTCTTATTTATTATTTTTTATACCCTGCTATGGGTCACGTCTCATAGAAATGCACTTTTTATATTTAAACCCTGCTACAGACCTGCTATTTCATATTGTGCAATAAGAATTTGATGGCTGTATATCCTTTTAATGTAGTACGCTGCAACTGAAAACCCACCTCACGTTAACTAGGGTCACTTTTTCTTTTAATGTCCTTGACCCATACTCTGGTTGTTGTTGTTGTTGTTGTTATTGTTCTTCGTTGTTAGCTGTATGCACTTTCAAGGTGAAGTCAAGTTAATCTCGTTGTACAACTTGTATAATGACAATAAAGGCATTCTATTCTAAGGTGCTTCTCAAGGTCAAAATCAGGTCCTACAGAGACGGCACTCTGGGAAATCATACATGGAACATGTTAAGTATGTGTCACTGCTTCATTCGTTGATTCATGACAGTTGGTCTCGAAGCTAGAAGAATCTTCACAGTCCCATTGGAAAAGGCTGTTTAACAGCGACGAGAAAGAAGTGACCGTCTGCCCTCACTGGCTCCATGTTCTCAGCGATCACAACACTGTCATCATCCTCCACATCCTCTCATCAGCCTCCAAACATCTGCAACACTTACTGGACTCTTCATTGCAGTCTCCTACAACATAAATCCTACCCTAAACAATACACTCCGCATTCTATAGTCCCCTCTCTTGCAGTGTAGTCTGTAATTAGCAGACCGACACTTAAATCGCAGCCACTTTCACGTCAAGGTGTCCCATTCAAATCAATTACACTCCTCCCGCACTCATTTTCCACAAACTCTCACATCGCTTGGTCTCCAGCTTTGAAGATCAGAGTTTGATGAGGATCAAAACTTTTTTCAAATGTTTCTCACTATTTAGCTTGGGGCTACTTAACATGCTGCTCGGGTTAATCCGGGGAGCATCAGAAGAGTGGATCCACCAGTGCCAAGACCAACTGCATTTTCATTTGTGCCAATAAACGATTTAATGTTCATTAAAACTGATGAAAAAACCAACAAACAAATAAAATGTGTATCAGAGCAGCCTCCGTCTTCTTTTCTGTCCTCCTTCACCCATATTCCTCACATCAATAACTTCTAACTAAATGATTGAATTATATCAACTTTAGTTTCAGTCAATAGTGCATTAAAAAAAAAATCGGTTAAATCCCTGGTACACAAATAGGACGGGTAACACAGTTTTATTCGATGAATGGGTTTTAAGTGTACACTATAAAGTGTAATAAATACAAAATAGTGCAAAATATACATATTATCATTGTGATTGATTTGAAATATGCACTAAATGCACTAAATCTGAGACTAAAGATTGACATCTAGTCTGTGTGTGACCTTTTCTGGCATAAACACTGACCTCTCAGTACCACCCGTAGTCCCCTTGGAGACCAAAACCTGGTCCAAATGACGCAAAGCTTCATTTCTGAAGACCTGGTTTAGTTTAGGGCTATAAGATTTGAATTGCGGTTTGGTAAATGCAGCATGCTAAGAATAATAGTTGTGCAAATATGCGAGTGTCTAATCTCTAACATCTCTTCAGTTTTGTGGACATTCAGACTTTTTTCTTTCTTAGCTTTAAACGAGCACAGCTCCACAGCAAAGAGAAAATGTGATGAACACAGACATCTTTTCTCTCCTCCTCGACTCTCAGGTCTGATGTGATAAAAAAAGAATTACATCTTAAATTGAATTTCGATGGATTGTTCATCAGGACGCAGCAATGCATGATGGGAGGTGTTTTTTGCATGAATACCTGTGTGCTTTACATTTACACGTGTAAGGAGATTTACGTCTGTGCAGCACATTCATTGTAATCTACTTACGAGTGGAATTGAGGAACATGCATGAAGGCTTTTGTAGCACACACTCTCTGTCACGCTTGAATGAAAATGCCACAAAAAGCCACAATGGCGCAACGATGCTCCTGCAATTATAAAGTGATTACATGAGTGAAAAGTGTAGAGATGGTGAAAAGAAATAGAAGCTGAGGCAGTTACTCAGGAGTGATTCTTTAGAGATGAGAGCAATCAGACAAAGTAAAGACCGGGACGCCATATTATGGTTCAGCACGATGGAGGTCCTGCTTCAGGAGATTAGTTTTCAGTCTCTGATTGAAGATGAGGTGCAAACCTGATGGAGAGTCCACTGTAGCTTTAGAGTTATTAAAGACGCAGAGAGCTTAACCATGTCAGTGAAAGGGTGGACCCAGAGGCACAACAAAGAACTTTGGGCACCCCAGACAAAGTAGACCTGGTGACCCTACATCCAAACAAACTTCAAGTCTGATATTGGTTCACGTTTATCTCAGTGACATAAACCTATCAAATGGAAAACAAAAAGCGTCTTCATCCTCATGAGCTAAAACATGTGGATTTTCTCTCTGGACTTTGTTGCAGGAGAGTCAGTGGTTTACAAACCTTACAGTTCTGCTGCCGTCAGTGAAACGGGATGAGGTCAGGACAGGAAAGAGTACTCCGTCATTCCCGAGTCTCTGACCACAACAGTCTTTGCTACAGGATGCGACAAACCCAGTGATCCAGATGGATCCTGGCATTTAAAGACTTTTTACTTTTTATTCTTTGTCATTGTGTATTGTATGTTTTGGGGTAACATCTACTGCACGCAGGGGGTCGTACCTATGTTCCCTGGGTCCTATTGTTCCCCGTTTTTTCCCATAAAAGGTCCTATGTTACCCACTTTGTATTTGACAGGGGAACATGGGACCCTTTTTTTGAAAAAGGGTAGGGTTAGGGTTAGGGTTAGAGAAAGGGTCCTATGTTCCCCGGTCACATACAAAAGCAGGGAACATAGGACCCGGGGAACATAGGTACGGTCCCATCCCTCACCTATGGTTCTCCCTAAGGTTTCTACCTTTTTTCCCTGGTAGTTTTTCCTTACCCTGGTCAAAGGTCTAAGGACAGAGGATGTTGCCAACCCTGTGAAGTCCAGTGAGACAAACTATGTTTTGTAAACTGTTGGCTATACAAATAAAGATTGATTGATTGATTGATTGATTGATTGATTACTTTAGCTTCTTAAATGTGAATATTTTCTTGGTTTCTTTGCTCCATAAAACAAAGAAATCATTCAAACTGAATCATTTTGGTTTGTGGACAAAAACAAGACATTCGAGAACATCATCATTTCCAGCTTTGACAACCACTGATCAACATTTTTTAACATTTTACGAACCAAACAATTCATCGATTAATCGAGAAAATAATCGACAGATTAATCGATTTACGAAAATAATCGTTAGTTGCAGCTCTACTTTTTACTTCTACTTGAGCACATTTTCAGATGGGTATACTTTTACTTCTACTTGAGTAATATTTCATCAAAGTCTTGGTACTTTTACTTGAGTACAATATTTTAGTACCCTCCACATGCCTCTGAAATCAATGTTTGAAGAGGACATTTAATTCCACAACCATACCAATATACCATACAACTGTACTTCCATGGCGAGACAAAGATAATCTGCTTTAGACGAGCTGATATTTAGGGAAATAAAGCCACATGCACCTTAGAGGTGATCCATCGACAGCCACGCAGCATGAGGCACCATTGGATTCTGCACAAAGAAACATGTAGGAAGGTTCGAGAAGGAAAATCAATGCTTCCAACACACTGCACCACTGAGTGCAAGATCTATACGGAGAACATATCGCTGCCAATACGACGGCGGGGCAACGCGGCGCTGTAAAGGAGCGAGGGGAGGGGGGAAAAAATAGACCTATAAACTGGTGCTAGACGATGTCATAGCCATGAAACATTCATTAAAGCGCGATGCTTTTCATGCCAAGAGGGTGAGGACGCCAGGTCACTGCTGTAGTCATCCATCCAGCAATGGAGCGGGAGTGGAGTGGTAATGTGGGAAGAGAGACGGAGAAAGGGAAAGAGATGTCGAGGAACGATCGGTGCAACAAATCAGGAGAGCGGTGATCGAGGAGATTTAAATCAGAGACACTTGAGCCGGGTGGAGTGATGAATGAATGAGGGCGGTGATGAAGGAAGAGAGAAAGTAGGATGAAGTGAACTCAAAGAAATGATGTGGGCAAGAAACTTCAATCAAAAATACATGAGCTAGAGGATAGAGGACGAGACAAATCGCTGTGGAAGAAAGGATGGTGATGAATGATGTGTTGTTGGTAAAATAACTGGGATTACAGTTACAGAATCCATGATGGAGAAAAAGAGGGGGCCAATTCCAATTCCTATCTTAACCCTCAATCTTAACCCTTAATCTTAACTGTTGTTGAGGGTTATTTTGTCACTTAGAAATGGGACACCCCTTAAATGCAGATACGTCTTCAGACTGTAGGGGGCAGAATAACGCGAAAGCTGCGTCCAGTCTGTCAACTCCAAAAAAGAAGAAGAAGAAGAACACATTTACGTCAGGATTATTTATTAACGATCCGTTTGTCAGTCAAGTTATTAGGTTGTCAGTTAGTTATAAGATGATACTCATACAAATACCACAACCACGGACATATTCAGCTGACAGTTACCACACACCACGGCTTATTGGAAAGTAAACGATAGCAAACGATCGCGTGTCCGCACCGGCCGGCTATTGACAAAAAGATCGTAAAATTAAAATTAATGTTACGCAACATTGACGTCAGTAATCCATAATATGGGCCTAAACTAAGATAATACAATGGTTTTCATCATTTTTATATCTCTAAAATACTTCATCTGTAGCGTACTCGCTTTCAACGCCATCTTTGTTATGTGAAAACACGCAAAGCATTCTGGGTAGCCCTTACTCCCAATTGTGGTCTCGGAAAATCGAGGGCGATACAGCCCTTAAACTTGCCCCTCAACTTAATTTTTCTGAGAATCGGGACAGCACTTGCACTAGCGGGAGCTCGCATTTTTGAGATTGAGGGTTAAAGGTGAAGTAAGTAGTTTATAGTGCCATCTAGAGGAGAGGCTGAAATTTACAACAAAGAACTGCTCCTCTGCTCACCCCCTCCCTTCCCTGAGCGCTACGGTATCCTCAGCCGGTCAAATGTCGTCCTCGTCGTCTTTCTCCGTGTCAGCAGATGAGGTTCGTGAGGCGAGGGAGAGGGAGGAGCTACCGCGGCCGTAGCAGACGAAGCGGAGAGAGTGGAGGCGGGACTTCCGCTACAAGTAAAGAGACAATTGATTTGTTCTTTCGCGTTTGTCCTTACAGGCTCCGGTAGAAACATGACGTCTCGCTGCTAACAGTGGCTATGCAACCGCGGATGTTATTTTACATGACTTTTTGAAACACTACGAAAATGAAACAAAAACTATTATACAGCGACTAGACAATGCAGGAGCACATAATATGTATAAAAAAGTGGATTTTGGGTTATATAAACCCATAAATACTACATATTGTCCCTTTAAGCAAGGAATTGGAATTCACCCTAAAAAAAGATGGTTGTCCAAAAAAGTTCACATCAGTCACATCATTCCAATCCTAATGCCAATGATCACAGAATTTGACAGACATGAAAGGAAACCTGGTGGTGCCCCTGAGACTGACATGATATATTTCATAAATTATGCAACCATTTAGAGTCAAATGGACCATACAAAATAGGCCATTGATGGACTGCTTGTACCATCTAGTATGTGCATGGTTACAGGTGCAGATGGATGTGCAGGGGACACCAAGGGTCAATGGTTATGACTTTTTCTTGGTCATATATTCATTTATTACTAATAGGTTTTATCTGGTACAACAGCCTCCACTTACAGAATAAGATGATAAGTTGCTGTCATTTTAAAAAAGACAAATTAACTGAGAAAATGAGTGGCTGAAGAGGACGCGTCACTCACCACGATAATGATACACTTCAATATCTGCACTCAAAACTCAAATAAGTCCTTGATGTGATTAAAAATGAATGTCTCTCTTTCTGCCTCTAATCCCACTGATAACCTGCCTTGCTTTATCTGATGCACGATGACAACAAACAGGAAGCGAAGAGTCAAATGAAGCAAGAACTATGGATTTCTTAAAACTGTAGATCATTCAAGTGTCACGGAAAATTAATCGACAACAAACGAGAGCGGCGGTTGACTGATGGACGGATGGAGTGTGAGGGGAAGTAAAGTCGGACTGACGATTGGTTTACCATGCGTGGAGTCAAGTTCACGCTAATACAAAGTGTCATGGCCCGACCAGTGTTGCCAGGTGAGAAATGCAGGATTATCGTACCAGAGACATAAAATTATCGTATTTTGAGGGAAATTATCCTACACCCGTCATAACCAAAATAACAAATCTATTGATGCGCTATAGTCACTCTAGTGTTGAATAGCGTCTAACAGGCACTCACAGCTTTGTGGCGTCAGTACAGAATGGATTCATCAGCAGCCCCACAATTGCGTTAGGCTAAAGTGTCCCCCATAAACTAATGAGACCAAATCATGAGGTGGAGGCCACCTACTGTTAGGAAATAGACATAGCACCAGGTTTACTTTTTTGACAAAGAGAAACAGTATGCATGATAACTGACAAGAAAATAAAGATCTGGCTTCACATATTAACATTTTATTCAGACCAACAACTGTTGTCTCTGTCCTCAAAAATGACAACAACTAATAAAATAAACAAAAACAGCACTTATGCAAATTTAAATAATCCTCATAACCTCTCCACCTCCTCCTCCCCCTTCCACAGGTTCTCTCATTTTCCGCGCCTCTTCCAGACCAATTCTGCTTCTTCTTTATTTCTTTTTTTTTCTTCTTTTCCTCACTCATGGGGCGGGCGCAGCGGACTATTCAGCCAATCGTGGCCGTTGTTCTGAGGCAAACGAATGCACGTCACTCGTAGCTCACATTTAGAAAAGCACCATTGGCTGGAAACTTGTCACATGGAAACAGAAACAGATGCCTTCAGGGTTCACAAAAAAACTCCGACAGACAGTTGATTGACGCTGATTACAACCGATTATAACCACACATTCACTGAATGGTCAAATGATCGTATATTTGGCCCTTTTTTGGGATTATTGATCGTACATCGTACAGAGGGCGAAATTATCGTACAAATACGATAATTATCGTACACCTGGCAACACTGTCAGGCCAACTCATCATACAATTGGAAACATATGACGATCAGGCAGAAAAATAAAGACTGACTGATGAAAGGATGGAAGGATCAATGGAGCCAAATTAGAACAATATATGCACACACACACACAAACTGATATATAGCTTCACTGGGGCCCAGCGATGAGAGGAACATTGCAGACGCCCTGATGGATGGTGATGTCAGCACATTTACAAACGAACCATTTATTCCTGCTTGAATAATGTGTACACTTAACCATCAACCCGTCTCTTCCCTGCCTTCATTCTTCCCTCTGTACTCCCTCTCCACCAGAACGTCCATTCATCCGTATCGTTCTGCCTGCCTTCTCGTCTCGGAGCACAAATAAGAGCAAATTGAAGCTGAGGGGGGGGGGGGGGGGGCGTTAGTGCGTGTGTTTAGAAGAAAGTTGCGTTTGTGACGTATATAACCTCAGCACTCAGAGGCGCAGTTTGTGAACAGGGAAGGCAGGCAACTGCTTGGGGCCCCGAGCTGATGGGGGCCCCCCAACACTCTGAGCCTCTGAGAGCTGTTTTTACTGAAAATCCGCATCCCCGTCCCCCTTTATACAACAATGGGCGATTTGCAATGACATCTCAGTAGGAAACCTCCCTAAAGGGGCCCCACCTCACTTTAACCTGTGTGAAATTATCGTTCTGCAAGTTGGAAAATGAAGAGGATTATTTACAGTGTAATGCATATTTTTTTTACTCAATTTATAATTGTTTTTTTCAGTTATTTACAGTATTTTATTATTCTATATATTTATATTGTTTTATAATGTGGGTTCGTTACAGTGTAATGTATTTTTACTAAGTTTATATAGTGTTTTAGGGTTACAAGCCGCGGTGTGTAACTTGATAGATTTAAAATGAAAGGCGTAGATAATTTTTTGGATGTATGCAGAACACAGAGCCTCAGACCCGTGGTGTTTGCTGGTCTTTGAAACAAGAGAAGCTCATTTCAGGCCCAGATAAATTTTGCCCTTCATTCATTTTTGCAGAAAATGCTTGCCTATATTTCTACAACGCTGTCAATCAAAACGTGGTTCCACCTTTCAGACAGTGTTTCGTAGTATTTATTTTTTTGCTCATTGGTTCATGGGGTCTAGTTCAGTAAATCCCAGAGGAACTCAAACATCAACGTCACAAAATGATACATTTGACTTTGCAGTTGGAGGGAGCAGAGGATTTCCCCCTGTCCCCTGCTGAGTCCTCACAGAATTGTTTGACCTCACACACATTTTCAGATCACCTTTCTAAATGATCATTCGTTTATTCAGGAAATGATCCATTTGCCCTGATGCACTTTGACAGTGAACTGACTTTCTTCTCAAAAAACAAAAGTTTTTTGGAATGACTTGCAATTTACCATAATAATAGTCGGCATCGCACTGAACAAGGATTCGTTGAAAATATTTGCAAAACTTTTTAGGAATAATTTTAATGAATTGTTTTAATGTAGGAAATTATCCATTTGCCCTAATGCACTTTGACAGTGAGCTGACTTTCTTTTCAAAAACAAAAAGTTTCTCGGAATTACTTGAAATTTACCATCATAATATTCGGCATCATCCTGAACAAGGATCTGTTGAAAATATTTGCAAAACTTTTAAGGAAAAATTTTAATGAATTTTTGAAATTCAGGAAATGATCCATTTGCCCTGATGCACTTTGACAGTGAACTGACTTTCTTCAAAAAAAACAAAAGTTTTTTGGAATGACTTGCAATTTACCATCATAATAGTCGGCATCGCACTGAACAAGGATTCGTTGAAAATATTTGCAAAACTTTTTAGGAATAATTTTAATGAATTGTTTTAATGTAGGAAATTATCCATTTGCCCTAATGCACTTTGACAGTGAGCTGACTTTCTTCTCAAAAACAAAAAGTTTCTCGGAATGACTTGAAATTTACCATCATAATATTCGGCATCATCCTGAACAAGGATCTGTTGAAAATATTTGCAAAACTTTTAAGGAAAAATTTTAATGAATTTTTGAAATTCAGGAAATGATCCATTTGCCCTGATGCACTTTGACAGTGAACTGACTTTCTTCTCAAAAACAAAAAGTTTCTCAGAATGACTTGAAATTTACCATCACAGTAGTCGGCATTGCCCTGAACTAGGATCTGTTGAAAATATTTGCAAACCTTTCAAGGAATAATTTTAATGAATTTTTGAAACTCAGGAAATGATCCATTTGCCCTGATGCACTTTGACAGTGAACTGACTTTCATCTCAAAAACAAAAAGTTTCTCGGAATGACTTGAAATTTACCTTCATAATAGTCGGCATTGCCCTGAACAAGGATCCGTTGAAAATATCTGCAAAACTTTTAAGGAATATTTTAAATAATCTTTTGAAATTCAGGAAATGATCAATTTGGCCTGATGCACTTTGACAGTGAGCTGACTTTCTTCTCAAAAACTAAAAGTTTCTCAGAATGACTTGCAATTTACCCTCATAATAGTGGGCATCACCCTAAATAAGGATCCATTGAAAATATTTGCAAAACTTTTAAGAAATAATTTTAATGAATTTTTGAAATTTAGGAAATGATCCATTTGCCCTGATGCACTTTGACAGTGAGCTGACTTTCTTCTCAAAAACAAAAAGTTTCTCGAAATGACTTGCAATTTACCCTCATAATAGTCGGCATCACCCTAAATAAGGATCCATTGAAAATATTTGCAAAACTTTTAAGAAATAATTTTAATGAATTTTTGAAATTCAGGAAATGATCCATTTGCCCTGATGCACTTTGACAGTGAACTGACTTTCTTGTCAAAAACAAAAAGTTTCTCGGAATGACTTGAAATTTACCATCATAATAGTCGGCATCACCCTAAATAAGGATCCATTGAAAATATTTGCAAAACTTTTAAGAAATAATTTTAATGAATTTTTGAAATTTAGGAAATTATCCATTTACTTTGACTGAGAGCTGACTTTCTTGGAATTACTTGAAATTTTCCATAATAATAGTTGGACGTTTTAATCAGAGAGCATACATGCCACACTGGCACATAACAGAGGGACTGGGAACACTATATAGAGAAGAGGGAATCAAGAGCAGGTGTGAGTGATTACTTAAGGATCACCATGTGAAGTGCATGAGGGAATTAGGGGAGATGTGTCAAGGCAGATGAAGTGGCAGTGCGACAGGAAGACGTGAACGTTTACCAAAATAAAAGGGGAAGTGAAAATCAAAACCAACACAAAACGTGACATGAATTTAACATGACTTTAAACATAAACTAACACAAGAACTGACTAAGCAAAGCAAAAACACTAACCGAGTGACACTTTTCTGGCATGAGTTTACACACAGTACAGTCCTTTAAAGAACATTATTTCATTAGTTGTCCTTGTTTCTTCGTTGTCTAGAAAAGTGTAGTTTTATGGTTAAGGTGCAATATAAATAAAGCTATTTCGTTTTAACTTGTTATTTTTGTCATGCAAATCACTTTTACACTTCAACACTTGGCATGCCAGGATTTATGATGGTGACAGTCAGCCATTTTTGTTTTCCCAGAGCTTTTGACATTTTACATAGCGGTAATCAGTTGAGACTCATTATTGTTGTTTACTCGATAACAGTGCTATGCGATGACCAATAAGGACATTCTTAGTTTCTGCTTCATACTGAAATGAAAATAAAAACAAGAAATATGAGGGAAAACAGCACCAACTACATGATGTTAAAGCTTTGGAAGGCAATTGAAAAACAATATTTCTGTAGGTATTGATCAATAACTGGATAGCCACTGATGATCATCATGTAAATCAAGAGATCTGCGGTAGAACTAGACTTCTTTACCTTCTCTAAACAGCTTTTCCGACTTTTGGGAAATCAAGGGAGAGAACGAGAGAGCACCTCCTACTGGCAGCTGCAGTTTCACGTCCACAATCATCCGTTTCTTTGGAGACCCTGGTGGCTGCAGGTGCAATTGAGACGAACCATAAAATGAATATAATCTTTGTAAAGTATTAATACGCCAAATGAATCAACATGCCAATCAACCCAAACATCTTCCAAACTCTTGTAATAATGAAATCCCCACTTGATCTGAGAACTTCAAGGCCTAAACTGGGCCTTGGCTTGTTCCCTCTTCATTTATATGTTTGGCTAAAACAAACAAAAAAAGAGTGTTTTAATGAGCTGTCGTCCCAGAGGAGGATGAGTGTGAACACAAAGAGTTTGTGCTCGTGCGCTGACAAAAGGTTCAATCACCTATAATAACAACAACAGGAGAGTGTGAATAACAAATGACCCAGCTGTAAATACTGCGACATGATGTACAATCTGAGCCTGGAAGGTGAGCGAGAAAGAAGCCAGGGTGCATTCTCTGCATCTCTGCAATCACTCACGCCAAACATGAACAGGTGGCTTCATTCATCTTTCTATTTCATCACCTCTGCCCACTGGTATTTCACTTCTCTATTTTAATAACACAGACAGGAGGAGATAGGCAAGTGGGTAGTTAGTAGCAGTGGATATAGATATAGATATAGATATATATGGCTATATCTATATATATATATATACACAAAAGTGTAAAATATGCACACTCATGCATGCACATTACAGATGCAGGTTTGACAAATGAGGAGACAGGAAATTAGGGGAGAGCGATCGAGACAAAACCAACAGGCAGAGACAGCGAGAGGGAAACGAGTAGGAGAAGAAAACCCGGGAACAGAGTGAATCAAATGTGCAGATGGTGAAACAGTTGTTGTCAAACTGGAAAAACAGCACAGTGGGCTTAACAAGACAAGTCATGCTCCACTTCCTGGTTATGAATGTGATTAGGTTTGGGCATAAAAAAAGGCACCTGGTTAGGGCTGAGGCAAAGAGCGCTGCGATCACTGCAAAATGAAATTCATGCTCTGTCACAGCAATTAAAACATTCAGTGTCACAGCATCACCTTGCAGCATGTCCTAGAACTGTGCTTTTTGGCAGATTTCTCACCCACGATTATGACACCCTGAATGTGATCTCCTCCTTCATCCTCTTAGTTACAGACTTGCCTCAAACCCCACATCACAAATGTTGACTTGTTTCACTTTACGTACAGAATCTTCTCGTTTGCAGAGAAGTAAAACAGCGATATTTTGACTACTGCTGGGTTTTCTCGAGTTTTCCCGCATTGAGACATGTGTGGGTTTACAAAGAACACAATGAGTGTGCGGGTGTTTTGATGCACATCGTATATGTTGCTCTTTACTTTTGCTCTGTAAGCCCACACATCAGTGGGCGTGGAGGAGCCCCAGCTGTGACGCAATAGATCGCTGCCCCGATTTTTCCAGCACTGAAGCTTTCAGGAAAGCTGCACGCGCCGCTCAGATGCCTTCCCTTGACTGAGTCTTCCCAATCTATTGTGGCAAGAGTCTCCTCTCGTCAGGTGATCGTGGCAACACGGCAACAGCACTTCAAAGGTGACATAGAGTGGTCCTGTTGCACATAAATGTTAGTTATGGAGGTCTACTTACATATATTAACTTGTTTTTATGGTCAAAAACCTCCTAGTTGCTGTAAACAAGCCGATAGAAATCTCTCTTTTCTGACTTGTGTTTTTCTGCTGCGAGATTTCAGAGTGAACTTTCACCCCCAGAAGACAGAGTCTTGTGATTGGCCAGTACTATCCAGCACATCCACTCTCAGAAGCGCAGCGCCCCCCTCTGGAACGGTGGATGCACTGCTCCTCATTATCAAAAAATAGCTTCGTCACGACTCCCCGCCACAGTCCCTTTTATGACTTTAAACCGGAGTCAGACCCAGAGTCAGAAGACACTGTCGCTCGTGAAACACCTCCACAATGGACGTTATTCTTCTTCTGCGGTTAAATTTACGCAACCGGATGTGCCCGGACTAGTGCCCGGAGCAGGAGGATCCGCTGTTCAGGAGAACCGCTGCTTACGTAACTATTACGGGATTTTCAGTGATCTCGTTGAGCCCCGAGATTACAATAAAACACAACGTTCTCAGCAATGGCTGAACTGTTTGCTTCGAACCGTCAGGGCTTCATAAACAAGGTAATGACGCAGATACACACCAAAAAAACAGCGTTAATAGGAACTTCCGGTCTAGTTCCGCTTTAAAGAATCACAGAATTTGCCAAACAAGTTGAGGAATATCTCAACGGCTGCCTCTCTGTAAACTCGCCTCTATAAAACAAACAGATTCTTCTTAATTCAAGTTTGTGTCAGTTTTGTTGAGTCATTCTGTCAGAGCTTGAAATAAAGTGTTGTCCCTCTTCCTCTAATCAAGCACTAACAACTCCTGCGAGGATAATGGTTGCGCTAATTAATTTATGTTCCTGGTAAAATGCCACCAACAGAGTCAAAGTCAAAAGTCAAAGTCATTTTATTTCGTCTCCCCAGGGAGAAATTTGTCTTAGGTAACAGGAAGTTACTGCATCAATACAGGAAGTTACTGCATCAATACAGGAAGTTACTGCATCAATACAGGAAGTTACTGTATCAATATATGCATCACAGAGATTATTACCATGACGTTACCATGTAGTCAATCTTTGGAAAAAAGACATTGGAAGAATCTCAGCGCTACATCGTTGCAAGGCTCATGCGATTTGCATGATAATTGCATCTGCTTGGGTCTTTGCGTTGACTTTGACGGCAACATCGTCGTGTGAAGAAAATTGCATTGCGACAGTTGTGGTATATGCAGTCGGGGTCGGAAATTGTTAGCATGACCATCCCTTTAAGCCCAGTTCACACAACCCCTATAACCCAGTCGCCATTGAGTTTTGCTAGCTGATGTTAATCGTGCTGATTGGTGTGCGAGCGACATTTGGCGGTCAATAAGGCGTGAGCTATTCTGCATATCTGCAGAGACCCGCCGATATTTCCCCCGACGCGTCACAGACCTCCGTTTCTTTTTACAGCTGGAAATTTGATCCGCGTTTGAAACGACTCCAGCCACCTCAGCCAATCAAAGACCACCTGTCACGATGTCTGCATATAAAAATGTCTGTTTAAGACCATTTGTATACAAAGTGATCCGACAAATGTTAGAACTGTTTGGCAGCAGATGTTGACGCCGCGTGTGTAGCGATCGGGGGGGAAATATAAATCCATTTTACTTTCACTTTACATTCTGAGCATCACATGCTTGTGCATCTGCCAGGGCTGGAAACCAACACATATCACACAGTGTATGTGTGTGTGGTTAGTGACGATAATAAAGAGGTTCACTTCAACTGGACTTCTACAAAGATGCATTGAATGCCATGTGAAAAGAGTAATTGTCTGTTACTGACGTCCAGAATCAATAGCATTCTGCTTTAGAACACGGTTGGTCAACACGTTTTGACAACACGCTTTGCGAGATGTTAAAAAAGTTTCTTCCTTCCTGTTCCTTCCTATTCCCTCCATCTCCCTGTCATGCCATTGTCAGTTAAAGCGGAACTAGACCGGAAGTTCCTATTATCGCTGTTTTTTTTGGTGTGTATCTGCGTCATTACCTTGTTTATGAAGCCCTGACGGTTCGAAAACAAACAGTTCAGCCATTGCTGAGAACGTTGTGTTTTATTGTAATCTCGGGGCTCAACGAGATCACTGAAAATCCCGTTAACGTTACGTAAGCAGCGGTTCTCCCGAACAACCGATCGTCCTGCTCCGGGCGGTAGTCCGGGCACATCCGGTTGCGTACATTGAACCGCAGAAGAAGAATAACGTCCGTTGTGGAGGTGTTTCACGAGCAACAGTGTCTTCTGAATCTGGGTCTGACTCCAGGTCAAAGGTCGTCAAAGGGACTGCGGCGGGGAGTCGTGAAGAAGCTATTTTTAAACACTGTTAAAACAATGTTTTGATAATGAGTAGCAGTGCATCCACCGCTCCAGAGGGGGGCGCTGCGCTTCTGAGAGCTGACGTGATAGATTACGTCACTTCCAGATACCTGGCCAATCACAACACAGGTGGGAAGGCTCTACGCTGGCTGGCCAATCACAACACACTCTGTCTTCTCGGGCGAGATTCATGGCTAAAAATAGCATGACTGACAAGCGCTTCGAAACGGACAGATTTCAATCGGCTCGTTTACATCAACTAGGAGGATTTTGACCATAAAAACAACTTAATATATGTAAGTAGACCTCCATAACTCACATATATGTGCAACAGGACCACTCTATGTGACCCTTAAACAGTTAAATTACTCTTTTCTGCAATCATGCTGTAAATAAAAAAATTCAGCAAATTCAGAATGTGCCACCTGTTCAATCTTCTGTCAGTGTATCTGATGATTGGAGGAAGCTAAGCTATTTTTATTCTGCTGTCGTCTAATCCACGGTTTCTCTTGCCCTGCGGGATTTAAAGGTTCCCTCGCCTTCCAACACACCTGATCAACTCAACTCAAAACATGCAAGTAAACGATAAAATATACCATTTGCTCAAATCAGGAATTGTAATTGTAATTCTAAGGAATTTATAATACATGTACTGTAAGTTTTTGTCTTCTGCACTGCTGTCTTTGTTCCTTCCATTCAAGATGTTTTTTTTTGCTAAACGTTCCATTCAGAGCTCCATATGAAAGGCTTCTATAACGCAGATACAGTTAGAAGGGAATTGTGCAGATGCACATGATTCCAAGACAAGAACAAACACACATATATATCTGCTGATCGGATGAAGTAAACAAACACGTCCTTTTTCTCAATAATATCCCAGCATCTTAGCTCCGAATCCAGCTGTGTAAATCATCTCTATGAATGAACGTGCTCTCTGACTGCCGTCTGCTTTTCCGCCTTTAAAAATGCATCTGTGTGGAACACGGTTTGTCAGCGAATCATTTGTCATTTGAATCGTCGGGGGCCTTATCTGCCTTAGCAGTTCTGTAGCTGCTAATTGTGCTTCCTACTAATTAGGATCTGACTGGGTGAACAAAGATGACTAATTGCTTGTTATCCCATCTTTTTTTTTTTTTTTTTTTGTGGATCTGTCATGTCAGGTGAGAGAGGTCGACACCACACACACACACAAAGTCTTATGGTTTTTTTTTTTTTTCTTTGGTCACATCATTACACCCTTTGATATTAAAAGCGTGGTGACACTCTGCTGGGTGCATTTGTGTATTTCAAGCCTCCCGTGTGCTGCACAAAGTGCTGCCGTTAAAGCCACAGTTCACACTTTTTTCAAACGTGATCACCACATTGACGTCCACACTTGCTTCAACTCATTGATTTTCTCTCCGTCCGGTCGAAGGCTGCTCTCCTAATTGCCGGTGAAACTTTGCTCCGTCGTTGAAAGTTGATATTTCTATTAAGACTTTCAGCCTAAAAGGATCTAATGCATTGGTTCTCAAAGTGCGGCCCGGGGGGCCAATGGCGGCCCGCAGAAACATTTCTGGCGGCCCCGCAATGAATTACAGTTGATAGTTTTGATCCAGGAGGTACTAAGCTTGTTAAATGTTTATTGGACATTACTGGATACAGACCAATAAGTGTAAACAAAAATACTGGGTATTTATCTGGTTTCTATATGGTGAATTTTAGTGTATTATTGTGTTATAAGCTGGTAATAAGCAGGTAGCTACAGCCCCCAATTACTAGCTATTTAGCCAGTAAATATATGGTAACAGAAATGTGTTACTTGGTATTAACCTGTAATTAGAAGGTAAGAACAATGGCCAAAATACTGGGTAATTACCCAGTAAATTATAAAAAGCGTTATTATATTAACGCTTAAATTACTTTATATTAACGCTTATATTACTTAACTCTTAACTGTAGAACTGCAATCTGGTCATTAAAATTATTACAAATGGGATTTTTTTCTGGTTTTGTTTTCTGTTTTTTTCCTTATGCGGCCCTCAGTCCAATGTTGGGTTCCTAAATTGGCCCTCAGGTATCAAAACTTTGAGAACCCCTGATCTAATGTCATCACTGAGCTCCGTTCTGCGAGGAAGCTGCAACTCACTGAAAACTCAACCCCAGTTTGGCATTTTTAGGTTGTATAATGTCACTATTTTTGGATCGGATCTACATATATTTAAAACTATGTAGGTCACCGACGGGGGGGAGACACATTATCCCAAGCACATATTCAATATGTAATTGAAATTACCAAATGCTAAATGACAGCTAAATAAAGTTGTATTTTGCTCTTTGAAAATGACATTAATTCAAGGCCGGCTCAGACTGAATCAAATCTGACTGTATGTGACACCAGTGGCAGACTGCAGACATTCAAGAGTTCAAAGGATTCGTCGGGGGATGAGCAACAGACCATTTCCTCTGCATATAAAGTGTGGCTTTAAATAGTGTCGTTGCAGTTGAGGTGACAGTTTCAAGTGATTTACGACTGATGGACAGACTTGGAGCAAGCGGTGAAAGAGGCAGAGAGGAAGCTAACAGAGCATGCTACATCAGTCTATTTGTTCATGTGGAGAGACAGTGGCACACATGGGATACAAGTGTTGCCTCACAGCAAGAAGGTTGCTGGTCTGCGTCCCAGTCTGGGCCTTTGTGTGTGGAGTTTGCATGCTCTCCTGTGTGTGTGTGTGTGTGTGTGTGTGTGTGTGTGTGTGTGTGTGCTTGTCAACCAGTAGAACAGGGGACTTCAGCGTCATTACACACCCACAAACAGGGGACTCGTGTTGAACAGGGGACATTTTTCAGGTCCCCTCTTTGTCATGCTTTTAAATCAAGCTAAAATAATGTCTGAGATGCTCTGGTGATTTTGTTTTAATATTAAGCAAATTGGGGACTTGCATGGGTGGGAGTGTCAAAACCCATACTCAGCAGTGCCCCTGCTGTCTGAATGGCTATTCATCAAACTACTTACCACTAACCAGTCTATTGAAAAAAAAAAAAAAAAAATCTTTGTTTTTGAAACAAATTATAAAGGTTCAGCTTTAGTAGATATCAAATATAAGCTAAGTTTCAGTCTTAGTCTGGGCCTTTGTGTGTGGAGTTTGCATGTTCTCCCCTTTGTGTGTGTGTTAATTGAATACTGAGTGAATGGTTGATTGATTGATTGATTGATTGATTGCTCACCTAGCCGCCTGTCAAGGGCTTAACTTTTATGTCAGCTGGGATTGGCACCAGCAGCCCCATGACGCTTATGTGAAGGACAGTATAGACAATGGATGGAGTTGTTGTGGGAGGAGCTAGACGCAGCGTTGAGAGTGTCACATGTCTGGATTGTAGATAATATAGATTGAGCCATGACATTTTAATTTCATTTTATGTTGGTGAGGGCTTCTAATAGTGTAGAAATGGTGTCAATCAAAGTATTTTGCTCAGCCTCTCTTTCTATTGGTCGTGGATAAGTTTCCTCCTCCTGCAGGTAATAGTTGAGAGTACTGAGTCACAGTAGCACAAGTGTAACACAACTTAGATACAGTGAATTACAGTGAATACATGAATACAGTGATTCATGGTTTGGATAAGTGAGGGATGAGAATCACAGAATAGTGTGCAAGGACTAAGTTCTGGACGTGTCTTGCCTAGGTTCCCTGACTTTTCCTTGACAAAGGCAATGGCGAGCCACCTTTGAACTGCATCAACTTCTCATTTCAAGGAAGTGGATGAAGATGATCTTTGTCTGGAGAAGGATATATATATATATATATATTCCGTCGCCACCCTTTGTGTGGAAAACTAACTAAAACTAACTGAGCAGAAACTGACTTGAATGAAGTATTTCTTTAACTGCAGCCACTCTGACAGTGCTAATATACTGTACAACAGTTCATGTCTTTTCTCCTCTTGCGTCAACCAATGAAAATGACTGTGAATAAACTGGCTGAATATAAATCACTGTGTGTGAGGAACTGAGCAATGTGCTTTAAGTTTGACTAACTGGAATTAAAAGTTTGCTCACAAACCAGATGGATTGTGTCATCTGAGCCTGCTGGAAGGCTTTTAATTTTTCACATCAGGGTAGGTGGCGTTGAGTTTCACTGACAGTAAATTAATATTGAAGAGCAGTGTGTTTCTGCTCAGAACAGCAGAGCGGCAAATGTTGTTGCAGTAATGGGATTAGTGCTGTGGATATTATTGAAGACAACAGGGGAAACGGTGTTGAGTTTGCCCAGGCAACATCTCGAGCTGGGTGATCCAACCCTGAACTTGTTTTTGGTGAATTTAGAGTAAAGTTTAAGTGTAAAAGGGGCATGAAAGTCACAGCCTCTAAAGAAAAGCCTAGGCTGAAAATACATTTTGTGAACTTGTTTTGTATGTCTCTCTTGCTCTGGGCTTATCTTGGCAGCATTTGTGTGCATCATTTTTGTTTTCTGTGTCTGTTGGAAAACAATGGACGAGACAATACGAAATAGTGACTGAATGTGGCCTTTTGAGACAACAAGGGAAATGTAAAAGGGAAAAAAGGGAATGTTTATGAGTGGTTGTATGTTGCGCTAATACAGAGTCAGTGCTGACAGCACCATCTTCTCTACACACTCAGAAATCAAAGTACGGGAGTGTACCTAAAAAGGTACAAATGCTTTGTCGCTCAAGCACTGCACCTTTCTCAGTGTGTACCAATCAGTACATTTTTGTACCAAGACATAAAGGTACATTTTTGTCACTAGGGGTGCAGAAATGTTTCTTTAGAGGTACAAGCAAAATGTACACCTGTTTAAGTCTGTAATTTCTTAAGACTCATCAGAGCTTTATCACACCACTGGACAACCATTTCTGACTGGGGAACTGAAGTTTGTGAACTGTTCACTCTCCCACGCCTGAGTCCGCCAAAGACACTTTTTTTCCAAATTTGATGTACAGAGCAACGAGACCACGGAGGGAATAGCAGCTGACTAACGGTGCCGCGGTCGCAGCGTGTCAGTGACTGACTGGAAGCTAAAATAAACCCCCAGCGCTATCGTCTCCTGGAAGCACGAGAGTCTTAACTGATGGAGCTGATGTGCGTCTGTTATTGTCATATCTGATGATGCCTCCGCTCTGCCCGCATTATTAATGAAACGTGTCTGCAAAGCCCCGTCTTCCTCATCACTGCTGTCGCTGCTCACATCCAGCAGCTGATGGAGAGCATTCAGGAGTCCCTTTGAGACATTTCTTAATAGTGTGTGTGTGTGTGTGAGAGAGAGAGTGTCGGCTCTCGTGGATGTGGACACTTCTCATAATTTCCTCTAGGGAGTCTGAGAGAGCAGTAATTTTCCCCTCTAACCATCTCTTCTTGGTTTTTTTCGATTCGTCATTTTGTCTCACACTCTTTTCTCCCTCCCTCTCTCTAACTATTATACATTTCTGTCAGTTAACCTTTCGCTCCCCTCTGTGGCGCTCTCCTGCCTCTGGTCTCTGCAGTCAATCTGTCTTTATATACACTCTCTCTCTCTCTCCATTCTGATTGACTCTTATCAGGACCTATTGGTGTGCTTTAGGCATCACACACACATATATATACACATAAAGGCCACATTATACTTCTCCGACTGCGTATGCGTTATCCGTCTGCGTCACCACGGAGACGCCTCGAGCATTTATACTTCTGCGTCGTGGTTACGGACACTCGCTGCAATTTCCCGCCCGATCAGTAGGGGTCGCTGCGCAAGGTTGTTGTGCTTCTGGCTACAGTGAGCAATGGCGTCCGAGAAAGAAAGAGAGAGAAAGACTGTTGTTGTTGAAAAAGTGGCCGTTTCTCACTTTTCTGTGTCACGGAACGCAGTTTTAAGATAATTTGAGGCGAGAAATTGGCCATTTAGAGTCTAAACATGGGCTGGGTGTGTTAAGATATGACGTATTTATAGTTCGGCAGCGGCGTTATCGGCGGGGATCAGCTCCGCCTCTGTCAGGACGCCCGGTGCGCACTGAGAGCCGACACAGAGCAGCATTAGCTCAGCCTGTCCTGAGGACCAATCGCAGCTCTTGCCGTCTCCGTAGTCCCTTGACGGAGTGACGGACACTTAAAAAATATTCCGTGCACCCGGAGACGACGCAGAGGCTCTTCGACAGGTTCTGCGTCGATGCAGAGGACTCTGCGTAGCTACGCAGAGCACTTTACGCAGGAGTATAAATTGGGCTTAACAGCCAATCACAGACCACCGGGGAGTGAGGGTCCATTGTGACTCAGTATACAAGAGCGAATCAACAGCAATTTACTGCTGATGTGTTTGTGCCTTTGTGCATGAAATGTAGTGAGTGTGTGAGTGTGCATGTGTGTGGGCTGCATCTCCTTGTGTCTGTTAAGCGCCTCACCGTCTTCTGCAGCAGTTACAACACATTAGCAGCACAATAATAACACACCGACGACTCTCCGCAATGGTAATGAGTGCGCAGGTCAAACGCATAAGGTGCATTAATCCTTTGAATGCTACATTATTCACACGCAAAGCTAACGTCGCGATCATTATTGTCGTCAATACGGACACGGGTCAGGAACTGGGTTCACGCGATACAACTTGATCTGGAGTCTTGCAGGTGCACTACACCAGTGCTTCAGAGAGCAGTGGATGTACCGCGCAGGTAAAGTCTGTCAATGCAAAGGTTATTGCTCCGCGCCGTGTGCTGCATCGGCAGGGCCTCGTATAACAAAGACATGAGAGCAGGTTTCAGCTGTGACGGCACTCGGTGATGACGAGAGCGCACTCTGCAGCCACATTTGTTTTTGGACAACTTTGCAGGAAGATGGATGCTGGACTGGATGCACTGTTGTACCACGGTGGAGCGCAGTGAAGTGTAGTCTTGCAGGTGCACTGAGAGTCGTCAGAGTCAATGAGAGAGAAATAACTCAACATGGAAGGTTTTTTTTTACAGCATTTCAGAGTGAAATAAATCGGTAGGTATGTGCTTATTTGGGCTCATGGTTAGGATTTAACATGTAAAACAAGAAGCCTGAGCTGCACTGAACGCAACAAACCCTTGTGTGGTGAAGCTGTTTTACATTAAATACCACAATTAAAGGGGAAATAAGTAGTTTATAGTACCATCTAGAGGAGAGGCTGAAATTTACAACAAAGACCTGCTGCTCTGCTCACCCCCTCCCTTCCCTGAGCGCTACGGTATCCGCAGCCGGTCAAATGTCGTCCTCGTCGTCTTTCTCCGTGTCAGCAGATGAGGTTCGTGAGGCGAGGGAGAGGGCGAGCTACCGCAGCCGTAGAAGACGAATCGGAGAGAGTGGAGGCGGGACTTCCGCTACAAGTAAAGAGACGCTTGATTTGTTCTCTCGCGTTTGTCCTTACAGGCTCCGGTAGAAACATGGCGTCTCGCTGCTAACAGTGGCTATGCAACCGCGGTCCGCGACCATGTTATTTTACATGACTTTTTGAAACACTACGAAAATGAAACAAAAACTATTATACAGCGACTAGACAATGCAGGAGCACATAATATGTATAAAAAAGTGGATTTTGGGTTTTATAAACCCATAAATACTACTCATTGTCCCTTTAAATCCATTCTTTCACCCAGAATGCACTGCTGAAATGTAACCCAAAGCTTAATTTGGGTCATGTCCATTCTCACCAGATCTGTAAAAGGCTGAAAGTGGGAACACTTAAAAAGCAGGGGGATGGGGGGCACTTGATCACTGGCTTTGACCTTGAATGTGGCAACGGAGGGAGCACAGAACATTTCTCATTGAACACCACAAGCTCTTCTTCTTTAACTCTTTAATGTCCTGCTCAGACAGACGCGAGCGCACACACGTGCTGATAAGAGACGTGGAGAGATGTGGAATTGCCGGAAAAAAAATATTCATGTTCATGCTCACACTCAAACTCTAGTGGTCCAGTATTGAATGAATAAAGTATTTATAAGACGGAAAGACAAAGGAGGTGAGAAAGGGAAAAGGAGAAATTAGAAGAAAGTGCAAATTGATAGGAGAAACTATCCAGTCAACACTACCGCGGAGTTGTGAGCCGTTAATAATGAAAAGTTTTGAAAAGGCTGCAGGCATCCAAAATCCAGGTGGAAAATATTGGGGATGCATTTTAGCCTGAAAGAACAGAAAATAGAGATCTTTAAAAAACACCTTGTTTCACCATGTCATCTCAAATGAAGTCCCACTTTTTACCATTGTTGTTGCTCATTAGTAGGAACTAATCCTTCCTGCAACTAAGTAAATAACTGCAGATGAGGAAATGTGTGTCCTGTTTCCACTGGCACCTCAGATCACGAATATAGAAGTGAAGTAAATGCTAATTTAAAAGAAAAAGTAGCAGTCTGAAGCCCCAAGGCTTCATCCACACTTTTTCAAGTTGTCGCTCGATGGAGAGGAAGAAAACAAAGTGGTGAATGGAAGAGGGGAAGGAAACTAGGACAGTAGGCGAAGAGTCAGCGGTGGACAGAGAGAGATGGGAGGCATTAGTGTCATGATGGGAGGATCAGCCTGGTGGTGCTTTGATGTCCGACACACACACACACACACACACACACACACACACACACACACACACACACATGCTCACCTACGTGGAGGGACGCGACCTGTGGATTTGAAAACAGCAGGACGAGAAAACAACAAAGGCACAAACAGGAAGTCGCCCACGGAGAGGAAGAGAGAGGAACACATCACCTGCTCCACACCAGGGGGACGATGTATGTACGTTTGTTGAGCATATAGCATAAACAGCAACTTTGGTGGGTCACAGATGCTGCACGCTCTGCCTCTTCAGTGTCCGTTGCCTGTGTGCACTCAGCTTATTGCATCGACCTCTGACCGTATATTACAGTCGGTGGGAAGATCATCTGCCGCCCGAGCCTATTGGAACTTGACAGAGCCTGTGATATTTTATTAATGTTTACTAACTCTCGTGGACATGACATAATTCAAACAAAGCAAGCAGTAACCATGGTAACAGCTCCTTCTCAGGGACAGGGTCATGTGAGCGAAGCGGCAGCCAACTGTACTGTTTTTTTAGTTTGGTTTCAGAATTATGTAAATCACCATGTGCATTTTTTTGACATATTATCAGGCATTTGTTTTGATGGATTAGCATCTGAAATGAGTGTTAATTAATCCGCCCCATTGTGTTTTACCTCTTGTTTCTTTGTTGTATTTGCTACTGATGCCAAGAAAATGGCATCGTACTTCTGTTACACCATATTTAGGAAATATACATCATTTATTTTCAACAGTATAGATTTTCTATTTTTCTATTAAATCAAGTTGGACATCGGGAACGTGCCTCAAAGAACCAAGGCTGCTAAGCAGACACACATCTGGACACAGAGGGTTATACTTTTATATGTATCTCTAAAACAGGAATGATTTTAGTTTGCTGGAGATATACAATTAAAATCAAAATAGAAAAAAAATAAATCAGCACATTCACCCAGGTTTCATGTTTATATTCCTGCCAATCGGCGCAGATAAAAGCTCACAACTATTGCGAAGTAATTTAACCGATGAGTGAACGCAGATAGGTTCTTGGTCATTTCCATCATCTACTGAACAATGAAATCTCACAAGTACCACCAAAGACTGTACTAGAAAACCAGATTAACAGTTCTTATTTAAGCCTTCGGTGACTTCCTACACCAACATGAAGATGTCCTTACTTCCAGCCCTTACAAGGCTCCCTTCTCTACAATAAACAAACTACTCAAACATCAGCATCAGACACATGCACTGGCATCTTCTCATTTTATGCAAGACATCATTAACAACATCTACAACAACGTAACCCTGTCACCTGTCCACCACACTCCATCCACTGCCCCTTCCTTAGTTTCCTCTATTTGCTTCATGGAGCCCACCACACAAGGCATGACAAAATCACTGTGACTCCATCCCATCTCACCCCTCATCACACAATCATCACCTCCTCCCTCAGGATTAATTCTCTTTTCACTTGAACTGGCTCATGTCACCCCATCCTCAAAAGAATTGGCCTCAACCCTGAAACAATGTCTCCGTGGCCAACCTCCCCTTTTTGTCAACAATTCTGCAACGTGCTGTCACTACCAAAATCAAAGCCCACCTCTCCACCAATGATCTGTTTGAAAACACAACACAGCACAGAAACAGGCCACCTTAAAATCACAAATGACCTCCTCCACACCTCACTGCCGCCTTCAACACCATCAACCACTCCATTCTTCATCACCAGCTCTGCTCTCTCCTGGATAAGTTCATCCTCATAAACACCTTCACCTCCTCCCCCGCTCCCCTGTCCCAAAGCAACCCCCTCCCCCCCAAGATTCTGTGCTTGGTCCTCTTCTCTTCATTCTTTACATCCTCCTCAGCTGCATCTCCTCCATTGCTACGCTGATGATATTCAGATCTACATCACAACTAAATCCATCACCCCCACAACTCACTAACTCTCAGAAATAAAGGTCTGCATGCAAGCAAACTTTCCCCAACTCAACTAAATAAAAAAAACATACTTGGGTTACTCAGACCCATGACTCTCACCAAATCTTACCCGTTCACCTTGACCGCCTCACTACACACACTTCTTTGACGGCCACGTCTTTGATGCCCACCTCAGGCCCTCACTCTCCTTCTCTGCTGAAGAGCAGACAGCCCGATCCACGCATTCATCACTTCCAGAGTCGCCCATTTGCAACAGCATCCTCTATGGTTCGCCAGCAAAGCTCCTCAATAAATATCAGCACATCCAGAACTCCACCGACTCGCCCACTGCCACTCCAGAGATCACATCACTCCTGTCCTCCAAAACCTGCACTGCCTCCATATCTCACAAAAGTCCTCCTTCTCACCTTCAAAGCCTTCCGTAAACCAGCCCCCCCAACCCCTGGAGGCTCAGGTCTTCAGACTCCAACCTGTTGTATCCACCGCCCAGGACCAAGCACAGAACCTAGAGAGACAGAGCCTTCTCTGCTGCAGGCTCCTCCCTCTGGAAGTCACGACCACAACTTTTCTGACCTCGTCTTATTCAAATCATTCCTCTGTTTAAAGGGATAGTTCGGAATTTTGGACATAAGACCTATTTTCCAACTCAGCCGGTGTGATGGAGACGTTTTCAAGAAATTTCATTCAGTTCTTCTAGTTGCCGAGTTCGCTGGTGCTATGGCTAGCGCAAGTCAATGGTACAGGTTAGCATGGCATTAGAAACACTCATACCGACTCCACAGTGCACCCGAGGCAAATCAATTGTAACGGCAGACTATCGATATACATATCCTAAATAAAACCAACCTTGCAATTTGAAGGATTTATGTTTTAGCAGCAGCAGCAGCAGCAGCATGTCATACTTCTGGCAGTGGCGGACTGATTCCGCTGCTGCTGAGAAAGTAGTCCCTCATAAATTTCATGCGATGCAAGGTTAGTTTTGTTTCAAATATTATTCTATCATCACAGATATGTACATCGATAGTCTGCCGTTACAATTGATTTGCCTCGGGTGCACTGTGGAGTCGGTATGAGTTTCTAATGCCATGCTAACCTGTACCATTGACTTGCCCTAGCCATAGCACCAGCGAACTCGCCAACTGAATTAAATTTCCTGAAAACGTCTCCAGACGTCTCCATCCCACCGGCTGAGTTGGAAAATAGGTCTTATGTCCAAAATTCCGAACTATCCCTTTAACGGGTTTAACTTAGCTGTGTTATTATTATTATTATTATTATAATGTATCTCATTAATTGATATAATTTGTTTCATTTATTTATTTCACAGGTTAATCATCTGTCTGAGACGCTCCTGCCTTTTACTATGAAAATGTTAAACATAGCCTGAGGCACTGACACGGACGTTGTCATGAATGCGTAACACCACAACCCAAGCCACATTCTTATGAGCTGCTTTATAAATAATTCCCCAAAAAAATTTTTACTTGGGGGTTGGGCGTCTTTCAGAAGCTCAGTCACTTCAGTTGTGGATGTTAAATGCAAACGTCACAAGAGGAGAAAAGTTACACAGGTGGAGTTTCCTGATGATATAGCAAAACACACATTGAGTGATTTTCACAGCTGCTGCACTTAATGAATAAGTGCGACTGCTTGAAGCTGGCGATGCAGCCTCGTCAGCTCAAACCTCTGAACCCTACAATTTATTTGATGCTAAATGGTAACTTTAATCCGCAGAAATGAAGCTGTAAAGACATGAACATTGTGCAGATTATGCAGGCTCGTGATGCATCTTTACATAAAAATGAGGCTCAACGTTGTGGTTGACTTGTGTTTGAGTGATTTAAAATTGAATAGAAATGATTCTCATGCATAAAACCACACTTTAAATTGATATGGAAAGTCTAAGGCTACGTCTGTGTGAAAATAATCACGTGTGTATGTCGAATGCGTGGGATAAAGTGGCCTTAATATTAAAACCGTTGTAGCCAATTTTCCCAGGTTTCACAGGGTTCATTGCAGTAGAGGCTGGTGTGATTTTTTTTTGGGGGGGTACAGTATGTAAAAGTAAGTTTTCAAATGTTCTTTTACCATGTGTCAGGAGTTGAGTGAGCCAAAGCAGCATCCTGGTAATTATAGCATAATACTCTGCTTGGAACAATGTTTTCCTAATATCACAGAATCAGTTTGAGGCCAACTTGTCAAACCGTCAGTCCAAAGCAATTAGACTCTTAATTTACAATCATAGATGACAGCGTTTCCCAAACTTTAAAATAATTACAAACTATCTGACCCAATTTAAAAAAAAATGTTAATTCCAACAAGAGCATATTTGTGCATAATAGACTAATTTGTCTAACATTTACTGCCATTTCTATAAGATACTGATAGTTACAGACTGTATGTAATAACACCCAACAGCATCTGCTGTTCCAGACTAACACATATAACAGTATTTAGAATTTAGAATCACTTTACACATATAAACCAGACATTTTCAAGAGATTATATTGAGCAGGTTTGGCATCTGATGACTCGTCTGTGGTAGAGACTGAATCCCTGTCTCTTATATATGACAAAGCAAACATTGAAAACTCACATTCAAGAATCCTTAAACAGCAGATTTTTGATGTCCAGCTGGTTTGATCCAAGCTCTTTCACTCATACCTTTTCCTTTCATGTCGTTTCTTTAAATTCCCGCGTTTGCCTTCTTTGTTGCCTTTTTCGGAAAAAATATCACCCAAAAGTACAACAACGTTTCATGAATTTATGATCAAAGACATCCACAACTAAAAGAAACAACCGCTTTAAGCAAATGACCATGTACATACAAACAGAAAGTATAGTCAAAGCTCCAAAACTTCCGGAGGAGCTGGCATTATGCTATAATAACCAACCCTGTGTGGAAAAGACACCCCCATAGACAGAAACTGTGTCCGTGCCAACCAAGATAAGGGTGCTTTGGCAGGATGCTTATTATGGCACCAGACTGGAGGACATACAGTACCTGTCTCGTAAAAAGCTGTCCTCTTATGTTTCTTTAAAACAGGGACCAAATATGAGTACAAGTTTTCTTAAGTATGTCTATGTGGTACTGCGTGTCTGTACTGCGTGTCCCTGTGCCTGGAACTTGGCAGGGTATAGCTCTCGATGACAACATGACTGCTAGCAGAGACAAGGTAAAAAAGATTAGCCTGAGCAATACAAACTTGCCAAATGAGGCAACAGTAGAGCAACAACTCCTGAATCACCGTGAGCCAAAATTGCATTTTTTTGTCTATTTTGGTGTCAAAGGCTGAACGGTTTACAATCTTCAGTTTCCCGTTGGAAAGAATCCAGGTTTGCAGTTGCAAGATAATGCTGGATACATATTATTATATGATATATACTTAAAGGTTGTGTGGGAGAACTGTATTGATTAAAATCCTTTTCACACCCTGATAGTAACCAATTAATGTCATTCACCTGTGGAGCAGACAGACCTGTAAAAGCAACACCCAATCATCTGCCCTAAAGAATTCATTGGATCGTGATGCATCATTCAAAAACAAAAGCTGAAACCATCTGCCCCCCTTCCCAAATGGCGCATGCTCAGAAGATGCCAGAGTTTATGCTAGCTTGCTAAACATTCAACGAGACATGAGACAGTTGCAGCAACATTGTGGCAGAAAAAGGTGCCAAACAAGGTGTCGGTCGCACACAAAAGATGTTTTTTGAGAAAGCCACTGCCAAGAAAAAGTCAGATGGAAAGCCATCCAAGACCAGAGTGAACATCGGTGCTGCGTTTGAATGTGATGCTATGGTGGCTGTGTGGTTTCTACTGGACGTGTAGGCTAACTTGATGTCTTTGTGATCTTTTGAGCATAACATTTGAATAAATATCCAAAAAAAGTGACCAAAAGTTAACAATGCTGCACAGTGCTCGTGAATCTGTGTTCGTTGCAGGTTCCTGTGCGAAGGAGGCATAGCTTCGGAGGGAAGTCTGAAGAAAGGGACTTTTGGTACATTTTGAATTCAATATGTAGCCTGTAGTTTTTCCAGAATCTCCAACCCCACCTTTAAGCTGATGTACATTTTATTCAATGAGCCTTTTTGTGAAGTGACTCAAGCTTTTTGGTGTCTTGCAAACATAGCCGTGCTTCCATCGTGGTACAGTACAGGTTTGGTACAATACGGTAAGTTTTGGAAGGTTAACGCGCCCTCGGTTAGGCTTGCATTTTGACCGAAAACAGTACCTCCACTCGGTAGGCAGGTTGGGCTGACAATGAATAACGACATCGAACACAACGGACAACAATGGAGGACATCCAGCAGCTCTATTTGTCCCTGCTCAGTTTGTGGCTGTTTGTCTCAACAAGACATCTGACTTTGTGTGAGAATAGACCGCAGGCATTGAATAAAACGCATGTTCGCAAGGGAGTGATGCTTTTCTGTTGCCTAATCCACTGACTTATGTGGGTCTAGTTCTACCTGAACTGTATCATACCATTACTGTGGTACCCCAAGGGAATGGTGCTGAAAAATAGAATGGTGGGGCGGGTTATTTTGGTACTATTCCAATTGGAAACGCAACAAAAAAAACTACATACCTTACTGTACCAAACCTTTCCACTCGGTGGAAACATGACACACGTTTTCCCCCCCGCCAGCTAAGATAGCGCTCACTATGTGTCAGTAACTTTCATACTATTCCACTTCAAAAGAAAAAAATCAAGGTGAACTAAAGGGAAAAGAACAGCCGTGTGTGTCTGTGTTTGAGACTTAACTGAGGTCCTTGTGATTTAATCCGAAAAACAAAGCTCGACTCAGTAACCAAACATCACAAAGTCCTTGTCTTGATGTGAAGGTGACACTGACTGTCATGCAAACCGAAAGACTTTTCCGCGGTGCTGTGCTTCTCTGAGCTGCAGCTGTACTTAAACAGCAGCCGCTGCACGCTTGCTGATTGACAGCCGAGTGGGTGAGATGTGAGTGCCGGTGCAGCAGCAGGGGGTGGAAAGAGAGAGAGAGTAAGAGAGGGAGCTGTGTGGGGCGAGAGCACTCGGGATGTGTGATCTTCCCTGTTTCACTTTCAAAGGCTTGTTATTGGCACCATTCAAGGTCAGGGACCCTGTTATACAGAGACTTTGAAGTCGGGAGGGAGGGAGGGAGGGAGACAAGGTAAAGAACGCAGATGTGTGGAAATAAAATGAACAGTCTTGGTCTTAAACGAGGAACAAATCCACGACACCAACACTGTGATTTGCAGGATGAAAGGATGATAAAAGGATGCCTGTAAAAGAGCAGCGGCTGAGTAATTGGTTGACTCAATGCTGTCTGAACTCATTAATAATCCATTCTATTCACTTAAACGAACCAAAGTGCTTCTTTCAAACTGTAATCCTGTTAAGATTGAATCAGCAGCTATTGATAAAAAAAATAAATAAAGCAAATGTAATAAATGATTATGCACAAGAGAATTTTGTCACAAACATGTCAGCGGTCGGCACTGGTGCCTCACACTAAAAAGATTTCTGGTTTGAATCTCTTGTGATGTGAAGTTTGCATGTTCTTCCTGTGTGTATTTTCGTCATGGAGATCAGAGTTGGGCCCATTGGAGGCTCTAAATTATGGTCATTGCAACAAGCAAAGAAAAGCTGGGTAGACTCTCCTGCCAGTTCCCTGGTCAAATTGCAGGATTATTGCTTTTGTGAACACATCTTACCCATTACTTCGCCCACTGTACTTACAATATGTAAACAGGGAACTCAAAAAAAATGTCTAGAAAACCAACCATAACCTGTGCACACCAGCAGGCGATCGACAAGACGATGGTCTGCAACAGCTGGCAATGAGAAGGAGCAAGTGAGGCGAAAAAGGGAGTGGGCCGGCCTCAAAGCTAAAGAGCAAGAGGAGAACAGGAAGAGCGCACACCTGCATTAACTTGCAGCATGGATGTATAATATGAACTGGATAGAGCACCACCCCCCTCTGCCTTGAAGACAATCTTTACATGGTGGCCACTGTGGGTACTGCAACAGAAAACTCCACGGAGCCCAAAAGCAATTTTCCCATTGACCGCGATAGTAAAAGAGACGCCTGTAAAAGTGTCCACAGGACACCTCGAGACATGGACACGGGCTTTTATAGATCTTTATATGGTAGGGACACTACTGCGCATGCTCTATGGGCCCCATAACCCGGAAATAAACGCGGATGTTAAAAGCTTTTTTGGCATATGCGCTGGATGAGCAGCTTCATAGGAATGAACGGAAGCGAAGGGGCGGAGCTCTATCCAGTTCATATAATACATCCATGACTTGCAGAGGATGAAGTATTCCATCCTGTTACACTTTCATTTTGGTTTGGTATTAGGGTTTGATCTATCTTTTTGATGAAGCTACAGCCCCCAAACTCCCTTCAAATGCTCTTGCTCTAAATTGTTAAATGAATGCTATCTTTGGCTTTGGGCAGGTTAAAATAGTAAATAGCAACCAAAGCCATGCTAGAAAAAAAAAAAGCAGCTGGGCTGTCCATGTCTGTGACAAGATTAAAACTGAGCTGTGTGTTTCTGACGGCTTCACTACCCTCCCACAGGAGGAATCTATGAAAACTCTGCTGTCATCCTTTGACAAATTGTATGTTTTTATTGATTTCCCTGCTCCTGGGCAGATTACATTCCTCAGCCTTGGTTATGTGGAGCCTGTAATGAAGCACATAGCATTTAAGGTGTGATCATAGTATTTCTACACTGAAAGAATCATTTGGGGAGAACATTAGATCCTTGTTGCAGCTTTAAAAGGCATTACATACGATGCTGTTTTTAAAATAGAGGTCAAGTTCTGACATTTGTTTGCTTGATGCCTTTTTAGCCAATGGAGAATAAGTTGGATCCACATGAAGGTAAAACCTTCAGAAAGATTTATTTTCCAGAGATCAGAGCCAGTAAATCTTTCCGATATGAGACACAGTCTTATCGCGGATGACTCTTTGACACACAAAAATACCTACCTATACTTGTTGAAATGAGTTTCTTCCGCATTGTACGTGGGCTCAGCTTTAGCGGTAAAGTAAGGAGATTGGACACAGGGAGTAAAAGTTGCTCAGGTGTTCTTATATCTAGTGAGGATATTGAGACCTTCTTTTCCCTGTTCACTGGAGATCTTCAACACACATTCAACGCAGTGTCTGAGGTAGAGAGAGGAACAAAGAGAGAAGGACTCTGGATTTCCCAGGATGGGCATGAAAACGTGGATGTCCTGACGTATGTGAAGTGTGAGGAAAATCAATAGTAACTTAAAAATCCAATAAACGACAGCACTAAAGTGAACAAAAACCATAGTGATCAGAGGCAGCATGTTCCGAATTAGCACCGTTGTGCACGTCAGCACGAACAAACCACACCGTCGTGGCCCTCTGCTGCATGCCTTGAGCGACCGATTGCCCGAGTTACTTATTGCCGCTCATAACTCATGGTGTGTATTTTTTCAGTCGGGTGTTTTTCCCACTTGGTGAGAATACAACTCACACAAATGTGAGGATGTGTTGCAAAGGTGGTGCTTGACTTTTAAAGTTTGTTCCTGCAGTCTGGAAAGTGTTGGTTTAACAAGTCATTTTCAGATTGCACAATCTTGATATGAATGCACTACATGCTTTACTTTTTATATAACCTTTGTGCAACCTCAACATCTGTAAAGTCAAGTCATAAGCAGTTACATTTTCTTATGCATGAATTCACTGACAAGGTCTCCTTGTCTTATAGAGAAAAGGGGTTTTCAAGAACTTGGAGGCAAATCCATAATTTAGCACTGTGACATCTCATCTTCTGGCTTCTTGGTGCAGACTCTTGTCTTTTTGGTCTAAAACCCACAGACCAAACCAAATATTGTACTTAAAGCGGAACTAGACCGGAAGTTCCTATTTTCGCTGTTTTTTTAAGTGTGTATCTGCGTCATTACCTTGTTTATGAAGCCCTGACGGTTCGAAACAAACAGTTCAGCCACTGCTGAGAACGTTGTGTTTTATTGTAATCTCGGGGCTCAACGAGATCACTGAAAATCCCGTAATAGTTACGTAAGCAGCGGTTCTCCTGAACAACCGATCGTCCTGCTCCGGGCGGAGTCGTGACGAAGCTATTTTTAAACACTGTTAAAACAATGTTTTGATAATGAGGAGCAGTGCATCTGCCGTTCCAGAGGAGGGCGCTGCGCTTCTGAGAAAGGATGTGCTGGATAGTACTGGCCAATCACAAGACTCTGTCTTCTGGGAGTGAACGTTCACTCTGAAATCTCGCAGCAGAAAAACACTGTCAGAAAAGAGGATTTCTATCGGCTAGTTCACAGCAACTAGGAGGTTTTTGACCATAAAAACAAGTTAATATATGTAAGTAGACCTCCATAACTAACATTTATGTGCAACAGGACCACTCTATGTGACCTTTAACAGATGCCACAGCATGTTATTATTACACAAAGAGGACGTTTCAGCTTACACATTAAAAAGCTACTACAATTTTTATACACTAAATTAATCAACAGGGGGGAAAAAAACACTGAAAAATGGAAGGCAGCAACCAGCAACCAGCATGATTTCCAGACAATATAAGGCTCCTTTTCTTCTTCAGAGACGATACCAAACCAGACTGGTTGACTGTGTAAATAAAATCCCACTCTGCAGACTTCACAATAAGAGTCTCAAATTATTTATCGTCAGTGCAGCAGCTTCAGGCGATACATCTTGGCAACATCGCGAATTAGA
The DNA here is from genome assembly GCF_963457635.1 of Microchirus variegatus. Classification (NCBI taxonomy): domain Eukaryota; kingdom Metazoa; phylum Chordata; class Actinopteri; order Pleuronectiformes; family Soleidae; genus Microchirus; species Microchirus variegatus. The sequence goes on from NC_139804.1 coordinate 35,097,404, forward strand.
GATCCAACTCCCCAGTTTTCTAAGTTTTAGGAGGGTGTTTGGAGAGAAGAGAGAGAATGTTTGTTTGTTTTTTCCTCGCAGGGTTCCTGTTTCCTTCCTGTCTCACTCTTCTGTTTGGGTTTGTGCTCCGTACGTCCTTGTGGAGGGGAACAAAGCTGCTGTGCAAAAGTCTTTTTTGAACCCGAGCCACAAAATGGCAGGCAACACATATAGAGAGAAGAGCATGCACACTGACTGTCCTTCGCAAGCAATAAGAGTCATAGAAGTATTACAAAGTAATTAAACTGTGGTTGTGTACGATCTGAATACAAAGAGACTGCAAGGCTGAAGGTCAGCGTTTGATATAAAGCTTTTCTAAAGTAAAATATTGTTTATGTGACCTCCCCTTGAGAAAACAAGAGCCTGCCACACAGTGACGCAGCAGCAAACAGATGTCTGATGTTTAATGAATTCAACGTAATGTTTGATAAATTCAACTTGATCATATTTAGTAAATTCAACGTAATCATGTTTAGTAAATACAACATAACTGTATGATGTAGCACTTAATTAAGACGGTTTGCTGAAATTTAGTCATATACTATACTTCCAATTTAAATAAATTAGTTTTGTGGGACTGGTTGACGTTATATTAAAACACGTAACCTGTAGTACTATACCTTAAGGGTGTAATGCATTCTTATACAGTAGGCTTCAGGGTTTCTGAAAGACGGCACGCCCAGCACAGTTAGTTTCTGTTGCCATTAGCGATAACACCTAGTAGACTACCGGCCATTGATTGGCCGGTAGTCTACTTGGAAGTCTACACAGGAAGAGGCACAAGAATCAAAGTGAACAATGTTGAACTGTAGATCAGTTAAATTGACTTAATTCTAAAAAATGTGGGTCCATATCCAACAAATACCAAGGGAATGCATGTCTAAAATCATCACTTTAAAGTCATCATTTAACAGAGGCGTCTAGTATATTTTTAACGATAGCGCTGCTAGGAGAGCTAGCAGAGCACTAGCACATAAAAAAAAAAAAAAAAACTTGTTAAGACAAAGTGCCTAAATATACAGTTGAATGGTTTATTTAAGCAAAAAAAGTAAAAAAAATAAAAATGGTTAAAACCAAGGTTCAAGGTCACAGTGGAATCCGGGAAGTGAACACAGGTGGAATGAGTGTCAATCAGAGTGAGGAGCAGCAGGACAACAACCATCCTTTCACAAAAACATCCTCTCACCTTCCAAAACGATGTTCAAATACGTGTTGCGCATATTCATTTAAATAATGACCTTTGAAGAAGACACAAGAGACATCCTATTACTTTTCAAAATGTCTTATCTTTCCAGAACATGACCTTTTAAGAAGCGTCCAAAAGTGCAGAGCGGACCAAAGTGCCCTCCTTCCCCCCGACATTTCACTGTACATTCAAAAATGTTATTTCAGGAAAACGGGTGTAAAAAGGACGTAATTCCAGTTCTACAAAAAAGGAGCGATTTGCCTTTCAATAACAAATATCTGACCAAGAGAGGACGACGACGACCATGGAGGGAGTGAGGACCATCGAAAATGTTCTCTTGTCAAAGAAAAAGTGGAGTCATTATTAAATCCTCACCTTCCAAATATGTCCTCACTCTCAAGGTTGCACTCGCACAAAGACAGGAGTACGCAGGCACAGTCTCAGCACGTGGCAGACGAGTTCACTCCCAATGCCTCAAGTGAATAGAAGTTGACTCGTTGGCTGATTCGTGTACAAATGCTCCACTAGGCCTGTCTCGCTGACTTATTGGAAGGATAATGAATGAAGCACAATCGACCCGGACCCCGAGTCCTCCCCTCAGTGCGGAGGAATGAAGTCTCAACCTTTTCCTTCAGAGGTGGTTACATTGACATCAACCATTGAAACTTTTTTTAAACCTCCTTCGACAGCACAAAGACAGTAGTGCTGAAAGGGTTCGACGGTTCCTACATCCAGCACGACTACTAAAAAAGAACTTTACACAGATTTAAAGGATTAATAAAGACAATCAAGGAAAGGAGAGCCTTACTTTTCTCAGAGTAAAACTGTGTGGCAGTCAGCAGCAGCAGAAGCAGCAGCAGCAGCAGCAGCATAGTATTTCAGTTTGAACCCCCGAACTGACATTGCTTTAATTCAGGGCCAGGCTCCGGGAATAAAAGCAAACACAAAAATTTAATCCAATCCTAAAATCTACCACAGCCACTGCTAACATGCTGTTTGGAATGTACCATTAGTGTTGTCTGCTGGGAAGGCTAAATCAGCGAAAGGGCAAGGTTAACAAAAGATAAATGTAAAGAATATGACTCACCATTAAAAAAAAAAAGATTTGTTTCAGCATCCTTGTGTAACAAGCCCTAAACCTCTATACTTTATATTTTTTCAGGGAACACATATTCACCATTAACTGGGTGCTTACTAACATGCATATGAGTAGCATACTAGCCCTTTATTAGTAAATATTAAAGTGATAGTTCGGAATTTTGGACATAAGACCTATTTTCCAACTCAGCCGGTGTGATGGAGTGGTCTGGAGACGTTTTCAAGAAATTTCATTCAGTTCTTCTAGTTGCCGAGTTCGCTGATGCTATGGCTAGCGCAAGGCAATGATACAAGTTAGCATGGCATTAAAAACACTCGATCGATTGTAACGACAGACTATCGATGTACATATCTGCGTTGAAAACTAACGTCGAATTGCATGAATTTTTGAGGGACTACTTTCTCAGGACTATACTTCCAGCAGCGGAATCAGTCCGCCGCTGCCGGAAGTATGACGCGCTGCTGCTGCTGCTGAGACATAAATCCTTCAAATTCCAAGGTTGGTTGTATTTCAAACATTCTATCAACACAGATATGTACATCGATAGTCTGCCGTTACAAACGATTTGCCTCAGGTGCACTGTGGAGTCGCTATGAGGGTTTTTAATGCCATGCTAACTTGAATCATTGACTTGCGCTAGCCATAGCATCAGCGAACTCGGCAACTAGAAGAACTGAATGACATTTCTTGAAAACGTCTCCAGTCTTATGTCCAAAATGCCAAACTATCCTTTTAAGTAGGTATTAACAGCTTAATTTGTGTTGTAATAGAGGTAGAATAAGGTAAATCAAGTGCTAGTATTCTACATGTGTTAGTAAGCACCTAGTTAATGATGAATATGTTTTTTCCCTAATCTAAAGTGTTACCGGTTAGGTTAAAGTTTACAGCACATATGTTGCAATATTTCATATCACATGTGCGCTGAACCTGACTAGAGTCAAAGTCCTGAACTTGAGTACTACAACGCTGTGTTACACTTCTCAAGCACCGCTCATATCTGCAGCGATAACATCGACTTTTACTTTTATGTAAAAATAAAAGCACTTACCTCAAGTCGCTGCATTGTCATAAACCATCTCCAACAACCAAATAAAAGTTCCTATATAATGAGCGCTGTTTCACAGTTGTAACAGCGCCACAGTAAAGGTAATGGTATAATATATGTCAGAGTGTCACGTCTGAGGTCTGGATGGTAAATCGTCCCGATACGATCTCTTTCATCTTCTTCTCTTCTTCTAATGTTTTTCTTTTCTTTTGTCCAATTTAAGGCAACGTGTGTGAGATAATTCCGAATACACATGAGGTGGATAAGGAAACAGAATGAGAAATGTGAGGCAACAATGGAAGTGACGATAGAAGTACAAGTGCTTTGTGATTCAGGAGGACAGCGGGAGAGGAAAAGAGAATAGATAAGAGAAATGACATTTATTTACTTATTTCGCCAGTGGGCTCCACTGAGATTAAGAAGCTACTCTTAAAAGAGAGCTGGCCAAGGAAGCAGCAACAAGATAAGTCAGACAGTGAGTCTACAGGGAGCGTCCCCCCTAAAGCGCTGCTTTCCTTTTATCATTGTTTACTGTGGCGAAGTGGAGTGCGACAGAGAAACTTTTACCATCTCAGACCAGTCCCCGCCCCCCCACCCTCCACTTCCCCCCCTCGCTCTCAAAGGGGAAGAGTCCTTTTTCCACTTGATTGAGGACGTAATGAAGAATAAAGAAGCTCAGCTCACCTGAGGATAAGCAGAGAAAGTGAGACGCACAATTGTGGTCAAAGGCCTCTGAACTAACAAGTGAGGGAAAAAGGAATCACTGAGTGTCCTGTCTGTCACCACTGAGGCAGAAACATTTGATTGAGTCACCGACTACTGGAGTGCTCGGCGAGCACGTTGTCAGTGAAAACATGGCTGCACATTGGGAGACATTGAAACACAGATTTAAACCAGCAAACATATCATTTTATTTTGCCATCAGACAGCCTTTTTTTTTACCAGTTAGAAAGTCTATGTCATGTTGTAAACCACTCACTCCCCACACTAAATTCAAAAGAGCAAAATCAGCATTTTTAATTGGCGGGAACATGTAACTACACACGGTTGGTGTAGTGCTGGGGTCTGCAACCTGCGGCTCTAGAGCCACATGTGGCTCTTCAGCCACTCTGCAGTGGCTCCTTGTAGCTTTAGAGATCAAGGCGACAAATAAAAGTCTTTTAATATCTTGTGCAACATCCAATGTCGATGTAAAATGCAATATTCAGTACATGTTTGGATGTGTCCTGTCCATCTTTGGATCCACATACCGTTTTTCCTGAGCACGAACAACATACAATCCAAATATTTGCTTCATTCAGGGGAACATGTGACCCTTTTTTTGAAAAAGGGTAGGGTTAGGGTTAGAGAAAGGGTCCTATGTTCCCCAGTCACATACAAAGCGGGGAACATAGGACCCAGGGAACATAGATACGGTCCCAATGGAAGAACCAGGTCTACAGGGTCTAGAGGTTGGGTATAAACTGAACATGTAGTTCTTAAATGTCATAAATGAAAGAGACTATTATTATTGTATATAGTTTGTATAAAAACCTTTATATGTGTTATTATCTTCATCTTGTGGGTTTTTTTGCGGCTCCAAATGAATTTTTGGGTGAAGAGACGACTTTTCATCCTAAAGGTTGCAGACCCCTGGTGTAGTGGTTAGTGCTCTTGCCTTTGACGCAACAAGACCCGGCTTTGCATGTGTGTGCTTGGGTTTTTCCTCCGGCTTCCTCCCACTTTCCAAAAACATCCAATATGGGGATTCGGTAAATCGGACACACTAAATTGACCGTAGTAGGTGTGAGAGTTAATGGTTGAATGGTTTTTTTGTGTCCCTGCGATGGACTGGCGAACTGTCCAGGGTGCGACCCCGCCTATCGCGATATGTCAGCCGGGATTGGCACAGCAGCTCCCGCGACCCTCCTCCTGTGGAGGATGAAGCGGTAGAAAATGGATGATGGATGGATGTAACTGCTGGTCTCTTGCTGCCTTTATTTGACAAGTTTGAATTATTACTTGACTACGAGTCAAACGTTTGGACACAGCTACTCATTTGCACTGAAGGCATCACAACTATGAATGGAATTATGTCTTAAACAAAAAAAGGTTACCCTTTGCTTTGATTATTGCTTTGCACACTTGTGACATTCCCCTGATGAGATTCATGAGGTAGTCACCTGAAAGGATTTCCAACAGTCTTGAAGGAGTTCCCATGATTCTGAGCACTTGTTGGCCCTTTTGCCTTCAATCTGTGGTGTGTCCAAACTTTGGACTGGTAATATAATATATTGTCATTGTTGTTATTTTGTGAGTTTGGTAGTTAGTACAATATGTACTAACTACCAAACTCACAAAATAACAACAATGAGGAAAAAGATCCACCACACTGATTTTCCTGACAAAGGTGTAGTACCAAAACTTTGCAGCGATAGGTTTGTCCACATGCAATTTTATATTTCACTTTTTCACCAGTGGTGTGCAGCCATTTTGGCTGGAAAGGATATTATTTAACATGTCTGCAGATTTTTATATAAAATTTATATAAATACAATTGTTCAGGAACGATATCATTGCAGACAAAGTTTCAATGTCTGTCCATGGCTGCACCCAATTTGTAGAATGTATTTGAAAAGTCCTGTGTTATAATGCCAACATGTATTCAGCGAAGCGAATGTTTTTATTCATACTGAGAAGGGACAGTGAGAAGTTGAAAAGATTAAAATATAATGAGATGAATTATCTATTATAAGTGTTTCCTTGCCTGAGAAGCTTTTGTAAAAGCAAAGTTGCTAATGAGGAAGAGGAGGTGGGCGCAATGTCAACATCAACTGATGATTAATAGCGTAATTAGCTTGGGTTCCCCAATTAATAGGCACTAATGAAAATCTGCAGACAGAAGTGCGTCTGCACTGACATGACGGTGTTAACGAGAGAAAAAGCTGTGGTCGTGTTCGCTAATTTTTCATCTGCACAAAAAAATTATGAGTAATTTAGTACAAATCACTCCACACACACACACACACATGCAGTACACAAACAAGCAGACATACATGAAACTTTGGCCCTTTGTGTCCGACATTAATGAATGAACAGTCCTCTTAAAACACACTCCTTGTTCATTAGTGCCTGCTCGAGGACAATTACCCAACATCAGACCATTATGGATAAAAATCACCTGCAATCCAAATGAGCTGGCCTCCTTTATGGAGTAATGAGAGCTGATCTCTTCACAAAGAAACATGTGTCCATTAGCATATTACTAAAAGGAGACGTATTAGGATCATTACAACCAATTAGTGTTAATGTCCAGATGAGTTGCCAACTGTACATTTGACGAATGGTGCGGGGCTGAAAGAAGAGAACAGAGGAATAACGGTGCTGTATGAAAGCTCATTTCCATTCACTGCTTTTCAGCAAATGTTGGGTGTTATTTTACGAAAAAAAAAAAGGTTTTCATTCTTCTCCGTGCACCTCAACTACAATCTTGAAGCTAAAAAGCAGTGACAGGTTATGAAAGGTGACACTCAAGGTGATATTCAAGTTAACAACAAACAAGTAACACATTTGTAAAATTACCAGACTTCTGCGCATTGATACATATGAGGTTCTCCATATACAGAAATACCCTCTGAATGTTGCTGTTGACCAAATCAAACATTCAACTAAGCCACGTAATGTTGGTTTGCTAACTTATTAATCTCAGTGAAGAGCAACAGAAACAGTGGAATAGCTGTCTTCCCTGTTTTTTGCTTGTATTAATAACGTTACTCCTGTGTTTCTTCTGAATAAACAGAAATATCTATTCGAAAAAAATAATAAATTAGTCGACAGATTTGCCAACTATCAAAATAATCATTAGTTGCAGCCTCACTTTCCAAAAGCCAATGGGATAAAACTTGAAAACCTTGTCTCTCTTCAGGTCACATTTTACCACAACAGTATTGTCCAGCATCTGTGAAATTGAAGATGCTACAGCTCAAGCTTCCATTTCAAAAGTGCAATCACGTGACCATACATGGGCAGGAAACTTCCTCATATGGGGCTCACTTCCTAGACTTAGCTAAGGCCACCATAGTCATACTGGTGCTTGGCAAAACACTCTTCTGCCATGTGGTGTTACCAGTCTCATCTGCTTCTCTGAAAGATCTATGCAGTAAAAGGGTCTCACGGTGCTTTTCTAGTCTTTCTAGTCTCTACAGGCACAGCCTTCCGCCTTCACTGTCTTGGCCAGGAGTCAGGGATCGAACTGCCAACCCTTAGGAGACAATCTATTCTTAGCCAGAGCTTGGCGTGTTGTGTTTGGGTGTTGGGTATCCATCGATACCAGCTGGGTAACCCACAAAAAAGTTACGTTGTGGGTTAAAACTGATCTGAACTGGAGGGGGGCAGTACTCGGATGGATGACAGCATTTGCATCATGCTGACCACATCTGATCTCAGTGGACTCGACAACACAGATGGTACGAATCAGCCTTAAATATAACTATCTTAAGACTGACTGTCTGCTCTGTACTGTTGGGTCTGGTCGAGTCCTGATTTGAATTGGAGACAATTGTGTTTGGATGTGACGAAGAGCTTAGGAAATAGTGGGCAAACACTCCTTCTCAACCCTAATTGGTGCACTATTCTGCCAGAGTACCACAACCTCAGAGCCCAAACACATACTGGACATCATGGAAATGAAGCCTGCTGGCCGTTATTACATTTCATTATCTGCAAAACTCAGGGCACAGTCTGAGGTCATAAAACTCCGGCACCATTGTTTCCTGTGCCAAACATCACAAATATTATATGTATATATATATATATATATGTGTGGGTAGATATATATATATATATATAGACTGTGGTGTAGTCCAGTGATTCGCAATCTATCCATGGGCTCACTCAGGTCAATCCGCTTTAATTACAGGGTAAGACATTTAATATGCAGGCTACAGGACACACCGTGACCCCAACTGAGTGAGCAAGTGCGGTATGTCGTAGAAATAGTATTTCTCTGCTGTAAACAAACAGTCACACTGTGTTTGCACAGAACGTGCAAACTGTAGGTTTACATGTTTATCGTTTTTCTTTTAATATACCGTACACATCTTCCACTGGTACACGTTTCAATTGTTTCCCTCGGAATCATCATTTACTATGATTTCCCTGAAATCATATAATTGAAAATCCTGTGACTGTGTATTTCAGCCACTTAACCAAAGGCTAACCCATTAAAATCCATGCTCACTGAAGTGTGAGAGATCTTAAAAATATGTTCATCCTCTTACTCTGCCATGAGTCAAACTATTTCAAGGGTTAACTGAGGTTTGTGTTGCTTTAAAAACTGCTGACTAAGAATGCTATCCCAAACAACTACACAATAACATGGAATGAAAATGCTGCAATGCTCCTGATGGCAGTGGGATTAAATAAAGTGGAATTCCATGCATTCCCTGCAGCTTCACTGCTTCACTTATAGCTCCTGCCAATTCACATTAATTCTAACCCACAATTGTATTCATTTTTTTGTATTTATGAAGGGAGAGCCGGAGAACCATTATCTGCACATCCCAAAGATTCTCAAAGGAGTTTAGATCTGGACTCTGTGGTGGCCAATCCATGATGCACATGTAAGTTGGCACTTAGCGAATATCAGAGTATGTTACTTATTTTTGGCCCCAAACAGTGTCTATATGAAAACAGCCATATTGAGTGTGGTGTTGTGTTTGTTTTGCTGTCATCCTTAATAGTGCTGGCTACAGAGCTGTGATGCTGACATGTTCCCAGTGGGAGGTAAGGCCAGGCCTTCTATTTACATCTCTCTCACATCATTTGCCGCTATAAATCATATATCAGAGCATCTCCATATACTATAGGTCCCTTTGGATCTCTGTGCCCTGCAGCTACATGTATATTTGACCTATTTTGACTACACAGATTTTTTTGCTCCTATCACTTACGACAAAGCAGCGACTACCAGAGGTGGAAAGTAACTAAATACATTTACTCAAGTTACTGTATTGAATACTTTTTTTTTTTAATGTATTTTGCATTTTTTAAGTACAATTTGAAATCAGGATTTTTTATTTTACTTGAGTACGTATTGACTCAAGTATTGTACTTAGTTACTTTATAAAACCTATCCGTTCAGCACAATGAAGACCTACAGGGGGAAAATATACACCAGAACCAGATGAATGATGATGTGATTAGCACCAGCACTGGCGCGTGAACATAGAGGGCGTGCACAAAAAGTGACATAATATCCTGTGTCACGCTGGGCGTGTGAGCTCCAAAATAGTTTTGGATTTCTGAGCCCTTGTCATATTTATACTACGCTCACACCCCACGCAAAGTAACTAAGTAACTTTTACTTAAAGTACATTTCAAATGAAGTACTTTTTACTTCTACTTGAGTATTATTTCATCATCAAGTATTGATACTTTTACTTGAGTACAATATTTTAGTACTTTTTCCACCTCTGGCGACTACACATCCCCTTAAAGGTGAAGTAAGTAGTTTATAGTGCCATCTAGAGGAGAGGCTGAAATTGACAACAAAGAACTGCTCCTCTGCTCACCCCCCCCTCCCTTCCCTGAGCGCTACGGTGTCCTCAGCCGGTCAAATGTCGTCCTCGTCGTCTTTCTCCGTGTCAGCAGATGAGGTTCGTGAGGCGAGGGAGAGGGCGGAGCTACCGCGGCCGTAGCAGACGGAGCGGAGAGAGTGGAGGCGGGACTTCCGCTACAAGTAAAGAGACGCTTGATTTGTTCTCTCGCGTTTGTCCTTACAGGCTCCGGTAGAAACATGGCGTCTCGCTGCTAACAGTGGCTATGCAACCGCGGCCCGCGACCATGTTATTTTACATCTATCTATCTATCTATCTATCTATCTATCTATCTATCTATCTATCTATCTATCTATCTATCTATCTATCTATCTATCTATCTCATCCATGTAATTAGTGCCTGCTGGCAGTATTTGTGCACCTCATCCTCTCTAACTTTCCTTTTATTTTTGTAGCTCGCTCTCCCTCGTTTTATCCCCCCCCCTCCACTCCACTCTGTGGAGCAATAAAAATCGACTGAGAGCGTGGGCGTTGATCGCCGTTTCACGTTGCTGCTTAGCTGACAGGCAGGAGAGAGGAAGAAAGGAAGGAGAGGAGGAGGAGGAGGAGGAGGAGGAGGACAGAAGGAGAGGCGATGAGATGAGGACGGTGTATGAGGGGAGAGAGTGAGAGGGAAAAGAGAGAAAGTAGGAGGGAAAAAGAGAGTGTTTTGTGTCTGCAGCTGCTCGGCTGACAGAGGGGATGGAGAACAGAATGTGCTCTGTGTGTGTGTGTGTGTGTGTGTGTGTGTGTGTGTGTGTGTGTGTGTGTGTGTGTGTGTGTGTGTGTGTGTGTGTGTGTGTGTGCGTGCGTGCATTAGCGCTGAACGCATTTGCATGGTCCTCTGTGAAGAAAAGAAGCCAAGCAGAGAGATGGAGAGCTATGTTTTCATCGTGGAATGGAGGTATGCCATTGACCTAAATACTAAAAGCATGTTTCACACAGAGGGAAATGGGCCTCTTTAACTCAGTGATCTGCAACAATGGGACAATGAGGGGAGATTTAATGACACAAGAAAATACGACTGGAAAAATTCAATAATTCATATACAATAGTTTAAAAACAAAGACTTGAGAAGCAAGAGGATAGGGAGCCATATGTCCGACCACATTATGATGAGATTTGTAGGTGGACTTCTAAAGACAGAGAACAAACTCACAGGTTTGGATTCACAACTTCATTTTAAAGCGGAACTAGACCGGAAGTTCCTATTATCGCTGTTTTTTTTGGTGTGTATCTGCATCATTACCTTGTTTATGAAGCCCTGACGGTTTGAAACAAACAGTTCAGCCACTGCTGAGAACGTTGTGTTTTATTGTAATCTCGGGGCTCAACGAGATCACTGAAAATCCCGTAATAGTTGCGTAAGCAGCGGTTCTCCTGAACAACCGATCGTCCTGCTCCGGGCACTAGTCCGGGCACATCCGGTTACGTACATTGAACCGCAGAAGAAGAATAACGTCCGTTGTGGAGGTGTTTCACGAGCAACAGTGTCTTCTGACTCTGGGTCTGACTCCGGTTTAAAGTCATAAAGGGACTGCGGCGGGGAGTCGTGAAGAAGCTATTTTTAAACACTGTTAAAACAATGTTTTGATAATGAGGAGCAGTGCATCCACCTTTCCAGAGGGGGGAGCTGTGCTTCTGAGAGCTGGTGTGCTGGATAGTACTGGCCAATCACAAGACTCTGTCTTCTGGGGGTGAAAGTTCACTCTGAAATCTCGCAGCAGAAAAACACCGTCAGAAAAGAGGATTTCTATCGGCTCGTTTACAGCAACTAGGAGGTTTTTGACCATAAAAACAAGTTAATATATGTAAGTAGACCTCCATAACTAACATTTATGTGCAACAGGACCACTCTATGTCACCTTTAACTGATTATTTTAATCTGAGATTAGTTAAAACATATGTACCAACATACCATGTTACGATTATAATCTATTATGTCATATAATCTGTAAACCACAATCTATAATTTTGTGAAATTTTAAGAAAAGAAGCAATGCATGGAAACAATTGTAAACACTTTCTGTTGTTGTTACATTGTTATTCTGCTGTCTGAAAATGGGCGTGTCCCAATGACAAGTCAGATCATGACACAGATATCTTCAAAAGTGTCTGTGGATAATAGATTATAATCAGAGAATCTGTACAATCCACTCAAATGATTTGCTAAAGACTGAGACGAAGTCAGCGTTGAGTCCCCATAGCAACCATTGTAGATTTCTATTATGTTGGATGTGGTCGCCCTGTTAGATATTGATGTAAAAAAGCACAGTTTCATATAGTTTTTTTTTAAATTGAATGATCAGAAATGTGCCAAACTTTGCTGTTACAATTTTACAGGCGCATCCAAATAATGAGACAGTGAAATTGGCCGAGACACCGTGAGAAGGTCACAAAGCACCAGCGCGCCGTATTTCATTTTTTTCACAAATGGAAAGAGACGCTTGCGAGAGCGGCGGCGTTCACTTAGTCGGCGCTGAGAGTGAGAGCGAGATCCTTCAAACCGTTTTCACGACAAATACCAAAATACTTTACATTTTTATTTGACTTGGAATGCAAAGTAAATAAATGCTGCAGGGTGTAAATAATGAATCCAAACAAGTCAATAAATATAAAGAGAAAAAACAGAAAGCTAACGGTGTGTGTGTGTGTTCTTGTACTTGCGGCATACTGAGGACCAGTGAGGGATTTTAACCAACAAAGTGAGGTCATTTTTACAGAGTGAGGACATTTTGGTCGGCCCTCACTTTGTTTTCATTGAAATCACTTTCTTAGGTTGCTATAACATGCTATACTCAATTTGTCAAAAAAAAAAAAAAAAAAATGTGGACCAAAAATTTGGGGTAAAATTTTGGACCAAAAATGTGGGGTAAAATTTTGGACCAAAAATTTGGGGTAAAATTTTGGACCAAAAATTTGGGGTAAAATTTTGGACCAAAAATTTGGGGTAAAATTTTGGACCAAAAATTTGGGGTACCATTTTGGACCAAAAATGTTGGGTCAAATTTTGGACCAAAAATATTTGGTCAAATGTTTTTTTTACATTTTGGCTCAACATAGTATAAGTATGATGTTTTTGTAAAAATTTTGACCAAAAATGTAAAAAAAAATCGAAAAAGTTTTCCAGCCCTTTTTGCTCTGGGGCGCCACCTGCAAACATTTTATGTTACTGCAACCAGTAGTTCTATATAGATGTCATTCATGAAGTAGATATTTGTAATTGTGTTGATTTATAAAGCGGAAATGCTGGTCCTCAGTATGCAGCAAGTACAATAATGTGTGTGTGTGTGTGTGTGTGCGCACATGTGCGCGTGTGCAACTGGTGCTTATGAGTCAAAACTATTTCTTATTTAACTTTATTATCTATAACGAGGAATTTCATTTACTCACAAGCTCACGGGCCTCAGCAGCAGCAACTGTGTGTGTGTGTGTGTGGAAATAGACATGTTCATGGTGAAACCAAATCATTTTTAAACTAAACTTTACAAAATAAACTACATCCACAGAGATCGTTGATTGGGCAGCACGCACGGTGGTGCAGTGGTTAGCGCTGTCAGCTCACAGCAACAATATCCCTGTTTCTTTTGACTCCACTCAACCTTCCCCCCATTAGCTAAAAAACCATTGCTTCACGGCACTGCAGACACACAACATCACCAGGTACCGGCTGCGAAAACCGATGTCGAACAAAGCAAGGAAGAGGAGACGGGGGTCTGACCGAGCGAGAGGCCACAATTGTGGTAAGAGGGCTATAGTAAACAGGTGTTAAAGTTGGACAAGACACTCACCTTTTCTCCTGTGTTGCAGCATGGTGTTCGGGGCAAAAGAGTCCCAAAGGAAACGAGAACTTATTTATGGTTCCGGGACGGACCAAGTGGGAAAATAGGAGAGGGGAACTGGTGGACGATGGTTAGGTTGTTGGGGGGGGTTCTACAGGTGATACAGACTTTATTTTTAATGAAATAATTTAAAAATCATTATTAAAAATTGGTAAAAATATGAAGTTAAAAAATGAATTTGTTTGTTGATTGTTTGTTGTCAATTATGTGGAGAGTTCACCTGCAAATGGTAGTGCCAGAGCTCACAATCAAGGACACAGTATAAAAGGCGCCATTTTCCATCTGTCTGTGTTACTGGTCAGGGCGACGCTCGTTGCATGTGAACTATGTTGCTGATTTTTTGGGAATAAAATGTCAATTGATCCCTCAGAGAGATTTGAAAACAGCATGCTAAATAGATACTGACATCTATATACTCTATGTGACCCCAAGGTGATTTGTTCATTTGGTTTGTACAGTAAATACATTTCAGAGTTCAAACTTCTTTACTTTCTCTCTGATACCCTCACTTAGTATTAGTTAGTTGTGAAGTGTGTCTGTAGTTTTTCCACTTAAATCCTGCTCATGTCCTGTAAGTCATGGAGCAGAAAACATGGAAGGATTGACTAACTTTACCATCTATTCTCCTCTAAATGTGACCAATATTCACAAAGTTGACATCATGCGCTGTTGAAGAAGACCCAAAAGTAGCGATTGAGGCCATATAGGGAAATTACTGTTTACTGACGTTGTAATTCAAGAGGGAAAGAGACTCAAAGTGAGTTCTTTTTGCGATCAGTGGAGTTGCCCATTCGGAATATTTTTATTTCCCGATCGACTCACTGAAAGAAAGAATCTTTCAATATTTAATATAATAAAGTCAGTTTAAACCCCCAAAAGCTTTGGATGAGGACAGTGAACAAAAAAAGTTATTTATCTTTATTATAACTTTATGATAAGCCACATGACTGATATTTAAAATACTGTGTTTACTGTCAGTTACAAAAAGAGTCTGAGAGATTTGAGATTTGAAATTGACATTTTTTTTAGATTTCAGATTTTAAAATGAAAACAAGTGCAAAATATCTCTCCTAACCTAAACTGCCTCTGTGAGTTAACCCAAATCTTTATTCCCCCGTCAAAATATATATATATTTTTTTACTGTTACTGGTTTCCAACTGTCACCGAAGTAGTAGATTACACATTACGTCCTCCTTTGCACAGATCAATTTCTATTTGTTCAGCCAAGAAAGTGGTTCACTCCATCAATGTACAAGTCACTCTGGATGCCAAGTGCTCGTTGTTAAACAATGCAGCCACTGGCTGGAGCCTGCAAATCATTATTGTTAACAGTCTGGATTAAAGGTGGTGCCAGAGCCGAATGGTACATGATTCGTCACTGGAAAACTGGTCTGTCGGTTTTTAAACTTTGTCTTTTGCCATTGTTATAAAGCCACAACTTGGCTGTCCCATTTTCAAAGAATGCCCTAGATGCGTCCCTCAATCCCTGCTCAACAAATACAAAAGTGCAGCCTCCCAAACCCAGGATTCATTGCTAACCACAGGAAATTTTAAAATGACAGAATAAAACACTGAAAGGCTACAACGGTGTTAAAGGTCCCATATTATGCAAAATCAACTTTTTAATCTTAAAAAAATGATGACACCCAGCTGTTCCTCTCCTTCCCCCCATCCTCCAACACCCATGTTGCCATGAGCATCTCGGAATGTCTGGCAGACATTTCCACTTGGACAACTGCTCATTATCTCAAGCTCAACCTTAGTAAAATTGAACTTCTCTTCATCCCGGGAAAAGACTGCCCTCACATGGACCTGTTGGTCACTGTTGAAGACGTCACTGTATTGCCATCATCGACTGCAAAGAATCTGGGTGTAATCCTCGACGACGGACTTTCCGGCAAAGGCAACGGTATCCGAAAACCGGAAGTCCGCGAAAAGTTCTGTTCTTGGCTCCACGGTGCAGCACAGAGTTCTTCACAAACTTCAAGCCTCAGAGGATTCATCTGTCAAGTGGAAACATGTTATATATGTTGGCAAGGTGCCTGCTAGTGCCTGCAAATTATCACTTATGCTAACTGCTGTTAGCTCCCAGTAGCCTCTGTGGCTGATGTCATTTCCTGTCCCTTAACTTTCGATACTACTAAACAGAGCGTTCTGAACAGGGCTGTTTTGTCAGGGTGATTGAACTGCTGTGGTGCTTCATCCTTATGGTATTTTGACCAAAGCATGTCACAGACATGTTCATTAGGACACCAGGGAACTTGATTAACTTGGAGAAATAGGGTATAATATGGAACCTTTAAAATAGACCATAGGCCAGACTGTATAATTTTGGTGAAAAAGAGACGGCCCCTCAGTTGATAGGGAAGCTCTACCTGGATGGCATTACCGCGGTCTCCGGTTCAACTGTAAGGATCCTTGGAGTTGCTATTGACCCAGATTTGTTATTCAACTCTGCTGAAACACTTCTCCATACCTTTATTACCTTTAGACTAGATTAATAACTCATTATCACCAGGATGCTCTAAGAAATCTCTGAAGAGTCTTCAGTTGGTTCAGCAGCGTGGGTACTTACGGCTCCCTGGAAAATTTTGAACATAATTTAAAATCCTCCTCCTCATATTTAAAGCACTCGCTGATCAGGCCCCATCAAATCTCAAACAAGTGATTATTCTTTACCCCCCAAATAGACCACTCCACTCTGGACAAAATGGAGGCCTGCTTGTGGTTCCCAGTCTTTGGAATCAGACACTCTCCCTATATTTATAAGTTAAACTTAAAACTTTCCTCATTAATAAAGCTTACAGTTAGTACTGTTTTCAAGTGAAACATCGTTTGTGCTAAAAAAGTACTTGTTTTTTTTTCTCTCTCCACTGTTGCCAGGTGCTTGGTTATTGTGTTCCTGTCGAGTTTCTTTGTAATAATTACAAGGTCTTGACCTGACCATGTACAGTGCCTTGAGATAATCGTATGTTATGAATCAGTGCTATACCAACAACATTGAATTGAATTGAATTGAATGTTTAATGAAACCTTTTGGCAGCTTTATTGAGTCTCCATCATTCCTCTCTCCTCTCACACCATCCAGCAAGAGAAAATACACTGTGAATAATAAGCAACAAAGCAATCAGCAATCAGTCTGTGTAAAAAACACATTCTGTAGTTCATTCCAAGCAACGTCTCTTTCTACAATAATTATCCAGGATCTAAATTCTGGACTCAAGAAAGGCAAGCCTATAGCAACTTTCCCCAATATGCAGAAATGCACAATGGGCCTCTTCATTTCACATGGGATATATACAGTAAGTCTGCAGCGGTTTACATAATAATAAGCACATCACTTCCCCGTAACTATAATTTGCGCCTGTTGTTTTGAGGCCAAATCTAGTGTTTCTCCATTCTGTTAAAAGTGGAACAACCACCGTCGTGGTTAGCACTGGCAACAAGACCTGGGTTCGTGACCCCGTCGGAACAAGCGCTTTTCTGCATGGAGTTTGCATGTGTGTGTGTGGGTTTTCTCTGGGTTCTCCGGCTTCCTTTAACCGTAGGTGTGAGTGTGTGAGTGTGAGTGAATGGTTGTTTGTCTCCATATGTGGCCCTGTGATGGACTGGCGATCTGTCCAAGGTGTGACCCCGCCTATCGCCCTATGTCAGCTGAGATTGGAACAGCACCCCCCACGAACCTCCTGTGGAGGATGAAGCGGTAGAAGATGGTTGGATGGAACCATCCATCCATCCATCCTCCACCAGAGGGTCACGGGGGGTGCTGTGCCTATCTCAGCAGACATTGGGGGCGATAGGCGGGGTACACCCTGGACAGTTCGCCAGTCCATCACAGGGCCACATAGAGACAAACAACCATTCACTCACACTCACACACTCACACCTACGGTTAATTCAGAGTGACCAATTCACCTAATCCCCATATCGCATGTTTTTGGACTGTGGGAGGAAGCCGGAGAACCCAGAGAAAACCCACGCACACACGGGGAGAACATGCAAACTCCTTGCAGAAAGGCCCTTGTTCCGAAGTTGTTCCAAACGGGGCTCGAACCCAGGAACCCAGGTCTTCTTGCTGCAAAGGCAAGAGTTCTAACCACTACACCAACCGTGGGCCCTGGATGGAACCACTAACCATTAAATCAAATCAGACAGTGATCAAGTCACATTTGACGATAAGCTCCTTTCAGCTTGTGCCCACACACAACCTGGGTTTCACCTGCCTTTAAGAGGTGGGGCATTTTCATTGCAAATCAGACGTGTGTGATCAAGACTGCAGTGTTGCCACGGCCAGTCAGACACTGTACACAATAGGTTTTCAATCATTTGTTATATCTCATGATGGTACACAGACAGACAGGGAGACAACGTGTCTTGCCCAACAGGGCGGTCGAACCATTTCTGTTCCAGTCTGTGAAACCGAGATTTTTAATTGATTAGTTAAGTGACGGTTCACTTACCCATGACGGGCGCATGTCTCTTATTTTCATTCTAGCACATTCGTGGAGAATAAATTAAGGCTCTAATAGAAAGAGGCGTTCCCTGACCTGACTCTGTGGGGTAATTTGTCTTTGGCTGCGTCCTTCAGGAAAAAGTTTCTGTTTCCTGCGCCGCATGGATCTGTTCTGTTCCGCGGCACAGCCTCAACACCACCAACCAGCAGTGAAACCAGGGCAGTGTTACATAATAAGTAGTGCAGTGCTGCTGTCCTGGATTCATTACAGAGATGTTTATTTGGTGGATTCAGCACCCAGGTGGAATTCTTAACCGGGAGCTGAGCTTGCCATTTTCCCAAAATATCAAACCCTCAGTGGTTCCCTGCAGAGAGCTGCTCAGTGACACTCCAGGTAGTTCCTATAACAATGAGCAATCTTCACATCTTTGCTTATGGAAAAGGCTCCAGTCAGCATAATAATCACATTTCTAGGCCAAAGCTGATCTATGCTATGAGGACAGGAACACACACACACACACACACACACACACACACACACACACACACACACACACACACACACAGTTATGACTCTTACAGCCTTAAAAAGTATCCATGCCGCTGGAATAAATCCATGAAAATACTGATTAACTGTAAAATAAACATTTCAGATGGATCAGATTGGCTCAGCTTACCCCCTTTATGTGTCTCCTCATAAAGTGCAATAATTCATTTTTATGCAGCCACATTATGCAAAATAGCCATAGACTAGAAGAGGGATCCCTCCTCTGTGGCTCCTCTTGTGGTTTCCTACATTTTTTGCTGGTAAAACATGTTTTTGGAGACATTTTGTTTCTTACCCAAAGTGAGGGCCTAAGGACAGAGGCTGTGGCTTCGTGCACAAGTGAAATTGATTTGATTGGTATCAACAAAACAGATGCATCTTGTACTTAGACGATCATGATTTTGCTAGTGCTCCACACGAGTATTCAAGGAGCACGCCACGAAACTTGGACCAATAAGAGCTATTCAATTAGCATTTTGTAAATAACTAAATTAGCAACACTCGCCTGTGGCTGCTTCTGAAAAGGTGATCAGAACACCATAAAGATCGTGTATATGAGGCCCTTTAATTACAGTGACAAGGGCAAATACTTTTTGTTCTGCCAATGCAAGAAATAGATGATGTGAAACGTGCAATCCCTATAGCTAACGTGAGCTTGGCATTGACAGTGTCTCATTAATTATAAAAGTGCACAACTGTTGTGCCAAATAGGGGTAGATGTGGAAGCCGTGATGCATATGCGCACAGGTGTATACATACATAATAAACAATGTCCAGTTTTTCATAGTGCAGGTGTGAAACGGGGGGATTGAACCATCTGTTTTTAGCCTCAGCAGGAGATGAGCAGTGACTCTGCTGTCCTGCCCTCATCCCACTGTTATAAGGTAGTACATTTGCAGGACAGAGACAGACAGACAGACAGTTTAGAGAGTTTATTGTAACAAATTCTGGAGAGCAAATGAAGCTGGTGGGGCAGCGGTGGGTCAAGATGTGTTGAGACAACAGTAATTCCAGATGGAGAGGCTGACAGGGAGCCCTGAGACAAGTGGAGAGTGGTGACCAAACATGATTTGTAGAACTGGACCAGAGATGAAACCTGGAGCACAGAAGAAAAAAAGGTGTAAAGCCCAATTTATACTCCTGCGTAAAATGCTCTACGTAGGTTACGCAGAGACTCTGCGTCGACGCAGAGCCTGTCGAAGAGCCTCTGCGTCGTCTCCGACTGCACGCAATATTTTTTAAGTGTCCGTCACTCCGTCAAGGGACAACGGAGACGGCAAGAGCTGCGATTGGTCCTCAGGACAGGCCGAGCGAAGCTGCTCTGTGCCGGCTCACAGTGAGCACAGAGCGTCCACAGAGGGCAGAGCTGATCCCCGCCGATAACGCCGCTGCCAAACTATAAATACGTCATATCTTAACACACACAGCACATGTTTAGACTCTAAATGGCCAATTTCTCGCCTCAAATGATCTTAAAACTGCGTTCCGTGACACAGAAAAGTGAGAAACGGCCACTGTTTCAACAACAACAGTCTTTCTCTCTCTTTCTCTCTCGGACACCATTGCTCACTGTAGCCAGAAGCACAACAACCTTGCGCAGCGACCCCTACTGATCGGGCGGGAAATTGCAGCGCGTGTCCGTCACCACGACGCAGAAGTACGAAGGCTCGAGTCGTCTCCGTGGTGACGCAGTCGGATAACGCATTACGCAGTCGGAGAAGTGTAATGTGGCCTTAAAACTGACTATAAATCTGACAATGTACCGTATGAATTTTGCCCAAACAAACACCAAGAAGCTCTGGAGAATGCTGGCGCTGAAAGCCAGGTATTGTGGAGCTTTGAGATGTAGACGAGGGACAAGGCGTAGATCATCTACACCCTCTGAACAGACACACACATGTAAACAGAAAGAGGGAAAACAAAGAGAGGAGACCCACAGGTGTGAGATAAGCAGCAGTGCAGAGTTCAAGCGTGTACAGCATCGTCTCCAGGTCAACAGGAGAACACACAGGTCGGCCCCCCGGTTGCAGGGATCGACCCCATGGCTGCAAGGCGGGAAGCGGCAGTCTCCTACCCTGAGGGCTGAGACTCAGAGTATTTTGCTTCCTTTGTAGCAGCGAGGACATGCATATGTTTTTCTGAATCGAAACTGTCACTCTCCACTGAGTTGCGCTCAGATTATGACAGCTGCGCGCCACAGTTTGTTTTCCCAGAGCTGCTGCACTGTGCAATAAATCCAAACCATATAGAACACGTAACACTGCTGCTGTCGGGGGGGGGGGGGGGGGGGGGGCTGAAGAAAACAACACGAGTGCCTTATGTGTTTGTGTAAAATGAACTTGATTTCTAAAGATTTGTGACACTCATAATATGACACGGATATGACATAATGAACTGAAAACCTGAACTTGGTGAGAACTTGCAGCGCTTGAGCTGCTCTTATGGAGATGGAAGATTGGAAGGTGTCAGCTTTAATAAGCACCTTGTGTTACAGCTTCAGCACCAACTGTGCAGCTAAGGGTGTTGCTCCCGATATGATCCCACACAATAGCTCATTTACGAAGAGCTTCTACACGTGGCATTGAATCTGCCTTTTTTTTTTTTTTTTTTGCTATTTCTGGAGGACGCATCCATAAGCTCCCCTGTGTGTGTGTGTGTGTGTGAGAGAGAGAGAGCTAATGGGAGATAGAGAGAACATGTGTATCACAGACTTTGTAAAAAAAAGAGCAGGTTTGCGTCTAACTTCACACTCAAGCTGCAGATTTACGGTTAAAGGTACAATATGTAGTATTTATGGGTTTATATGACCCAAAATCCACTTTTTTATACATATTATGTGCTCCTGCATTGTCTAGTCGCTGTATAATAGTTTTTGTTTCATTTTCGTAGTGTTTCAAAAAGTCATGTTAAATAACATGACCGCGGACCGCGGTTGCATAGCCACTGTTGGCAGCGAGACGCCATGTTTCTACCGGAGCCTGTAAGGACAAACGCGAGAGAACAAATCAAGCGTCACTTTACTTGTAGCAGGAAGTCCCGCCTCCTCTCTCTCCGCTTCGTCTGCTACGGCCGCGGTAGCTCCGCCCTCTCCCTCTCCTCACGAACCTCATCTGCTGACACGGAGAAAGACGACGAGGACGACATTTGACCAGCTGCGGATACCGTAGGGCTCAGGGAAGGGAGGGGGTGAGCAGAGCAGCAGGTCTTTGTTGTAAATTTCAGCCTCTCCAGTTCCATCGACATATTACTCACATATTTGGTGCGGATCCATTGTCACCGGCCTGAGTCCAAAAAAACGTAGGTATTTTAGGACTCATGCTAAGAATCGGCCTGAGACAAGGGGGTTCACTCTCACTGAAAACATGACTGCCAGGAAACAAGGAAAGACTGAGTTTAGCCACTCGAACAAAGCGCTCCCCGAGCAAAATTTAGGCTTGCTTGCGTTAACAGTACCCTAAGTATATGTTCAGATCCTTCATCTTGCTGTCTTTTCCGTCCAGAAACATTGGTTTTGTATTCTGTTCAGTCTCCCTTCTAAAGTCCCTAAAAATCAATATAGCTGTGCGATACACTGGTCGTCTACTTGTTTTGTCTTAAATATGAGCAAAGTGTTTTTCAAAAACCTGATTACTGATTGAGACAGCACTGGAATCGATTTAAAATCACGGTACAAGTTTACAGTGCAACCTCTTTCCTGGCGACATACACCTTTAACCAATTGACGGCGGGAAAGCATCGCCGCGCTTCTACCGTTAGAGCCGGGAGCGCGGCGACGTTATTCTGCCGTAGACACCGGTAAAGCGGATACGTAGATTGTCGGGGGGGTGTATAAGGATTCCTCGCAGCATTGTTTGTTTTCTGATTTCTGATTTCTGAAGGCAGTGATTTTGAGGAGTTTCTCGGCTTCGATGACGTCATTGCTGATAACTTTGAACGCGCTGAACCAATCGACCGGGGGGATTTACGGTTACGACACAATTATGTTTGTAGACGACGAGATCGCCGATAACGACGATGAGTTTGGAGGTTTTGAAAGTAACGGTACACGGTGAATTACCACCGTAATTGACGGAGTGTTTTCATTTTCAATTTCAATTTCCCAGGAAAGCCACAGGTGTAAAGTCTCAAATGCATTTTGAGTTCTGTTCCTATATCTGCTACAGAGGCTGAGAAATCAGTCATTTAGTAGGCATTGAACCTTTTGAAGGCATTTTTTTCCAGGCGTTTCAGGCCTTAATGGGTTAAAGGACCATTCTACTGAAAATACTCTCTCAAATATCAAAGGATTTAGCTCACAGTTGGTACACACTTAATCAGCTACACTGCTGCTACCGCAGCCTGGTAGAGATGATATTCACTGTCAGCGCATGTTGTTTCTATGTAAAGGTGTTATGCGTGTATAAATACAATGCCTGCAGCATCAGATTGTGGAGTGTGTAATTGTGCGATGACGTGAGTGGAGCTGACACCACTCGTATGCTTCTTATTAGGAGCAGGCTCTTCATCAGACCATCTGCTGCAAACTGAGTAAAGGGGAAATAATAGTCCAGCTTCCCACCGTGACCCCTGTTAAGTTCCAACAAGTCAACCATTCTGATGATGTGTTTTTGTGTGTTTTTAGTAATTTAAAGGTTGGGTGTGTTTGAGTGCTCATTGTTACTATTGCACAAGCCAATGTGTGCTAATTTTACATATTGTATGTAACGATATCTTTTGCATTACTTATCCAAACTACGTCAAACTTGGCACTGCACTTAAGGCCACATTATACTTCTCCGACTGCTTAATGCGTTATCCGACTGCGTCACCACGGAGACTACTCGAGCCTTTATACTTCTGCGTCGCGGTGACGGATATGCGCTGCAATTTCCCGCCCGATCAGTAGGGGTCGCTGTGAAGGTTGTTGTGCTTCAGGCTACAGTGAGCAATGGTGTCGAGAGAGAAAGACTGTTGTTGTTGAAACAGTGGCCGTTTCTCACTTTTCTGTGTCACGGAACTCAGTTTTAAGATAATTTGAGGCGAGAAATTGGCCATTTAGAGTCTAAACAAGTGCTGTGTGTGTTAAGATATGACGTATTTATAGTTTGGCAGCGATGTTGTCGGCGGTGATCAGCTCCGCCCTCTGTGGACGCTCGGGTGCGCACAGTGAGCCGGCACAGAGCAGCGTTATCTCGGCCTGTCCTGGGGACCAATCGCAGCTCTTGCCATCTCCGTTGTCCCTTGACGGAGTGACGGACACTTAAAAAATATTTCGTGCAGTCGGAGACGACGCAGAGGCTCTTCGACAGTCTCTGCGTCGACGCAGAGTCTCTGCGTGACCTACGCACAGTCTCTGCGTGGTCGACGCAGAGTCTCTGCGTGACCTACGCAGAGTCTCTGCGTGACCTACGCAGAGTCTCTGCGTGACCTACGCAGAGCACTTTACACAGGAGTATAAATTGGGCTTTACTCGTGCCCGTAGCAAGACACCTGTCAAGTTTGAAACCAATCGGACCAGATTGGTTCGAGGGATACGCGAATAAAGTTACAGGCGTTCCTGAACTGTATAGATACATATACAGTGTGCACTGCAGACTAAATAGGCCACTGTGCATTGCAGTGCATACTTGTTTAGTTCATGCTGCCTGTGCAGCATCCACTGCTCACTGCTCTCATTAGAAGTCCGGCGGTTTGATTCCCAGCTGCTGTAGTCGATGTGCTGATGCGTCTGTGGGCAAGACACTTAACCCGAAATTGCTCACGGTGGCTGCGCTGGCAGCGGGTGAATGGATATCATACATCAACAGAGAAAAGTGCCGCATATAGAGGTGATGTATGAATAATCAAAAAGTCAATGCACTTAAAGACGAAGACACAGTGAAGACACTACTCTCAATGTAGGTGTGGGGAAGAACGCTGCCTACTGTCATTGTTTTTTTGTTTTTTTACAGAGAATTGTCCAAAAATGAAAATACAAATCCAGTGAGCGCCAGTTTTCTGCCACTTATTGCAACCAATGTTGAAGCAGATGAGCTACAGCAGCAGAGGAACATACTGGACACTTTATTAGGTAAACATTATACTAAAATCAGACAGTAAGTGTTTTCTATTTAAATATCATCCATCTTGAAGTCTTGGACTTTTTTTTTCTGAACTTATGATTCATCGTGGACTTCACCTGTGATGATTTAGACTTGGATTTGAACACAATCCCCCAAAAAGATGAATACTCTTGCTTTTCCTAACACTGTTAACATTCCCCACACGTTCAGGTACATGCTTTCACACTGTGACACATGTCTTTGAAGGCTGCTGAAATAATCCACACTGTTCACTTTGAGTGTGCAAGTTTATTTTAGTCAGGAACACTCTCATTTATACTGAAACCATTTATTGCAACACATGGAAAATGCAGTCATGGCATTGATCTTTGGACGCTCAAGCAAGACGTCAGTGTGAGGCAGCATTGGTTTGGCAAGAAATGTGTGAGGGAAAAGCATCATTTAAATGGACCCCGTTGGTTTGAATGTTGCTGTGATAGAATGTGGTCAGCTGACTGTGGTCTACATGGGCTGTATGACCATTTTCTTGGTCATTCCCATGCCCAACGTTCAGGTTTTGCTGCATACACCATGTCCTCATGTCAGATTGGATGCATAAGTTGTTGCAACATTTGCTCAAATTTCCTACTGTTCCTATTTGTCTACACGTGTCAATTACATTACAATGTCATTTGTAACTAACCCTTGGTAAATTGCCGTAGGAATAACACACAACTCCTTATATCTTTATTTTTTGCCTTGGTTGTGCTGAAAAAAAGGATTTACGTCACTCTTGCACATTCTTATAGACTCTGTATATACAGTAGGTTTTAACATAGCAGTGGAAAAAAGCAGCTGAAATGCTCTGCATTCTTAGGGTTAAAGGGGAAATAAGTAGTTTATAGTGCCATCTAGAGGAGAGGCTGAAATTTACAACAAAGACCTGCTGCTCTGCTCACCCCCTCCCTTCCCTGAGCGCTACGGTATCCGCAGCTGGTCAAATGTCGTCCTCGTCGTCTTTCTCCGTGTCAGCAGATGAGGTTCGTGAGGCGAGGGAGAGGGCGGAGCTACCGCGGCCTTAGCAGACGAAGCGGAGAGAGAGGAGGCGGGACTTCAGCTACAAGTAAAGAGACGCTTGATTTGTTCTCTCGCGTTTGTCCTTACAGGCTCCGGTAGAAACATGGCGTCTCTCTGCTAACAGTGGCTATGCATCCGCGGTCCGCGGTCATGTTATTTTACATGACTTTTTGAAACACTACGAAAATGAAACAAAAACTATTATACAGCGACTAGACAATGCAGGAGCACATAATTTGTATAAAAAAAGTGGATTTTGGGTCATATAAACCCATAAATACTACATATTGTACCTTTAATGCATTTGCTTGCTCATTTAAACCGGAAAATAAGAATTATATTGAATAGCCACCAGGGGGCAACACCACAGGTTGCAAAAATAACTCCTAATGAATCCTTATTCCAGTTTGTGGGAAAATGATCCCCTTACTCACTTGATTTACAACGTCAGTAAACATTTTCCTAAGGAGTCAGTGGTCTCAGTCGCTGGTCTCAGGTCAGCTTCAATAGCACATAATGTCACTTACATACGTTTTACAGGATCTATTTAGAGGAACATAAAGATACTGACACCTCAGACTCACTCTTGATGGCTCTGACTCCGGTCATGGGGACTCCACTCGCACCTGAGATTTTCTGACTTAACTCAGAAATGACTCAACTCATTTTAGACCAAATATTTGAGATCTGTATTTGAGCTGAAACCACCCCCTACCCCCACACACTCACCCGTTTCTCACTCTCTCTCTCTCTCGTGTTTTCTCTCTCGCTGTTATCATCATCATCAGCAGCAGCTGACACGTCTGATCAGAGAGCTGCTGTAACAAACACTCTCTTCTGAATAATCACAGCCTGCGTGGCCCACTGGCTGACACTGGATCAGCACAAATGAGACTGTCCTGCTGTTCTGCTACACACACACACACACACACACACACACACACACACACACACACACACACACACACACTGTGCTTCATTTGCTTAAAAAACAAGAAGCACTTACTGTCAACACATCCACAGATTGTAGTAACCAGTAAACATCCACTTGGGCTCGTGTGACATTCACATTAACAACAAATTCATTTAGTACTAGGAAAATTCAAATTTATCATGTAAACAGTTGTTTACATGATAAGCGACGTGTTTGAGGAGCCTTTATAACACTTTTATGCCACAGTAAAGGCCACATTATACTTCAGCGTAATGCGTTATCCGTCTGCGTCACCACGTAGACGCCTCGAGCCTTTATACTTCTGCGTCGTGTTGACGGATAGGCGCTGCAATTTCCCGCCCGATCAGTAGGGGTCGCTGCGCAAGGTTGTTGTGCTTTTGGCTACAGTGAGCAATGGCGTCCGAGGGAGAAAGACTGTTGTTGTTGATACAGCGGCCATTTGTCACTTTTCTGTGTCCCGGAACACAGTTTTAAGATAATTTGAGGCGAGAAATTGGCCATTTAGAGTCTAAACATGTGCTGTGTGTGTTAAGATATGACGTATTTATAGTTCGGCAGCGACGAAGTCGGCGGTGTTCAGCTCCGCCCTCTGTGGACGCTCGGTGCTCACTGTGAGCCGGCACAGAGCAGCTTCGCTCGGCCTGTCCTGAGGACCAATCGCAGCTCTTGCCGTCTCAGTTGTCCCTTGGCGGAGTGACGGACACTTAAAAAATATTCCGTGCAGTCGGAGAGACGACGTAGAGGCTCTACAACAGGTTCTGCGTCGACGCAGAGGACTCTGCGTAACCTACGCAGAGCACTTTACGCAGGAGTATAAATTGGGCTTAAGTCATCGTCAAACCACCTGTGACACATATGAGGCAACGGCGTAGAAAGACGCTAACCTCATGCTCAGGCAAGTGGACGTAATGTTTCACAACACCCTTAGACCGCATTCGCCATAATTCAACCCCACATTATCTTTGCATCCATCGCTGAGGGGGGGCGAGAGATTGACGCTCTTGCTTTCTTTCTCCCGGTTCCCTCTGTCTTTCTGATCCACATCGACCTGATTGGACTCGTCTCCTCTCGTGTTTCAGCTGTGAAGAACAGATGAGATCTGGGTCACGGAGGAGTTTTCACAGCAGCGGTTGAATCAGTGTTAGTGACTTCATTGATTGGCCAGTGTGGCACAGGAGAGCGAAACTGTACGACTGATTATTAAATCTTGGTTGATGACAAACAGCCTCCTCTCTGATAGTCTCTGATAAGCTGATGTAGAATAGAATGCAGGAACTGTTTTTTTGGTCTCATAAACATGCTGTGTACCTTAAGCACTTACTGCACTTTTCATGCGCCTGAAGGCTGCGTCCTGTGATTTCCCTGAAGAACTGAAGGCAACAACCTCGCCTGCTCACCTAAGCTGATGTAAACACTGTGTTGTCTTAATAAAGCTCTTTTTCCCCTGCTGGAAGAAAGTTACAGGGAAGAACAGATATGAAGCAAATGATAATGAAGAGACGGGGGGGGGGGGGGAAATGAAGCCGGTTCATGTATTGTTAAAAGAAATCCCAGGATCGTTTCATGGCAATGACGCACGAAGATAATTATCAGTTTACGTGATGAAAATTCTCTTCAATGCAGTGATGAAACAAAGGAAGGAGGAAGTCACAAAACCTGCAGCACAAACGTGTGATCACATGACGAAGACGGGGTTGTTAGCTGGCAGCGAAAGGTGCAAAGTCTGTGATGTATCTGGAATAAGAATAACTTTTGCATCTCAGATTGTGGAAACCGAAAAAAACGTACAGCATTTTATTGGTATTCGTTCTCAAGGGTCAAACTGCAACACGTTGCTATTTTCGGTGGCAACAAAAATAAGGTGTGAGCTTTGCTCGTTATCAGCTGAACGTGTTAAGCAGCGTTGGTGAGGGAGAGGGAGGAAGAACAGGCGCAAAAGCTGCACGCAAAAGGTTCTACACATAAATGTGCACACGTGGACACAATGTGAGAGCGGTGTCACACATTTGTGGCACTCGAGTACCAAAGAAACATCTATATATGTTAAAGGGGACATATTATGCAAAATCAACTTTTTAATCATTTAAATCCTTATATTTGGGACTCAGGAGGCTCTATCGGTCGGAAAAGTGTGAAAAAAAGATGACTCACTCATGTTTTTGTGGTCCTCCTCAGTCTAAGTACAGGAGATAAAACACGCGATGTTGACTTCCGCGTTCACTGCGACGTCACAATGCGCTAAATTCCTGGAATTGTTGTCTCGCGGAGCTCCGCTTTGTCCGCAAAACATGCGAGAGTGCTGGCGCGGGCAATAGTATCCGGGAACTGGAAGTCCGTGAAGTCCGTGAAAAGTTCTATTGTTGGCTCCACAGTGCAGCACAGAGTTCTACACAAACTTCCAGCCTCAGAGGATTTATCTGCCCAGTGGATACATGTGATATGAAGTTACATTGAAGCATCAGGTCAGGCGAACGAAGACTGTTGAACAAAGACTTGGGAAGTCTCTCAATGGGAGTCTGTCGAGGAAGTCTAAATAACCCGCTTTTCGCCACCATTCTGAGCCATGGGTCCCTGTCGATCCCGGTCAGGACATCTAACCGAAGAAGATTTCGCCAGCGACCCTTTTCTCAAACCCGTAATCCAGACAATCTCCGCTACTTAACATTCTCCACCAGTACTGAACTTGAAGTACTGGGAGGGTTATGGAACTGCCAATCTGCAGTCAAGAAGGCAGACACCATTTCAGCCTATGCGTGCATGCAGACTCTCCACTTCCTGGCCCTCACGGAGACTTGGATCACTCCAGAAAACACTGCCACTCCGGCTGCCCTTTCAACTGCTTACTCATCCTCACACTCCCCGAGACAAACAGGTCGAGGGGGAGGAACTGGAAGTCCCGACTCTTTTCTGCTCTGGCACCTCAGTGGTGGAACGAACTTCCGACCAACGTCAGGACAGCAGATTCGCTCGCCATCTTTCGCAAAAGACTCAAGACTCACTTGTTCAGACTTCACCTCGACCCTACATAGCACTAACCTAAAGTACTAATAGGTTCCTACCTTCAGCACTTGTATCATAGCACTTATGAAAAGTTCCTTTCTTGTGACAAATGTACTTATTGTAAGTCACTTTGGACAAAAGCGTCTGCCAAATGCCCTAAATGTAAATGTAAATGATATATGACGGCAATGTGCCTGCTAGAGCCTGCAAATGAACACTTTTCCAAATGCTAACTGCTGTTAGCTCCCAGTAGCCTCTGTGGCTGATGTCATTTCCTGTCCCTTAAGTTTCGTTTTACTTTTTTTTAAGGTGGACCTAAAGAGATACTACTAAACCGAGCGTTCTGAACAGGGCTGTTTTAGCAGGGTGATTGAACTGCTGTGGTGCTTCATCCTTATGGTATTTTGACCAAAGCATGTCACACACATGTTCATTAGGACACCAGGGAACTAGGTTAACTTGGAGAAATAGGGCATAATAAGTTTATTACACTTTTCCACTATACAGTTCTAGCATGACTCGACTCGGCTCAACTATACTCAGTTTGGTATCAGTCACGTCGTTTTCTATTACTATAGTTCCTCCTCGATGTGGGCGGGCTTGTCATAGCATGGCTGCACGAAACTGCCGCGACGTTGTCGTATACGTGACAAACACAAACTAGTGACGCGGCTGTTTTCAGTGTAACTGAATCATTAGAATCGGTTAATTCAAAAGGATAGTTCAGTACTTCCTGCATGACCGGACCACAGTTTCCATCACTGTTTGTGATCTGGCTCATGATCGCCGGCTTTCAGCAGCGCTGTCGCTAAATGCACCAAACTCCTCTGTTAAATATTGAGATTTTAGTTTTCGGCATAAGTTTTTTTTGGTTTGGATTAGTTCACGTAAAGAGAGAAGCTTTTTCTTAAGTTGAAAGCTGAAGTTTGAAAAGTGATCACACTCGCAAGTCTATAGAGAAAAATCACAATTTTTAGCCGCCAGTGAGTCAGACGCTGCTGTTCTTTTTTTTTTTTGTCACTTTGGTAAATCTGAACAACGGGTTTCAAACACTGAAGTCTCAGAATAACACATTTGAACTTAGCGATGTTGGCACTAACAAATCTGTTGTGCTGTGATGTGAAATAGCTGATTTTCCATATGAACTTGGGTGTTGGAGAATGAGGGCTTCACAAATCATGTCACGTTTAAGTTTCCAGTCTCAAAAGGCAGTCTCAAGGCGACATGAATAGCAAATTGTAGACTTAAAGGTAGGGTTTGGAGATCCAAAAAGTCCAAGCCCCTTTCTTCAGACTTCCCTCCGAAGCTACGCCTCCAGAGCACAGGAACGTGCATCGGACACGGATTCGCAAGCACTGCTTTTCTAGATATTAAAATGACAATCTGATGCAGAAAAACAACAAATACTCTTTCTTGGTATAGTCTCTTTCTGTTGTTGGCACATTTTCTGCCATAAAGTTGCTGCAACTCTCTCATGTCTCGTTGAACTTTTATCAAGCTAGCACAAGCTAATTTGCTCGGGCTGTTCAATATGATTGGATGTTGTTTTTTACTTGGTTCTTTTTTTGTTCCACAATTTTTTGTGTGACAATGCATTAATTCATTGGTTAGAATTGCGGTGTAAATTGTATTTTCATCAATACAGTTTTTTTTTTTAAAAAGCTGCAGAAAATGATCTCCCACTCTACCTTTATGCAGGCATAGATTTTTTACAGGTGAGACTTTTGTGAAAAAGGTTAAAACTTCACTTTCAGGCAGAGGAAGCTGCCAAGGAAGCACATCGCACAGTTAATGCTGACGATGTGTCTTACCTCAAACAACCACAGCAAAACAGCTGCTGTCAGCATTGCCATCTTTTGCCTTACTTCCTGTCCGTTGCTGCAGTAAGTGTTTGATGAGATGGCAGGGCCTTCTTCACCCCCCCCCCCCCCCAACCACAAACAGCCTAACCTGACGAGAAGAGAGGACCGAGTCTTTGTGGAGTTCTAGCTCCAGTCAGATCCATGTCACTGAGCCAACACTCAAGAGCTGTCAGAATATAGATCTATTTAACACAGATTTGAACTAAACTGACAGCAGCTTTACCTGCCAAGTCCATTAAAAACTAAAAAAAAACTAAAAACATTATTATTGAAAGATACAGAGTTAGCAAATGCTGTGTAACAGAATAATGACCCCAGTCACCCAGCTCATGGTCTGTTTACCCTCCTGCCCTCTGGGAGGCGCTACAGGAGCCTCCGGACTAAGACCACCAGGTACCGGAACGGCTTCTTTCCAACAGCTGTCACACTCCTGAACGCTCCCTCTGGACATACATGAAAATAACACCTGGACTGAACCAGTCACAACCACCCGCACCTTATCATATTCTGTGCAATACTGTAAATACTGCAAATATAATCACATGTACAAAATAATTATTCCCCGGCTGTAAATAAATGCTTACCACCCATAACTATAATCAACCGCCATATATACCATATTTATCTTTTATATGTATACTGTATATATTATATTGTGTATATATATTTATATTTGTATACATGTACATTTGTAATATACATATTTAATTGCTAACAGCACTTCTGAATGGATGCAAACTGCATTTCGTTGCTCTGTACTGGTGACATGTGCAATGACAATAAAGTTGAATTCTATTCTATTCTATTCTATAAGTCTGCTGGAAGCATGGAGATATTTTCAGGATTTTCAGAGACGATGGATGAGTGAGAGCTGAGATTTGACGTGAGCTGTCAGCTCTGATGATGGACCGGTGGTTCTATTCCCTGTCAGGAGTCAGGGGCACTGCTTAGGCAAGATAACACACATGTGATTGGACTTATGGGCTGTTTTTAACTTATAATAGTATAGTATTGAATCTCATCTCTGTTTGTTTGTTTTGCCTGAAAAGCAGGTTGTTAACTCTAACATAGGCTTCTGCTCCTCATCTTATGACAATGTACAGCTGAGGACACTATTCTAACACTTGGCATTGTAATGTTAAAGCTAATTGCACATGGTAATGTTATCCGTATTTTAAAGAAAACTGAACTATCACTTTAACTTCACATTAAAAGAAAACGCTTTAAATTTAAAGCTGAATTAAAAACCCCAAACTATTAGATTTTAATGTTTTTTTTTCCATTACAGGTGAGAGTAAAAAGCTGCTCATAGACGGAGGCGATGATATTTTAATAACACCAGCTGAACAATTGAAATGATTCATATTTAATGTTAAGACTGGAATTTATTATGATGAGGTGCAGAGAAAGATTATGGGAAAGGAGCTTCAGGGCAAAAAAAAAAACAAAAAAAACCCTGAGATCTTCTTTTAGTCTCATCACCTGTGTTGCTCTGCCTTCTTCTGCCACCTGACTTCTGGTTGTTTAATACCAGGCCCTGCGGTACGAGCCCTCACTCACGCTCTATTCCTCGTGGTCCGATGCGTCGTAATGACTGAATCATGCACAAGACAGATGACTGCAATATGCCGCGTGGATATTCGAAATGCAGTTCTTTGTATATTGCGGCACAGTCTGGTGATATAATCATGGGAATATTAACAAACATATAAAGAGAGAGAGCGCCCGCAGGGTTTTTCGATCGGATCCTTTTTGGACAAATGAAATTAAGCGAGCATGCTCGCGTCTCTGCCTTGACAATTTTGAGGTCCTTTATGTCTGTCGGACAAAAAAAAGGGTTTGTGGAATACTGAAAATATGAACTGAATTTCTAAAAAGAAGCTTATTAATTTTTTTGTCTTATCGCTTTTCATGTCCTTCTTCTTCTTCAGATTGCAGCGCACACACAAGCACATTGTTTACGATCCACTGATCTGTACTTAACTAAGTATTTTTGGGCAAGCATTTACTTTTCACTTGATTTTGTATGTCTATCTTTTTTTTTTGTAATTCATGTTTTTATTCATTTGCATACACACTAAGAAATCAAAGTACGAGACTGTACCTTTTGCTGTCGCTCCAGCTGTACCCTATCATTGTCACAATCCACACTCACTCATTCATTCATTCCTGCAAGTTCCTGGGTTTTTCCCTGCTGCTCCGTGTCTTTGCTCTATCTCTGCAGGGGGCGTGGTTGACCTACATTCCGGATGACGCTGTTGATCACCGCACCTGCGCATCTCCACCCAGCTGCTCCTGATATCCAACCAGGAGCACTACTTAAAGGGACACTGTGTAGTATTTATGGGTTTATATAACCCAAAATCCACTTTTTTATACATATTATGTGCTCCTGCATTGTCTAGTCGCTGTATAATAGTTTTTGTTTCATTTTCGTAGTGTTTCAAAAAGTCATGTAAAATAACATGGTCACGGGCCGCGGTTGCATAGCCACTGTTAGCAGCGAGACGCCATGTTTCTACCGGAGCCTGTAAGGACAAACGCGAGAGAACAAATCAAGCGTCTCTTTACTTGTAGCGGAAGTCCCGCCTCCTCTCTCTCCGCTTCGTCTGCTACGGCCGCGGTAGCTCCGCCCTCTCCCTCTCCTCACGAACCTCATCTGCTGACACGGAGAAAGACGACGAGGACGACATTTGACCGGCTGCGGATACCGTAGCGCTCAGGGAAGGGAGAGCAGATTTTGTAAATTTCAGCCTCTCCTCTAGATGGCACTATAAACTACTTACTTCACCTTTAAGCGGGAACCAGCGGTGACTCCAGCGTCAGATCGTAGTTTCGCTACCGCCGGTAAAGATCGTTTTCCCACTAGCAACTAGAAACTATTGACTCCCGAGAAACTCACCTCGTCTCCTCTCCAGGTCGCCACGTCTCCTGCTTGCGGCAAAGACACGGAAGCTCCACGATCGGCACGCTCCTGGGTTCGTCTCCGACTTCCGCCTTCTGCCTGCTTCCCCTCCTCGTCGCCTCCTCGTCAGACGCTGTGTCGTTTCTTCGCGGTTCCTCCTGTCTCCAGCGAGTCCTCGCCATCGGACTTCACGTCCGCTGAGACGTCGCTACTTCCTCGTCCGTCCTGTGGAGGACGTTTCAGCGACTCACCTCTTCTCCAGAGCTTCTACACCCCGCGTGAGTTTGTTCCAGTCGGTTTCTCCGTAAAGAGAAACCGATGATAATCGTGGTACAAGCACTGTACCTTTTCTCAGTGTGTACAGGTACATTTTTGTCACTCGGGGTGCAGAAATGTTTCTTTAGAGGTACAAACAAGCAGGTACACATTGTAAAGGTACAGTGCTTGTACCCTGATAGGGTACAACTGGAGCGACAAAGCATTTGTACCTTCTCGGTAGGTACATTCTCGTACTTTGATTTCTTAGTGCAGGGGTCTGCAACCTTTACTATGAAAAGAGCCATTTTTGTCCCCTCTCCACCCAAATGAAATTAATCTGGAGCCGCAAAAACCCATTTGACCCATAAAATTAAGCTAATATCACATATAACTGTTTTATACAGATATACTACATACAAAATAATGAGTTTGTTGCATTAAGAACTACAAAAATAAAACTACAAAGGAGCCACAACAGAAGGCTTGAGGAGCCACATAGGTTACAGACCCCTGTCTTAGTGTGTCGGTTGGTAGATTACAGGTGACAAATTCTCGCAATAACAAATAAACATGTGTAGAGTGAGGAGCAGAACCACTATAATGAGTCTGGGATTTTGGCCAAAGAAATATAATTCCAAAAAATGAACCCCATGTTGACCACTGAATTTATCATAAAATTGATCTCTCATTTCAGGAGATTTAGCCAATTTCTACTCTTAAGTACTACTCTAGCATATGTTGTTTACTTGTAATGTGTCATTCTCTGGGACACTGGCACTTCCTTACCCAAGCACTCACTTACTCAAATGTCTGAGAATTTTAGGGTTGAACAAGTGCACAGTGGAGTGTAAAGGCTTGATTTTCTTCCTTACAATTCCAACACAAGTTATTATTTGACAATCCCGCCCTATATGTAAGTGAGTCGGTGTCCCGTAGTACCTGTGTATTATTTTATATTGAGTGAATTGATTCTCTTGTCTTTCTGCCACATTCCTCACACAAAGGTGTCCATTATTCAGTCAGTAGGAGATAGAAGCACAAAGGCATTCTGTCGGCAATTTGAAAAAAAAAAAAAAAGAGTCTGTAATGGGATTTCTGTCCTCATGTTGTTTTCTTTGTGTAAAACAACTCCTAATTTTGAGATACCTCCAAAAGTGTCCTTTCCCTGTAAGAGTGTATTTATTAGTCAATTCTGTAAATGACAAGAACACACAGTGTTGATGCAAGTCATCCATCACGTACTGACATGTATCACTGAGATGTCATTTTTCCCAACAAGAATCAGTGGATTACGCTATATATCTTGTCCAAGTAAGGTTGTCTAAGTATGGGGTATCTATAACAGCTTGTGTATTCTGGTCCAAACGTATTTTCGAATAAGACAGAATAGGGTTTATGGCTCTATGTTAAGAGAGTGGGATAATGTGGAGAACAAATATTCCCTTCAACGACAACCCAATCCAAACGATTATACATTCATTCCATTGTTTGACTTGGCAGTTTCAAATGAGATATGATATAGCCTCAGGTTTGGTTCGACCCAGACCTCCTTTGTCTTTCAGGGTGTGCATTTTACTGCAGATCGTTAAGAGCTTTAAAAACCAGTGAAGGGATTTTTAAATTGATTCTTGAGTACACAGGGAGCCAATGCGGGGACTTTAATATCACTGCATGCTCTCCTCATCAACATGCGTGCGGCAGCATTTTGTGATACCGTAACTTGATTTGTACCCTTTTTATTGCAACAATCAATTATGGCTTGTGGGACAAATGGACACACTATGGCAATATTCTTAGGGGTCCCTCAAGGATCCATACTGGGACCTATCTTATTCTAATTGTATAAAAATGATCTCCCTGATGTCTGCAAATATGTTACTACTCAGCCGACAATGTCATCACTGAGGTAGCTGCTGTTACTCTAACTTACTTCAGTAGCGGTGTCTATAACATGAAAATGCAATATTTGCAATTTTAGACAAATGAGGAGGTCTTTCACTAATAGAGCTGCCATGATGTTTTTACACTCCATGATCTTTTCGCATTTGAGCTATTGTTTTAAATTTAAAACTCACTGCCTGATGTATAAAATCCTACATGCATTTTCGCCACCAGCAATTTTGAATTTTATTCTGTTTACTTGTTTTTTTTTATTTTTTTATTTTATTTTATTAAATCCTACAATTACTCTGTCTTCGTTTGTCGTCTCTGTGTTAAGTGTTTTTTGATGTTCCACCAACCTGCAGATACTGGGCTATAATCTGACATATTTACATATATTGCTGTATATATCCATTAGTATGTACTGTCCCTATTTCAAAATACATTTAAAAAAATTAATTAAGATGATATACACTAGTCTTAGTAAATGTTCTCTGTAGTCTTGACTTGGCTTGGTTTCTCTGTGCTTCAGTGCTCATAAGAATACCGTCAGTTTTGCCCTGGTTTAGCTGAAGAGCGTTTTAGGCCATTAAGGATTTAATGAGTAAAAAGTTGTGCGAAGTCAGTGTAAATATGGAAACTGATGCTTAGTCGCCAAGAGGCAACGTGGACATAATTATGTAAAAAAGAAGGGGGCCTACAATGGATCCCCATGGTATTTCACAGTTTAATCCATATCTCTGTTCCCTTTATAGTTATGATCAGATAAAAAGTCATGAAAATATTTGTAGTTACTTCATCTAACCAGAAAATGTCCGTCTATGACCAAACGACCCTGAGTTGGGGGTGCCATCATCATCTTTTGACGGCACAAGATAAAGGGTGTTTTTATCCATTTCAACCCATCCATCCATCCATTATCTACCGCTTTATCCTCCACCAGAGGGTCGCGGGGGGTGCTGTGCCTATCTCAGCAGACATTGGGCGATAGGCGGGGTACACACCCTGGACAGTTCGCCAGTCCATCGCAGGGCCACATATAGAGACAAACAACCATTCATTCACACTCTCACACCTACGGTCAATTTAGAGTGACCAATTCACCTAATCCCCATATCGCATGTTTTTGGACTGTGGGAGGAAGCCGGAGAACCCGGAGAAAACCCACGCACACACGTGGAGAACATGCAAACTCCTTGCAGAAAGACTCTTGTTCCGAAGTTGCTGCAAATGGGGCTCGAACCCAGGTCTTCTTGCTGCAAAGGCAAGAGTGGTAACCACTACACCAACCCGTGGGCCCCCATTTCAACCCATTTTGCTAGTGTTTTTACAGTGTCGATGGTTCCTGCTGGAAACAAACAAGCTTAACATTTAAAATTCATATGGTATCCACCCCCCCAAGGCTCCATAAAACCTTCCCCATCACAGTCACCCTCTTCAGTATGCATCATGTCCCTCCAAACTTCCCACGTCTCTTGTGTGTCTTTGTAGTTAATGATGAATGAGGGGTTCACTGTCGCGCAACTGTTATCACAGGCATTCATAGACTCAGGTGCAGACATGAGAAGTGACAGAAATAGTGAGTAAAGAATGGAGAATATCAGCTTGAGAGAATAAAGTTCAAACCTCACCCACCTCACTTTCATCCATCAACACACCAGGACAACTGCTTCCTGAAGTGGGTGGATGAGTGTTTTTTTTTTTGGTAAAAGATATAAAAAGAAAATGTACACAGGATGTAGAGGAGGCAGCTCCAAGGGCTGCTGCTGATCAGACAGAGATTTTTATTTATTTATTTTTTTCCATGAGCTTTTTAAGTCTGGATATTGCTATTCAAACATTGGCTGATGCAAACACGAGGCATCACAGTGGACCACGAGGTGGACGAATGCTCAACCGGTGCCTGGTAAAAAAAGTCTCATAAAGATCCCGCTGTCACAGAGAAAAGAGAGTCGTATCAAATCGGCATAGCCCAAATCCAAAATCACACTTTTCCGACGAGTTTGGACAATCTCGACATGCTGCCACATCCTTTGTCCTTAGACTCTTGATTTGTTTAAGGAAGAACTGCTCAAATACCTTACTTCTCGCTTTTCTAACTTACCCTGATGGTTATGTGGAGAAGGGCTCACTGAGAGGATTAATGAATATTTCATAGGGTGGTCAGCCGATTCGGATTTGTGTCTTTGTCAAAGGTGATTCTGCCTCGAGTCATTGTGTCAAAGAAGACACTGAGGATCAACACAGAATTCCTATTTCATTATTGAATTTGAAGGGTTTTCTTTGTCAAATGGAAAAGATCTGACAACCCTGAGTACCAGCGGTTCCCGACTGTGACCCTCAGGGAAAACTGCCCTGCATGTTTTAGATGTTGCCCTGCTCCAACTCACCTGATTCAAATAGGTCAGCTCGTCATCAAGCTCTGCAGAAGCCTGATAACAAACCGTTCTTCTGAATCGGGTGTTGGGAGCAGGGCAGTGTTCCCTGAGGACCAGGGTTGGGAAACTGATATAAGCTGCAAGAATACGAGATAATCAGTGAGAATGCTTCAGTTTTATGGCCTCACTTCCTTTACTGTGTCTGCCTTTTCCCTTTTTCTTTCTCAACAGACTCATTAAAATTAATTGTCCCTTTATAATTATTAAAATGGAATGAGGTTCAAATTGTAACGTTAGTGTCCTCATGGCTCCTGCACCATTGCCATGATTTCGCATGCTATTAGCTGTGCTAACGTCCTGATAAGATAAGATGAGATAGTCCTTTATTTGTTCCGCAGTGGGGAAATTTACAGTGTTACAGCACCAAGACGGTAAAGATAAGGATAATAAGTAATAAACATGCATGAACCAGAAAAGTACAAAATAAAAAGATATTAACACTAAGACTATATAAAAAAAAAAAATGAAGTAGAATGTATAGTTTACATAATAAACAATTTCCAGAATATATACAGTATGGACTAGATATTTACATTAGACAGAGATTTAGCATGGGATATATGTTTATATTGCACATGTGTAAAAAGACAGTATATTGCACATGGGATGAGGAGCCTGATGGCGCAGTGCTTGTTGTACAGTGTAACAGCTGCAGGGAGGAACGGCCTGCGCTAAAGCCCAATTTATACTCCTGCGTAAAGTGCTCTGCGTAGATTACGCAGAGTCCTCTGCGTCGACGCAGAACCTGTCGAAGAGCCTCTGCGTCGTCTCCGGCTGCACGGAATATTTTTTAAGTGTCCGTCACTCCGTCAAGGGACAACGGAGACGGCAAGAGCTGCGATTGGTCCTCAGGACAGGCCGAGCTAAGCTGCTCTGTGCCGGCTCACAGTGAGCACCGAGCGTCCACAGTGGGCGGAGCTGATCCCCGCCGACTTCTTCGCTGCCGAACTATAAATACGTCATATCTTAACACACACAGCACATGTTTAGACTCTAAATGGCCAATTTCTCGCCTCAAATTATCTTAAAACTGCGTTCCGGGACACAGAAAAGTGAGAAACGGCCGCTGTTTCAACAACAACAATCTTTCTCTCTCGGACGCCATTGCTCACTACAGCCAAAAGCACAACAACCTTGCGCAGCGACCCCTACTGATCGGGCGGGAAATTGCAGCGCGTATCCGTCACCACGACGCAGAAGTATTAAAGGCTCGAGTGGTCTACGTGGTGACGCAGACGGATAATGCATTACGCAGTCGGAGAAGTATAATGTGGCCTTAAGACTGACTATAAATCTGACAATGAACCGTGTGAATTAACGCTACTTCAGACATGTAGGATGTTTCTGTTGCTGAAGGAGCTGCCCAGTGCTGTGATGGTGTCCTGCAGGGGGTGGGAGAGATTGTCCATCAGAGGTAATAGCGTTGGTAGCCATTCTCCTCTCTCACTGGGTCAAGGGGAACATCCAAGGGCAGAGCTGGCTCTTTTAATCAGTCTGTCCAGCGTGTTCTTGTCCGCAGCTGTGATACTACTGCCCCAGCAGACCACTCCATAAAAGATGGCTGATGCCACTACTGAGTCATAGAAGGTCTTAAAGGTGAAGTAAGTAGCTTATAGTGCCATCTAGAGTAGAGGCTGAAATTTACAACAAAGAACTGCTCCTCTGCTCACCCCCTCCCTCCCCTGAGCGCTACGGTGTCCTCAGCTGGTCAAATGTCGTCCTCGTCGTCTTTCTCCGTGTCAGCAGATGAGGTTCGTGAGGCGAGGGAGAGGGCGTAGCAGACGAAGCGGAGAGAGTGGAGGCGGGACTTCTGCTACAAGTAAAGAGACGCTTGATTTGTTCTCTCGCGTTTGTCCTTACAGGCTCCGGTAGAAACATGGCGTCTCGCTGCTAACAGTGGCTATGCAACCGCGGCCCGCGACCATTTTATTTTACATGACTTTTTGAAACACTACGAAAATGAAACAAAAACTATTATACATCGACTAGACAATGCAGGAGCACATAATATGTATACAAAAGTGGATTTTGGGTCATATAAACCCATAAATACTACATAGTGTCCCTTTAAGGTGAACTCATTAATGTGAGCGTATTATGTAATGTAACTTGTTACCAGGGCTTGAATAATAATAGTGCTCCTTGTGGTTGGCTGGTTGCTAGGTCATGTGTGCACATTATCTCACCTAACCAGTGTGATGCTATTTCCTCCAGCTTTAACCATAGGTCTAGTACGATTGTAGAGTCAATCTAACTTTTAAAGTTCCATATTTGA
The DNA here is from genome assembly GCF_963457635.1 of Microchirus variegatus. NCBI lineage: Eukaryota > Metazoa > Chordata > Actinopteri > Pleuronectiformes > Soleidae > Microchirus > Microchirus variegatus. The sequence goes on from NC_139804.1 coordinate 35,138,862, forward strand.
AACTAGGGCTTCTATGCCAATAAGTGGTCAGAGGCAGGTTGTGGTTGTGTGAGGTATTGCCTGTCACGATCTCACCCGCACCTTCCTTCGTTTTATTATTATTGTCATTATTGTTGTGGTGCTGCTCTGTGCTCTCCCTTCCTCTCTCTCTCTGCAGGGGGGCGTGGTTGACCTACTTTCACTCAAGACACCGGTGATTGTCTACACCTGCGCGGGCGGCTCCGCCTCACCTGCTCCTGATCTGCAATCAGGAGGACTCATAAGGGGAGCCGTTCCTCTCCACCGGCGTCAGATCGTTGTTCTCAGTTCGTGGGTAAAGTCATGCTACAAGACTGTCTCTTTAAACTTACCTGCTCGCCGGATACTTACCCGTCTCTCCTCGCTCCAGGTCGCCACGTCTCCTGCACCTCGAGAGTCTCTGGTGCTCGCCTGCATTCCCTACTCTCCTGGGAAACTCTCCAACTCCCTTCACCTACTCCGTGAGTCTGCTCCTTAAAGGGACGCTGCCAGATCGTAACATTGCCACAATATCAAAAAGGGACTTTCCCATCTGGGTTGCCAAACACCAGCTCTTTATCAGTATTTTCCAATATGATATTCTGCAATGGTGTTGGAAATACTTCATTCAGAATAATCCAAGTCACACCAACTCACCAAACTAAGCAGCAGTAGACCAGAAGCTCACACAGCCCTGAATTGTTTTTCTCTATGGACTTTGGTGAGGGACAGTGACTAGTTGATACTACTGAACTTCACTTTTCTGTTTTTCTTGGTGCCCATGTTGGCAGCTGTGTGTCAGTACCTCACACGGCCACACTTCAGGAACCTGAATTATCACTTTAAAGGTGAAGTAAGTAGTTTATAGTGCCATCTAGAGGAGAGGCTGAAATTTACAACAAAGAACTGCTCCTCTGCTCACCCCCTCCCTTCCCTGAGCGCTACGGTATCCGCAGCCGGTCAAATGTCGTCCTCGTCGTCTTTCTCCGTTTCAGCAGATGAGGTTCGTGAGGTGAGGGAGAGGGCGGAGCTACCGCGGCCGTAGCAGACGAAGCGGAGAGAGAGGAGGCGGGACTTCCGCTACAAGTAAAGAGACGCTTGATTTGTTCTCTCGCGTTTGTCCTTACAGGCTCCGGTAGAAACATGGCGTCTCTCTGCTAACAGTGGCTATGCAACCGCGGCCCGCGACCATGTTATTTTACATGACTTTTTGAAACACTACGAAAATGAAACAAAAACTATTATACAGCGACTAGACAATGCAGGAGCACATACTTTGTATAAAAAAGTGGATTTTGGGTTATATAAACCCATAAATACTACATATTGTACCTTTAAGTGACTAAAACATGTTTTTCTTTCTTTCTTGTTTATGTCCATGGTTGCAGTCGTGTTTCACTGAACCCACCACTGCCTCCCCCTGGCTTCTTCCAAGAACAAAAGGTACGATCACCTGTACGTAAGACACTGACTTCACACGACAATAAGACAACTTTCTGATATTAACTTGTATATATAATTGTACATCTGATTGTATAAGGTTGTTTCCCAATTTAATTCTGCCCTCAACCAAAACAATAATGCCCAGTTGTAATTACTGGGCTCTTATCGAGCCAGCACTGGTCCGCTTTTACTGGGAAGCTTCCAGTGTCCCAACAATGCTGAGCAGCAGCTGTGAATGTTTGGCTGCTGAAAAACAGAACCAGAGTGAGAAATGATTCTGAAAATGAAAACACCCACTAAACACCTGCAAAGTAAAAATGTGGCGCACACTCAAGCCATGTTTGAATTCAAAATAAATAAGACAGGGACACCGGTGTCCTATATTTCCTCATCCCATCACCTTGTACTCCAAAATACGTTCATCATAAGTTGAATGCACACAAAACGTAGCAGCAGATGTAAAGTGAGACAACCATGGTATTCAATGGTGTACAATTGCAGCTTGTCTCCTCAAAAAAACAAAACTTTGCTATTCTACCTTTTCTACAAACCATGGGAAACGTAATATTTCTACATTTTGCGCAGAGAAAATTGTCTGAATGTGACAATCTGGCAAATTGCTAATGAGTAATTGAGACAACATTGCTGAAGTTGAAACATTCAGGGAGATGATATTACATTTTTGTGAGGACATTTATACACGTTATGACGCTATTCCAGTGTGTTTTTATGTAGATGATGTTGCCGTGTTATGGAAAGATTTGTCACGGTGTAATGAGGAGATTTGTTATGGTGTCATGACAACATTCTGGCATGTGTTTATGGAGACGTCGCATTGTTATGAGGAGATTCATCTCACTATTATGGAGATATTTGCGATGGCATCAGGAGAACGTTCCTGTGTGTTTCGATGGAGCACTGCTGTGGTGTTATGAATAGATTTGTTTCTGTGCTATGTGAAAAGTGAAGTGTGCTTTTATATTATTGTTATAACAGGACTGTTCACATTGTAATGATGAGGATATTTGTTATGGTGTTATGAGGATATTCCTGTGTGTTTTCATGGAGTGTGGTTAGGAGATTATGAGAGGTTTTATTTCGATCTGTTTTTGGGTGAATTCCAATTCCTTACTTAACCCTCAATCTCAAAAATGCGCGCTGTCCCGATTCTCAGAAAAATTAAGTTGAGGGGCGAGTTTAAGGGCTGTATCGCCCTCAATTTTGAGATTTTTTTCCGAGACCACCCTTGGGAGCAAGGGCTACCCAGAATGCATTGCGTGTTTTCACATAACAAAGATGGCGTCGAAAGCAGCGAAATGAGTACGCTACAAATTAAGTATTAATAGAGATATAAAAATGATGAAAACCATTGTATTATCTTAGTTTAGGCCCATATTATGGATTACTGACGTCATTGTTGCGTAACATTTATTTTAATTTTACGATCTTCTGTCAATAGCCGGCCGGTGCGGACAAGCGATCGTTCGCTATCGCTTACTTTCCAATAAGTCGTGGTGTGTGGTAACTGTCAGCTGAATATGTCCGAGGTTGTGGTATTTGTATGAGAATCATCTTATAACTAACTGACAACCTAATAACTTGACTGACAAACGGATCGTAATAAATAATCGTGACGTAAATGTGTTCTTTTTGGAGTTGACAGACTGGACGCAGCTTTCGCGTTATTCTGCCCCCTACAGTCTGAAGACGTATCTGCATTTAAGGGGTGTCCCATTTCTAAGTGCCAAAATAACCCTCAACACTTGGTTTTGAGGGCCAGTTAAGATTAAGGGTTAAGATTGAGGGTAAAGATAAGAATTGGAATTGGCCCTTTGTATCTCTAAGGATTAGTCTTACACCTCTGGACGTGGGTGTGCTATTCATGGAGAGGATGTTGATGTGCTTAGCTCTAACAGGTTGCTTATTTTTTAACCCAACGATAACCACAGGATATTTACTGTGACAAACAAGACACTGAGTTGACCTGAAGGTGACGACAGACCAACACTCAAGTGCTTACATAAGTCATGAGTTGTCATCTCGTGGGTGTTAATATACGGACTAATGGTTTGCCTACGTAGGGGCATTAAATGTACGCTCCTTGCTGCACAAACATTTTGTATTGCAGCCTGAGCTCTGACCGCCAAATGACCCCAGAAACTCCACCCCCCACCCCCCCCCCATAATGATTTTGCCTCTGGCATCAACTGTGGGTATTCCCGCATCACTCTTTCTCCCTCTGGCACCACTCCTCTTGATCTTGATCCCAAATTTTAGCCTCCCTAAATGTTAAAATCTTGTATTGACAATTTTAAATGAAGAAAAACAAAAAAAAACACCACTGTAGTTGTACATGAACACTGGCTTCCTGCAGCAGCACAAGTGTATACCGTAATAACCACATGTTGGATTTGCAACTTGCAACTTCTCAGCTTTCACACGATTTTCCAACAGTACAAATTGAAAGTCACCGCTGGCAGAGGGACGTATGAATGTTGTCATTCTTTTAATGACACAGAGCTGAACTTACAGAGTGCCAATGTAGAATTAATCTGGCTTTGACAGAAGTGCCATTCACCCTGTTGCAATAAACAGAGACATTATTCGAAAGTTGAAATCCTATTGTGTTGCTTTAATAATTTTTGGGATTACTATTTAGTGAATTTTGGCTGAATAGAAGCCGTCTTTATAAATAAAAACATACTTATATATTACCATACCTATACCATTGACCAGGACATCACGCACCAACAGCCATGTCAGGCACGTGGTTGGTTTCAATAAGCACTTAATGGCACTGAGGAAAGGGTGTGATGTTCCGGTGTAAATGGACTCAAGACAAGCAGCAGCTGTGAGAAGTTGTTTTTTTTTCAAGGCTCTGGGAACAGAGACGGCCACTGCAGTTTTATCAAACCCCCTGCTGCCTCCTGTCTCCATCAACACAAACCCACATTTCTGGCACCATGAACTCCCATACACCCATCACAGCCTAACCCACAGTCTTCAGTCTGAGTCATTTTATCCTTGACCTTGACTGTTCAAGGGTTAGGGGAAATTTGGAACAACTATAATTTTCAGCCTCAAACTGGTCGTGAATTGACACAACAAACATCTCACTTTGTTACACACCGACACCAAACAAGTATCTTCCTCTTCCAACATCCATACCCACATTCTTTGCAGCAAAAGCTTTTAAGTTGGCACCTATTTTGAGTCAGTTGGTTTCAAGACATGGAAACGTATGTATAAATATAGTTATTTTCAAAATATGTGTACACTGAAAATAGCATAGATCTAATTCTTAAGTTTCCAGTGAGAGCCAGTCAGTCCACAAGTGGAATGCAGAGTATGGTCAGCACTGATTCTGTCATTACCTCATAAAAACACATTCAAAAAAACTGAACTATGCCTTTAAGAGACACTTCAGTGCACTGATTACCCTCCAGCTGCCCCTCTGTTCACCAACCGACATAAAGAAAAGCATATTCTTCACAGCAGAGCACACACCAAGTGTGTATATAATAAAGTGCCATCATCACCCTCGGTCATTTCATTCAAATCACCGAAAAAATACCATCTCAGTTGTGCCATCGAAAGCACAAATGCTCTATTTCAGTGATTACCCATCAGCCATTTCATCTAAAGCCAAAAGTGCCACCACCTCATATCCAGCTCTGTTCAACCGTCAACAAACAAAGAGACTATCATCACTTGGATAGTGGAGGAAAAAGCTGATGTCTTCGCTATCCAGACCATGTTTTTGTTAAATCTTTGAAAATACAGATTATATAAAGAGACTTGTCTCCTGTGGACGTTAAGAACACGAGTCTCTTACAGTAGATCAGCCATCTGAGTCCCGCATGTGCCTTCAGGCAGTTCAACAACAAGAAATTAAGAAAGAAAAGAAAAGAAAGATGGATATTATATCTGACTCCTGGCCAATGGAAGAACCAGATTGCAAATTGTCTGAGCACAAGGGGGGAAAAAAGGCTTTGTATGAGAATAGACTGCGGGCGATGAAGAAACACCGTTCACAAGGGAGTCACAAGTTTTTCTGTTGCCCAAACCTCCACCCAGGCCGTATCCTTTTTACTCTGCTATCCCAAGGCCAGGGTGCCAAAGATGGAACCGTTGGGGCCGGTTACTTTGGTACTTTTCCTGATGGAAACACAGCACTCGTGGCTAAACTTACCAAAGATGCCAAAGGAGACCAACCAGCTCCCATGTTCCTTTGAGTTGAGAACAATGATTTTCTCAGTAAACGTCGTCATGGGAGGGTTTGTTTCACGATCTTTCATCAGTTTCCACCTGGAGGAGTTTGTGTGATGGTGGGATAAAGCGTTTTTATCCTGCACATCAATCAAACCAATCAAAGCAACTTTACAAATTTAGATTTCATAATATTGGAGTGCTTTGCGGTTTAGCAACTTGACTATATTGACATTTGAACTCACTGTTATTAACTATTTTTTTCAGACAGGAATAACCAGAGTCACTTTTTGTGTTTACTACAAATACGGCTTCACGTGATGGAAAAGTGACAACATAATAATGTTCCACTGCTGTACAGCAGATAATAGTTTTTTAGAAAAATGGACAATAGGATGTTTTCATCTACAGTAATAACAGGGGGATTTAGGGGCTCATAAAAATCTGTAACTGCTCATAAAGTTCTAATAAAATAAAGCACGGATGAGCCTCAGAGAGGCAGCACAGTCAAATTCAACAGGAATGGATTCCTGACTTTAGGAATATGTTGAGTTGTCTGTGCTGCAAAAAAAGAAAACTGACTCTATTTGCTCACTCACGCCACCTATTACTTTAATTATTCATCTATGAATTATTCATATAATTCAATATATTGCTTCTATTACTTCTAACCACTGACTACATACACATAATAATAACCCAATTATGGACAATGATCAGGGAGAGAGGCATTAACCCAATTATGTGGCCCTCATTAAATGGCATTTAGTCACTGTCTTATTTGGCTTTTAAAGAGAAACTCTGTGCATGTGCGTGCATGTATACGGGGGAGTACGCACCGTAGATTTTTTTTTTTCTGAAGTGGATAAAAATCTGTGTGTGTTCTTGACCACTTGAACCCTGCAGTTTGCACACCAGCCTCTCATAGTTGAGGGCTATGCAATCATTTACCTGCTGCAGAAGACCCAATCGTGATTTCTGACTTCTCCAGTGCTTTCAGCCTTCTACTGCCAGGCTCACGCGACTGGAGGAGAAGCTGAAGGAAATCCGATCTGTCTGTGTCTCTTAAGACCACATTATACTTCTGCGACTGCATAATGCGTTATCCGACTGCGTAACCACGGAGACCCCTCAAGCCTTCATACTTACCCCGGATTTCCACTGGACGCGGAACGGCAGCGGCGCGGTTCTGCTTCGTCCTCTGCCTGGCGGCAATCCCCACCCGGCGGGTTACGGCAGCGGCGCGGAGCCTTGGGAGCCGGCGGTATTCACGGAAGATCGCGCGATAATATCGAACGGACGCGAGATCCAGCGATAGACTGTGTGTATAAAGGAAACAACAACAACAGCTTCTTTTCATTCTCCTACGTGGAAGAACTGTTGATCTGGTGTCATTAATGATTTTATGTTTCTCCACTTCAACAATCAGTCTCTCGTCGTACATTAAGACTCTCAGAGACGCTCTGATTAATTGACTGTTTACCTGGCAGCACCGGTCACAACGTAATGTTGATGTGAAGTTGTGACAGGCTATATGACCTGCGTATTGTGTTTTATTTTGAAAGGGGGGCGGAAATATTTTACTTTGATTCTGTCGGACTTCCTGTCTTGTGCGAAGTGCTTCGTTGAAATTTACGAGGTTCAGCAGCGGCAACGGAAAAAATAGAACTGATTCCTATCGATAGCACTGCGGCGCGACGAGCCACTTCTGTGACGCTGCTGAGACGCGCCGCATCGCGGCCGGTGGGAAAGCTCTCATTGATTAGAATGGAAGCGATTTGCAACGGCGACCGCGCCTCTGCCGTTCCGCGTCCAGTGGAAATCCAGGGTTACACATATACGCACTGAAATTTCCCGCCCGATCAGTAGGGGTTGCTACGCAAGGTTGTTGTGCTTTTGGCTACAGTGAGCAATGGCGTCCAAGAGAGAAAGACTGTTGTTGTTGAAACAGTGGCCGTTTCTCACTTTTCTGTGTCACGGAACGCAGTTTTAAGATCATTTGAGGCGAGAAATTAGCCATTTAGAGTCTAAACATGTGCTGTGTGTGTTAAGATATGACGTATTTATAGTTTGGCGGCGACGCTGTCGGCGGTGATCAGCTCCGCCTCTGTGGACCCTCGGTGCTCACTGTGAGCCGGCACAGAGCAGCGAAAGCTCGGCCTGTCCTGAGGACCAATCGCAGCCCTTGCCGTCTCCGTTGTCCCTTGACGGAGTGACGGACACTTAAAAAATATTTTGTGCAGTCGGAGACGACGCAGAGGCTCTCCAACAGGCTCTACGTCGATGCAGAGGGCTCTGCATAACCTACGCAGAGCACTTTATGCAGGAGTATACATTGGGCTTTAGAGTCACAACACTATAACTGTGCAGCATCTTCGTATCAACCTCAGAGCCATCTTAAACTTGCCTCTGAACTGTTGTCTTCAAACAAATCAATGCTTCAGCAATGTCTTCCCCGCCCATCTCCTCACCTGCAGTCCATTTACTCATTAGTTCCTCTGTGTAAATATATCATCCCATTTTCCTTCGACCCCTGCCAGATTGTCTGGTGTAGTTTTGTTTGCCAAGCGTTCCCATCATTATCTTGTTAGCCTTCTTGTTTTGCCTGTCTCAGACTTTGGATACCTGTCTGCCTCTTGTCAGATTTGTTTGCCTGTTTTTGACTGATCTCCTGTTTTTTGACTCTGCCCGTTCCTCTACAAACTCGCCTGTCTTGTTGTCGTGCTTTTGGGTTCTTACTCTCGTCAGTGCCAGTGAGCGTGACAGTTACTTGTGGACACAATAGAAATAGGTCACGTAAACATGCCAATCCAAAAACCCCGATCCAATACAGCCCATTTGGAAAACTACGTGCTCATATAAACAGTCGATGCGATCATGACTTCCAGGTTTATGTCTGATGCACGTAAAAAGTGAATTATTTGTTTTGTTACTGATGTATTTATTCTGAAAAAGAATAATGAGCAGACACGGTAGAGGAGGAACATGAGATTGACAGCGAAGGAACGAGCAGACACATTCGTTTATTCCAGAATTGTGCAGGTCAAAAAAGTCAATTCTGACCAAATTGTGTGTCCCATTTCAATAAAGTGAATCATAAATTCCAATTTTGCTCACGTAAACATAGCTAAATCAGGAGATCAGGTTTAGTTCCTCTGGACAAAACCAAGTGTTTGTCACATTAATATTCCTCAGAAAAGAAGATTTCGCTCTCACACACACACACACACACACACACACACAGGTATCACCTTCCACACCACATTCACCTTCCTGTCAACCCCTGTAAATATCTGTTTGTATCACTGTTTACGACTCTATTTCACACGCACGCACGCACACACACACATACTCTCATTCTCATCAAATGCCCTTGTTGGCCAACAGGACCTGACATTGAACTACTCTCTGCCTTTAAATACCTTTTTCTAACTGTTTGTGTGTCTGTATGTGCTCACACACTGACTGAAAAAACACAACTGTCCTTCCACTGCACCACACATGAAGGAAACACAGGCGCAGGAACTTATTTATGAGCATTGATTAAAAGTATCGGGTCCTTCCACGTAAAATAAGCACATTATTATTATCATATACTTCACATGTGCAAATGCGAATGTACATGTGGTATTTGGTTCCCATTAACGTCTGTGAAACATGATTTCAAATGCTGCTTTTTTCCTCCACATGAGGGTCGTGGGGGGGGGGGCTGACTCTCTCACACCCACAATCTATCCAGTGTGTCCAATTTACCTAATCCCCATATAGCATGTTCTCGGACTGAACACCCACACATACATGGGGAGCTACATGTAATCTCCATGCAGAAAGGCCCTTGTTCCACCCAGCTCTTCTTGCTGCAAAAGGCTGCAAAGAGTGCAAACCACTACTCCAACCCGCGCGGCCTTGATTTCAAACTCATTATTTCAAATCCAAAGTTCAGTGTGCGGTGTTTTTCGTACTGCGATCACACGCCCACCACGTGGGGTCGTACCTATGTTCCCCGGGTCCTATGTTCCCCGGGTCCTATGTTCCCCGTTTTTCCAAAAAAGGTCCTATGTTCCCCACTTTGTTCTTGACAGGGGAACATAGGACCCTTTTTTGAAAAAGGTTAGGGTTAGGGTTAGAGAAAGGGTCCTATGTTCCCCGGTCACATACAAAGTGGGGAACATAGGACCCGGGGAACATAGTTACGGTCCCCACCACGTATGGATGCTTCAACTCAAAACGCTGGTTATATTCAGTTTGAATGTGTCTGCCCATATTCGTGTTGCCAAATTGCACTTTGGAGCCGTAGCTTTGGTTTGATTGTCGCGCCAATCAATCAAATCAGAATTTCCTACAAATTGAAGCCCACTACACCGTCCAAACAGTGCTCTCTCGGACACAGCCAATCTTTCACAGAGACGCCGCATCGACATTGCTTCAGCAACAAACAGCAACTTGTGCTTCACAGTGAGCCATGATTTCCCAAGATGCTTCTGGCACAGGGCCTCACATCCCACAGTGGAAACGCAAGGCGGGGGCCACTGAAGTGTATCTCCTGGTGGAAACAAAGGATAAGTGCGAGTGCAATGAGAATATCAGCGTAAAGATGCTGTAAACGGACGACGTGGCATCGTTTTTTACACGGACGACTGCATCTCTCTCCCTCTGATGAGCTTAATCTCTGTGTATTGCATCACTCACATTTGTAGCCGCAGGGGGAAGGAAAAGTAAATCTGCTCAAAGTGAACCGTCGTACAAAAGAGGAACAACGTATTGACCGGTGAAGCTTAGTGACAGCGTGTGTGTGCCTGCAGCCTGTACAGGCACAGGCGGTACATGAAGGGATATCATGGGACGGACTCAATACAGTCTCCACTGTGGCAGAGCCTTGGGCGTATATACAAGCACCAGACTTACATGTCACATACAATCCAACAGCGTTTGAGGATAATTGTTGTCAGCTGCCAGGTTATTACACATGTCTTTGCAGGAAGGACTTGTACAGTACAGTACACTGGTGGTAAAGGGAAAGCCTCATGCCTGCGGTTTTATTTATGCTCGAGGTGGAATCAGCTCAGTGTCAGCACATCTTCACAGGATTATTTCACTCAGCTTCATGCTCTGCTCTTTTTTTTTTTCTTTTTTTTTAACAGAAGAAGCCCAGTGAATACAGACATAATGAAAATGGCAGCACAGCCAGAGGTTGACCGCACAATGCTGGGCATCTCGACTGAAAACCCTCCTGCACAAAAAGAACCAGAACCAGCCCAGAGACATGTAGAGACTCACTCTCAATTAAAACGTAGCTGCCAGCAGGGACACGAGGGAAAAACAGATTTTTAGTAATAAAAGCCATGTCGTCTTAGTGCGATAGCATAGTGATAGCATACACCATCACTCAATGATAGTGAGAGGGTATGCTATATCCTTAAAGTGATTAAAATATATCTCTTCTGACTTTGTTACCCTGCAGGGAAATGTGTCACTCACCACTTAACCACCGCCAAATTTGGACTGGACTGGAAAAGTGATAAAAATTTGGTTTCATTTCAAGTAAAAGGAGACAAGGACAGGAGATAAACACCCGCAGAGAAATACATGCAGCTATTGCACACTATTGACACTGCACTGAGTTCTATTCATTTGGACAAACTACGTACGAAGCATTATACCCAACCTTAACCATAACCAGATAATGCCTAATCTTAATGTTAACCATAACCACAATTCTTAGCACCAAACTTCACCAGTTCCATTAGTTCATGCCTCATTAGTACCATTGTCTCCATGAGCACTACTGGTCTTGACAAGGTCAAAGTTCATGCAAAGTCCTAAAGAAAATGACTCAGACAGGTTCCAGACACAGAGACAGTGTCATCAACACTGACTGACTGTGTGTCTTCTACTATGTTCTTCTTTTTTTTCAGTGTGGCAAAATGACATATGTGTTCAAAGGTAAAGGAATTCTAAAGGGTAAAAATGCATAGACAAATGTGCTCACTTAAAAGTGAAAATTGCCTCCATCAACGACGTCATGAGTCGTTAATAAAACCAATTACTTGCATCCATGTTTAACAATAGATGGATTGTTGACGTGAGCGCTACAGCTACAGCTGTCATCCTGTTTGTTTTCCCTCGCATGTGAAGGATTATCACGCGTGTTTATCGATTCATGCCGGAGTCTTTTAATTGGGTTTTAAATCAGGGTTGTGACACAGATTGTTAATCAGCGACTGCATTTGGACAGATAATATACTTACACAGATGTTCCCGCTTTTAATTAAAATCAGACGGTTGACACCTAATCACTGGCGCCGTTTTTTAGGGCATTCTGCAAAATGTGGCAGCCATGTGCCGCAGAAGTACACGAGCTTAAGTGTAGATGTAGGAGGCGCTGACGCGTAGTCAGTCTTGTTTACTGCACCATGAATCCAACAAACATGTTCTGGAAAACAGCTGATTTTAGCAACTTCACAAAAGGCTCAGCTATGAAAACTGTGCCTGCTTTAATTTTGTGACATCTCCAGAATGTTTGTTTGCCACTTTATCTCATTGTTAAATTGTACCTAAGGTGTAACTAAAACATTTTTTGGGGGGTGAAAACCAGGTGCATTTAGTGTAAAGTATTGAAATCATACATGTGATAAAAAAAAAAAAAAAAAATTGATGTACTATCTACTGCCTCTCTGGTCAAACTTTTCAAATTTGTCAAATTTTAGGGCCAATTCCAATTCCTATCTTAACCCTCAAGCTCAACCCTTAATCTTAACTGGCCCTCAAAACCAAGTGTTGAGGGTTATTTTGTCACTTAGAAATGGGACACCCCTTAAATGCAGATACGTCTTCAGACTGTAGGGGGCAGAATAACGCGAAAGCTGCGTCCAGTCTGTCAACTCCAAAAAAGAAGAAGAAGAAGAAGAACACATTTACGTCAGGATTATTTATTAGGATCCGTTTGTCAGTCAAGTTATTAGGTTGTCAGTTAGTTATAAGATGATACTCATACAAATACCACAACCACGGACATATTCAGCTGACAGTTACCACACACCACGACTTATTGAAAAGTAAACCATAGCGAACGATCGCTTGTCCGCAACCGGCCGGCTATTGACAAAAGATCGTAAAATAAAAATAAATGTTACGCAACAATGACGTCAGTAATCCATAATATGGGCCTAAACTAAGATACTAAAATGGTTTTCATCATTTTTATATCTCTATTAACAAAGAAAAAATACTTAACTTGTAGCGTACTCGTTTCGCTGCTTTCGGCGCCATCTTTGTTATGTGAAAACACGCAATGCATTCTGGGTAGCCCTTGCTCCCAAGGGTGGTCTCGGAAAATCTCAATATTGAGGGCGATACAGCCCTTAAACTTGCCCCGCAACTTTTCTGAGAATCGGGACAGCACTAGCGGGAGCGAGCATTTTTGAGATTGAGGGTTAAGCAAGGAATAGGAATTCACCCTTAGTCCACACTTGCATCACTATCTTGTCCAACAGGTGTGTGGTTAACTGTGACTCCTCCCATCTTTCATAAATGCCGGAGATGTCACTTTGTTGCCTTTCTCTTTCAACCACTTGAAGCGCAGTATGATCAAACTCATTCCACAGAGCACCTCACACTGCGAGCAACCTGTGTGTCACATTTCACTGACAAACAGACCACGTCCCTATACAAAGCTCCCTACTTTCCCTCCCTCACTCAGCTCTCAGCCCATTTCTTGATATTGTTCAAAAGCAGGGCAGAGGGGGCAGAGTTAGCCTCAGAAGAGGGTTTTAGTTCCTCTTTTGAACAGATTTCTCCAGCATGAAAGGAAAGTTTTGCCTTTATCAGATAATTCAAATGTGTTATTTTGAAACCTTGAAAGACCTTCGTTCAGATTTACCCCCCGTGACACAAACAAAGTGTCCCATATCTTTTCAGGAGAGGTTAACGGTGTGACACAATCTTTGATTTCTTAATGGAAACGGCTGTTTAATGGGGAAATAATATAGCAGATAGTGTTGACATGGATTTGATCAGATTAACCTTTTGAATAGCTGTATTAGGCAGGATCACTGGAAAAAATGCCCTGTCCTGACCTCTTCTCATCAGACGGACTTGTTTCATGACAGTTTCTTCTGTGAAAGGTCCATGTTCACACGTTTTATTGCTTTGACTGCTTCTGATTTCCTTTAAGTTTTTTTTTTTTTTGCAGAGTTGGCACAGCACATTCAGTGCTATGTGGCTAATGACTAAGTAATACAGTCTAGACTCCAGCACGCTGATAGGATTGTTCGCTCTCTTAGACGTCAGCTGTATTTAATCTACGTTGACTACACGACGGATCATGTTTGTGTCACGTCTGTGTGCCAAAAAAACTGAGAAAAGGCTGACAATCCCGAGGATGCTGACGTGACACAGTGCGCTGTGGGATGAATTTAGTAGCAGCGACAGACAGGATACACATCGGGTGCATAAATAACACAGGTGAGGTATTGTGTTTGCAAGCAAGCTGACACATATATACGTAGCAGAAGCAGAAGCAGGAGTGTCGGGTGCGCTAACGGCTGACACATGATCGCAAACACTTCACCTCATGTGCTCATCGTGATGATTGTACAGTGAGAGGCTTTCTTTGTTTTGCGCTCAGCCAAGCTGCACGTGTATGGACAGTGATTTGCCGTCTTATTTAAAACAAACAACGACATTAAAGCGGACCTAGACCGGAAGCTCCAATTAACGCTGTTTTTTTTTTAGTGTGTATCTGCGTCATTACCTTGTTTAAGAAGCCCTGAAGGTTCTAAACAAACAGTTCAGCCACTGCTGAGAACGCTGTGTTTTATTGTAATCTCGGGGCTCAGCGAGATCTCTGGAAAAACCCGGTCCGGTTACGTAAACACCGGTTCTCCTGAACAGAAGATCGTCCTGCTCCGGGCACTAGTCCGGGCACATCCGGTTGCGTACATTGAACCGCAGAAGAAGAATAACGTCCGTTGTGGAGGTGTTTCACGAGCGACAGTGTCTTCTGACTCGGGGGCAAAGTCATAAAAGGGACTGCGATTTTTACAATTTTTAAACACTGTTAAAACAATGTTTTGATAATGAGGAGCAGTGCATCCACCGTTCCAGAGGGGGGAGCTGTGCTTCTGAGAGCGGGTGTGCTGAATTTACTGGCCAATCACAACACACTCTGTCCTCTGGGTGAGAGAGTTGAGTCTCAAATCTCGTGGCTGGGAAGCACAGTCAGAAAAGAGGATTTCTATCGGTTCGTTTACAGCAACTAGGAGGTTTTTGACCATAAAAACAAGTGAATGTATGTAAGTAGACCTCCATAACTAACATATATGTGCAACAGGACCACTCTATGTGAGCTTTAAGATGATTCTGATATTTAAATGTGCATTTTCTATACCATTTACCCTCTAGTGCACTCAAATGTATGCATTACTTTAGGGCTTGATGAAGGACACCTGATGCCTGGTGTTAGAGGAAGTTTTTGTCAGTCATGTCTGACTGTCTCATCGCTAATGGGATGGTGATGTGGTGATAAAACACCAATAATTTAGAGAATGGCGTTTTTCCAGATTTCATTTTGACCTGTGAGAGTAAAAGCATAAACACGGTTTTCTGAACACAATGGCAGATATAACATTAGTATAATAATATATATAAACAATACCGACTGACTACCTTCTTATTGCAAGTAAAGGAGTTTCTTTTTCCTGTTTTTTGAGCAAACATGCCACAAAAGAACAAACATGCAACACATAATAGAAGAAAGTACCATCATTTCTGATCACACTTTTAAATGGAACAATTTTAAATCACTTCTTGAAGAGTATACAGCATAGCATCACACTCAAAAAGATGCATTTAACAAATTTGTATGTGCATGCATTGAAAATAACACATTTCCTTTTTTCCTCTATTACACGTGTTAGTTACACATTAGGAAATGGAGTTATTTTTTTTCTGCCAGCTGTACATATCTTTTTGCATAAAATAATTCATTTATTTCCCATTTCTAGAGCTAATTACGCATAAAGCTGCCAGATTTCACAGGGGGAAACACTGCTGGGAAGACATGTCATGAACATTTACTACAAACTGCAACTTTTTTTTTTGCCCTGATCCTCTTAATGTCTGTCTGATGGATTATATACAATCACAAGCCCTGCGCTGAGCCACAAACCAAAGGCTGAGGTAGAAAAGGATTTAGATTTTTTTTTTCGTTTTTCTTCGGATACCCTGTCACAAACAATAACGACAGTGTTCATATGTAAAAAACAAAGATAACTCGTGGTCCGAGCACAAAAAAAGGAGAGGATTTGTGTCCCTGTGTGTGTGTGTGTGTGTGTGTGTGAGAGCCTATGGGAGTCTTCTATGTGGGAAGCTGTCTCTGCTTGACATGACGATGCTGTGATAACAGCTAATGAGGACACAGGAGAGAACATGAAATTAGGCTTAAAATAAACACATCAACACAAAGAAAGTCACTGCAGATGTAAAATAAAGACACACATGCACACACGCACACACACACACACAGCAACACATCGCCACAAAGTGTAACAAATTTCCCTCCCATGTAAATACACGCGCAAAACACAGCAAATAATGTCAGTGGACAGATTAATTGAGCGAGAGGAAGCTGTAAAGTGGGTTAAGTCATTTAGATGAACATTCGATGCTGTGGGACTGGATTTCCTTGATGACATGAACCCTTCTTTCATCTTTAACTAACAGCAGCACAGGCAGGTACGGAGCTTTTCAATGGCTTACAAATGTAAAGCCCAATTTATACTCCTGCGTAAAGTGCTCTGCGTAGGCTACGCAGAGTCCTCTGCGTCGACGCAGAACCTGTCGTAGAGCCTCTGCGTCGTCTCCGGCTGCACTGAATATTTTTTAAGTGTCCGTCACTCCGTCAAGGGACAACGGAGACGGCAACGGCTGCGATTGGTCCTCAGGACAGGCCGAGCGAAGCTGCTCTGTGCCGGCTCACAGTGAGCACCGAGCGTCCACAGAGGGCGGAGCTGAACACCGCCGACTTCGTCGCTGCCGAACTATAAATACGTCATATCTTAACACACACGGCACATGTTTAGACTCTAAATGGCCAATTTCTCGCCTCAAATTATCTTAAAACTGTGTTCCGGGACACAGAAAAGTGACAAAACGGCCACTGTTTCAACAACAACAGTCTTTCTCCCTCGGACGCCATTGCTCACTGTAGCCAAAAGCACAACAACCTTGCGCAGCGACCCCTACTGATCGGGCGGGAAATTGCAGGGCCTATCCGTCACCGCGACACAGAAGTATAAAGGCTCGAGTGGTCTACGTGGTGACGCAGACGGATAACGCATTACGCAGTCGGAGAAGTATAATGTGGCCTTAAGTGTCGTTTAATTGTGAAAACCAAAAGGGTAAAAAAAATATTCTATTCTTAACTGCGCTAACATGGTAGTGCGACATGCAAATATAAGTAATGAATTTAGACTGAAAGTGGATTCACTCCCCTGGAAGTCTCTGATAACCAAAGTCCCCTCTTCGGTATTTTCTGCTGAGAACTGTTGCTTCGATTTCAGACGGACTGTATGGACTCATGGAACTATAGACATAAGATGCTTAACCACTGATTACTTCAGTGGTTTAGCATTGTTGAAGGTAAAACTGTGTTATTGTTGAATTACATAGAAATTGCCTATTAAATATAAATGTGCAATATGTTCAACACATTTCACTGAAACAAATAGACTGAAGTCAAATAAATGTGGATATTAATATTATCTAACAACTGTGTACAGCCACAATTCAATTTACACATCTGTGTGTGTGTGTGTGTGTTTATACTTGTGAACCAGTGGAACAGGGGACATCGGTGTCGTTACACCCGCGTTGAACATGGGACATTTTTCAGGTCCCCTCTTTGTCATGCTTTAAATCAAGGAAAAATCATGTCTAAGACGCTCTGGTGATTTTTTTTTTTTTTTTTTTAAATATTAAGCAAAGCGGGGACTGTGTGTGAGTGTTAAAGCTTATACTCAGCAGTGCCCCTGTTGGCTGGAAACGGGATGTTAACTCTGTGTGTGTGTGTGTATGTGTGTGTGTGTGTGAGAGAGAGAGAGAGAGAGAGAGAGAGAATTAGAACTGTCACTAGTCTGATAACAGTGTTAAGCCGAGGAAGTGTTTCGTACACACACACACACACACACACACACACACACACACACATCTACAGCCTCCTGACAGGAAAGGTGACTTTTGTTAGAGGATGTGCTAAAGAGTTAAGCGGGGGTGTGGGGGGGGGGGGGTTGTGTGTTCCTAAACACCCATGAGGATCATGAGTCACAGTGACTGAGAGAGATGATTCAAGAAATCCTAAGAAAATAATGGATTTGCTTACCTTTTTTTTTTAAAGATAATGGTCAATAAAGGGCAATAGTTAGGGAATTTCAAGGGTAAAAGTGTTTGTTGATGTTTCTATTCTGTCTGTTGTGAGTGGCAGGTCTGTAGGGAGCAGGTCGGGATTGAACGGTCAGATTTCTAGCAGGAGCAAAGGAGGGAAGGATGGGAGGATGGATAACTGACAACTAGATGGAGGAAACGGGCTGAATGAAGATGGGGATAGTAGGAATAAATGAGAGGAGGCAGAGGAGAGAGAGAGAGTTTAGCTAGTGGACACAGAGCTAGTGGTCTGATCCTGCCTCATTTGATATGTTTGTGTCACTGAGGTAAATCTGGATGAAAGCGTTCCAACACCAAAGTCAAAAAAAAGAGTACATTTGAACTTATTGTTGAGCAAATAACTGATTTTCTCTATGGACGTTGGTGCAGCAGAGTGAGAGGTCAACAAAGTAACACAAACGTACTACATGTGTACATAATATCTATTTTCTATGATCTATCAATGTTGGCCTCTGGTGTGACACCGTCACTGACAGGTAGATTCCAAGTCATCTGGAAATCTTCTGTCACATTTCTTTTAAATCACGACGTGATCAAAAATAACAATAAAAAATAATAATACAGAGAAACATTTGGCTTGAGGGAAATTACCCAAAAAGGAAAATGTAATTATAACGGAAAATCTTGTGGAGCTGGAGGTTCTGTAAAAAGAAAGATTTAATTCAGTAGTTTGACCCTTAAGATTCCCTGCAAATCTGAGACATTAACAAGTCACATGAAACTTTGTTGTTGTTGTTGTTCCCATTTAAAGCATAAATGCATAAAAAGGTTATCTTTTCAGATTACCAAATAAAACGCTGTGTATAAATGCATGGTTTTTACATCTCCAAGATCACACACACACACACACACACACACACACACACACCTTTCCCCTGCTTTCGTGCAACACTTAGAGATTAACAAAAACCTTCTATATTATTCCGAAGAGCACTTTTAGCGCAGCACGGGACGTTTAGCGTGACAGAGGGCACTTGAAGCAGCTCGGGGGAATAAGTGCACAAAAAGGCAATTAAAATATTAAGCAGCAAAGTGCAATCAAGGACAGTCGTTTATTAAGTCAGAGCAAATAATGTGACTTTAATTACTAAAAGAAAACCCCATGAGGTCTAAGAACCCATTACACTCAGGACACACTCCTTTGAATTGCATTTTGTACTTTTTCTGTTTTATATGAATGTTTAAAAGAAAAAAAAAATACTTTTACTTTTTTTTTTTCAGTAGTTTTAATGTCATGTGACCCATTGACTCCAAACTACATTTTATTTTAGTGCCTGTTTTATTTTTTTCAATAGCTTCTATGTGTGCGTGACTCCAAATCAATGCGAAAATGCTAACCTTGACAAATAAGACACAATTTGACCTTCTTTTCCAAATGGTTCCATGTCGTGTTGCAAAATGCTGGGACATTTTTCAGGTCCCCTCTTTGTCATGCTTTAAATCAAGGTAAAATCATGTCTAAGATGCTCTGGTGATTTATTTTTTTAAATATTAAGCAAAGCAAAAAGCTCTGCTTCGATAAACAGACCAGAGCTTTTTGTATTGGGTTGTTTTTCTTATATTTTATATGGATGTTTTTTTTTCTGTGATCAGATGATTTTTTCTCTCTAGAATCTAGATGTTGTTGTACTAGAATAAACAATGTTTGTATTATTCATTAAGCTCAGCATCTGTGTAAACCTGCAGGTGCACGGTGGAGCTTTCTCTTACTAACTAAGAAACTTGGAATTCTTTTGTGCTGAAACTTTTCATTTGAACTTAGATTTATTTATCTCAACATCATAAAATAAAATAATAAAAAAGGAGCAAAGGGACACATCCAACTGTGTGAGGTAACCTTCACAGAAACAGTTGTTTGTCTTGTGTTAAATCCATGTTCTTGCACACACATCTTTCCTTCCTGCCTTCGTTGTATTTCTTGACTCTTTCCACCAAATATTGATCAGTGGAATGGATCTAAAACTCCACAGGGAAACTTTCTACTCCAGAAGAGTCAATATGACCAACAATTTAACACTGAAACAAACTCAAAAAAAGTACTTAAGACCTTATTTTATTAAAGAAAAAAAAAAAAACGGTCTCCTAGAAATTACATATACAGTATGTATAACTCAAACAGAACAGTAAATATATATATCAAGAAAATGATGTTGACACAATTTCTATAAGACAGCGTGATAACAACTTTAATTAATTTTTAAATTTTACTTTAATTTATATTTCATTTATATTACATTCCCACTGAGAGTGGGAACATGCAGATATTTAGCCTGTGGAGACTGATTCATTCTTTAAAGAGAATTCCCTTTGTTTGTCCCTCTGATCCAGTTTGGCGTTGTTAAGCCCAATTTATACTCCTGCGTAAAGACCTCTGCGTCGTCTCCGACTGCACAAAATATTTTTTAAGTGTCCGTCACTCCGTCAAGGGACAACGGAGACGGCAAGAGCTGCGATTGGTCCTCAGGACAGGCCGAGCTAAGCTGCTCTGTGCCGGCTCACAGTGAGCACCGAGCGTCCACAGAGGCGGAGCTGATCCCCGCCGATAACGCCGCTGCCAAACTATAAATACGTCATATCTTAACACACACAGCACATGTTTAGACTCTAAATGGCCAATTTCTCGCCTCAAATTATCTTAAAACTGCGTTCCGTCACACAGAAAAGTGAGAAACGGCCACTGTTTCAACAACAACAGTCTTTCTCTCTCGACGCCATTGCTCACTGTAGCCAGAAGCACAACAACCTTGCGCAGCGACCCCTGCTGTTCGGGCTGGAAATTGCAGCGCGGGTCCGTCACCACGACGCAGAAGTATAAAGGCTCGAGGCGTCTCCGTGGTGACGCAGTCGGATAACGCATTACGCAGTCAGAGAAGTATAATGTGGCCTTTAGTTTCTCTCTAGTCAAGGTGACGTCTCCCACATTAATTATGTCGACTGATGAGGCCATCGTTTCTGTAATAGGGTTAGAACTCAGCGTTTTGCTCCACTGCTGTGTTATTGATCCGTGTACATGTGTTACTTGCACATGTGCTATTATTACGCTGCAGTGTGCACACACTGTTAATAAAGTCAAAACTATCAGCTGAGAACAAAACCATTTTACCTACAGCCGTGTGCGGAGTGGCACTTGAGCTCTGCTGAGAGTCAAAGCGCTATCATGATGGACTGAATTCATTCTGTGGGGCTAAATCTTCTGATTATTAAGAGGTTTGGGTTTGACCCGTTGCCGCTTTCAATCCACGGCACTTGTTTAAAGCTTTGGGTCTATAATTTGTTTCTGAAACATCTTTTATTTTATTTGAGTGAGGACAGCTTTAGCAGCTCAGGTGTGACAATGAATATGTTTCTGAAGCAGAAAAAGACGCCGCTCCGTTGTCATCGGCACTCGATGTACCTTCTTCATGTATAAGATTTATATTCAGACACACAACGTTTGAGCAAATGTTATCATATTTGATGCATAAAGAATTAAATGCTGCTTCCCCACACTTTTTGGAGGTGAGTTTTAGAATGACAAGATCTGAGAGGACGATTTGGAACTTACTATCAAAGTACTTATGGCATCACATTCTTTTTCTCTGTGTCTGTGCGTTGGCAGCCAGTCCAACAGATGCATTTGAGTGCAGTCAAAAATGCTGGACCCTGTATTCGAATGTGTTACATTCAAATCAGCCGTTTTTTTAACATCTTCCTATGATCGTACTCTCCACTGCACCCTCCTTCAGCTCCGTCTGTTGTTTGTCTCTGTCAAACTGAGATCACGTGATCAGGTTCGCAAACCCAAGGATATCATAGATCTCTTTGGTCGCACGTTTGAGATTGTCATCCTGCTCGATGATGAACTGCCTTTCGGTGAGTTGTGATGCATTTGCCACAAAATGCTCCTGTAAACCTTTTGCAGTCTTCCGGGGTTTTCCATCACCAGTGGAGTCATCAGTAAACGGCAGTATTGTCAGCCATACATCCCTGAGCCATAGCAGAACCACCGCCATGTTTGACAGATGAGGTGATAGCCTTTGGGTCACGAGCGGTTCTCTTTTATCCTCCGTTTCACATCATGTTGATAAAGGTTTTTTTGCTTTTGTTACATCAGTCCATTGAAGTTCAATCCAAAACTGTACTTTTTCCTTCCAGCTGCAGTCTGGCCTGTTTTTTGTTTTTTTTTAACATTTTAACAGGGATTAGATTATTTTGCAGAATCCTCCGTGGTTTCCGTTCCCCAAGTCCCCCACTCTCGATTGAAACACACAATACTTACATCCTGCCTCTTGCAGAGCATTCTTGACTCGTCGTACATTATTTAAAAAAAACCAGCAACCAGTGGCATTCAGATATTTGTAAAGGACACCCTTAGGAAATAAAGTTGCAAGAGCATTTTATAGGGCACTGCATCACTTTTCTCCACTAGAACGGTGCTCTTTCAAAAAAAGAGCACCGTTCTATTTTTTTAAAGGTATGCACGCCACTGCCAGCAAACCTTTGACATCGCCCAGAAAGCATGGCCACCTCTTAGCTCAACATTTTGACAGTAAAGATAAGCCTAAAATCTGTGTAATGTTGGTGCTTTATCTTTTAAAGGCAATATCACACACCTGCTCTGACTAAAGCTTAGATTTGCGTTGTTGGAGCTGGGTTAAGTGATCTGAGAAAGAACTAAACTCCTGCACCTCCTCAGACTTTGTTTCCAGCCTTGGTGAAATCTGGCCGAAGACAAGAGTGCAGCTCACTATTCCAGCGATTATAACAAATGCCTACATTGGCATTAGGCTAACCTAATGTACTGAGGAACGCTCATTGTAGCAGCCATGAATGCAGCCCTGAGGTAGGCTCCTCCCCTGGCTCCACCCCGTTGATTAGTGGCCTGAGTTGTTTTTTGACCCAATTATTAAACTGTTTGGTCCTATTGATTTTTACTTATTGGACTTTGCTTTATCTGATCTGTTTGCTTGTTTAATTGTGTATATTTTTCAGTTTAGCTGAGAGCTTCCTTGCTGGGAGGCTAACATGCTAGATGAGCTCCCCACACTTGATTTGCACTATTCTCTTAACCGCATGGTTGATTTCCTTTACGGCTACAGCTCGGCTATTTTCAATTTGAAAACAAATCTCTGCCCGGTCGGTCACCTCTAAAATAATGTTTCCTGGAATGAAATTTGCCTACATTAGGTACTCCAGCCCCACTAAGAAAGGCTTTTTGGTGGTATGCAAAGTATCAAGTCGTAGTGATGTCAAGCCTGTATCCTGGTTGTAAGGCGCTCACAGGTCCAGCATGGACATTGATATGGAAAAAACCATCATTCATGTGGGTGACCAGGCTCTTTATTCTGCTTCTGCATGCGGATCTCACGACTGCACTTCATTAGTCCCCTTATCTTTGGGCTTGTGTCTCCAAACTCCCCAGAGAAGAAACTAGCCTGAGCAATGCAGTGGCAAAATTCATCCACGGCAGCCGAAGTTGTGACCTTTTCTGCCAGTGGGCTCTTTAAGCCGGCTAATGATCCGTAGAGGAGCCCCGTGGCTCAACCTCTGTAATTACACTCTCACTCTGTTTCTCAAGCTCGCCTATCACTCTCTGTCAGCCTCTTCTCTCTGTCACACTCCTACTCACCCCCTTCCCCCGATCCCCTTATTTCTTTTATCTCTCTCTTTGTCTTTGTTTTCCTCTTTTCCACTCTCTCACCCTCCCTCTACTCCCTCATCACTCTCTCTCTCTCCTGCAGATTAATTACACTCTAATATATGCGCAGCTCCCCTCCTAGGGAATCCTCCTCCACATCTACCATCCCAACTCTGGGGCTAAATGAAGGAGTCACTTCATTCCCAGCACGAGGCAGCCCACATGGGTGGAGCAGCAGCCTTCAAGAATGAATACAAGCGCAGTTGTCGGTCTGTAATGGTGATAGAAATGTATTCTATAAACAAGATCCTCCGCTAACAAGCATCTATCGCTCAGAGACTGCGTTTTGTGTGACCGAGGATGGATCATTTGGTTCTGAAACGTACAAATTCCAAAAATAACTGAAACACTGTCAGTCTCTATCGGACCTGCCTACCTCCACAAACCCTGCCTTTAAGTCTTCACAACAAGCCAGCGAGGGGAACACCACTGATGCAGAGATGAAAGCCAGAAATTAGCAAAGAGATAGGCAAAGGAAGAGCAGCCAACATTCACAGTTCCTTTGCTTTGGGGGCAGAGCTTAAACTAGAAAGCTGACAAAAGTGGGTGAGATGCACCAGAAGCGTTTTCTTTAAGCTTTTCCACACTTATGCTGTGTTTCCATCATGGTGTGGTTTGGTTTGGTTTGGTTTGGTATTGTACATTTTGGAACGGTAAAGCCCTGAGACAGGCTGGGAACGGGACTGTGTCTATGTTCCCCGGGTCCTATGTTCCCCGGTTTGTATGTGACTGGGGAACATAGGACCCTTTCTCTAACCCTAACCCTAACCCTACCCTTTTTTTAAAAAAAAAGGTTCTATGTTCCCCTGTCACATACAAAGTGGACCTTTTTTGGGAAAAACGGGGAACATAGGACCCGGGGAACATAGGTACGACCCCCTGGGAACAGTGCCTTTATTTAGTCGGCGAGATACATAGCACGGTGTCGTACCAGTGTGATGACAACGGATGACAAATGCAACACAACCGACAACAACAATGGCCTGCTGCTGTTTGCTGGCTTTAGAGGTAGAGTTTTTTCTGTCGCCCCAATCAGCTGACTGTTGTGGGTGGAGCCAGTCTAGCTCCAGCTTGACTGTACTGAACCATTTTACTCTGGTAGCCCAAGGAAAGGGTGCCAAAAAAAAGGCAATTGCTGGGGCTGGTTATTTGGTACTATTCGTAATATAAATGCAAACAAAATACCTATACTGTACTGTACCAAACTGAACTGTTCCACTCCATATCTCGATGTTAGACAGCCATCTCTGACTGAATCACAAAGTCACAGAATACCAAGTGATGCACATTTTAAGATAAAGTGTAGATTTGTTGTTATATAATTGAGCCTTTCTTCAGCTCTATGTGTCAGTACACCATACAAAAACACAACTGAAGCAGCATTTTCCTTGCCGTGACGAGTCGTCCTGGTTCAGTTACCTCTTCTTTTCAGTCTCCTCTGTGCGTCTCTGTGGACCAGACTGACTTCACTGACTGGACAATGTCAGGTGTTTGATCCCTCGCTTCTTTAATTTTACAGTTGATAAAACTCAGCTCGTTGTATTTTCAGCTTAGATGATCATTTGATTTCAGTCGCACTTTGTCCTCAGCTGTCTGTGCAGCACACCCAAGCACAAGAGTCTGGACTGATGCTGCTGCTGCTGCTGCTGCTGCTGCTCACTTACCTCAATCCCAGTTCCCAAAAGCATAATCAATCAAGCATAATTGAATTAAAGCTTAGGATGATCCGTGACTGAGCTCTGCTCTGATCTACTTCAGCCGCGTGTCACCACTGAGTCTCTGAGGGAGGGTTTAATCAGGGCATGTTGATTGTGTTAAGCTTCGGGCTGAAATACACGACTTGGAATTACAACTTCAGGCAACATATTCCAGCTGAAACAACTCATATCTGGGAAGCGACGACCTTTGAGTACAACACAAACTCAATCTTTGTGTCTTTGCCATTGGCCTGTGCGTTGTTTTCATCATGCATCAGACTCCTCACAGTTAGTATTTTGTTTTATCCTGGCCTTTTTTCTCCGTTTATATTGAATTTAGATGCCTGTTATATTAAGTAAGGTGAAGATACTTTATTTTTGTTGTTTTCTGCATTTTGGGTCCTGGACAAATGTTAAATGTTAAACATCCATGGACACATCTCCAGTACCAACCTATGCAGACATGTTATTCTTCATATGTCTACATTTTCTCTTTCTTCAAATCTCTTTTCATGACCTTTGTCAAACATCTGTTGTATTGCCATGAGACGCAGCATCAGACACAGTGAGCAGCTTCAGAGCTGAGCATGTAAATCATTCATTATTATTCACCTGCTGAGGATTCCTCACTCACCTCGCTTCTCTCTGGGGTTTGTGACCTAAACAGAGCTGTGAGTGCCAGCATCTGCCTCTCCCTCAGCATGTACGTCGCCATCCAAAGGTGCAATACAGTGAGCTTCAAGTGCTCCTTTGTGCCAGCTGGCTGTGAGCTGAACTGAAGATGATCGACAGGGTTTTTTGTTACTTTAAAAAGGAGCGTAAAGCAGCGTAATGGAGCTGTTTTTGACACTGGCCGACCGTTTTTCTTCAGGTTTTATTTCTCCACTTATATTTGAATATATACTGTATATTATAAATATAAAGGAAGATTTTGACAACCCTGAACAATGTGGGTGATGAAGTATTTTGACCTTACCAGACCACACTTTTAAAGTTTCAGCTCAGCTCTTGAGTTTCTCACACTTGAATTTTGTCTTAGAAGGTGCCAGGACCTGATAACTTGGGGTGAATTCCAATTCCTTGCTTAACCCTCAATCTCAAAAATGCGCGCTCCCTCTAGTGCAAGTGCTGTCCCGATTCTCAGAAGGATTAAGTTAAGGGGCCAAGTTAAAGGGCTGTATCGCCCTCAATATTGAGATTTTCCGAGACCACCCTTGGGAGCAAGGGCTACCCAGAATGCATTGTGTGTCTTGCCATAACAAAGAGTACGCTACAAATTAAGTATTTTCTTTGTTAATAGAGATATAAAAATTATGAAAACCATTGTATTCTCTTAGTTTAGGCCCATATTATGGATTACTTGCGTCATTGTTGCATAACATTTATGTTTATTTTACGATCTTTTGTCAATAGCCGGCCGGTGCGGACATGCGATCGTTTGCTATGGCTTACTTTTCAATAAGCCGTGGTGTGTGGTAACTGTCAGCTGAATATGTCCGTGGTTGTGGTATTTGTATGAGTATCATCTTATAACTAACTGACAACCTAATAACTTGACTGACAAACGGATCGTAATAAATAATCCTGACGTAAATGTGTTCTACTTCTTCTTCTTTTTTGGAGTTGACAGACTGGACGCAGCTTTCGCGTTATTCTGCCCCCTACAGTCTGAAGACGTATCTGCATTTAAGGGGTGTCCCATTTCTAAGTGACAAAATAACCCTCAACACTTGGTTTTGAGGGCCAGTTAAGATTAAGGGTTAAGATAGGAATTGGAATTGGCCCTTTATCGACAATGTAACACGATTGACTTGGGTTATACTTCACAGCAGCAGACACATGTTTTCTTCACATATAAGTTATACAAACACATGTCAGATATGCCCATCTGCTCGCAGCTGTACTGCATCTGCAGTTTGCACTTCCCCTACTGGTCATGTGAGTGCTGCATTTTACAAATGCTTCATGCTAATTTCCATTAAACTACCAGTAGTGAAAATGAATCACAATGCTAACTATAAGCTGTTGTGCTGTCCAAATGTGAGTGTTGATCAAGCTGATGGGATTTCATCTGAGCAAGTGTTCAAAAAGGTTAATTAAAAGATATGACAGGAAAACTGCTGGGACCAAAACCATTTCATCTCTTTTCATACATGTCTGTCAACCTGCACCAGGAATCACTGTGGAATAAAACTTTTTTTTTTTTTTTTTTACAACTGCAACTGCACTGAAGCACTTTGGGGGCGTCAGTGATTTGCTTAAACACACCTGACCTATTTTTAGAGAAGGGATGTGTTCATTCAGTCAGTAATCTGCTCCTGGCTTCTTCTTTTTTCTTCTCTTACCCTCCATCTTCTGTCACTCCTCCTCCTTCTCCTCATTAGATAAGACACACAAAGGACGCAACAACCTGTTCTCGTCTCTTTTTTCATGCTTCCTTGTGTTAATAAGAGAGAATCAGACTTGAATACTGATGAAGCTGCTCCTCTAAAACTCCTATTACACTGGGAAATACTGCAGCGCTGACATGGCTCTTATAATTTGTGAGTTGAGTAAAAAAAAAAGGTATGTGTTAGATTACATAAAAGGACGAAAGATTGTCCCGTCTTTGGTATTTCAGGTCATATTTCATTTGCTGCAGACTTTGCTGTGCGTCCAAAGCTCTTGGGACGCAGACGTAGTGTCGCGTCTGAAGTATTTCAAGGTCAATGATTCACCATGGTTACATCGGATGAAAGACGATCTGCATATTGTCCTCGGCTTCTTACTTCTTCCCCCCCTCCCCCCCACCCCACCCTTCCATAACTCAGAATTATGCAAACACATTAATTGTCCATTTACACTTGACAAATCCCAGGTGCGGCATTATCAAAGCAAAAGAGACTGCGTTTGCACATCTGTGAAGAATTGCTGCAGATCCTACTCCATAGCATACAAATGACCACTCTGCAATCGCAGCAACAATTTCCTTTGGGTTTAGACAAATATTTGTCTTGGCTCGGGCAGATTTAGTGAGTAATATATACATGTTTATGTCATATCTACGGTGCACACATCTGTAAAAACGGGGGGAAAAGCAGTGACCATGCAACAGTTGCACGTGACAGCATATTGGTACAGTGTAGAATGCATGGCTGCTGAGTAACTATGGCATTGATTTAACCCAGAAGTAAACTGGAAATATCCTCAAACATGTCACACGGGTTTAAAAAGAAGGATTAGCCTTCGTTAAATCAATAGAAATTGGTGTTAAACGTACACATTGAAGACTTTAATTCAAACAGCGCTCGCTTACTTTGAATGTGGCCGAGTCACACTGTGGGTTAGTTGTTCCTCTTTGCTTGTACACTCTTAGAAATAAAAGTGCTAAGTAGAACCATATAAGGTTCTTCGGCTTGTCCTCATAGGAGAACCCTTTTTGGCTCCAGGTAGAACCTTTTTATGAAGGTTCCACCTGGAACCCTTTTGGATGGTTCCACCAAGAACCCTTTTAAAACCCTTTATTCAGGAAAGGGTTTTTTAAAGGGTTCTCTGGATCAAAATCATCCTAACTGAAACCATTAGTGTTAACAAGAACCCTTGAAAAACCCCTTTCTTCGTGAAAGGGTTTTTCAGAAGCAAATGGTTCCAGGTAGAACCTCAGCCCTTGTAGAAGGAACCCTTTTGGAACCCTTATTTTTAAGAGTGTACTGTATGTGGTATGAAGTTGAAAAGTGGCAGCGCAATCATTCAAATCACATTGTGCAAAATACTCCAGCGCAGAAACTCGGCCAAGTCAAATCACATTCACGCGTTCACGCTCAAACAATTCACCGCCTTAAACAGAGGTTTTCAGACAAGGACGTCCTCTCGTCGACATCGCTTTAGCAAACGAAAGCATTTCTAGACACGAATAAAAATCCTCCGGTGCATGTACCAGGTGTCAGGCACTGTTAAAACTGTCAACTGTTAAAGCCACATGGACATGTATGTGCTCTGGAACACCAATTTGTGTCTTGCGTTATATATATATATATATATATGGATGAGAGTTCTCACTCCTCTGGAATGTAGGCCACATCACACCATCAGGTGGGAGATGTTCACCTTGACAATGATCTGCATAAAGACCCGAGGCAGCTGTTGTCCTTCGTTGTACCAATGTCTTCCATACTGTCACTGTTAAAAAAAAAGTACTGTGTAGAAGTTAGGGGTAATCTATTCAACTTTTCTTTTATGTTGCCATCACCAGGAAAAACAACACATAAGCACCTATAAGTGTTTTTGCAGCCCACTGCTGCCAACACGAAATGAACTGAGGGCCAAGACAAACAAGCAACGAGGCCAGGTTGCAGTGTAGTTTGCCTGTTCTGCTGATGAAGTTGGATAAGTGCTGATTTATGGATCAGCGGAGGATTCATAACCTCTCCTTGTCCCCGGAGCGCTCAGGGGAGCGCCGGTATATAAATCCAATGCTCCTCGACTCGAGGGATTCGCGGAGGGAGGAGTTCATGGTGTTGGAAAAGTGTCGGAAACACTTCACGTATTCAGCATTTGGTTTAATCTATAGCAGATCCAAGTTTGAGCAAACATCATTTAACATGTTAATGAAGCAAAAAAAATGTGATGATTTAGAATGATTCAATGACAAGCTCAGAGGTTACAGTTATGACGAGACATTGACTGTAAATCACCATCTCTTCTTAGACACACAAACACACCTGTAACCTCATTATAGAGAAGATTCTGGGCAACATTTCCCAGAATTGTATTACTCACTTGTTCCCTATACGAGGGAGAGAGAGAGACAGCCTGTTTTGACTGCCTGCCTGTCTATCTTCAGCCTTCTCGCTGCATCATTGGTGATATCCTGCTGAAATGCAGTGAGATGTGCGGTTGATTCAACCCAGATAATAATGAGATAGAAGTTCAAGCTCTGGCTGTGACCTTTTCATCCGAAACTGTTGAGGTTCCTAAATTGATTTAATTAATCCCAGAGTGCTCGACGAGATACGAGCTTCATTAGCTGCAGACAGTGACGGATGATGGCGTGCGCGCTCTCCTCTTCTTCGCTTGTTTGTGTCTCAGCAGCTCTTCGTTGCCTTTTTCCCTCCATCATATTTCCATGGTTATTCTCTGTCATGTTTGTATTTCATCCGTGTTTCCTCACCCGTCTTTCTGGGCTGCCATCTTTCTCTCTGTCACCTCATTTCTTGTGTCAATATTTGAACTCAAATAACCACTTTGCCTGTGTGTGTGTGTGTGTGTGTGTTGAAGAATTACCTATGCAGCGCTAAGTCCCACTTACTGTGTTTGAATCGTGTGCATGTGTGTGTCATTTTGTTTGAAAGGTAGTTCATCATCGCATAAAGATGTGTTTACGGGAAACCTTTTCAAAGCGACAAAGAAAATCATGTGGATTTCATGTGGATATGGCACAGACGAGTCGTTACTTAAGCTTACATGTCATTGTATTAGCAGGAGAACACAGGTCCAGGCAATACAGGGTGTGAACTGGACATCATGTGGACCTTCAGAAGGCAAGAGGTGGAAAGAGTACTGAAATATTCTAAAAGTACCACAATTCTGACCATTGAACATTTTACTGAAGTAAAAGTACTGGTCTAAAAAGGTAGTTTGTTTAAAATCTACTCTTTCTTGTGTCGTGCAAAAAGGACAAGGGAACACAAATCTCACATGAATTGTTTTACAAATTAAAGTGCTGGGTCAGAGGTCTCAGATACTTTCTCACTCACTCAGGGACCTTAATTAGCATCACTCATCTGTCCTCATCGTTTACCTGTCCTCATCGCTCACCTGTCCTCATCACTCACCTGTCCTCATCGTTTACCTGTCCTCATCGCTCACCTGTCCTCATCACTCACCTGTCCTCATCGTTTACCTGTCCTCATCGCTCACCTGTCCTCATCACTCACCTGTCCTCATCATTCACCTGTCCTCATCGTTTACCTGTCCTCATCGTTCACCTGTCCTCATCGCTCACCTGTCCTCATCGCTCACCTGTCCTCATCGCTCACATGTCCTCATCGCTCACATGTCCTCATCGCTCACTTGTCCTCATCACTCACCTGTCCTCACCATTGACCTGTTTGTCCTCATCATTCACCTGTCCTCATCATTCCTCTGTCCTCATCAGAATCATTCACCTGTCCTCATCATTCCTCTGTCCTCATCAGAATCATCAACCTGTCCTCATCAGAATAATTCACCTGTCCTCATCACTCACCTGTCCTCATCGTTCACCTGTCCTCATCGTTCACCTGTCCTCATCACTCACCTGTCCTCATCGTTCACCTGCCCTCATCACTCACCTGTCCCCATCATTGACCTGTCTGTCCTCATCATTCATTCGTCCTCATCACTCACCTGTCCTCACCATTGACCTGTCTGTCCTCATCATTCACCTGTCCTCATCATTCCTCTGTCCTCATCAGAATCATCAACCTGTCCTCATCAGAATCATTCACCTGTCCTGATCATTCCTCTGTCCTCATCAGAATCATTCACCTGTCCTCATCAGAATTATTCACCTGTCCTCATCATTCCTCTGTCCTCATCAGAATTATTCACCTGTCCTCATCATTCTTCTGTCCTCACCAGAATTATTCACCTGTCCTCATCATTCTTCTGTCCTCATCAGAATTATTCACCTGTCCTCATCATTCCTACAACTCACAGTTAATGACAATGATGTGAGAAAAATAATCTCAGGAAAATCTCAGAAATACCACGAAAGTGATGAATGCTGCCTCAAGAAGCTGACAATATAAACACATGCATATTCATGAGGAAAACTTCCATAAAATGCACATTATATAGAAATGTAAATGAATGTGAATTAATTTCCCCCTTTATCTTGTCAGTGCCACTTCAGTTACGTTCTCATCCCCTCCCTCGCTCTCTGTGGATTTTGCTCTTCCTTTCATTTGAACCCCACCCCTCCATTTCTCTGGTGGCTCCTTCTTTCTTTCTTCATCTCTCTCTCCTCCACCTGCCAATCCAACATCTGTTCGCTGTGCTCATTTCTCAATTGTCTAGAGTCTAACATTACCACGCTTTGTTTTTTATCACCTCAAACTGTAATTTTCTCAGGCAACTGCACCAGCCGTGTGTCTTAACTTTCCCCCCATGTGTAAGTGTAGAGGGAATGCTCACCTCTGTGTGGCCCTGTACCCTTGCTCATTCAGCACAGCAGATAGGAGTTGTTGATCCACTGCTGCCCACATGCTATTTGGTGTTTGAAATCATTCTTTTGGATTTACTTAAACTGTGTCCTGTGTCCCGGCAAGGCAACCTATAACAATTGGTTTCCGTCTGATTGTTCATTCTGGTATAAATAACAATTAGTTTAGTTGTTTTACCTTCCCCTCTTGTGTCTCATGTTTAATGTGCCTGATGCCACTTCCTGCAATATCTGCCATGAGGCCAAATCCACCTCAAGGTCACATTATACTTCTCCGACTGCGTAATGCGTTATCCGTCTGCGTCACCACGGAGACGCCTCGAGCCTTTATACTTCTGCGTCGTGGTGACGGACACGCGCTGCAATTTCCCGCCCGATCAGTAGGGGTCGCTGCGCAAGGTTGTTGTGCTTCAGGCTACAGTGAGCAATGGCGTCCGAGAAAGAAAGAGAGAGAAAGACTGTTGTTGTTGAAACAGTGGCCGTTTCTCACTTTTCTGTGTGACGGAACGCAGTTTTAAGATAATTTGAGGCGAGAAATTGGCCATTTAGAGTCTAAACATGTGCTGCGTGTGTTAAGATATGACGTATTTATAGTTTGGCAGCGGCGTTATCGGCGGTGATCAGCTCCGCGTCTGTGGACGCTCGGTGCTCACTGTGAGCCGGCACAGAGCAGCTTAGTTCGGCCTGTGCTGAGGACCAATCGCAGCTCTTGCCGTCTCCGTTGTCCCTTGACGGAGTGACGGACACTTAAAAAATATTTTGTGCAGTCGGAGACGACGTAGAGGCTCTTCGACAGGCTCTGCGTCGAAGCAGAGTCTCTGCGTAACCTACGCAGAGCACTTTACGCAGAAGTATAAATTGGGCTTAAGTCTTCATCTGTTAACGGTTTAGTTTCAGTTTTACTCAGCTGTACCAGTCTCCCACACAGATTCACCCTCTGTGCTCCACAAGGGTGAATCTGTTTTTTCTCGTTTTGCGCTGGGCCGACTTGTTCCCGCTTGGTCCGTGGCGGGTCACAGATATGTGATGTCATCAGACTGCTGTCCACTGATTGGTCAGACAGTGTCGTCACTGCACGACGTCTGTCCGACACGACAATTAAACTGAACAATGAGTGCGTTTACATGCACACTAAAAGAAACGATTACTGGCATTAATCGGGTAACTGGAATGAACCGTTTAAGGTGTATACATGTCTCTAAGAAATCAGATTATTGACAGAAACCTAGGTGTGTTAAACAGGTTTTTCAAAAACCGATAACGGCAATAAACTGATACTGAAATCGGTTTATTCTGTTTATATGGGCACTTAAATAACCAGATAACTACAAAAACGCACATGTAATGTAAACGCACTAAATGAACTGAAGATCAGTTAAAAAGACTTCAAAATCCTGAAAAACTTGCATTAATCTCTAACATCTAGCACGGCAATGTCTAAAATCTCAATATTCAACCGAGGAGTTTGGTGTATTTAGCGACAGCACTGCTGTATTTCAGCTCCGTGACTGTGTCAGACAGAGTCAGGGCTCCGGTCATGCAGGAAGTACTTAATGATTCTGTAAACAAATCTTCTTAATTAACTGAGTCTAATGATGATTCAGTTACACCGAAAAAAACCGACTGCTTTACAAGTCAGACGCACATGAGTTTGTTGTATATGTGTCACGGTACTTTAATGCAGCCGTGCTACGATGACTCATGGCCACGTTGAGGAGGTACTATAGTCGTGGAAAACCACACCAAACCGCGTAGAGCTGAGCCGTGTCGTGCCGTGCCAGGACTGTGTCGTGGAAAAGCTGCATTAGTGGCTTGTACTTGTTGATGGGTAGCACCTGAGCCGGTGAATCCCCGTCTGCACATCAAGCCTCTCTCTAGGTGCCGAAACAAGCTCACTTCTCCAAACGATGTTGTCATGTTTTACAGCGTGCAGCACCAAAAGCTGTTTACCACTGAATATCTTAATCTGTGGCCCTCAAACCTTGTGTTGATCTAACTCATTAGCAACATTATTACCCAGCCTGTGGCAGAACTGGCATTTTTCCTCCACTCTCCTTCATCTCTTCTCTCCATCTCTCCACAGTATCCCATCTGCCCGCCTTCCCCCGCTCTCACCAGTGTCCCTCTTGGACACTTGGCACCATCATCCCTCTTTTTCTCCATCTTTTGCACTGAGGCAACTCTTTCTCTCTCTCTCTCTCTCTACCTCTCTTCTCCACCACTTGCAGGATGCTAAGCTTTCCTCTGAAGGGTGGAATGGATGAGAGGTGGGGCGGGGGGGGGGGGGGGGGTCAAATGAATCACAGAGAAAAAGGGGGAAAGAAAGATGAAGCAGATGCCTCTTTTCCAATAAAAGAGTAATGAGCAGAGCAAACCCACCATAACACACACACACACACACACACACATTCTTGTACTTGCTGCATACTGAGGACTGGGTTGCTGACAAAGTGAGGACCAACATTTCCACTTTATAAATCAACACAATTACAAATATCTACTTCATGAATGACATCTACAAAGAATTTTCAATTTTTGGTCCAAAATTTGACAATAACTTCATAATATACTATGTCGTCCAAAATTTGAAAAAATCTTTGACAGAAAAAATTTGACCAAAAAATTGACAAAAACGTCATACTATACTGTCGACGAAAATTTGAAAAAAAAAATTTGACCAAAAATTTTTGGTCCAAAATTGGACAAAAACATCATAATATACTATGTCGTCCAAAATTTGAAAAAAAAAACCAAAAATGTTTGTCCAAAATTTGACAAAAACCTCATACTATACTGTCGACCAAGCTTTGAAAAAAGAATTTGACCCAAAATTTTTGTTCCAAAATTTGACAAAAACGTCATACTATACTATGTCGTCCATTTTTTTTTTTTGACAAATTGTGTATAGCATGTTATAGCAACCTGAGGAAGTGATTTCAGTGAAAACAAAGTGAGGACCGGCCAAAATGTCCTCACTCCCTAAAATGACCTCACTGTTGGTTAAAAACCCTCACTGGTCCTCAGTATGCCACAAGTACAAGAACACACACACACACACACACGGCAGTCTGTGCTGCAGTTCTACAACAATGGAAACACCTGGTAAAATCATTCATGTGTTCTTTCCCAAAAAGTACTCAGGTATGATACTGTGTGTGTGTGTGTGTGTGTGTGTGTGTGTGTGTGTGTGTGTGTGTGTGTGTGTGTGTGTGTGTGTGTGTGTGTGTGTGTATATTTTAATCTTTTGCCATTCTGTCTACCATTTATGTGCGTACGCAGGGGAGTTTTCCGCGAAGGACTGCCCGTTTCCCATCCAAGTTTGTTTTTTTATAAATCTCAAACTTGTGGTGTGCTCCTTCTTTTGCGTGTATTCAAGCTTTGTTAAATGAGGCTCCAGGTTTTTCCACCACCTCAGGAAACAAAAGAGGAAAAGAAAGGTGAGTATATACAACAGAAATTTGGCAGAAAGTAAACTAAACATGAGTGCATCCAAATTAGTAACCTACATGAGTAATACTGTATGTGTAACACAAACTCAAACTGTGCGGTGATTTAAGTCAATTTTGAACACTGGTGTGCAGCGGCCTCCACAGCATCTAAGACTGTGAATGAATGAATGAATGCTTCTTTCTCTGTGTGTGTGTGTGTGTGTGTGTGTGTGTGTGTGTGTGTGTGTGTGTGTGTGTGTGTGTGTGTGTGGGTGAAATATGATCGTGCAGTCCCAGGTGATTCAACCTCTTTTTACAATTTATGTATTTCAGCCACAGCCTCATTTTGGATCCTCCCAGATGACAGACGCTATCCTATCCAGCCAAATAATCCCATTATACACGCACGCACACGTGCACGCACACACACACACACACACACACACACACACACACACACACACACAAATGCCTCATACCAGACACACAAGATGCAGCCGGGGGGGGCGTCAAAATCCTTCAGAAAATGGACTGAGCAGCTAAATAGTTTCTCCCATGCCATGAGATAATGCACACAAAATGCTGAAAGGCTCTACATACACACAGACACACACTGTAACTACATAAACACACACACACATCGAAACAATTTCTTTTTTATTGTAGCCCACACACACACACACAAACACACAGAGACAGAGTCAAGCTGTATACGGTTGCCTCCCAACACTCAGCAGCAGTTAAACAGGAGTTTAATTATCACCGTTTCTCTTCTGAGTGTGTGAATCAATGTTTTTAACACAGGAAACACACGTTTTTTTTCTATTTTTGCCAGTTCAAGTTGTTCAAGTGTGTCTGTATGAGGTCATGACTCATAGTCTGATATGCACACGCTGTGGTCGCATCCATAACTAGACGTGTAAAAATAGCTGTGTCACTGCAACCACAATCCATACAAGAGGAGCTGCTACAGTATATACTTGTGCTGAATAATTTAAAATATTTGATTCAATTTAGATTGATAGATTACATCTAAACTATACACACTGGACCTTATTATCATGTCATGATCATGTTATAACTGTGAAAATCCCCTCCATCCATTTTCTATCATTTTATCCTCCACATTGTAAGAGAAAACATTTATTTTTCCGGCCATCTTTACATTAGCAGCTCACATTAATAAAAGCACAAGCTCAACGAATCCAGGACAAGGCCAGCTGCAACTCTGTGTAAAACCCTGGCATCCAGAACTTGTCTTCAGAGTGGTGACGCATGATATCTTTGTTGAAATCTAACCCTAACCGGGACAGAGGACCTCAACGACGCAGTCTTCTCCAAGGTCGACTCTAGGTATCTGCAGAGGAAGGCGCCAGACACGTGGACCTAACGTCTCTCACCTCAAAAGACCCCTTTTATGGAGATGATATGCCCGATATATTAGATATAAATATACCGTAGATATGCCATAACTCTGGTATCCACAGGCAGAAGGACAGAGGACGCCCAACTGTTAACACCGCCTCGTTCATGTTGGCATTGTGTCAGTTCTCCTCGGATTTGAGCCGATGATTCCAATAAAAGCTGCTCAACTTAACTTTACAACTCATCACTGACTCCAGAAAAACTCCGTCCTTGCTCGTCTCACCTGATAATCGAATCTCCGCAACACACACGAGGGTCACGGGGAGGTGCTGTGCCAAGCTCAGCTGACATAGGGCAACGGGTGAGGTACAGAGGTGCAGCTTGTGAACAGGCAAGGCAGGCAACTGCTTGGGGCCCCGAGCCGATAGGGGGCCCCCGGACACTCGGCTGTTTTTACTGAAATGTGCAGTGAGCAGCCGCCTCCCCGCCCCCCTTAAACAACAATGGGCGATTTGCAATGACATCTCAGTAGGAAACCTCCCTAAAAGGGCCCCACCTCACTTTAACCTCTGTGAAGTTACCGTTCTGCAAGTTGGAAAATGAGGATTATTTGCATATCTATCACATTATTTGCATTACATATGTGTAATGCATATCTTTTTTTACTCTGTTTTTATTTTTCAGTTATTTACAGTATTTTATTGTTCTTTATATTTATATTGTTTCATAATGTGGGTTCGTTACAGTGTAATTTGCTAAGTTTATGTAGTTTTTCTTAAAGCTATTTACAGTATTTTATTGTTCTCTACATTTATATTTTCACATACTTTTTAATTACAAGGTTTTTCCATGTTATTTCACTCATTACGGGACAAAACATTTTTTTTTCGTTGGTGTCAGATTATTTATAACATAATGGTGATGAACACTGGTTGGAAGGGCCCCCTGGGAATTTTCACTTAGGGCCCCTGCAGACTCTAGAATCACCTCTGGTGAGGTACACCCTGGACAGATCGCCAGTCAAAACAACCATATTGCATGTTTTTGGACTGAGGGGGGAAACCGGTGAACCCAGAGAAAAGCCATGCACACACGGAGAGAACATGCAAACTTCATGCTAACAACTGTATACACCCACCGTGTGGCCGTGTGATAGATTTTTCAGGAAAACAATTTGATTCCTGGCACAAAAGAACATGAGGTGTTATTCTGTGCAATGAAGACAATCCTGGCATCTATGATCTTTTTCATTCTTGGATGTGCTTACCGGCATTTTGCTGCTGTTGCTACTGCATCTTTACAACGGATCCAGCACGAAAGTGGTTTGCTAGCTGCCTCTTAAATAACCTAAATATAAACTCTTCATAAACACTTTTACGACGGCAGTCTCGTTGTAAAGTGGTGTCCATCTTTGTGCAAAGACACAAACGGGGTCCAGTAAAAGAAGACAAAAGTGACTGCATTTTGTCTGTTCTTTAGTTCCTGAAATAACCAAACACCAATCATTTATGTCCATAGACTGACAACTCTGCACTTCTTCCATCTCAGCGTCGGTAAAAAACCACAAACACAAGCATAAATAAAATATATGAAATCATTTACTGAGTCAGCAGATGCTGACAGGACATCACAAGTCATATATTTGGCCACGGAGGAGAGAGTATCTAAGTTTGGAAATGTCTGTGCAAAAACACTGTAAAAATGATTAAAACGTTTTTAAGAGAATGTGGACACACTCACCCCAAACCACATCATGAAGTATAAGTCACAAGCATTGAATAGTTGAATAGTTGTTTGGTTTCCCATTGTAATGTGTAAACCTTTGCTTTCTTATTCCATTTAACCTTCACGAATGTGAGCGCAAACGATTCTTCTGAAGAAACTATAATTTGAGGGGGGATGAATGGGTGGAATGAGCGGGTGGATGGAATTGTGAGAGAAATTCATAACCCTCGGTCAGCCTTCAGCATTATTAAATAATACCTATTATTAACAGAGCACACTGCTAATTGAACGTCCACTTGTTAGGAGAACATGTTATTGAACAGACTGAGCTGGTTTCACAAGAGAAGGCTTTTGTGGTCATTCATTGCCAGAAAGAATCCAATAAAAAAAGCCTGATTCAGATGTTTTATAATAATTGCAAACCTCTTAAGGAATAATTTTAATGAATTTTTGAAATTCAGGAAATTATCCTTTTTCCCTGATGCACTTTGACAGTGAGCTGACTTTAATCTCAAAAAACAAAAAGTATCCAGGAATAACTTGAAATTTAGCATCATAATAGTCGGCATCGCCCTGAACAAGGATCCGTTGAAAATATTTGCAAACCTCTTAAGGAATAATTTTAATGAATTTTCGAAAATTAGGAAATGATCCTTTTTCCCTGATGCACTTTGACAGTGAGCTGACAAGTCTCAAAAACAAAAAGTATCTCAGAATGACATTAAATTTACCATCATAATAGTCGGCATCGCCCTGAACAAGGATCCGTTGAAAATATTTGCAAACCTCTTAAGGAATAATTTTCATGAATTTTTGAATTCAGGAAATTATCCTTTTTCCCTGATGCACTTTGACAGTGAGCTGACTTTCTCCTCGAAAACAAAAAGTATCTCGGAATAACTTGAAATTTAACATCATAATAGTCGGCATCGCCCTGAACAAGGATCCGTTGAAAATATTTGCAAACCTCTTAAGGAATAATTTTAATGAATTTTCGAAATTTAGGAAATTATCCATTTGCCCTGATGCACTTTGACAGTGAGCTGACTTTAATCCCAGAACAAAAAGTATCTCGGAATAACTGGAAATTTACCATCAACTTATTTGGCATCGCCCTGAACAAGGATCTGTTGAAAATATTTGCAAACCTCTTAAGGAATAATTTTAATGAAATTTTGAAATTCAGGAAATGATCCTTTTTCCCTGATGCACTTTGACAGTGAGCTGACTTTAATCTCAAAAACAAAAAGTATCTAGGAATAACTTGAAATTTACCATCATAAAAGTCAGCATCGGCCTGAACAAGGATCCGTTGAAAATGTTTGCAAACCTCTTAAGGAATAATTTTAATGAATTTTCGAAATTTAGGAAATTATCCATTTGCCCTGATGCACTTTGACACTGAGCTGACTTTAATCCCAGAACAAAAAGTATCTCGGAATAACTGGAAATTTACCATCAACTTATTTGGCATCGCCCTGAACAAGGATCTGTTGAAAATATTTGCAAACCTCTTAAGGAATAATTTTAATGAATTTTCTAAATTTAGGAAATTATCCTTTTTCCCTGATGCACTTTGACAGTGAGCTGACTTTCTTCTCGAAAAACAAAAAGTATCTAGGAATAACTTGAAATTTAACATCAAAATTGTCGGCATCGCCCTGAACAAGTATCCATTGAAAATATTTGCAAACCTCTTAAGGAATAATTTCAATGAATTTTGAAATTTAGGAAATGACCCTTTTTCCCCTGATGCACTTTGACAGTGAGCTGACTTTAATCTCAAAAACAAAAAGTATCCAGGAATAACTTGAAATTTACCATCATAATAGTTGGCATCGCCATAAACTAGGATTCGTTGAAAATATTTGCAAATCTCTTAAGGAATAATTTTAATGAATTTTTGAAATTTAGGAAATGATCCATTTGCCCTGATGCACTTTGACAGTGAGCTGACTTTCTTCTCGAAAACAAAAAGTATCCAGGAATAACTTGAAATTTACCATCATAATAGTCGGCATCGGCCTGAACAAGGATCCGTTGAAAATATCATAATCACATGATTGAAAAATCAGTAGGTTAATTGTATTATGGTTTGCCTTCTGTGCTTGTGGCCAGGTTCAAACAGTGATCTTGTGAAACCTAAAGTCAATGACATGTAACATGTTTTTCTTAACAAAAGTCCCTTTAACTGTGTGCAATCATATTTTTTTAATAGATTATTGCAATGTACAAATAATACAAGCTTAATAGTCATTTAATTATGTTTAAGTAACATAATGGCAACATTTCTAACAGTGTAATAACTTATAATTCACTAACCTGAACTCTCCTTTTAAATTTGAATAAATATTTAAAATTAAAATTGCACGTCCCGCTGACATGTCCATGTTTCACTTTCCCTGTGTTGTTTGTGTTTAAACGTTTCCCAAGATGAACCACAACACTGAAAGCTCCTCCGTCATCACCACATAACAAACGTTTAAATCCTCCTTAATTATTGCAGAGGGCATAGCCTCAGCTCAAACGACTTCCCCTTCATTTTTATCTTCAAAGTAAACAGGCCTGAAAGAAAAAAAAAAGAAAAAAAGACTTTTGGAATATAAAATAAAAAATCATGCAAAGCCAAGACTCAGAATCTATTTTTAGAACACTTGCCTTAGGAAAAGTTACCATACAGTATAAACCTAAAAGTGTTTCCAAATTGCAGATGCAGTTTCTGCTGCTTTACAGCCTGTTTGTATTCACTGTTATGTTCAGTGTTGCACCACTGATACGACAAATTCAGTAAATGTAGACTAAACTTATGATTATAGAAAGTGATGTGGACATTCATCAAGATGATTATTTTTGTTATAGATTTGTTATTTCTTAACATGGAAAAAATTAGGGGAAAACGAGTGAGTCATCACTGATTTTGCAGCAAGAGTTGACAAAATGAAAAAAAGAAAAATCGTCTAATTTGTGACTTCTGCAGAAGTATTGCTACTCTATATCACCACTGAAATGTGATGTAAAATGAATCATAACTTTGACTCAGAAACACATAAGAACATGAAAAAACTGCATTTTTTTAAAGACTGAATATGTGACCTATAAACACACACCCACAGGATGTCCATATAAGGAGTTATGTATGTATTATTCCAGATCTGTGCCCAGTGAGCACTAAAGGCCACATTATACTTCTCCGACTGCGTAATGAGTTATCCGTCTGCGTCACCACGTAGACCACTCGAGCCTTTATACTTCTGAGTCGTGGTGACGGATAGGCGCTGCAATTTCCCGCCCGATCAGTAGGGGTCGCTGCGCAAGGTTGTTGTGCTTTTGGCTACAGTGAGCAATGGCGTCCGAGGGAGAAAGACTGTTGTTGTTGAAACAGCGGCCGTTTGTCACTTTTCTGTGTCCCGGAACGCAGTTTTAAGATAATTTGAGGCGAGAAATTGGCCATTTAGAGTCTAAACATGTGCTGTGTGTGTTAAGATATGACGTATTTATAGTTCGGCAGCGACGAAGTCGACGGTGTTCAGCTCCGCCCTCTGTGGACGCTCGGTGCTCACTGTGAGCCGGCACAGAGCAGCTTCGCTCGGCATGTCCTGAGGACCAATCGCAGCTCTTGCCGTCTCCGTTGTCCCTTGACGGAGTGACGGACACTTAAAAAATATTCCGTGCAGTCGGAGACGACGCAGAGGCTCTACAACAGGTTCTGCGTCGACGCAGAGGACTCTGCGTAACCTACGCAGAGCACTTTACGCAGGAGTATAAATTGGGCTTAAGGGTTAAGGCATACATGTGATTTGCACCTGAAATGCTGAAGTGTAATCTGTTCTTGTTTGAATATTTCAGCAAACAAAGATCTCACCAGCGACTGTAACCTCTTGCTGTTGACACGAGCTGCTGTTAGTCATCCCCGGAGGCTTCTCTGTTTCTTTATTCATCATCAACAGGAAATGTGGATGAGGTTGAGTGACTAATATGCATACGCCTTCAGGGAGACCCCGTCGCACACTTGTTCCTCTCCGGGATCTCGTTTGAGTGACGGCTCGAAAACCCGCTGAGCCTCCTACGTGAGAGTGACCGCGGAGAGAGAGAGATGCTCGGTGTGAACGTTTTATTATTTACAGGAGGACTTCAAACGGCGCCCAAAAAAAAAAAAACGCCTCCACCCTGCACTGTCACGCAGTCTCGCGTTCATACTCCCACGGCTGCTGCGGTCTCATCAGATCATCTGATTGAGATTGAATATGGAGTTAATCGTACATTTATTTATGTAACTCTAAATAAAGGACGGAAGTGAGGCCAAAAACCCTCAAAAGACAGGCAGGCAAATGCTCTTCGTGAAAACACGGCTGCCAGGAGCAACAGATGATGGCCACTTCTTCACAAAAAGGCTTGCCAAATAACATCTGCACCAGCTTTTAACATCCGTCTTCAGTGATCTGATTACAGGCTTAAGTGGGACCTTTCACACCTGGCATAGAGATGGATGCATCTCCTGTGACCGCAATTAATCTGATCTGGCGTTCAGACACTTTATTCAAATGCACGCTGAAGTCGTGACTGTTTGCAAGAACAACTTAGTGTTTTTTCATCTGATTTAAGCACAGATTGTGCGGATGTGTCCGCTGTCAGTGTGTTTATATACCGTGAGTGAAAAAGAGAGAGAGGGAGGCTTAAGTGAATTAAAGTTAGAATCAAAGCTCATCCTGTTTGGTTTTTTTTAGCATGCAGGGACACAGGAGCTGCTGGTTCTATGCTGCCTTGTTTTTTTATGTTTGTGTCACTGAGGTTAATCTGAACAAAGGATTTCAAACACCAATGTCACAAAATAACAGATTAGAACTTAAAGCGGACCTAGACCGGAAGTTCCAATTAACGCTGTTTTTTTTAGTGTGTATCTGCGTCATTACCTTGTTTAAGAAGCCCCGAAGGTTCTAAACAAACAGTTCAGCCACTGCTGAGAACGCTGTGTCACGATCTCACCTGCACCTTCCTCACATTTTTATTATCTAGTTGTATTATTGTTTTCGTGTACTGCTGCTGCGTGCTTTTCCTCCTTCTCTCTCTGCAGGTGGGCGTGGTTGACCTACTTTCCCTCAAGACGCCGGTGATTGACGACACCTGCACGGCTCCGCCTCACCTGCTCCTGATCTGCAATCAGGAGGACTCATAAGCGGGAGCCGTTCCTCGTCACCGGCGTCAGATCGTTGTTCACACTCAGTTGGTAAACGTCATGCAGTTCTTCTGTCGCTTTACTTACCTCCTGTTTGGATACTCGCTCGTCTCCCCTCGCTCCAGGTCGCCACGTCTCCTGCACCTCCGAGAAGCCACTGGTCGTTGTTCCGGTTTTCCCTGTTCTCCTGGGAATCTCCTCTGCTGACTTTCAAATCCAGTGAGTTTGTTCCGTGCTGGAACGTCGCCATTCCGCCACGCTGATCCTGTCGCAGCTGCGCTCTCTCTCTGTCATTCACACGTTCACTTCCCTTAGTTTTGGAAGTCGCTTTATGTT
The DNA here is from genome assembly GCF_963457635.1 of Microchirus variegatus. Classification (NCBI taxonomy): domain Eukaryota; kingdom Metazoa; phylum Chordata; class Actinopteri; order Pleuronectiformes; family Soleidae; genus Microchirus; species Microchirus variegatus. The sequence goes on from NC_139804.1 coordinate 35,183,536, forward strand.
TTCCTTATTTGTAAATAATTATTACTTTTGTTTTGAAATATACCGTCTCCATCTGCTTCCAGGTCCACCTTAATACGAATCATAACACGCTGTGTTTTATTGTACGGGCTCAGCGAGATTTCTGAAAAAACCTGGTCCGGTTACGTAAACACCGGTTCATCCGGAACAGCAGATCGTCCTGCACTAGTCCGGGCACATCCGGTTGCGTACATTGAACCGCAGAAGAAGAATAATGTCCGTTGTGGAGGTGTTTCACGAGCGACAGTGTCTTCTGACTCTGGGTCTGACTCCGGTTTAAAGTCATAAAAGAGGCTGTGGCGGGGAGTCGTGAAGAAGCTATTTTTAAACACTGTTAAAACAATGTTTTGATAATGAGTAGCAGTGCATCCACCGTTCCAGAGGGGGTAGCTGCGCTTCTGAGAACGGGTGTGGTGAATATGTCACTTCCGGGTACTGGCCAATCACAAGACTCTGTCTTCTGGGAGAGAGAGTTGAGTCTCAAATCTCACGGCTGGGAAACACCGTCAGAAAAGAGGATTTCTATCGGCTCGTTTACAGCAACGAGGAGGTTTTCGACCATAAAAACAAGTTAATGTATGTAAGTAGACCTCCATAACTAACATATATGTGCAACAGGACCACTCTATGTGAGCTTTAATGATGAAAGCAGCAGTGGATAAACAACTCCTGTGTGCGTTGGTTGTCTCTCTGGACCAGAACTCGTCTCCTGCAGGTTCTATAGTTGCAGAGAGGTGCACACAGCTCAGTCATGGCTGCCGATGCGTCAGTACCTTATGCAACCACGCTTCAAAAACCTGAACTATCACTTTAATACGAACAGGTGTCTAGTTTGGTTTGTTTACTCAAAAGCCCACTGGTTATCCCGGCTGACCAGCATTGGAGGTCTACACAATTTTTTTTTTTCCCGATTTATAAAACATGTACTTGTTGACTTTAAAAGTGCCAAACGCAGAACTGAGCATAAGCATTTCAGATCAATTGGGATCGCATTGATGTTGGCATGTGATCGTTCATGCCAACATCAATACAGAGCGACAAACATGTAAAATTATGTATGCGTAAAGTTATTCTTGAGTCCAGGAGGAGCAAGACTTTCTTTAAATTAAGAGAAAAACTTCAGGGCTGAGTTCAGTCGGATTTTCTTAGAACTACGAGTTACTGTTGGTGCCTATATCTCTGCATTCAAGTGGAACTCATGAATTTATAATTCCAACAAGGGAGGCTGTGTGAAGAACATCCTGAACTCAGAGCTCTCAGAAAACTTAGAGTTAACAAGTCATGAATACTTTCAAATGACTACAGTAAACACAACAACTTTAATGCAGCACGTTGACCGTACATACAGGGTTCAGCCGTTCAGACACAAATGCGACAAACGCACCGGCTCCCAAAACAGAGACGACTCTACTAAATATTTAGATCTGACATCTTGTTAAGCTGAAAGGTGCTTATTGCACTTGTAAGCTTTTGTCTCCTCGGACACGAGGGACACATTCTCTGTCCACACTGAGACATTAAATATATGGATGTCTGCAGACTTTGTTCTGTGTCTCTCCATCCCGCTGCTCACATCACTGCAACAAACCAGGTCACTCACAGCTGATCACGTTACATACATGTTACACCATGAATGCCAGTAAACACACACACACACACACATGCCAAGTGATGAGTGAAGAGCAGGAGGCTAAAACATGGACTTGTGTGTGCACCTGGTATTCCTTATGTTGTGAGGACCTAAATCTGTTTACACAGTCACATCATGGGGACTTGAATTCCTTTTGGGTACTTTTTTATCGTAAATGACTGCAAGAGATGTTTTAAAGCGGACCACGGCCGGAAGTTCCAATTAACGCTGTTTTTTAGTGTGTATCTGCGTCATTACCTTGTTTAAGAAGCCCTGAAGGTTCTAAACAAACAGTTCAGCCACTGCTGAGAACGATGTGTTTTATTGTAATCTCGAGCTCAGCGAGATCTCTGAAAAAACCCGGTCCGGTCACGTAAACAGCGGTTCTCCTGAACAGCAGATCCTCCTACTCCGGGCACTAGTCCGGGCACATCCGGTTGCGTACATTGAACCGCAGAAGAAGAATAACGTCCGTTGTGGAGGTGTTTCACGAGCGACAGTGTCTTCTGACTCTGGGTCTGACTCCGGTTTAAAGTCATGAAAGGGACTGCGGCGGGGAGTCGTGAAGAAGCTATTTTTAAACACTGTTAAAACAATGTTTTGATAATGAGTAGCAGTGCATCCACCGTTCCAGAGGGGGGAGCTGCGCTTCTGAGAACGGGTGTGGTGAATATGTCACTTCCGGGTACTGGCCAATCACAAGACTCTGTCTTCTGGGTGAGAGAGTTGAGTCTCAAGATTCAAGATTCAAGATTCAAGATTCAAGATGCTTTATTTATCCCGAGGGAAATTATTGTGCAACAATTGGGAGGTAAAAGTGTAGATGTACAGGAGTTAAAAGATACATAAAATAAAATAAAATAAAATAAAATAAAATAAAATAAAATAAAAATAAAAATAAAAATAAAAATAAAAATAAAAACAAGTAAGACAAATGCAACAAAGTGCCAAACAGAAGGAAAAACAGTAACTTACAACAGTAACTTAAATGCGACAATGCCACAAAAAGAATCAAAAAAGAATCACAGTCAACGTAGGTATATATAATATACAGCAGTACGCACGGAAATAAAATAAGTACAACTAAAATATGGTGAGCAAATGTTGAAAGTGATAAACAGTGATAAGGTGACTAATGTTATCAGCATAGTGCAAACAAAGTAAAGTGATGAAGTGATATGGGTAAAGTGACATTTGGATCAGGACACAGTGTCTCCACTGTTCCTAATGCGGCCAGAAGTAGCTAAATTAAACAGCCTGATGGCCACAGGAAGAAAAGACTTCCTCTGGCGTTCTGTGTTACACCGGGGGAGAATGAGTCTGTTGCTTCTCACGGCTGGGAAACAGCGTCAGAAAAGAGGATTTCTATCGGCTCATTTACAGCAACTAGGAGGTTTTTGACCATAAAAACAAGTTAATATATGTAAGTAGACCTCCATAACTAACATATATGTGCAACAGGACCACTCTATGTGAGCTTTAATGATGAAAGCAGCAGTGGATAAACAACTCCTGTGCGTTGGTTGTCTCTCTGGACCAGAACTCGTATCCTGCAGGTTCTATAGTTGCAGAGAGGTGCACACAGCTCAGTCATGGCTGCCAATGTGTCAGTACCTCATGCAACCACGCTTCAAAAACCTGAACTATCACTTTAATACGAACAGGTGTCTAGTTTGGTTTGTTTACTCAAAAGCCCACTGGTTATCCCGGCTGACCAGCATTGGAGGTCTACACAATTTTTTTTTTTCCCGATTTATAAAACATGTACTTGTTGACTTTAAAAAGTGCCAAACGCAGAACTGAGCATAAGCATTTCAGATCGATTGGGATCGCATTGATGTTGACATGTGATCGTTCATGCCAACATCAATACAGAGCGACAAATATGTAAAATTATGTATGCGTAAAGTTATTCTTGAGTCCAGGAGGAGCAAGACTTTCTTTAAATTAAGAGAAAAACTGCAGGGCTGAGTTCAGTCGGATTTTCTTAGAACTACGAGTTACTGTTGGTGCCTATATCTCTGCATTCAAGTGGAACTCATGAATTTATAATTCCAACAAGGGAGGCTGTGTGAAGAACATCCTGAACTCAGAGCTCTCGGAAAACTTAGAGTTAACAAGTCATGAATACTTTCAAATGACTTCAGTAAACACAACAACTTTAATGCAGCACGTTGACCGTACATACAGGGTTCAGCCGTTCAGACACAAATGCGACAAACGCACCGGCTCCCAAAACAGAGACGACTCTACTAAATATTTAGATCTGACATCTTGTTAAGCTGAAAGGTGCTTATTGCACTTGTAAGCTTTTGTCTCCTCAGACACGAGGGACACATTCTCTGTCCACACTGAGACATTAAACATATGGATGTCTGCAGACTTTGTTCTGTGTCTCTCCATCCCGCTGTTCACATCACTGCAACAAACCAGGTCACTCACAGCTGATCACGTTACATACATGTTACGTACATGTTACACCATGAATGCCAGTAAACACACACACACACACATGCCAAGTGATGAGTGAAGAGCAGATGGCTAAAACATGGACTTGTGTGTGCACCTGGTATTCCTTGAATTCCCTTTGGGTACTTTTTATCGTAAATGGCTGCAAGAGATGTTTTAAAGCGGACCACGGCCGGAAGTTCCAATTAACGCTGTTTTTTAGTGTGTATCTGCGTCATTACCTTGTTTAAGAAGCCCTGAAGGTTCTAAACAAACAGTTCAGCCACTGCTGAGAACGATGTGTTTTATTGTAATCTCGGGCTCAGCGAGATCTCTGAAAAAACCCGGTCCGGTCACGTAAACAGCGGTTCTCCTGAACAGCAGATCCTCCTACTCCGGGCACTAGTCCGGGCACATCCGGTTGCGTACATTGAACCGCAGAAGAAGAGTAACGTCCGTTGTGGAGGTGTTTCACGAGCGACAGTGTCTTCTGACTCTGGGTCTGACTCCGGGTCAAAGTCATAAAAGGGAGAGAGTCGTGACGAAGCTATTTTTAAACACTGTTAAAACAATGTTTTGATAATGAGTAGCAGTGCATCCACCGTTCCACAGGGGGGAGCTGCGCTTCTGAGAGCGGGTGTGCTGAATATGTCACTTCCGGGTACTGGCCAATCACAAGACAGTTGGGAAGCCTCTACGCTGGCTGGCCAATCACAACACAGTCTGTCTTCTGTGTGTGAGAGTTGAGTCTGAAATATCGCGGGCTGGGGAACACCGTCAGAAAAGAGGATTTCTATCGGCTCGTTTACAGCAACTAGGAGGTTTTTGACCATAAAAACAAGTTAATGTATGTAAGTAGACCTCCATAACTAACATTTATGTGCAACAGGACCACTCTATGTGAGCTTTAAAGTTAGGATGAGGTCAGGGTTAGGTTAAGGTCAGCGTTATGATTAGGATTAGTAGTAATTACAGTTCAGGTTAGAGTAAATCCCCAGGACATTAATGTAAGTCAATGTAATGTCCTCTGAAGTCACGGCAACCAGTGTGTGTATTGGTGATAAGCTGTACATGGTGTTTCATCTGTGTTTCATGTGTGTGTTTGTTAAGACTAAGTGTGTGAGATAGGGGGCTGTCTGTGTGTGTGTGTGTGTGTGTGTGTGCATGTGAGTGATAAGAAGTGCATGGGCTTTTGGATGAATTGTGGGCATCAACATAAATGGATGTGTGCACTGCTTTGTGACTGTGTACGTTTGCAGAATAATTTTAGCATTGTGTGCATGTGCGCGTGCGTGTGTGTGTGTGTGTGTGTGGCAGGTAGCTCATTTCAGCTGTCCACAGGGTGAAGAACGCACAGCAGTCTAGCCGCCCACACTCCACCTACAGCTCTCTCTCACTCACTCACTCACTCACTCACACACACACACACACACACACACACACACACACACACACACGCACACAAATATAAATAGTCTGTTACTGTGAGCAGACAGATGGACAGGAGCTTGCTCACTGCTGTCAACAAACAAATTAGACTGTACACCTGAATGCATGTGTGTGTGTGTGTGTGTGTGTGTGTGTGTGTGTGTGTGTGTGTGTGTGTGTGTGTGTGTGTGTGTGTGTGTGTGTGTGTGGTTCAGTATAGAACTTATTAAATTAAGTCATGAAGGGGGTCACAATGGAGAGCTCTCTCTCACACACACACACATCTGTACAGCTATTTTTCTTGGGATTTTACATTGACTTTGACATTCATTTGGACAGCCGTAACACAGTTTTAGCTAACCTAAAGCTAACCTTAAGCTAACCTTAAGCTAACGCCAGTTTAAATCTTAGCCCTAAACAGAACCGGTTCCTGATAAATGAAGTTTTGCTTCACTAGGACTAGGGAGAGTTAACAAATACAACTGCTGATGAATTTTTTTTTTTTTTTAAAAGGACAATTTTCCCAATGTCTACATTACTTGCATTAACCAGCCCTGATTACGTTAGCGTTGCCTAGCAACAGTGTTCTCAAGACTTTGTTATTGAAACGCCAATCATGGCTCGTTCAGAAACATCCAGGACAGCATTTGTCTGTTCAGATGGTCACTGTGTCAGATCAGATACTGTGCTCGGACTTCAACCTAAAGAACAGCCTTATTCCCCTTTTGTTTACATGTACAATATGTATAAAAATGTGTGTGTGTGAGTGTGTTTGTACAGATGGCATATCATGACTCACTACATATGAATAATGATAAGTGTTTTTTTTCCCTTGTATCAGAGCCCACTTGAATTGTGAAGATGAAATCTGTCTTTATTCGGGCTGGTATCATGACAGTATCTACTCATTTTCCCTTTAGTTGGTAAATAATAATAATAATAATAATAATAGTTATAATTATGATGAATAATCAATTTTCTATAGCTTTTCAGGTCACTAGACACTTCAAAAAGAAAAGAGAACAGTAAAACACAGGAGAACAAGCAGAGCCCATTCATGCAACAAGCCTCTGGCGGCCTCTGTTGGTCATATTGGCAAGTGCAGGTGTGGAAGCACAGACAAACAAACAAACAAAGCACAACTGATGAAGGACAACTATGTAAGTGGAAATAGGATGGTGGCTCTGAGCACAGCTAACGACAAAGTGTTTTTCCACTCTTCCCCTCCTTCAAAAAGCAAAGAGGAATCCATTCCACAGGTGAATGACGTTGTTGTTGTTGTTGTTGTTGTTGTTGATGTTGCTGCCTTTGATCGGATAGCGATCAGATCTTGATGTGGACACCGAGACGCATGTTAATATCGCGTGTGAATGCATGTGGTAAACACATTCTAATCCCCCTGTCGTATTCCGTTCCCTTGGCCTTGATTCAACTCCTGGTTTTCCTACCTGGATTAACCTCCTCTTGCTTTTTCCTATTTTCCTTCTCATTCTTCTCCTCATCTAATTCACAACCTCACCATTATTATTTTTATTCACACTGAAATGTATCCATATTGCCTTCTTTCCTCATCCCTTTTGAACCTCCTCTTCCAATCTCGCATTCTATTTTCCACTCTTTGTCACACGTCTACTCCTTGTTGTCTTCGTCGTCATTCTCTCGCCTCCATTCATTTCCCTTCGCTCTTCCCTCTATTCCTCATCTCTCACGCTATATTATCCGTGTCCATGTTTCCTCTTCATATTCTCTCCTCTGTCTCCTGCTCTCTGTCTGTTCTCTTAAATGTGTCTCTTTTCCCTCGCTCCTCATCGTTCCACCTCTCCATCTTCTGTCCCTGCTCCTCTGTGTCAGTCACTGTGTGTGTGTGTGTGTGTGTGTGTGTGTGTGTGTGTGTGTGTGTGTGTGTTAGACAGAGTGTGAGCGAGAGCATGATAGATGACAGCATCAGTATTCAACACAGTGCTCCTTCTTTGATAGCCAACCCCCTCCTCTCAGCTGCCCAGCGGAAGTAGTACTGTGTGTGTAGGTGCGTGTGTGTGTGTAGGTGCGTGCATGTGCGTGTGCATGTCTTCCCTACACACATTAGTAGTCGTCTGCCATCTTCCTTTTCTGTCCCGCCTGCTTTCCTCTTACTTTCTCATTCCTGTCTGAAGTAGCTACATCCCTCTCTCTCTCACACACACACTCGCACACACGCACACACACACACACGCACACACACATTCACAAAGCTTTGACCGACTCTACATTGACCTCCATTCTTTTGAGAAGCCTAAACAAAGTGTTAACCCTGACCTTAACCTTAGTCTTAAAGGTGAAGTAAGTAGTTTATAGTGCCATCTAGAGGAGAGGCTGAAATTTACAACAAAGAACTGCTCCTCTGCTCACCCCCTCCCTTCCCCGAGCGCTACGGTGTCCTCAGCCGGTCAAATGTCGTCCTCGTCGTCTTTCTCCGTGTCAGCAGATGAGGTTCGTGAGGCGAGGGAGAGGGCGGAGCTACCGCGGCCGTAGCAGACGAAGCGGAGAGAGAGGAGGCGGGACTTCAGCTACAAGTAAAGAGACGCTTGATTTGTTCTCTCGCGTTTGTCCTTACAGGCTCCGGTAGAAACATGGCGTCTCTCTGCTAACAGTGGCTATGCAACCGCGGCCCGCGACCATGTTATTTTACATGACTTTTTGAAACACTACGAAAATGAAACAAAAACTATTATACAGCGACTAGACAATGCAGGAGCACATAATATGTATAAAAAAATGGATTTTGGGTTTTATAAACCCATAAATACTACACAGTGTCCCTTTAAACTAACCTGAACTTATAACCACAATTGAAATCATATTTCTAAACAAAACTAGTTCCTCAGAAAGAAGCTTCCGTCTCATTTGGACGAGATTTTAGTCTCCACGAGGACAACGATCCTAACGAAGTGACACATACACACGGGAACTATTGCGAATTATTATTTTTTCCACATCTGCGCTGAGCAAAACACTAAATTAAATGTATTCAAAGACAAAGACAGCAAATGGAAAAATTGGAAAAACTTTGAAGGAAATTGATTCATCATTAGCCTTGGGATTAAGGAGATGGTGAAATGTGTTTGTTTGCGTATCCACAACAGATAATTATTGTTCATTTAACAAACTGTCGAAGCGTCCTCTTTTTACAAGTTGTTGTGTTGATATAAGTTTGTGTTCCACAGTGTGGCACCAGTCGTTTTTGTGAAGTCTTGTGAGTTGTGAACACGTTTTTTTTAACCTTTAGACTGTTGAAATGTATGCGGTTCAGCAGCGGCAAAAATAGAACTGCTACCTATCGAAAGCTCTTCGGCGCGGCGAGCCGCTTTCTGGGACGCTGCTGAGACTTTCCGCAGCGCGTCCGGTGGAAATGCTCACATCGATTAGAACGGAAGGTATTTGCAATGGCGTCCGCGCCGCTGACGTGCCGCGGCTGTAACGCGTGTCCAATGGAAATCCACTTTAAAGGGACACTGTGTAGTATTTATGGGTTTATATGACCCAAAATCCACTTTTTTATACATATTATGTGCTCCTGCATTGTCTAGTCGCTGTATAAAAGTTTTCATTTTCGTAGTGTTTCAAAAAGTCATGTAAAATAACATGGTCGTGGGCCGCGGTTGCATAGCCACTGTTAGCAGCGAGACGCCATGTTTCTACCGGAGCCTGTAAGGACAAACGCGAGAGAACAAATCAAGCGTCTCTTTACTTGTAGCAGGAAGTCCCGCCTCCTCTCTCTCCGCTTCATCTGCTACGGCCGCGGTAGCTCCGCCCTCTCCCATCGCCTCACGAACCTCATCTGCTGACACGGAGAAAGACGACGAGGACGACATTTGACCGGCTGCGGATACCGTAGCGCTCAGGGAAGGGAGGGGGTGAGCAGAGCAGCAGGTCTTTGTTGTAAATTTCAGCCTCTCCTCTAGATGGCACTATAAACTACTTATTTCCCCTTTAAGGCAGATACACATTCAGTGCAAACATGGCTGCCAGCAGGGGCACAAAGACATTAGCCTCCAAAACAACACACTGACCTAATACGATCTACATTAGCTTTAGTCTGCTCTCAAGTTTGGTATTTTCAAGGTTGAGTTTTGAACACAGGAGCTGCCTTCTCAGCGAGATAAAAGAGCATTTTCTTCACATAGAGTCGATGGAAAATGATTTTGATTTTGTTCTTGTAAATCTTTAGTTAAAGGCGCCATATGTAAGAATGTGGCCAAAAACGGTTACTACATTCAAATTCAAAATACTGTTTTCTGACGTAACTGGCAACTCGTGGTTGCTGGGCAGCTGAGACTCTACTGACTGCAATGATTGGTAGATGGCGGTAGGTGGCGCCACATGCCAAAACATGATTTCAAAACATAAACATGATTTGCAGTCTGCAAAATATATTTTTTAATGCAAATATTTTGTCTGTACCGTTGTTGTTGGTGAGTTCAGTTTGTTATATGAACATTATTCCCGAGTCTCTGTGACATATTAGGAGGATTTTATGGCCAGTTGCTTTAGATTTATTACATAATGCACCTTTAACTGACTTTTATTTGTCATGTGCCCACTGGCAGAACAAACCTCCTACAAGTTGAAGGCAAACGGTCACATAGAGTTAAGACAGCTTTAGGTCAACCAGACATTGAACAAGACGAGACTTTTACCTGAATAACATACATTTAAAATAAAAGTTTGAATAACATTCGGTAATAAAAAAAAAAATAGCAGTTAAATTGTCATAAAGCCTTTCAGGATTTGTAGTTTTTTTTAATTGGGTCAGATAAACGTCATTTACAGGGGGGGGAAAAAAGTGATTTGTTGTGTTTATAGTTAGTTTCTCAATTTCTTATGATCGTAAAAGTAAAATGTTTCTGCTCTTCTCCGTCTCAGTCTTGCACTGCCTCCCCCTTGAGGTCAGATGTGAGTTTCCAATGAAATTTGCCACCAGTATGACACTAAATCGGTGTCTGCAGAGTCACTGCCAGAATCACTGGGGAGCTGAGAACTGAGCTGAGATGTAAATCTGTGTTTAGTTCTCTTCTCTCTCATCCTCTACTGCAGTAGAACCCTTCAGTCCTGAAAAAAAAAAAAAAAAAACAGTTGAGGCAGCAATTTCAGATGAAAATAACAGCATTAGGGGGATATTCATGCTCACCTCTATCACTCCCACACTGCCGCACACCCCACCCTCACTGCTGTTCTGCTCGCTCAGTGTGTTTATGTGCAATTTAAAGTCATATTGCCTCCTGCTACTTGTCAGGTCCCGCACAGTCTGAAATCCCCACCAAATTCCCCCAACTCCCACACTTCAACAATCTGGTAACAGACACATCAAGTGTTCATTGATCCGGGACAAACAACCTGCCTCATTATACCAAAACAACATCACGTAACGCAGAACGTGTATTGAAAATAGAGGAAGGCAGAGATCGGACTGGCTAAAATCATGAAATCTTGCTATTTTCAGACGCCGGTATATATCCAGATGTTCAGCGAATGAGCTGGGTTTTATTGGTCGGAGCCATCAGTCATTTTAATTACATGAAAGCCAAAGTGGTGGAGGTGGTGAGACCCTCGTCCTCCATCTGTCCCACAAATCAGCGGTAACAAAAACCAAAATAGAATATCACTCCATCAAGTCATTTATATGAACTCGTTCATTTCATTCCAGTTTCGTGGCAAACTGAGCCGGTCACGCGCTCTTCACTACAGCAGCTTCCTTCAGTTGTTCCAGTGGGATCCTCATATGCTGCCGGGGTGCCAGATGGGAGATACCATGTCCTAGATCAGCTCCCGTGGGTCTTCTCTCTGCAGGGTCAAGCCCTGAACATCTCCAGGGGGAGGTCCGCCAGGTGCTCAGATCACCTCAGCTGGCTTATACCAACCAGTGTGGGGAAGCAGCTTATTCTTTTTGCTTCTCTGTTTTTGGTGCATCCGGTGCACCAATCCTCTTTCAATACATCATGGGCTTTTTTCCATATGCATGCGTTTGGTGTATCATTTAAATGGAACGTTGAACTTTGTGCCTGCCAGTAAATTTTATGAACCTTCCGAGAAACGAGAAAGGAAGGAGATGACAGAGGCAGACGTGTGAAAACAAATGAGCAAAAGAACCAAAAACAAACACAAATGAAAGCAAACACACAGTTAACATTTTCCATTATAATTATTTTTTATTATTTTCTGTTCATAACAAAGAGATTTAATTAATCTGCGTGATCATACATTTACAGTTGTTGTGTTCAACAGTGTGATGTTAAAACAGTCTGCTCAATATCTGCCCTTAAACTAATTCCATAAAAGAATTGCTTTGTTCTTCTCTTTGCAACTAGGATGCAGTTTTTGGGAAGAAAAAAATAATAATCATGACTGAATTTATGGCACAAAGGTATGGACCTAATAATTACCCGTTTCTTTCAACACAGCTCTGAGGAAAACAAACCGTGTCCTCATTAGTGCGACAGATACCAAACTGTAAACATCAGGGACGTGGGAAAAGTTGGTTGTTGCCGCTTTAATGTCTAAAAATATGTGTTTTGTTATTTTCTTTTAACAAACCACATCTTCAATGTGTCTCTTTTCATAGATTTATTATTATTATTATTATTCTGTGTGTCATCACCATTAACATTACTGAACAGGAACGGACCAGGAATTAAACCTTGTGGCACACCATACACCAGAGGTCACTAACAGGCGGACCGCGGTCCGAGTCGGGACCCAGACGCCGTCCTGTACGGACCTGGACCTGCAGTGAATAAATTATTTCGGTATTTTAAATGTTGACGAGGTGCTTCTATTTTGACCGGCGCAGCTTCTCTAGACTTTACGGTACTGGTTGAGCGAATCCGGAAATACACTGACCAATTGCATTTCGACTTGACCCATCCCCCGTGACGCCACTAAAAAGCCAATCAAATCTGTGCATCTCGCTAAATAGCGAGTGACAGACAGGGAGACAAGTGAGCGACACGGCGAGAGAAGACGGAGAGAAAAGTGCGTTTACAGCGAGAGAAGACGCAGAGAAAAGTGCGTTTACAGCGAGAGAAGACGGAGAGAAAAGTGCGTTTACAGCGAGAGAAGACACAGAGAAAAGTGCGTTTACAGCGAGAGAAGACAGAGAGAAAAGTGCGTTTACAGCGAGAGAAGACGGAGAGAAAAGTGCGTTTACAGCGAGAGAAGACGGAGAGAAAAGTGCGTTTACAGCGAGAGAAGACACAGAGAAAAGTGCGTTTACAGCGAGAGAAGACACAGAGAAAAGTGCGTTTACAGCGAGAGAAGACGGAGAGAAAAGTGCGTTTACAGCGAGAGAAGACACAGAGAGAAGTGCGTTTACAGCGAGAGAAGACACAGAGAAAAGTGCGTTTACAGCGAGAGAAGACAGAGACGAGTGAGCGATACGGGTAGAGAAGAATGTGCCAGAGAAAAATAATACAAAACATGAGCTTCTTGTCCTTTAAGAGAGAAAATAATACATATGTTCAGTGTTACATCTATATAATTGTATAAAAGTGACAATAAATATTGTCGAAATGTTTTTGAATTGTTCTTTCTGTATTTGATCTTACAGTCAGTTGTTCTAGGCTACTTCAGTATATATCCCACTACTAAATAATAACGCAAGTTAGACATTATGATGTTCCGGACCTTTGCTTGAGGAAATTTTCTCAAAGTGGACCTATTAGAATTTTATTAGATTATCCCTGCCATACACCAATCATAAGCATACAAAGAAAGCCATAATGGAAAATATAGTGATAAATATCAGAAATATTGCTGTGTATTTTAATTGCATTTTGTACTTCTGTTGTGTCTTATTTGAGTGACAAACCTAGGCCTCTTATTTTTAGATCAGATGAAGAAGTTTCTCTTTTAAAACTTGAGTGGTGTATATAAGACGAAGGTTGTTTTTTTTTTTTTGCTTTAATCTAATGCTAACTTGACAGAAGTATATGCCTTGCTCTTGTCAGTGGCCACTTGTTTGATTTGTTTACGCTCTTGATTTTATAGCCTGACATTTTGACAGGTTTCTAATCACTCGGGAGCTTTGATGAATATGATAAGTGCGTCAGGAGATGACAAGCGAGCGTGTGATTTAAATGCCTTTGGAGGGCGTTTGGTTTAAGAGGGATTTTTTTTTATCGATCCTGATTTAAAGTAAGGTCACAGCAGCGGCACTAATAACGAGACAAGAGAGAAAATATACAATTAAATAGATAAAAGCCCACAGACAAAAAGGCTTACACAAATACTTTGCAATTTATTTCCCCCAATTTCAGTTGCTCCAGAGCGCAGTGATTTTATCGAACCACATTCTCACACACACACACAGTCTGCAACAATAAAGTGATTTATTCAGGCACAAACACCAACACTGAGTAGAAATCACTGATTTGATGAGAGCCCACAGTCGGGCCGAGGCAGACCACATGCAGATGCAGTCATCAGGTGAACACAGAGGTCGATGGAGGTCGGTTGAGCTCTGCGTTGTTGTTGTTGTTGTTGTTTTTTTGACTCAGCTGATGCTGTGAACATGTTGTTTAACAGGTCAGAGTAGACAAGCAAGAGGAGACTCTTTCTCTGAAGAACAAAGTTTCTGAAACTATGAGTTATCCTCATTCATTTTTTTTGTCATTAAACCTTAAAATAGGGTCATGTGTTGCATGTTTAAGTGTCGCTGCGTGTTCTTCCTTTCCTCTTTTATTAAAGCGGAACTAGACCGGAAGTTCCTATTATCGCTGTTTTTTTGGTGTGTATCTGCGTCATTACCTTGTTTATGAAGCCCTGACGGTTCTAAACAAACAGTTCAGCCACTGCTGAGAACGCTGTGTTTTATTGTAATCTCGGGGCTCAACGAGATCACTGAAAATCCCGTAATAGTTACGTAAGCAGCGGTTCTCCTGAACAACCGATCGTCCTGCTCCGGGCACTAGTCCGGGCACATCCGGTTACGTACATTGAACCGCAGAAGAAGAATAACGTCCGTTGTGGAGGTGTTTCACGAGCAACAGTGTCTTCTGACTCTGGGTCTGACTCCGGTTTAAAGTCATAAAGGGACTGCGGCGGGGAGTCGTGAAGAAGCTATTTTTAAACACTGTTAAAACAATGTTTTGATAATGAGGAGCAGTGCATCCGCCGTTCCAGAGGGGGGCGCTGCGCTTCTGAGAACGGATGTGCTGGATAGTACTGGCCAATCACAAGACTCTGTCTTCTGGGGGTGAAAGTTCACTCTGAAATCTCGCAGCAAAAAAACACCATCAGAAAAGAGGATTTCTATCGGCTAGTTTACAGCAACTAGGAGGTTTTTGACCATAAAAACAAGTTAATATATGTAAGTAGACCTCCATACCTAACATTTATGTGCAACAAGACCACTCTATGTGATAATATATTTATCAGTAAAAAAACAATTGCTAAAATTAATTGCTAACATATTCCACAGGAAAGTACAGTGCTCTGGTATTCCTGTTTTATCTTTACTTTTGCATCTCAGGGAGCTTTTTAGTTAATATTGTCATATTTACAGCAATGCATTGTAATTCAATTGATCATTTTAGATTTCTTGCATTTGATGTGATGTGGAACAAACGTTCTTATAATTAACGGAAACTAAAATTGAAAAATAATTTTCGCTTACTTAAATAAAAACTAAAAGTAGCTAAATAAAGGTGAATAAAACTAGAACTAAAATTGAAGCGAAAATGTGCTTACTTTTCATATTTGTAGATTAATTCCATACATAATCCATTTGAGTTCATATGAAGTGTATTTATTTTTGAGACAGCATTTTCATTCATTCATAATAAATGTTTATGTTAATGTTTACAATGTGGGACAGTTAAACATATCCTTTGTTATGTAGTTAATTGGGTTGAGTTTTCAATTTTGCTCATGTTTTTTCCTCAGATTGAGCTCCTGAGACTCTCATGTGTGTCATGAGGGTCATACCAACTGCTTCCATGGTGGATGATGGTTGTTCATTTGTCCTAATACATGTTTTTAAAATGGCATTTTTTCCTTGTGTTGACCGGGACCTTTTTGAATCTTGCACCTGGCAAATACTCCATACTCAAACCAACTAAATAATAAATTAAAATGAAGCATTTACAAAAATAAAAACTTTAAAATATCTATGGCCCGGTGGTGTGCATCCTTGATTTTCAAATTCTTGGGAGGAATTTGAATTTTCGCTGATTTATCAAGGCTGTCCTGACGGTGGGTGAGAAATTTTTACACGTGTCACTGCAGAACATGGTGTTATACTGAAACGACGAGGTGTTTTGCATTCGCATGCTACTAGCTTGAGGCTAAATTGGCGAACCAGTTTCCAAAGATAAGCTTGGGAGGCTACGATTAGCATTAGCGTAGGGCTAACATAATACAAACACTGTGCAACGTCACTAGGCACAACGAAAATGTTTTAAATTTTTCGATTAGCATTAGCTTAGCTAGATGTTGTGACTGTCAGCCACGCCAATCTTCTTCAGCTCCCACTATAGGAATACATACTTCCTACGGACACTGCACTAGTGTTCTAAAAACGAATAAAGACTTACTCTTGTCTCTTAAGTCTTTTAAAATGTAAGACTTACACTTTTAAAAACAAAAAGTCAAAACCAAATAAAAACTGAAAATAATGAAAAAATTATTTCAGTATTCCAACTTGAACACAAAACAATAAACACAAAATGTGTCATGATATAAGTCTGCTACATGTCAAACAACTTCATAACGACGTTTGAATAATTCTTACAGTTGAACAATCAGACAGCTGCCAGTGAAGCCTGAGCTCACTCACTATAAATGTTTGCTTGAGTGCGTGCGTGCATGCGTGTGTGTGTGTTGTTTGTGTGTGTGTGTGTGGGTGTGTGTGTTCTTGTACTTGCGGCATACTGAGGACTAGTGAGGGTTTTTAACCAACAAAGTGAGGTCATTTCTACGGAGTGAGGACATTTTGGCTTTGTATTCATTGAAATCACTTCCTTAGGTTGCTATAACATGAACACATTTTTTTGTCAAATTTTGGACCAAAAATTTTGGGTCCATTTTTTTTTTTTATTTTAGAACGACATAGTATATTGATGTTTTTGCCAAATTTTTGACAAAAAAAAAAAAAACGTTTTCCAGCCCTTTTTGCTCTGGGGCTCCACCTGCAGACATTTTATGGTACTGCAACCAGTAGTTATATAAAGATGTCATGAAGTAGATATTTGTAATTGTGTTGATTTATAAAGTGGAAATGCTGGTCCTCACTTTGTCAGCAACCCAGTCCTCAGTATGCAGCAAGTACAAGAATGTGTGTGTGTGTGTGCGTGCGTGCGTGCGTGTGTGTGTGTGTGTTAAAGGCTGCAGCCTTCTCATACTGAGCTGTTTACCACCATCAACATTCTGCAGATCAGACAGTGTGTGTGTAGGTGTGTGTGTGTAGGTGTTTTTCTGCAGTAAGTTATGACACCCTATACACACACACACACACACACACGCGCATCAATCCAGCAACTCACATCAACAACTTTATTGTGCGACAGGCCAAAGACTCCTTTTTTCGTGGTGAAAAGGACAGAGGAACACAACTATAACTTAAAGTTTACAGCAATTCATATTAATCCCTTCAGTAATGAATTCCCTGGCGGCTGATCTCAGGTCACCTGTCAAACCATGTTGTTGTTGCCGTTGTCTTTTGCGGTGAATCACGCCGAGGCTCTTCGGCAGGCTTAATCCTCCACATCAGTCATCTAAGCTGATTAAATGATTAGTTCTGAGCCAGAAACTGCACGATTAATGAGAAAAATCACCAGTGTCGGATTCATCATAAATATCTCCGATCCTCTGTTTCTCTCATTTTCAGGTTTAAGCTGAGTGAACAAAAATGGAAACACTGTAGCCGTTTGAGTCAACAAAAACTGATTATGAATCATGATCATTATTTAACTCCATTTACTCAATCTAAAACAAAATACATTTGATTCAGCGGCAGCAGAAAGATGCAGTGTGTGTGTGTTCGTGTGTGTGTGTGTGTCACAAACGTCTGACAGAGAAAAGAGAACAACAAGATAAGACAGAAGAGGAATCTCTCACTCTCTCTATTACACACACACACACACACACACACACACACACACACACACACACGTATCATCTATGCTTGTCAGGACTGGTCCTTACTTCAGTCGAGATAAACAGAATCACAGTCTGTATGTCACAGTCAGATATCAATTAATTCTTTATCTTTTAATTAAATGTGACGCTCGGTGTAATTTCCTTAAGCAAACTATCTGAAGTGAATATACGATTATAGTGGAGAAGGTCTAACCAGTGGTCCTGTCACCATTTAACACCGCTAATCTCCAGATTAGAGCCAAGTGAAACATCCCGTGTCTGTCGGCGTAAATGAGAGCAGATAATGGCGCCGCAGTTTGACTGACAACAGTTGATTTTAATCTGTAAACAACGTGACGCGATGTCCTGTACTGAAGTATACGGGACCATTTTTGAAAAATAAAATTGAGGACAAAATTGAATTGTGGATAGAGAGAGTTCAGGTTGTTTGAAGTTTGGTTTAATGAGGTGAGGAACCCACCTGAGACATAGCCATCTGACCCCCCCCATGTGCATACACCTCATGGTGCACAAATCACGCATGGTAAAGGCCACATTATACTTCTAATCTGCTAATCTTCTAATCTTCCAACTGCGTAACCACGGAGACCCCTCGAGCCTTCATAGTTCTCCGTCGTGGTGCCGGATACGCACTGCAATTCCCCGCCCGAACAGTAGGGGTCGCTACGCAAGGTTGTTGTGCGTTTGGCGACAGTGAGCAATGGTGTCCGAGAGAGAAAGACTGTTGTTGTTGTTGTTGTTGTTGTTGCAGCTGAATAACGTTGAAACAGTGGCCGTTTCTCACCTGAAATAAATATTTTTCTGTGTCCCGGAACGCGGTTTTAAGATCATTTGAGGCGAGAAATTAGCCATTTGGAGTCTAAACATGTGGTTTGTGTGTTAAGATATGACGTATTTATAGTTTGGCAGCGATGCTGTCGGCGGTGATCAGCTCCGCCTCTGTGGACCCTCGGTGCGCACAGTGGCCGGCACAGAGCAGCGTTACCTCGGCCTGTCCTGAGGACCAATCGCAGCCCTTGCCGTCTCCGTTGTCTCTTGACGGAGTGACGGACACCTTAAAAAAATATTTTGTGCAGCCGGAGACGACGCAGAGGCTCTTCGACAGGCTCTCCGTCGACACAGAGGACTCTGCGTAACCTACATCGAGCACTTTACGCAGGAGTGTAAATTGGTCTTTCGAAGACAACACCAGTGCTAGCTTGCTAAATCTAAAGAGACAGTTGCAGCAAAACGATGGCAGAAAAGTTCCTAACAAAAGACAGTTTTTGGGAAAAGCTACTACAAAGAAAAAGGCAGATGCAGAGCGATCCAAGTCCAGACTGGCAACAAAAAGGGCTGCACAATGATGACATGGTGGCTCTGTTTCTACTGGACACGTAGGTTCACTTTATATCTTTGTGTTCTTTTGAGAGTATTTGTTGTTTTTCATCATCACACTGTCATTTGAACTGAAGTATCCCAAAAAGTTAGCAGCACCGAAAAGTGCCTAAGGTTACAGAGGCTGCATTCTATGTGGTTTCTTCTTGTCATGTGACTGTTTGTTACAAGAAGAAGACAAGCTTTGTTTGAGACAAGGCTACAGGTTGCAACAGTATGTCAACAAATCAACATACTGCCGTATGTTTAGCTCCACCTGTAGGAGTTGGACCACTATATGCTTGGTACCCCCAATGGAAGGCTGCCAAAAACAGGGATGGTAGGGTTATTTTGGTACCCTGAACTTTACCAAACTGCATCGCCTTGGTGGAAACGCAGCTCTGGAAAACCTTAGTAACTGTGTGTCGGGTGAACATGTCACTCAGCCACAGCTCAGAGGAATGAAAACCATGACTTGGAGGACCAAGACAGACAGAGAGAAGTGAGAACATGTCTGCCTTTCTGTGAGCGGAGGATAAAAAGCAGTCGGCCGTGTCCTATTCCACAGACTCACACGTCCTCTGTCATGTCACACACAGCAGTGGGATGTGAAGCTGTCCGCCGTCCACCGAATACCTCAGACAAAGCGACGTGAGGACGGAGGAAGCCAATCCTGTTGCATTGATAAAAGATCATCAAGGACTCACTCCGTTATTGGGCGATCAATCGTTGTCAAACGAAATAAAATATCAAAGCCTTTGAAGAGTTGAATTCTTATTGCGATTATTTTTTTCACTCAAAATGTGAAATCAAACTCCAAGTGGAGAGTGTTCAGAGATAACTTCAAATGGGTTGTGAAATATTATTAACCAAATCCACACAAACGTCCGACGTACCATAAACTGGTCCACCAGTGTTTATTGCTGACCATGTTCTTGAAGGAGTATTCTATTTCATCAGGGGAGGTTTTTAACCTCTACCCCTGTAATTAATCTCAAAGGGAAAGTGGTGGGATTAAAAAATGAGAAATTAAATAGGGGCCTCTTCACTTTTAATGTGAGCACTCAAAGACTAGAGTAGGGACATCTTTCAGAAAGGACTGTTCTTGTGCTGGTGCCTGTGTTTAAACGTGAATTTATCTGGATGGATCATTACCATAGTAGTACTGTGTGTGGGTGTGTGTGTGTGTAAATCCAACCGTGACGAGAAATTGCCAGCAGCAGTGACGATGTTGGGGCTACAGCCACCTGTCAACGTCTTAGAGGCTGCTGTCACCTGCATCCTGAGGAGGGATGAGAGGGGGGTGAGAGCTTGCTGCATCAGTGAGGATGCAGCTGATGAGTTACGGGTTAGCCCCAAGGAACCCGACACATGGTAAGCCGAACTTCATTGACTTGAGAGAAAAGGACAGCCGTCCATCACAGCCCACAGTGGAACGATTCATCAGAGAACTTCAGATGATACCGGTTCAGTCTTAAAGTTTGTTCTCTTAAACGTGAAGTAAGTAGTTTATAGTGACATCTAGAGGAGGGGCTGAAATTTACAACGAAGAACTGCTCCTCTGCTCACCCCCTCCCTTCCCTGAGCGCTACGGTGTCCTCAGCCGGTCAAATGTCGTCCTCGTCGTCTTTCTCCGTGTCAGCAGATGAGGTTCGTGAGGCGAGGGAGAGGGCGGAGCTACCGTGGCCGTAGCAGAACGAAGCGGAGAGAGTGGAGGCGGGACTTCCTGCTACAAGTGAAGAGACGCTTGATTTGTTCTCTCGCGTTTGTCCTTACAGGCTCCGGTAGAAACATGGCGTCTCTCTGCTAACAGTGGCTATGCAACCGCGGCCCGCGACCATGTTATTTTACATGACTTTTTGAAACACTACGAAAATGAAACAAAAACTATTATACAGCGACTAGACAATGCAGGAGCACATAATATGTATAAAAAAGTGGATTTTGGGTCATATAAACCCATAAATACTACACAGTGTCCCTTTAAGCCTTTAACACAGAGCGTAAAGGTTTAGGGTTATCGACGACACGACACTTTTCATCGGCGTAATTACGCGACGGTTCGTGCCATCGGAAAAAACTCCAACGTTTTCTGAAAGCTGAGAAGTTGCACGTCAGAGCCAAAACATGTGGTTATTACGGTATTTTCACTCGCGCTGTCGCAAAGAGAGTTGGGAAAAACTCCTGTACATGTAGTTTCCATTTTTGACAGAAAAACTCAAACAAATGCTGTTTAAAACATGTTTTTTCCTGTTCAAATTTAAAATTCAATGTTCTACGGTGTTTTTTCTCAGTTTTCCTTCATTTTAAATTGATAATACACTATTTCAACATGCAATAAATTGTAAACGACTGCCAGATGTTGAACGTTACTCTGAGAGAGAGCCTGTGCCACAAACTTTCTCTGCTGTTTTTATGTGAATCCTGTTCATTTTGAATGATTTATTGAAAATAAATGGTCTGGCAATAAATATAAATACATATCCTAATGAGCGTAAGATACGAACATAATCGTTTTCATCTGTGTGGGTTGTTTACACGAGTGTAATGATGGTAAATTTTAGCCCATGATCATAAACCTCAGTTATGCGATGTGCTCACGACTTATCTCCATGTCTGCAGACGTGCAAATCAGCGTGATGGTGTTTTCACTGCTTGTGGCACATTTGGCTGAAAACAGGAAATGATGTTGATGACAACCATTTTCTGGTTATGAATGCAGTTTTAAGCACCACACCCTGGTTAGTGTTCTGAGGAGATTGTGTGTGTGTGTTTTTTTCCCCCACTTAATATCATAGAACTTGTTTTAAAAGGTTGATTTATTTAGTTTCACAAGAGTTGGCATCGCTGCTCAATCGGTGGCTGCGTGTCTGGATTTTTGCCACAGCTCCCACAGATTAGCGAGAAGAATAATTAATGTTTCCATATTAGGCGGCGCGCGGTCGATGCAACTGTCAAATATGCAAATCTGAGAGTCGCTGTTAAGGTTTTCTGTTCATGAGAAAATGAATCATCACATTTTTCATGTTGTTCATGTTCCAGAGAGATGGAACTTTTCAACCAAACTTTTATAAATGCACATATTATATATATATATATATATATATATAAAAAAAGATGTGTTTTGTTAGGCACAGATAGGTCAGAAACATTAAATCATCAAGAGATAATGAGTGTCATTTGATTTACAGTCC
Source organism: Microchirus variegatus (assembly GCF_963457635.1). NCBI lineage: Eukaryota > Metazoa > Chordata > Actinopteri > Pleuronectiformes > Soleidae > Microchirus > Microchirus variegatus. The sequence goes on from NC_139804.1 coordinate 35,205,742, forward strand.
ACTAAATGAGTGGGAAGTGTCGGTGAAAAGGGGTGAATTTAATGAAATTCAAAGACTAATTGCAAATCTAAATTCTGATTGTGTGGCAGCATTATTTATCTCAGTTTTACTCCAGAACCTCAACCCCAGTCTGTGTTATATTGTCGTCCTGCTGTTGTGGAGATTTCAATGAAAAATTCCATTGCAATCTCGTAAGTGCAAACTTTTATTTAATGCATTTGCACACACAAAGTCCCCTTGAGAAAAAAAAATGGTTTTGCGTCGTGAATTTTCCACTATTTTTCATGTTCAGCTACAACCCCCCCGGGGTCTTACTCTCTCTTTCCCTGTGTCTCTGTATGTGAGTGTGTGATGAGCTGCAGGTGTGAATGGCTGATTAATTGGTGTGGATCCTGCCATCTGATTGGTCCTGGAGAAAAAGGTTTTCAGTTTAAGGAGGGGGGGGCGGATCATCGCAGCTGCAGTGGACTTCCTTGAACCGCTCGCAGCCAGACTGCTGGCCAGTAGACATCTCATAAACATTTAAAGTAAAAGCGATGCTGGTTGTGTTTCGGGACTTTTGAAAGGGTGATTTAATGTCATGTTATGTCTCTGCTCCATTTGCCTGCAGATGCTGCATCATTAGCTCAGCTCCTTGTTGCGCTTGCAACAGTCACTATGAAGTCCTCCACTTTCCTTACCGCCGTTCTCGCTCTGCTCTCAAAGGTCAACACTGTCAGGATGATTCTCATCTTGTCAGTGGCCCCCCCCCCAAAAAAAGTCAAACTCTGCAAAAGAAACTTGTTTTTCAAACTGAAGCTAACAACCTGATAGCTCAGAGGTTACAAAAGGAACTGTGGACATGGAGTTCAGCCTGTGACGTTTGTGATTGCAGTAATAATGTATGTGCGGCGCAAAACAGCTCAAATGAAACAATAATAAATATACATAATTTATACTTTTTTTTTATCAATGCATAAAAAACGGGTTTCCTCAGATGTTACCACACACACAAAGACCATTGTCTTCATTATCAATAATAGCAAAAGTTTTTGTATTTGTAAGTTATGGTAATGCATGATAAGGAACGTAAAGGCTAACAGAATACAAACGCTGTGCAACCGCATGAGGCACAACGCAAATGTTTTCATTTTCGATTAGCATTAGCGTAGCTAGCTGTTGTGACGGTCAGCCGCGCCAGTTTGTATTATGTTCGCCCTACGCTAATGCTAATCGTAGCCTCGCTAGCTTACCGACACACAGACACACAGACGCAACTTGCTTTATAGATAAATGTCAATATGACCACATCACACCAGCCCTAACATTTCCTCTGGTGACCAGTTTGTAGTCGCCTTTTTAGGTGATTTAAAGGGGAAGTAAGTAGTTTATAGTGCCATCTAGAGGAGAGGCTGAAATTTACAACAAAGACCTGCTCCTCTGCTCACCCCCTCCCTTCCCTGAGCGCTACGGTATCCGCAGCCGGTCAAATGTCGCCCTCGTCGTCTTTCTCCGTGTCAGCAGATGAGGTTCGTGAGGCGAGGGAGAGGGCGGAGCTACCGCGGCCGTAGCAGACGAAGCGGAGAGAGAGTGGAGGCGGGACTTCCGCTACAAGTAAAGAGACGCTTGTTTTGTTCTCTCGCATTTGTCCTTACAGGCTCCGGTAGAAACATGGCGTCTCGCTGCTAACAGTGGCTATGCAACCACGGCCCGCGACCATGTTATTTAACATGACTTTTTGAAACACTACAAAAATGAAACAAAAACTATTATACAGCGACTAGACAATGCAGGAGCACATAATATGTATAAAAAAGTGGATTTTGGGTTATATAAACCCATAAATACTACACATTGTACCTTTAATAGTTTTAGGGCAGAGAATTTTTATAATAATAGTATTGTGCAAGTCTTAGGTCACTGTTAATATAATAAAATTATATAATAATATAATAATACATATGTACATTTTAAAAATAACACTTAACACTTGTATTAGTGTGACCTATACACTTACACTCAAACAATATAACCCTATTTATTGGTAAGTTATTGGTAAAAAAAAACATGTGTTTGTCCTACTATTTTGTGTTGACAAATCTGCTGTGAATAATAATGACATTTTTGGGCAATACAGTGCCCATGATCACAGAATTTCACATGGACATAAAAATAACAAAGCAGCTAGTGCAATAAGACTTTTGCACAGGTAGATATACATGTTTTCACAGACCCTGGAGCCTGTACAGTCACAGACAGAGGTGCTTGATAGAAACAGACAGCAACGGATTGTTCTCAACACTCGTAGTGGATAGTGAGTCTCTCGTGTGTGAGCATGTGTTTGTGTGTGTGTGTGTGTGAGAGAGAATTAGCGCCTGGTGTAATGTATTTCTGGGATCTGTGCTGACAGGGCAGACACAAGCAGGGGGCAACGCTGTTAACACTTCATAAATAATTATCAATGCAAGCTAAGCTAACAGTTTACACAGGGCTTTTGTTACACATTCATAGTTTTCGGAGCACAAAGACAAACAAACAAAAACCTCAACAAGGATGAGCGTGTTTCGCGTACTGTGTGATTTTGAGTTTCAGATCCAGCAGAAGGAAGGGAAGCAAACAAAGCAGCACGTCGTCAGTGATCAACAATGAAGCGGTCTGTGGTTAAAAGGCTTCAGTGTAACATGTACTGTTAGTATTTAGACAAACACTCAGAGATCGAGACACCGCTTTCACCTCCTCGCCCTCGTGTTAATGAGATCTGTTGAATGCAATCTGGAGATGTGATATTAAAACACAGATTAAGAGACTGTGGGAAGAGATTTCCGGCGTCATCAGTGACAGAAAAATAAAGTGCTTTAATAGAATTATCGTCCATTGCTGAAGCACCTCATCCAGGACTAATGGGAATGTGTTTAATTTGACGTGAAGCAGCGGGGGCCAACTTTAACAGCATCATCAGGCTAATGGGAGATTGAATGGATGGACGTGCAATAAAGAAGCCTCTATTCAACAGAGCCATGATAACAGATGCTTTCACACACACACACACAGAGACGTACGCAAACCAGTGGAGACTCATTATGTAACAACACACATTCCTAATGGTCATGTGGAAAAAAGCTCAGCAAACTCATCAATTTACAAACAATGAATCCTGAGGAAACACAGCATCAAAACAGGAGACGCTGCACGAAACGTCTTCCTACTTTAATATGTTTTTAGAACATTTAGTTCAGCTCTGTGGACTATGGTGTGGTTGGGTGAATGGTTCACTATTTTACAAAATAAAATAAAAAGATTGGTTCTCCTACTCTTTTAAAATATCAGAAAAAAGTATCCATCTTTTGCACATTAAGACAAAAAGGCCACATTTAAACAACCACACCAGTCCTAAACTCTACAGTATGTAGGTTGCATGTCAGAGTCATGTCAGTGGACCAGTGTTTCTCTAATGTTTTATATTGGACATGAAAAAATATCGTGACCAAATTTCCAGCCATTTCTTTAACACATTATATTGTTTGGCATTGGTAAACCAAGAGATACATTTTGAATTAATGTCATGCATGTTTTCTGAAACATAATACCCACAAATCTTAAGTATAATGTCTGGGGAAAAGTATTATGTGAACCATCTGTAGGTTCTGACCCAGAATAACTGCTGTGCAGATTCACATGTTCACATATAAACCCTGTGAAAGTACCCGGGATTGTTTCAAATATCCAATACTGTATGTGGTATTTTGTAAGTCCTATTCAATAAAAAAGTGTATTTTTTGTTTGCAGTTCATAACAATAAATGACAGTGACGTAACATTGTTCATCTCATCATAACCTTTGCGAGAGAGTCAAACAGATCTTCTTTGACTCTTATAGTGATGTTCCGCCATCAGTTGGGTTAATCGTGTCCTCCAGAGGCTGTGAAAACAAAGATCTTTACAGAAAACAGTAAAATGCAGCTGACACATTTTCACAGAAAAATAGTAGAACCAATGTCCTCTTTGTCCTACAGTTTGGATCCTTTAAGGAGGGACCTTTGTTTGTCCCTCTTAAGGAAATGATGACTGATTGCAATGTGGATGAGTTTCTGTTGTGGAAATCCAGATAATGTCTCGCCAAAGGAAAAATTAACATTTCCCGAGTGAATAGCATGTTTGTGCTCAGCGAACTCCTTAATGTTGTTCAGTAAACACACAGCGGGTGCCACTTCTTGTGTGTGTGTGTGTGTGTGTGTGTGTGTGTGTGTGTGTGTGTGTGTGTGTGAAAACAGCACGTGCTGGTTCCACACATTGTTCAGCCACGTTCTCGATCACACACGCACACACACACGTACACACACATTCTTGTACTTGCTGCATACTGAGGACCAGCATTTCCACTTTATAAATCAACACAATTACAAATATCTACTTCATGAATGACATCTACAAAGAACTACTGGTTGCAGTACCATAAAATGTCTGCAGGTGGAGCCCCAGAGCAAAAAGGGCTGGAAAACTTTTTCGATTTTTTTTTTGTTGTTGTTGTAATTGTTGGTCCAAATACTATACTATACTGTCGACCAAAATTTGAAAAAAAAATTTGACCAAAAATCTTTGGTCCAAAATTTGACAAAAACGCCATACTATAATGTCGACCAAAATTAAAAAAAAAAAAATTTGACAAAAACGTCATACTATATGTCGACCAAAAAAATAAAAAAAAAATAAACCAAAAATGTTTGGTCCAAAATTTGACAAAAACGTCATACTATAATATGTCGACCAAAATTAAAAAAAAAAAATTTGACAAAAACGTCATACTGTCGACCAAAATTTAAAAAAAAAAATTGACCAAAAATGTTTGGTCCAAAATTTGACAAAAACGTCATACTATAATATGTCGACTAAAATTAAAAAAAAAAAATTTGACCAAAAAAATGTTCGTCCAAAATTTGACAAAAACATCATATTATACTATGTCGTCCAAAATTTGAAAGAAAAAAAGACCCAAAATTTGACAAAAACGTCATACTATAATATGTCGACCAAAATTTAAAAAAAAAATTTGACCAAAAAAATGTTCATCCAAAATTTGACAAAAAGATCATATTATACTATGTCGTCCATATTTGAAGAAAAAAAAAAAGACCCAAAATTTGACAAAAAAGTCATACTATACTATGTCGTCCAAATTTTTTTTTTTGACAAATTGAGTATAGCATGTTATAGCAACCTAAGGAAGTGATTTCAATAAAAACAATGTGAGGACCGGCCAAAATGTCCTCACTCCGTAAAAATGACCTCACTTTGTTGGTTAAAAACCCTCAATGGTCCTCAGTATTCCCCAAGTACAAGAACACACACACACGCACACGCACACACACACACACACACAATCAGCTCCATTCAACTGTGAGAGGTCACTGCGGCTCGACTCCTCCTGCACCTGCTGCCTGGAGCTGTGTCACCTGCAGACGTCCTCTGGACTCATTTATCCGTGTCTCGTTTCCGACAGGAAAAAAAAAATCTCATCCGGTTCATTTGTTTCACTCTCAAAAAAATTCTACTTACTCACTTAACTGTATGTTGTGCGAGTTAAACTGTAACCTGCGCGTTTATTTACACGGTCTGGCATTTCCAGCTGCTCCTTAAAATGCAAGTGTCAGACAAGGTGAACTGAAGACAGCCTTAATAACAACACACACACACACACACACAGAGAAAGATGACTCACGAAGTGCGTTCGGACATAAGTGTGTCCTGAGTCAGAGTCAAGCTCTTTGTGGCAACTGCTTGAAATTAGGGATGCACCGGTTAATCGGCCAGTGACCGGAACCGGGCCGATTTTCACGTGATCGGCCGCAATCGGCGACCGGCCGGTCAGACAGAAATATTCCGATTTTAATAAGTCACCCGCATCGCGCAGCATCAGCAACACCGTTTTTATTTTCGTTATGATATGATTTTTTAATATACCGCCATTCCGGTGTATTTGATTACACAACATCCGCGCAGCCGCTTCGTTGCTGTCCGTTTAGCGAGCGAGCGCTCTGCATGTAAACGTTTCACTAATGTTTATATATTTGTTTCAATCACTGAATGAAGCCTGTCATATTTAAGACAAGAGTCAGGATCTTAAATCACTTGCACAAAACTTTTGATCAGCACTTGTTTGTTTGTCATTTAAACCTGTGTGCGCAGAGAGAGTGAGGGGCGAGAGAGAGTGAGGTCTGCGCTCTTGGTCATCAGTTAATTTACTTATTTGTGTGTAGGTAATATGTTGTTTAATATGTTTAAACTTAAATAAACTACACATACAGGTAGTGATTCGTTTTTGTATTTTTAGTTGGATATTGGATGTGAACTGATTGTACTCTATGTTAAAATGTTATATAAAAGAAAATATGCGTGTGTGTTCTTGTACTTGCTGCATACTGAGGACCAGTGAGGGTTTTTAACCAACAAAGTGAGGTCATTTTTACGGAGTGAGGACATTTTGGCCGGTCCTCACTTTGCTTTCATTAAAATCACTTCCTTAGGTTGTAAACATGCTATACTCAATTTGTAAAAAAAAATTAAAATTCTAATTTTGGACGACATAGTATAGTATGACTTTTTTTTTTTTTTTTGGACCAAAATGTTTTTTTTTCAAAAAAAATGTTTACAATTTTTTTTTCAACATTTGGATGACATAGTATAGTTTGACGTTTTTGTCAAATTTTGGACCAAAAATAAATAAATCGAAAAACTTTTCCAGCCCTTTTTGCTCTGGGGCTCCACCTGCAATCATTTTATGGTACTGCAACCAGTAGTTCTTTATAGATATCATTCATGAAGTAGATATTTGTAATTGTGTTGATTTATAAAGTGGAAATGCTGGTCCTCACTTTGACAGCGACTCAGTCCTCAGTATGCAGCAAGTACAAGAGTGTGTGTGTGTGTGTGTGTGTGTGTGTGCGTGTGTGTCTCGCATGTATCACTTCAAGTCGTCTCAAGCCTATACCGTTTGTTTATACCATATGGCGTAACAACGGGCTGCTGTTCGCGTGACAGGGAAGAAGATTTCTCCTCAGAAGATCGTTGAGATGGCTGCTTGACAGCCGAGCGTGAGCTACGACGTGAGAGGGATGAACGTGGAGACGGCAGGAAATAAACAAAGCGGAGAACAGATGGATGGATATCACATAAAAGAGGAAGATTTGAGCCACCATCAGGAGCATAATGAAATGCAGGATTAATGAGATTTGAATATGAGGCTTATATTTAATAAAAAATAAATCACAGCAGGGTTTGTTTGTTAACTGTTCTTGTCGTCAGTGTTATATTTTTGATTTATCTGGCGCAAAAAGCAGAGAATCAAGACATCCAAGGTTTTTCTGCACCACATGTGAAAAACGCGTTCTGATCTTCGAGGAATTAATGTGTCGGAAAATAATTTCTGTTTGTTTCTATTTTTGTTTCTCTGTGAACGGCAGTAACTGTGTGAAAATTCCGGGGCAAATTTAAACGCATTCTCTCCAGGTGTTCTTTAGTGAATACAGTCACATAGACTTCAGTCAAAAAAGGCAAAATTTTGTGACCAAGATCCAGTCAGGTTCATTTAGAGTGGCCATTCCCAGCACATAAAATGAAGACACATGACAATAATATGATAATGATGGGATGATAATAGAGTGATTCTGATATACTTTAATATATATATAATATAATGCATCATCTAGGACTGCAACTATTATTCGATTAATCAATCATTCATTGATTTCTAAATAAAATTCAACTGTTTTGATCATCCATTGATTGGTTTGAGTGTTATAATAATTAAAGGTGCATTATGTAATAAATCTAAAGCAACTGGCCATAAAACCCTCCTAATATGTCACAGAGACTCGGGAATAATGTTCATATAACAAACTGAACTCACCGACAACAACAGTACAGACAAAATATTCGCCTTAAAAAAAATATTTTGCAGACCGCAAATCATGTTTATGTCACGTGGCGCCACCTACCGCCGTCTACCAATCATTGCAGTCAGTAGAGTCTCAGCTGCCAAAGCAACCACGGGTTGCCAGTTTCGTCTGAGCTACAATGGCGGAGAAAACGAAACCTAAAAGGTTCGTTTATATTTTGAATTTGAGTGTAGTAACCGTTATTGGCCACATTCTTACATATAGGTTCTTTCCGCTTTTTCAATGTGAATATTTTCTGGTTTCTTTGCTCCTTATAACAAAGGAATCATCAGAACTGAATCTTCTCAAATTCCAAAGTTTGAGAACCAACTAATCGATTAATCAAAAATCAACAGATTCTCCAACTATGAACATGACAGTGAGTTGCAGTGTTTGTATCTATTCCCAACAGTGAAGTGTTTCCAAGACTGACAAACGGAGATCTGAGAACAATAGTCTTAACTTACTGCATAAATGTAACAAATAAATAAAGCTGCATCGTAACAAGTTAATGCAGAGTTGAATGCCCTTTCCTGGCAGCAACATCCAGGAGGTTTCGTTGCCAAGTAACAGCTGATACATACACAAGCTTCTCGTAAAAAAAAACAACAACAACAACGACATTATAGAAGAGGTTCTGGCAGTGCATCTGTTGTTTTTATGTTTATCTGTGGAAACGTGTCTTTCAGTGGCAATGTTTCCTAAATCAGCATCACAGCGAAAACAGAGTACAAATCCCACAAAAGTCGTCATCACTACTTTTACTGATTAAGCCCCAAAAAACCTTCACAAATATAACTTGAGTCTGCTCCTTACTTTAATCATCATCAGTAACAAGAGAGAAAAGCCTCTCCATGTGTCAGACTAACCCTTTTTAAGTCTGCCACTGAAGGCTCCTGCTCTTGTCGTTCCTAAGATTAGAACCACATTTAACAGGATTGTGTGTTGTGGATGTTTTAAAGTGTTTGTGATATATTGAATATATTGAATATTGAAGGAATAAAAAAAATGTTTGTCAGGTCACAGCGACCTTTATCAGAGTGATGAACTTAATCCGTGAGTCTGTGTTTGGTGATGTTGGTAAAGTTGCCACTGAAAGAAAACTTGGCACTTGTGGAGTCTTGTGTTGGACACGACCATCATGTACAATAATAATTTAAAGCGCACACGTGTAGTTAAAAAAGAAAAAGCCCATTTCCACCCTATTTCTGAATAAATAATGAGAATTAAGGCCACTTCTCCGACTGCGTAATGCGTTATCCGTCTGCGTCACCACGTAGACCACTCGAGCCTTTATACTTCTGCGTCGTGGTGACAGATAGGCGCTGCAATTTCCCGCCCAATCAGCAGGGGTCGCTGCGCAAGGTTGTTGTGCTTTTGGCTACAGTCAGCAATGGCGTCCGAGGGAGAAAGACTGTTGTTGTTGAAACAGCGGCCGTTTGTCACTTTTCTGTGTCCCGGAACGCAGTTTTAAGATAATTTGAGGCGAGAAATTGGCCATTTACAGTCTAAACATGTGCTGTGTGTGTTAAGATATGACGTATTTATAGTTCAGCAGCGACGAAGTCGGCGGTGATCAGCTCCGCCCTCTGTGGACGCTCGGTGCTCACTGTGAGCCGGCACAGAGCAGCTTAGCTCGGCCTGCCCTGAGGACCAATCGCAGCTCTGGCCGTCTCCGTTGTCCCTTGACGGAGTGACGGACACTTAAAAAATATTCCGTGCAGCCGGAGACGACGCAGAGGCTCTACAACAGGTTCTGCGTCGACGCAGAGGACTCTGCGAAGCCTACGCAGAGCACTTTACGCAGGAGTATAAATTGGGCTTTATAATCACCCAACCTGACCAAAAAGCAGCTTTTCATTGCTTTATCAGAGCAGCTGCCTAGTGGTTTCCTAATGACCGTGGCAGACTCCCTGCAGAGATTTCTGTTGCACTAAACCTCATTTACCAAGGTCAAACCTGTGACACAAAGCCAGCAGGTATTCTACTTTAAGACAGAAACATAATGTCAAGTACAAACCCTGCTGCAGAAGTGAGGTGGTACTTCTTATTCTCCCCTTCCTGTGGACAATATACGGCCTCAGACTGAGAATGTGTCGGTGGATGCATTTTTACTGCATATTAGCTGAACTTGTGCTTCATCCCCCCGCCAGAGAAGAAGTCTTGGACACCAACTTTCTTCTTGTTTTGACCAGTCATTCCTGTCTGATTCAAGAAATTGGACTTACCACAGCTCCTGATGTGCGTGAATCAGTAACCGATCGTCATTACTCTGTGCTGAATATGAGACTGGCAGCACAAGATCTACTCAAATTGCACAGTTGGAATCAAGAAATCTGACATTTCTTGAAATTACAACTTCATATAGGAGAGGAAATACATTTCATATCAATTAATGTCCTTGCTTTCACTGACTGTGTATGTAGTCTGAGTATGTAATCTGAAAATGAGCATCTTGTCCGGTGTGAATAGCTGTGTCAGCTAAGATTGGCTTGTTTTTGTGATTTTTCTAACACAGACGACCCATGATTTAAACACTTTATACTTCCATACGACGTACAGTACTTCAACACTAAATTAACAAGGTTGTAGTTTCCTCACATGTAAAAGTAATTGTGTGTAATGAGTGTTGGGCCTTTGACTTGTTCCCATTTTCCAAAATTGTTAAGCTCTGAATTAAAAGTGTTAAGGTCATCACTCACCACTGGATTTCAGGTTTTAAACCCTGAACGTGCATAGAGATTTTATGAAAGGTCAGTGGAGGAAAATGAACGAGAAACAGAAACAGCTGTTCTAAAAATGGGTCTTACTATGACTCTAAGACAAGATGGAGGCAGATATGTGCTATGGTGATCCCTGAAGTTAGAGGCCAAAAGTAGAAGAAGATATTGTGGGAGTACCTTGCTGTGATCCTGTAGGTGTGTCACTCATTAGTGCAAGTGGCCTTGCTCTTCTACAGACAACCTGCAACCCATCCATCCATTATCTACCGCTTTATCCTCCACCAGAGGGTCGCGGGGGGTGCTGTGCCTATCTCAGCTGACATTGGGCGATAGGGGGGTATACCCTGGACAGTTTGCAAGTCCATCACAGGGCCACATATAGAGACAAACAACCATTCACTCACACTCTCACACCTACGGTCAATTTAGAGTGACCAATTCACCTAATCCCCATATCGCATGTTTTTGGACTGTGGGAGGAAGCCGGAGAACCCGGAGGAAACCCACGCACACACGGGGAGAACATGCAAACTCCTTGCAGAAAGGCCCTTGTTCCGAAGTTGTTCCAAACGGGGCTTGAACCCAGGAACCCGGGTCTTCTTGCTGCAAAGGCAAGAGTGCTAACCACTACACCAACCGTGGGCCCACAACCTGCAACATTTGTCATTAATTCATTTTCTACTGTTTTATCCTTCACATGATTGTTGTGTGTGGGCTGAAGGCCAATCCCAGCTGACATGGGGCAAAATGCAGGGTACACCCTGAACAAGTCACCAGTCCATCACCAGGCCAACTTACAGACACAAACACCCATTCACTCTCACATTCAACACTGCAATCACTTTAAAGTGTCCAATTAACCTAATCCCTAATCCCCAATAACTATGAATCATAGTCATCCATGACGGCTGCATGTTGGTGGTGTTTCAAGTGAACTCCTTTTGGCCTGTGGTGGTTGCGGTTGTGCCCTTTCTGAAGCTTAAGTATGGCAGTGATGACAGCTGATAATGGCTGTTTAATGTGGTGATAACTTTGAAAGCGGGTGGCTGCTCAATGACCTGCCGGAGGAGAAGAAGACTGGCAATTAGATTCAACATTAAGCAATTTTTATTGCTCTGATTCATCTTCTATTGCTATTGGTACATTTTTTGTTTGGTGTAAATCACTGTGTAATTGTCATACAGTTTAAAGCCTCCATTACCGTTCTTTCTATCCACTTTTTTTTCATCATCTACGACCCATACATCCCTCGCACCCCTCCCTCTGCAAACACTCGGATAAACATATGGAGATTCGTTCTCTTGACTAGCTCTGCTCTCATTGTGGAGTCTCTAATGGAGGCTGCAGCTGCCTCCACTCTCGCACGCTCCCCTCGTGTTATTTCTGTAGATCCAGTTAACCCCGTCACAACCCTGAAAACATGGTCGCTTAAGCCAATAACAGCATTAATAATGTAAGAGAAACACATTTACACCTCGCGGTTAACGTGTGGCTGATTCCTCACTGTTGTCGACAAATCACGGTTGTTACAGGTTTACAACCCAAAAATCTTGTTGACGGATGAGTTTGACCCCTTTCATCAAGCAGCATTGTTGCAGCACGAAAATTGTTTTATGACAACGGCGCCGACTTGAATAACAAATCATTTGGCAGCGGTGATAATGTTGTAAACGGTTGTGTATCAGAGCCAGATGCAACACGCAGCACATAAGAGGCCCTTTAGCAATGCAGGATGGCAGTAACACTGAGGCACTGCTGCAGGCAGACAGGAACCTGGGGCGGCGAAGGCAATTCTCAAGGTCAGGGACAGAAGACTGAGGTGATTTCCATTTCAGATGAGGCAGGTAATTCAGAAACAGGCAATGATGCAACAGTCTGTGAAAGGTCTTGCATAGAAATGGATAAGAACAATCTGGCAGCAAGTGAGCAGATAACTGCACCAGGTGAATGGACTCAACTCATGAGTTGGGTGTGGCTGGGTGAGTTGCTGGTCTACTACCTCTGTCTCGTTTGGTAAGTATGTGTCCGGTAAATCCAGTAGAAGGATATCAAACATAAGGTTTTTAACGTAATGATGGAGGCAGCAGAAGATCAACAACCTACGTGTGCCGATATGTGAAATCACCAGTGGACTTGTCTTGCAGGATTACATTTGTTTTAAAGGGTTTCTGACAATGATAACAACCGCAGAGCGAGAGAAGAGACGTCAAGTGAAGGAAGGACGATATAACGACTATGAGGCCCAACAGGTGATTAAAGATGGACGCAAAGAGAGGGAGACACTTGGAGAGAAAGAGGAGGGATGAGCATCTGTCTGTCAAAGAGGCAGATAAAAAAAACAAAGAGAGCGACAGTGACAGAAACAGATGGATGAGAGACGGGCAGGTGGAGAAAGAAGGCAAATTAAAAAATGACAGGTTCATTCCCAGCTGTCTGTCTGTCTGTCTGTTTGTTAGAGAAATGGGTTTGGTTTCACTTTCATTCCAACACATCAGTTCAAGGACAACACAAGCACCTCCTCATCTGTAAGACACCACCTGTGTCAATCACTTCATAACAGAAAATATTACTCCAACAGGATCACAGATTATGTCATCAGAATTAGTTAGAATGCCTGACTGAATAGAGGAGCTACCTCAGCCTTGGGGGAGTTTTGGGGGTTGGTGGACTGTGAGCCAGGTCTGGGTTAGCACTGGCATTGGATGGGCTTGTGCTCTGTTGATAGACATTAGGGTCTGGGGTAGCATGTTATGAGGCCCCACTGTCCAACTTATATACACACATCTCAATAGTTGGGTGGGGGGCAGGTGTGTTTTCCCTTGTCCCTGTCCCTCCTTGGTCAAGCTGGGGTTGTGATAGCCTGTGGAATCCATTGGGTGTTATTGGCCACGACGGTGTTCTGGTCCTGCCTCACTCTGCCTGGAGTGAGCCTGGAGGGGACATGACCGTGGCTCAATGTGGCATACCCTTATGCGAATATGGCCGAAGATAGCCGGCACTGGGATCTAATCCAAGCATAGTCCCAACCTATGCTTGGGTGGATCCACCCATTGCCAGCTAAGGGGCCTACCCCCACCTGTTCTCCTGGGGTTCCCTTAGGTTGGGTGGCTCTCTGTTGCCCTCGACCTATCCCTTATTAAGGGGTGTATGGTTATTCCCAGGGTGTGTAGCAGAGGCAGATGTGGATGGCTCTGCCTTGTCCTTTTGCAGGTTGCAAATGTACAGTTGTCTGGACCTCTGGTCTTACATGTGTATTGGATTGTCCAGCCTTTACTCATGGCCTACTTGCCCCTCCATCTTACCTTCCTTTGTCTGTTTTAAAAACATTGAGACAATGCACACATTTTATGATACCAACCCTTTTGTCAGAGTGGAACATCTTCACTGGGTTGAGCATCTGTAAAAAAGTTTCAAGTATCCCCCGTACTGTTCAGTCACAACAAGCGCTCTGCACTCAGGCTGCAGAATGCCAAATGATGGCGCGGCAGCTGTGGCTCATTTGAGACAAGTGTCAGGCGAGTTAAACACTCATCTGATATCAAACTGAATATTTAATCAAGGCATCTCAGGCTGAAGTGATGAATAACAGATCCCCAGCTCTTTCCCTCGCTCTCCCCCTTTCATCATCCTGCGTTGGGATTTTTAAGTCAAACTTTTGTTCCCTCTCCTCACTTAAAGCACCTGAAACAACATCAAAAGAGAAGCATCTCCTGGCAACGAATTGGATGTTTCCTCCCAACGTTTCCTGCTGTGCTTTAATCCTCTTGAAACATAATGTTCTCTGTGAACCATTGAAAACCACTCAAGTTAAAGATGTTGACGTGTTTGGCGACGAGAGATCAGCAGTTTTACTTTCTAGTGATGTTGATTGAAACAAGAGATTAGTGGGTGAAATGAATAGGGACAGCGTAAGTTGATTTTCACTGGTCATAATTAATCCTTTATAATATGTTACAACAAACCCCTGCCTCCTGAACTCTCTCAGACAATTAGCTTGTGTTGGAGTCATAATGTTACCTGGAAACATTAGCCTGCATGCAGGTTCCTAGTCAAATTCCCAGATCGTGTTTTCTAAACTGCTCCCGCACCAAAGTTTAGGAAAAAAATAATGAGTTTACATCACAGCAAGTGAGTTGTTGATCCACTGTTGCCTCCGTGTCCTCCGTGTCCCACCAATCATCACCGATTAATGTCCAAGTGAGCTCATGTGATAACAAAGCAGGAAAAGCTCACGGCCTCCTACTGTACAAGTTCAAACCTTGGCTGCACTCTGAATGTTCAGAGGTCAGAACACGTCTGACCCAAATGAGAACGTCAAATTCCAGAACCAATTGTCAGATATTGAACCTGTTCAGTACAGAATCACTGAACAGTTGTTCCTGAGGCCTGGGTGAGGTACGTTGATAGATGGCAATGGTTATGCATGAAGCAGTTCAGAAAATGCATTCAAAACATTACTCAGGTCTTAAGTAGACACAGTATGGATTGTTTGTGAGACTCTGGATTCAAGTAAAACTGCATTTATTTACAACAAAAAACCTGAAAGACCCCTTTGAATAAATAATTACGTTGTACTAGCACCATTTTCAGCTACTGGTCTGTAAGAAATGTTGTCTTTTTACAGGCGAGTTAGTGTTTCGCTAATATAGTTTGTTTGAATATCCGCTAGTGATGTGAATTCAGTGAAGTGAACGCATACAGTAACACCTCAAATTCGAGCTGGCTTTTCATATTCCAAAATAAAATACACCACAGGTGACACCAGACACACGAAACTTGAGAGAAGATACCACCACCATTGCTGCACATTTAGGCAGAAGAAACAAAGATGTTTTTAAAACCACACAAGACGAGCCAAAAATACTGATAAAAAAAATACAACAAAACTAATTCTTACGGTCAAGACAATAAAAAAGAGAACATTCCTCCACAGGGTGGCGATGATGGTCCGCACCAGAAGTGCAGCCTACAGCAATGCACACAGATTGGATGTTTTTAATTGAATGTTAATATTAATGTAAACCAGCAAACCAAGTTCAAGCCTCCCAGACAACAGGAGGACGAGGACTGTAAAGCCCGCGGCTCAACACTGTGCAGCAGAACAGATACAGTATGAGCCGCCAGCACAGCAAAAGCTGCGTGACAGCCACAGATAAAACACATGATCATACATACATGCAATAGAGCAAGACATGTGTAAGCATCATGCACTCAATCATGTGAACTTACTGAGAGGCAATGGCCAGAACACCTACCTTGGACTTTACAAGACTGTGCATCAAGGCCTTATTTCCTATGGTAAACAAGTTTCCAACTAAGAGCTTGAATTGTCTTGAACATCCAAATGTACACATTTCTTGCTCACCTTTTACCCTCATCCTCTACCAGGTCCACCCACGTGAATTGTCTTCCATTTCTGTAACAACAGGCAAAACCCACACACACACACACACACACGAGGAGAACATGCAAACTCCTTGCAGAAAGGCCCTTGTTCCAACCGGGGCTCGAACCCAGGTACCCCGGGTGCGAGTGCAGTATCGTAAAGCACATATACAGTTGTGTACAAACTGTGCATAGTACCCACTACATGCGCCATAATAATGCGGCTCGTTACAACATCCACCTACGCTAATCCCATGTCATCGATTAAACTGCGTTGAGCTTCTTTGCCTTATCTGACTCCGCAGCGTTTTTGACAGCTCACTCTCGTCAAATATAGGAAATAAGAAGAGAGAGCGGAAAAAAGACACGAGACGGCAACGTCCCCAGCAATGGTTAAATTGTCTCTCAGAAGAGGCATCACAGAAATTGATCTATTCTCAGCATGTTGTGGGTTGGGGTGCAAGAACAGTGGAGGTATTTGTGGATGGTGTGCATGTTCAAAGCACCCGGGGGAGAGTGTCTTTTGGATTCAAGTCAAGCATAGCAGTGCCTCCTCCTACCTCTCCTCACAGCTGTGAGAGGAGAGTGCGGCTTCACAAAGACACAACAGTCTTAAGGACACACAAAGTCTGAAAGTGAAGTGATCTCACTCATAACCAATCACTTGTTTGTGCATTTGTGACAGTATACTTTTTGGAGTGGGATTTTATCAGATAGTCGCACATTATTCACATTATTGTATATTTGCTGCAGAAAACACTGAAGGCTGATGTAAAACTTTTTTTTCTCGATTTTCTCTACGGACTTTGTGACGCAATGTTCAGTTTCCTGTTGGAAAAAGGCTGTCTATCATATGTTCCTAATATATTTTTAGAATAAAGCAGATTGGCTGCTTTTCCTTGACTCTCCAGACAGACAGGGTGCTCAGATCTCAGTCAGCTGTACGTAATGTGCTGAGGATGGTGTCATTACCTCATATGGAACAGCAAGACTTCAAGAAACCTGATCTAATCAGGCATTCTTTCAAGTTTTCTACCCCTTTTAATGGACGTAGATATAAAAGTGATGGAAAATGGTGTTATCCCGCGCTAATTTCTGCATTATGGGTGAACACACACACAAAAGTCTGCAATGAAGGCATTCAATTGTTAAATGTACACACAGTCACGATCCATCACTCTGCTGCTTGGGAACGTACGAATTCACACACACACACACACACACACACACACACTCCATCTATCAATGTGTTGTTTGGCTTTGTTCTGTACATGGTGAAATGTCAGACTATAAATAGAATGCGACGGGTGACAAGACAGAGCGGGAAAGACAATTACACCTTCATCCTTTTCTCTTTCTCGCTCTGTCTTTATTTCACATCCAACTTGTGTTTCTTTTGTGCTAAGTGACATTTAAAACTCAAGTGTTTTTCTGTCACTCAAACTGGAGATGTATTATAGTCAAAGATCCTTGTCGGGGGGGGGGGGGGGGGAAAGTGTATTTTATTCATTATTCACTTTCTAATGTGTGTGTGCGTGTGTGTGGTTGTTTTGAGTGAATGATTTTTCTTATTATGTAGCCTAAATGTAATTTGACCTCAGGTCTCTCTTGCAGAACTTGATTGCTTGAATGAACTGTTTGCATATTGAGGCAGAAACTGGAGGTGTGAAGGTCACGGCTCCACAATATAATGAGTTTTATGTCGAGCAGAATTTATGGCTCATTACAGACCTGCAATAAATGTCCTCACTCGTGTGCAAATATTGTTTAAATGAAAGCTTATGCAAAGACATGTTTTGTATAAAGACCTTTTTCAACCAGTGATTGAGACATAAACGCTTCAGGAAAATGTCTACTAGTGTTTTAAATCAAATGAGGAGTTGGTAACTCGTAGACTCGGGTACAAACTAGTGCAGTCACCCCCTGGTGGCCCCCAGAAACCTCCCCCCAGAGATTATGTGCATTTTTACTAGCAGTTGGAATGGGGTCGTACCTATGTTCTCCGGGTCCTATGTTCCCCGTTTTCCCAAAAAAGGTCCTATGTTCCCCACTTTGTATGTGACAGGGGAACATGGGACCCTTTTTTTGAAAAAGGTTAGGGTTAGGGTTAGGGTTAGAGAAAGGGTCCTATGTTTCCCGGTCATATTACAATGTGGGGAACATAGGACCCGGGGAACATAGATACGGTCCCGTTGGAATCACGGGGTAACAACTAATGATACGATACCTGATCCCATGATAGCGATAATATCACGATTCAGTGATGATAAAAAATGTATCATATATATGACAGGATAATCACAACATGTTGAATACAAAGTTGGACACTCTAAATTGACCATAGGTGTGAGTGTGAGAGTGAATGATTGTTGTTTCTCTCTATGTGGTCCTGTGATGGACTGGCGATCTGTCCAGGGAGAACTCCATGGCCTATCGCCCCATGTCAGCTGAGATTGGCACAGCTCCCCCCGCGACGCTCATGTGGAGGATAAAGCGGTAGAAGGTGGATGAGTGGATGTCGAATACAAAATCAAGGTAAAGAGTTCTTTTCCCCCCTCTGTCCGTTATCTCGCTATCACGTTTTTGGTTCCAACTTAATAACACTTGCAGATTCAAGACAACAAAGATATTGCTGTATATTGCTGTGTTAAAGGTCCCATATTATGCATAATCAACGTTTTATTCATTGTAATAGTTATATTTGGGACTCTGGAGGCCCTACCAGTCGCCAAAGTGTGAAAAAAGATGACTCACTCATGTTTTTGTGGGCCTCCTCGGCAGATAAAGCACACGATGTTGACTTCTGCGCTCCTTGGGACGTCACAAGACGCTAAATTCCTGGAATTGTTGTCTCGCGGAGCGCCGCTTTGTCCATGAGAGACGTGAGAGTGCTGGCGAGGGCAACGGCCTCCGAAAACCGCAAGTCCGCGAAAGGTTCCATTCTTGGCTCCACAGTGCAGCACAGAGTTCTACACAAACTTCCAGCCTCAGAGGATTTATCTGTCCAGTGGATACATGGTATACATGTTGACGGCAATGTGCCTGCTGGAGTCTGCAAATGATAATTTTCCCAAATGCTAACTGCTGTTAGCTCCCAATAGCCTCTGTGGCTGATGTCATTTCCTGTCCCTTAAGTTAAAAGCCCAATTTATACTCCTGCGTAAAGTGCTCTGCGTAGCTATGCAGAGTCCTCTGCGTCGACGCAGAACCTGTCGAAGAGCCTCTGCGTCGTCTCCGGCTGCACGGAATATTTTTTAAGTGTCCGTCACTCCGTCAAGGGACAACGGAGACGGCAAGAGCTGTGATTGGTCCTCAGGACATGCCGAGCTAAGCTGCTCTTTGCCGGCTCACAGTGAGCACCGAGCGCTACACAGGGCGGAGCTGATCTCCGCCGACTTCGTCGCTGCCAAACTATAAATACGTCATATCTTAACACACACAGCACATGTTTAGACTCTAAATGACCAATTTATCGCCTCAAATTATCTTAAAACTGCGTTCCGGGACACAGAAAAGTGAGAAACGGCCGCTGTTTCAACAACAACAGTCTTTCTCCCTTGGACGCCATTGCTCACTGTAGCCAAAAGCACAACAACCTTGCGCGGCGACCCCTACTGATCGGGCGGGAAATTGCAGCGCCTATCCGTCACCACGACGCAGAAGTATAAAGGCTCGAGTGGTCTACGTGGTGACGCAGACGGATAACGCATTACGCAGTCGGAGAAGTATAATGTGGCCTTAAGAGATGCTACTAAACAGAGCGTTCTGAACAGGGCTGTTTCTGCAGGGTGATTGAACTGCTGTGGTGCTTCATCCTTATGGTGTTTTGACCAAAGCATGTCACAGACATGTTCATTAGGACACCAGGGAACTAGGTTAACTTGGAGAAATAGGGTATAATATATATATGGGACCTTTAAGTTACATAACTGCGATGCAAATCCATGACCTATCCACGGTCACCTGTGAACGACAGTTGTTTTCCCTGAAGCAAGAGTTGCAGTCACAACATTAACAGTCACCTCTGCGCCAACCTGAGTAAACACAACACCGCTGGTCCCAAGTGAGTCATCTGACAGATGACGACAAGGTGTTAAAACTGGAGGTTTCGCTCAGGCCGAGGAGGAAATGTTGCCAATTTTTGCTCACGCCTCTCTCTCAGCTGATCATATTTTTGTGTCTCAGGGTTTTTTACTCCAACGCCATCTCTGTGGAAAATGTTAAGCAGCTCTTTCTTAAATACCAAAAGATGAAATAGGTCGACGAGCAAGTGCTTCCCACGCTTGAGGAAAAACAGCAGATGTGCTAATGTACAGTGAGTCATGACTCGTTTTTTTTTTTTTTTTTTTCCCTCTTGCTCACCTTTAACCTCTGTCAGTCTCACTTTGCTTCTCCTCCTCTTCTTCTGTTGCTGTCTGTCTCCATGGTTTTATCTCATCTCTGACACACACACACACACACACAAATAGAGAGAAAGAGAGCGAGAGAGACTGCACATATTTAACAGTTTCATCCCCGGGCGACTGTTGCCTTTGTTTGACTCCTTTTATTTTCAGCTCCATCTGGTTTTTTTTTTTGGTTTTTTTTGTTTTTTTTCCAAGGACAAACCTGGCCTCACTGAATTTGCCATGTAGGTTTTTTTGTGCTGGAGTGTTTTTGAGATAACCAAATGAAATACATATTTCACTGTAAAACTGTAAATGTTTGTCACTTGATTCAAAGCATATGAGCATAAGAGTAGTGCAACTTAAAGGGACACTATGTAGTATTTATGGGTTTATATAACCCAAAATCCACTTTTTTATACATATTATGTGCTCCTGCATTGTCTAGTCGCTGTATAATAGTTTTTGTTTCATTTTCGTAGTGTTTCAAAAAGTCATGTAAAATAACATGGTCGCGGGCCGCGGTTGCATAGCCACTGTTAGCAGAGAGACGCCATGTTTCTACCGGAGCCTGTAAGGACAAACGCGAGAGAGCAAATCAAGCGTCTCTTTACTTGTAGCTGAAGTCCCGCCTCCACTCTCTCCGCTTCGTCTGCTACGGCCGCGGTAGCTCCGCCCTCTCCCTCGCCTCACGAACCTCATCTGCTGACACGGAGAAAGACGACGAGGACGACATTTGACCGGCTGCGGATACCGTAGCGCTCAGGGAAGGGAGGGGGTGAGCAGAGCAGCAGGTCTTTGTTGTAAATTTCAGCCTCTCCTCTAGATGGCACTATAAACTACTTACTTCACCTTTAAGTCACTTGAGTAACATGACTTGAAAATTTACTTTAACACAGCTTTGTATAGCACTGTTACGACCACGCTTAAGGGGTAAAGGAAGTAACATAAAACCAGATGGTGTGTGGGTGCAGCAAAAGTATTCATTAAATAGAAATTTACCTTCACCTTCACATAGAGTCATCGAATCAGCGACACGTAACATTAGCGAACGAGGCTGGCTTGGTAATACTAAAGACGAGCCGCCCTGCTGATCCGACAGCTGCTCCTTAAACAGTGGAGATCGTGCACCTGACGACGCCGCACCAATCCAGAGCCTCCAGAGGCTTCCAGGTAGGGGACCAATCGTAAAACTGGCAACCACACATGCACCTTTGCATCCTTGCATCCTGGGGAATACGGAAAACACACACACAGCACCTAACCAATGCGGCAGAGGCAAGTACAAACAAGTAACAAGTACACACAGTACAATTTTTGGTGTGCAAAATGCAAAACTGCGATTCTGCAATTGCTGTAGACACTGAAAGCAAACCATCCATCAATCCATCTTCTAACTGTTTTATTGTCCGCATGAGGGTCGCAAAGGTGAGCTGATACCAATCCCAGCTGACATATAGACAAACCATTCACTCTCACACACCTACGGTCAATCTAGAGTGTCCAGTTTGCCTAATCCTTCCATCTGCATGTTTTTAGACTGTGGGAGGGAACCGGAGAAAACCCATGTATACGTTGGGAGAACATGCAAACTCCATGTATAAAGGCCTTTGTTCCAAACCTTCTTGCTGCAAAGGCAGGAGTGCTAACCCCTACACCAGAAGGAGAAGGGTTTTCCTTGGAAGTAAAGCCTGGGGGGTTGTGGTGGTTTAATACTAACTTTTTTTGGGGGGATGGAGTGTCTCTGTCCCATCAGAAAAATGCACAGTATTTAATGCAGGGCAGATGCCACGAGACAACCTTTCAATCTCTGAAAGCTTCTGCCCATATCATCATGACTTTTGTTGACCAACTCTCTTTCCGACTCGATCCCATGTTCCCTTCTACTGAAGGAACATACACATGCAGATAACAATGACCAGGATGAATGAGAATCGACACAGAAAACATCTACAAGCATCTACAACTTCCGCTTTCAGTCAGATAGTCTGACTCGATCTCTGCCTTTAAGGTGAGACTGAAAATCTACCTTTTTAACATAGCCTATAGTCGAAGCTAGATCAGGTATGTCCTGATTAGAATAGTCTATCTTATGCTGCCATAGGCTTAGACTGCTGGGGGAATTTCCCATCATGCACTTAGAATGAGCACAGACTTTGCACGAGTCCTCGATTTTTCATCCCTCACCACTTACCCGATCTACCCCATGAGATGTAGCACATAAATCTACATGTAGCACATCTTTAATTGATTTTAATCTCTTACAGTTCTGCTGACACCAGTGAACGACATGAGGTCAGGACAGGAAGGAGGACTCTGTCATCTTCAAGTCTCTGACCACAACAGTCTTCACTACAGGCTGTGACAAACCCAGAGATCCAGACGATCCTGGCATTTAAAGACTTTTTCACTTTTTATTCTTGTCATTGTGTATTGTATGTTTTGGGTAACATCTACTGCACGTCTCTCCGTCCAGGGAGTGGATCCCTCACCTGTGGTTCTCCCTAAGGTTTCTACCCTTTTTCCCTTTTACAAGGGTTTTTTCCCTGGTAGTTTTTCCTTACCCTGGTCGAAGGTCTAAGGACAGAGGATGTTACCAACCCTGTGAAGTCCCATGAGACAAACTATGTTTTGTAAACTGTGGGCTATATAAATAAAGATTGATTGATTGATTGATTGATTGACATGCAACTAGTTCGAGCCCCGTTTGGAACATCTTCGGAACAAGGGCCTTTCTGCAAGGAGTTTGCATGTTCTCCCTGTGTGTGCGTGGGTTTTCTCCGGGTTCTCCAGCTTCCTCCCACAGTCCAAAAACATGCAATATGGGGATTAGGTGAATTGGTCACTCTAAATTGACCGTAGGTGTGAGTGTGTGAGTGAATAGTTGTTTTTCTCTATATGTGGCCCTGTGATGGACTGGCGAACCCTCCAGGGTGTACCCCGCCTATCACCCAATGTCTGCTGAGATAGGCACAGCACCCCCCGCGACCCTCTGGTGGAGGATAAAGCGGTAGATAATGGATGGATGGATGGACATGCAACTGCTTAGAAGAACAGCCAATAGGAAGCAGTTGATTGGTTAAAGTTTAAGCCAGATTTCCCCAAAAATAGAACGTAGAGAAGGTCCATAAGTCAACACCTCTCTCATTTCACTTGAATTTCATTATAATAAAAGGTAATTATTGTTTCATCACTTCAACTATAAGTGGCCTACCCCATCTTCATTTTGCTGTTGGCTGTAAATTATTCTCTGCTTGGTCTTGACAGCTCGAAAGCATGCGTCACGCTATGTTTGGGTGTCAATAAAAATCTGTGTCTGGTTGTCTGAGAAGAAACTTAGAGTCTCTTAAAATCCAGACTTCTCTGGGAGTGCACGTGTCCCCGACTCCCCACATCACAATCTCCCCCCTGACTTTGGCAGCGAGAATCTGCCTCATGACAGATTCATGTCATCTCACATTCGTGTCATTGCCCTTCTCTGCAATTCCTTCTGTCACTTTCTGCAGCATAACCTTAAAAAAAAAAGGGGGAATATTTTCTTTGGCAAATCGTGTTTTCCACACAATTGAAGCAGACAGTTCTCTGACCATAACTTAAAACCCCCTGGAGCTGTAGATAGCTCAGTTTACTGGTTTTAATGACAGAAGAAGTGTGCAAGTTTTGTCAAAATCCATTTTTTTAAGTCAGAGGCAAAACTTTTAATACTCATTGTGGATTCTGCTGCTGTGTCCTCCCGATATTCTGCTAAGAATCCTATCGATTGCCCTTTTAAATTGTGGACATATTGATATCTCTAATGTGCTATTCCACACCGCAACTCAACGTTTTAGTGAAGTATTCAATTCAGCTGTGGAGATTTAGTGAGTTGGTTTCATCAATGAGACAAACATTAACCTTAATGGACTGTTGTGAAGAGCGAAATAATACAGTTTCAAGTGTGATAAAAAGGGTGATTAATTGGGATTAATATCTACTATAGACTACATCATATATCAAATGGAAACATTTTTGGTTTTATTCTCGTCGTCTTACAAAGTTTTGAAATAAGAAACAGGGTTCTGCAAACTCTTTAAAAACTTCTGTGTGATGTTTGAACGTTTGCTGACTTGTGGCACAGGCTTTCACTCAGACAATGAGAGCATTGTTCTTATTGTTTTCTTGTCTTTATAGCTAAAAAAAAAAAGGATTGAGGCTTCCTGCTGTGAAAAAAAGAATCCACGTTGCCAAACCGACACGATTTCAGCACGTTCACAGGGCGCACTGATGGGTCTGTAGAAGGTCTTGAAAGCAAATTAACAGTAAGGGATGAACAGAACGTGGGGGGAAAAAAGAAATCTAATGCCATTATCTTACAAACCCATCACCCAATCCAGCTCCCTGATCTTCACACAGATATAAAATAAAGAAAGTGATACAGTTATATCTGGCAGAAACAGTTCCAGTTAAAATCAGGCTTTCAGGGAAACTTTTGAGAATCAATATTTATAAGGATCTTTATGAAGAAAAACAATGTCCAATGTCCACTTCCTCCCACCTCATCACTCTGTCCTCTGTGTGAACGGGAAAAATTGCACATCACAGCCAACATCTGTCCAAGAGCAGAACAGATGCAGCCTGTTACCCGGCGTGTACGGCCTGCATTTTGAAAAACATAACACAGAAACGTTTTAACAGCTTTAACGTGGAGGTGCTTGAATGCACATGACTAAGGACAAGAGGTTGTGAAACCGAGAAACAACGAAACCGTAACAGTTGCACTGGTTTTAAAACGTACTGAAAACCATGACAACGTCATGAGCCAAAGCTGCGAGAAAGAAGAAATGAAAACACAATATATGTTTACTCATAACCTCCACACGCCCTTATAGTTGTCTGAGGAACACATATTTGTGATTAGTAGTCAATAATTCCATCATAAACGTTCAGCGTCATGCACACTACCGTTCAAAAGTTTGGGGTCACTTTGAAAGGAAAAGCACTTTTTTCAATGTTTAAATGAATCAGAAATACACTCTATACATTGTTAATGTGGTAAAAGACTATTCTAGCTGCAAACGTCTGGTTTTTAATGGAATATGTACATAGGTGTATAATAATAATAATAATAATGCATTATATTTAAGGCGCCTTTCAAGACACTCAAGGTCGCCGTACAACAACAAGATAAAAAATAACAAAGGTAAGAGCAACGGGTAGAGGGTTAGAGAGTTAGAGGGAGTAGGCCTGTTAAAAAGGTGGGTTTTCAGATGGGATTTGAAGATGGCGAATGAAACAATGTTCCTGATGCCGGGGGGGAGGGAGTTCCAGAGGCGGGGGGGCAGATCGGCTGAAGGCTCTGGCCCCCATGGTGGTCAGACGGGCAGGAGGCACAATGAGGCTGATAGATGAGCCAGGTGTTGGTGTGAAGGCCGGTCAGAGAGGTATGGGGGAGAGAGGTTATAGATGGCCTTGAAGGTGAGAAGCAGAATTTTGAAATCGATGCGGAATTTAACCAGAAGCCAGTGAAGCTGTTGCAGAACAGGTGTGATGTGATTGATAGAAGGGATCCTGGTGATGATCCGGGCAGCAGAGTTCTGAACCAATTGGAGTTTATAAATGGACTTGTGGGGAAGACCAATAAGAAGGGAGTTACAATAGTCCAGGCGGGATGTGACCAGGGAGTGGACCAGGATAGCAGTAGAGTTGGGAGTAAGGGATGGGCGGAGACGGTTGATGCTGCATAGGTGGTAATAGGCTGACCGAGTGGTGTTATTGATGTGGGTCTGGAATGAGAGAGTGCCGTCAAGGACGACACCCAGACTCTTAACCTGTGGGGAGGGGGAGACAGAGGAGTTATCGATGGGGATGGTGAAAATAGAGGCCCATTTCCAGTGTTCTAATGGTACATTGTGTTTACTAATCGCGTTAGAAGACTATTGGCTGAATAGAAAACCCTTGAAAACTCTTGTGCAATGATGTTAGCACAGCTGAACACAGTTTTGCAGGTTCTTTGACAAAAGCAAAGATAGAAGGAAAACAAATATTATTTTGAATAAAAATCTTGTCAATGTCTTGACTCTATTTTCATGAGTAAACTGTTTTGATGAATAAAAGTGTGACTTTTAATGGAAAACTCAAAACAATTGTACAGGTGACTTTTGAACAGTCGTGTGATCTGACAGAGAACAAGACTTCTGCACATATTCCAGACTCTGTTTACAGCCGTGGGGAAATCTGGCTTGTGAAAGTAGACTTTGAACCAATCACAGGCTCCTATTGGCTGTTGTACTTATTAACAAGTTGCTTGTAAATGGGTCAAATGGATGACGTTCTGCCATAAATAAATTATGACATGGGTCTTTGTAGTGTAATGTTATATGATATGTAAATATATATGGATTGCACTTACACAGACTTATAGCGCAAACACAGCGAAAGTGATTAAATGTTTGTGGGTTCGAGTCGAGCAGTGTGAGTTACCCGTCTTTCAGCAATCTCTGCGTCTCCCCTCGAGAAAATGCTTGTTATTTTTTCTGTGTGTCGCGATGACAACACGAAATCATCGCCATTCAAAGCGGGTAAAAGGTTTCCGTCCATCTGCGCTCGAGAGATTAAAAAATACACAAACACAGGTGCATCTGCGGAAGAGGACGCGTGCGTCCCACAAACAATCATTAGCATAGAAACCTGTAATCAAAGTGCACTTAATCTGCCACTCTCCTTTATAAAGAGTCCACACGCCACCTGTTCTGTGTGTTGTTGTGAGTGTGGTTTCGTTTTTATTTGACAATTAAAGATGATTGGTTTGATCTGTTGTGCTTTTTTTTCTCCAAACATTTTGGTAAAACAAGAATAACCAAGGAAAGTCAGATTCCATGCACAAACATAAGTAGAAAAAAAAGTCTAACCTTATTTAATCCCAGTCCGTCATCTATCAGTCCTGGAGGTTTAGTAGCTCTGAATATCTTAATACAGAAGGTTTATGTATTTATTTGGACTTTACTTCAGGCTGTCATCACTAAATTGCACAGCACTGAGAAACAGTGAAATCATCTTCATCAAACCGAGTTAACAAAGTTACTTTGTTCCAAATCCTGAATATATATGGAGACACTTCTTATTTTGAAATGACTATAATGTCTTGCTGTGACAACGGGGGAGGACAACAAATGCCTCAATTAGCTCCAACGTTCTCACTTTGGATCAGCGGCACATTATTCCACAATGGAGGACACTATAATAGATGTTTCTAATTTTAATCTAACGGCTGAATAGAGAGAGAGAGCTGAAGAAGTTAAATGTTCATGTATGAATACAAACTGCAGCCAGTTTCCAGTACATGGGGTGTAATATTATAAGAGCTTAAAGACCTTTGGAGAGACGCACTCACAACAACTGTTTAAAGGTCACATAGAGTGGTCCTGTTGCACATAAATGTTAGTTATGGAGGTCTACTTACATACATTAACTTGTTTTCATGGTCAAAAACCTCCTAGTTGCTGTAAACTAGCCGATAGAAATCCTCTTTTCTGACGGTGTTTTTCTGCTGCGAGATTTCAGAGTGAACTTTCACCCCCAGAAGACAGAGTGTCTTGTGATTGGCCAGTACTATCCAGCACATCCTTTCTCAGAAGTGCATCGCCCCCCTCTGGAACGGCGGATGCACTGCTCCTCATTATCAAAACATTGTTTTAACAGTGTTTAAAAATAGCTTCTTCACGACTCCCCGCCGCAGTCCCTTTATGACTTTAAACCGGAGTCAGACCCAGAGTCAGAAGACACTGTTGCTCGTGAAACACCTCCACAACGGACGTTATTCTTCTTCTGCGGTTCAACGTACGTAACCGGATGTGCCCGGACTAGTGCCCGGAGCAGGACGATCGATTGTTCAGGAGAACCGCTGCTTACGTAACTATTACGGGATTTTCAGTGATCTCGTTGAGCCCCGAGATTACAATAAAACACAACGTTCTCAGCAATGGCTGAACTGTTTGTTTCGAACCGTCAGGGCTTCATAAACAAGGTAATGACACAGATACACACCAAAAAAACAGCGATAATAGGAACTTCCGGTCTAGTTCCGCTTTAAGGGAGAGAAGGAATAATTAACTTGGTGCTAAGGTGAACCTGAGGAGAGCACTTTCGCCAAGCAGATGTAACTGCTTTATCTTGCCATTAGAAAGCCTTTTCCAGACAGAAACAAAGGGTTTTATACGGATCACTCTCCTACACTTTCTTTTTCATTATAGGAAGACGGGGGCTGCTGGTCTACTTACAAAGTGGCGCAAACTTGAATTTCCGATCAGAAAATGCCTGTGGCAAACTTAAGAAGGCTTTTGTCAAGTCTTTTTCTTCCGTTTGCGTTATTGATGTCAGTCTCCGTTGACGTGACGAGGCCGACATCAGCATCGACTGTGTACCTCATGCAACCACACTTCAAAAACCCTGCACTAGCACTTTAACCCCACCCCAGGGCAGTTCAGGTTTGGTTTAAACCACAGCTCAGATAAATCACCGCTTTGAGGACGAAGCCTCACTGAGGCCAAAGCAGCTCAGAGTCACAGAGACCAGGATTTCCCCCCCGCAGGTGCAAACTTTGTGTTGAAGCTTTCCCAAACCAAACCTTTAAGCTGGAGAACATCCACAAAGACATGCTGCACGAACACTGGCTCAGTCTCTGACTTTTTCATGTTTTTTTTTCTTTCATGTCAAGTGTAAGAACATTATTCCCAACAGCACTCTATAAACGCTTTGACTATAATCACCAAATGTCATGCTTTTTTATTTTGAACTAAATTTGACGAAGTCGTCACAGTATTATCGAGGTTGTGTAAGGCTTTGAACAACAGATAGGTTGGTAGGAAAGCTTGTTTCAGGCCCAGATTATTTTTATGTTTGTCTTTTGGCGTCTTCCTCTCTAAGGGTAGCCATGGCGTCCATACAGACACAGGTTTAGGTTTGAATAAACATATTTTTTTTGTCGGAGAGGCGTTCCATCCACACGGAGACGGCATTCTAGGGGACCTGAAACAGTATTTTTTTAGAAAACGGCTTCCAGAGTGGGAAAATCTCAAAGCGCCAGCCTTGTGTTTCCATGTAGACAGTGAATGTACGTTACTTTAAAAAAAAACGATGACATCATATTCCCAGCTCTCTCTTGCGCTGTCCAACTATTGCCGATGAAAAGTAACTAAAGCCTGAAAAGACGATAGATATCACAACGACACATCCTGTCTTTAGAGATTTCACACATGGGGGTGAAAAAAAGTGTTGAATCGGTGAGAGCAAAACCTATTTATACTTTTACTTTACTAATATGTATAATTTATCCTCCTAATATCTCACAGAGACTCAGGAATAATGTTCATATAACAAACTGAACTCACCAACAACATCAGTACAGCCAAAATAATTGCATTAAAAACAATATTTTGCAGACTGCAAATCATATTTATGTTTTGGCATGTGGCGCCACCTACCGCCGTCTACAAATCATTGCAGTCAGTAGAGTCTCAGCTGCCGAGCATCCACGGGTTGCCAGTTAGGTCAGAAAACGAAACCTAAAAGACCTCGGTATTTTGAATTTGATTGTAGTAACCGTTTTTGGCCACATTCTTACATATGGCACCTTTCACAAAACAGATCAGTGGTTATTCCACACACACAGTCTGCTGCACTGAGCATCCACAGCTCGTTCTCGTCCGTTAATCTGAGTCATATGAGGTCATCGGGGCGCCTGCTAACCACAGCAACACAGCTGACAAAGGTGACACGTGGACATTTTACAGACACCATTTTGGTAGAGCAGAATAAAGTTGGACCGGACACATCAAAGATTCTCAGTCTGATGGAGCTGCTGCGGTGTCTGTGAAGCATGTTGCCATACAGATGCTACTGCAGGGGAAACTAGGCCATGAGATACCTTATATACACTGATTTAACCACCAGCTACACTTAGTGGTAGTGTGGGCAATGTCAGCAGAGATTGGATGTGCATGCAAAACGCCTTATGGTACAGAGATGGCCACCGTCTCAGTCACATAGAGTGGTCCTGTTGCACATATATGTTAGTTATGGAGGTCTATTTACATACATTAACTTGTTTTTATGGTCAAAAACCTCCTAGTTGCTGGAAACGAGCCGATGGAAATCTGTCCTTTTTGATGCACTTGTCAGCCGCGCTATTTCAGACATAAATCTCGCCTGAGAAGACAGACTGTGTTGTGATTGGCCAGTACCCCGGCAGTGACATTCGGCACACCCGCTCTCAGAAGCGTAGCTCCCCCCTCTGGAACGGTGGATGCACTGCTCCTCATTATCAAAACATTGTTTTAAAAATGTTTAAAAATAGCTTCTTCACTCCCCGCCGCAGTCACTTTTATGACGTTCACCCGGAGTCAGACCCAGCGTCAGAAGACACTGTCGTGAAACACCTCCACAACGGACGTTATTCTTTTTCTGCGGTTCAATGTATGCAACCGGATGTGCCCGGACTAGTGCCCGGAGCAGGACGATCAGCTGTTCAGGAGAACCGCTGTTTACGTAACTATTACGGGATTTTCAGAGATCTCGCTGAGCCCGAGATTACAATAAAACACAGCGTTCTCAGCAGTGGCTGAACTGTTTGTTTCGAAACTTCAGGGCTTCATAAAAGAGGTAAGGACGCAGATACACACTAAAAAACAGCGTTAATTGGAACTTCCGGTCTAGTTCCACTTTAAGGACATAACATAAATCTTTCGACTGAGTCTGCTGTGGGGAACTCATTGCTGTGTTCGTGCACATAGTTCTTCTCTGTGGTGGGTTGACGAGAAGGAGTACCACACGTACTGTATCTGCTCGCAATGTCCATTATACTGGCTGCTTTCAAACACGCCAGAACACTCGCAGGGCCTCCACAGCCATGTGCGAGAATTCATTTTACACGCCGAGAAACCAGGTTTTCAGACGTGTAATGCTCCACAAAAGAAAGGCCCACTTAGTTCAGCTGGCATATGAGAGGGACTTAACTGGAAAATGCACAACTGAGTGGAAGGACACAATTCTCCTCAGGTTCAGCTCAAACACTCGCCGCCTGCAGCGCCTTCGAAAAAGGTATACGCTCTGCTTTTGGTTTTAATTTTATGATGCCAGCCTTGGCATTTTGAGATTATTATTATGACGCAGTATTGGAATATGTTTTGGCTCCGTCTTGGTGTGAAGTAGTCTTTTTTTTTTTTTTTTTTTTTTTTTCAAATGTGCTAGTCTAGTGTGTTTGTGTGTGTGAGATGGAGAGAGACGTGGCATTTTGTGCAGCGGCTGCTCAGCACAGTGTGTGGGAAAAAGACGTTGCAGCATGTTTTAGACACGTGTCGGTGTGCTGCTAAATTCATTATCAAGCATATATTGCGTATATTGATTTCTCAAGCAGTGGTAGTTGTAATGACCCCACGATTCTGACTCTCAGACACTTTTTCTTTGTTTATGTTAATCACTAAATCAACCATGTGCGCATTCATTTAACCAAGCAACACAAAACAGACAAATGGTTGGGTTTGGTCCAAGGGTCCAATTTTTTTCTCATATTTCATAAAATAATCAGTGACTTCTATTATTTCCTCGGCTCGGTCGTCCACTTCCTGCTCTCTGCCGTCTCTGTCACCACCTCTAACATGGTCAGACCATTAAAACGGTCACGGCAGGGATTAATAATACAGAGTTAGAGAGCTACATAAAATATATCATGAAATGGATTTTCCCCCCTCTTTACATGTTTGATGAAGCCTGTGGTCAAATGCCTATGGTGTTTGCACACTTTGCATATAGGAGTCGTGAATCATGCATCGCATGAAGAGTTTGCGTGCCTGCAGGAATATGTGGTATGAACCGGTTCACGCAGGATTTGACCACAACACAACACACACACACACACACACACACACACACACCAGCAGCAGCTCAAAAACTCCACATAGAGTGAAAATGAATTGTGGATGTAATGAATGGATATTGTGTATGCAATAGAAGACAAATATTTACTCTCCTTGTTCTTTTTGGCCTTCATCATAAACTCCTGTACAAAAAAAAATATTAAAAAAACAAGACATATATATGGTTCTTTAACTACAGGGATGTGCAGCAGATAGTGGTAGAGTTTTAAAAAAGCTTCCAGATGAAAATCAAATAATATATTTTTTTTTTTTTTTTTTTAAAGAAAAAAAAAAAGTATATATAGAAATACAGAAAATGAAAGACTGTGAGAGTCAAATAAATTATGAACAGGTCAAGGAGAAGGGCTTTTCACAGCTCATAGAGCTTTCCATGGCATGAATGCCGTAAACCAGTAACCATTCTGTTTTCTTTCTCTTTTTGTCTGTCGTATTTTTATCTGAAGACAAACTTTTCATTAGAAATAAACCTGGAGGGTCTCATTCAGCTCTGCCGCCTGCTTTGTGTGGCTCACTCGGTTAATACCTGTGTAGTTACTGTTGCGTTCAATTACAAAACATGTATCACACTGTGTACAGGACTTCCAGAACCATGTGAGTATGACAACAGAGTGTCTCATGCTTCTTTCATGAACGATCCCATTTGAGAACATCTTTAAGGTTCTTGTGTCAAAGGCTTAGTCGCAGCAAACAAGAGTATTAGGGATGTAACGGTATGAAAATTGCATACTGCCGTATAAGTGACAGAAATGATCACAGTTTACCGCAGTATTGTTAATGTTCAAAATGTTGAAAAAAACAACAACACTGACCTACACTAATTCATTGAAATAATTTCACCAAGATGTATATTGGTTTAGATTTATTATATACTCAACAAAAATATAAACGCAAAAACTTGAACAAAACGTTTGAACAAAAATAGAATGTCATGACATTTGCTCAGACTCTTGATGCATTTGTTTATGGAATGATTTGTTTCGCTCAAACCCAGTAGTCCAGTGTCACTCAGCCACTCCTATTGACTACACTCTCAGATTGAGTATTTCAACTCACGAGAGTCATGGAGCATGGCAGAGTGGTGGTCAATATGCGTGACCAGTACACAGACACTCCTAATGGTCTGGTCAATAAAAGGGCACACCAAAATGTGGACTTTTGTCACTTGTCAATATGCCACAGATGTCACAAATCATTTACGGAGCGTGCCATTGGCATGCTGAGTGCTGGCTTGAGCGTTACAGCTGTGGCGACACAACTGAATGAGCATAATTCCAGGCCACGATCGACAACTTGGTGATGTCCGTGCGTCGCAGGTGTAGCGCTTGGCGTGAGGCTAATGGTGGACACACACGTTATTGGAAGTTTGTGAATTTGGATCATCGACCCCCATTGTGTTCTTCCTGCCGTTACTCCAGGACTTTTGTTTTGAAATTGATCCTAATGCTCGCAAACTAAAGCCACTTTATTGATAAAGTTGTACCGTTATTTTTGGATAGTTACTCTGTTAACTCTCACATAACAATAACTACAAGTTTTTCTTTGTGTGTTTATATTTTTGTTGAGTGTACATTAAAATTACTCATAATCCAAACCAGAACAAAACACTGCAAATACAGTTTGAAAAAGACTGCGCAATGATAATAATAATCTCACTTATAAAACCTGGAATGAGTCATTGCAAACATATTCCCACAATAACAAATGCAGTTAAACGTTTTGTAAAATGTTTGTATATGTCAGCTTTAAAGGGACAATGTGTAGTATTTATGGGTTTATATGAACCCAAAATCCACTTTTTTATACATATTATGTGCTCCTGCATTGTCTAGTCACTGTATAATATTCTTTGTTTCATTTTCGTAGTGTTTCAAAAAGTCATGTAAAATAACATGGTCGCGGGCCGCGGTTGCATAGCCACTGTTAGCAGCGAGACGCCATGTTTCTACGGGAGCCTGTAAGGACAAACGCGAGAGAACAAATCAAGCGTCTCTTTACTTGTAGCGGAAGTCCCGCCTCCTCTCTCTCCGCTTCGTCTGCTACGGCCGCGGTAGCTCCGCCCTCTCCCTCGCCTCACAAACCTCATCTGCTGACACGGAGAAAGACGACGAGGACGACATTTGACCAGCTGCGGATACCGTAGCGCTCAGGGGAGGGAGGGGGTGAGCAGAGCAGCAGTTCTTTGTTGTAAATTTCAGCCTCTCCTCTAGATGTCACTATAAACTACTTACTTCCCCTTTAACCTGATTGTAGAGTTTTGTGATTTCAGTTTTGGAAAAGAAACTTTATCATGAGTCACAGCAGTCTTTCGTATTTAGAATGACATCATATCCTTAAGAATGAAGAAGAATAAAACGGCCACAGTGGGCATCTGCTCTCTCGTCCTCCCATCCCTAGACTCACAGTTACACACTGAACCATAAAAGCAAGATCTGTGTCGGGATGTAAGAAAATATGATAATATTAACATTCACTAGGGAGAAATGCACGGATCAGCACTTTGTGTACGATGATTGATCCATCTCCTAAGAGACGTTTTTTTTAAAAAGCCCTGCCAACTACTGATAAGAATAGGAACAAGAGGAAATCCCAAACCATTCCAGCAGGTATCCTGTATCTTTGAGCAAAACCTCGAGAAAGCAGAGGATGAAATGGTGAGAAGTAAAAAGTCGAGGAGACGACAAATCGGGAGGTGAGAGCGATACAAAAGAGAGCAGAGGGACGAACATCTGTCAGCTCTTCGCAAACCATGTGGGACAGAAAACAAGGCCATCATCTGCGCAGGGAAGTGACAGCTGGGGGATGTTTGGCCAGACTTCTAACACTTTGTCAATTGTCTGCAAAAAAAAAAAAAAAAAAAAGGGAGCAGCCGTCTAAACTGAACCAGCCCTGATGGCTGCAGCAAAAGAGCTCAGATCAAGAGCTTTTGTGATGAAAGTGCCAAAGGCTTCTGTGGTGACACACACACGCTGTCTGGCACTGCTCTGTTCAGCCATGACACACGGACCATGAGAAACACACAGATGGTTGATAAATATACAATTAAAAAAAAGACCTGTGCTTCTAAACTTTGAGACTTTAGTTTAATAAAGTCTGACCCAAACTAGAGGATTTTTGGTCCTGATCATGAACGTCCGCCAATCGTACGTGCCTTCAGATTTTAGACTGATTTGAACAGATTATCTAATTATCCTGTCGTGTGAGGGATTTGAGGAATTAACAGACGCGATTTTAACAACATCTGATGCATGTTTTACAACTAAACAGTGATTAGTGAGCAGAACCCAACAATAACCAACGAGAGCAAGTTGACCCGGGAAACAGACGTCACATACTTTTGTTTAGAGAACAGTAACTTTTACAAGGCAAGTTGATTCCGTCTTCTCAGCCATGACTTCATCCACAGTTTTTTGCATCTTTCCATTTTTAGATGTGACTTTTGACACATGTAGTATGTACATTTATGTTATCTTCTTCAAATATTGTCCGATTTGCATGTTTTGGCCATTGTTTGAAAGCTTAGAAATCAAACTTTCAGAATCTGTAAATAACTCAAAATGTCTCTCGGTAGACATGTGACCATGGCTGGACACATGTCATTGTATGTGTATACAGTAACATTTAAATAGCTTTGAATTGTTAATCATAATCATAAATCGTCAATAAAATATTATAATAATAAACTACAAATATTCTGATCTGTGCGAAACCAATTCTGGTCAAGGACCTGAAGGAAATAAATAAAAAGTTAAGAAAGTGTAATTTGCTGCCACAGCGTCACTTGATATCTTACAATTTACTACTGAGATTCTTATTTCTGTTTCTATAAAACCTGCAGACTCTGCTGACTTCTTCATTTTAAAGGTTAAGTGTAAATCTGCGAAATATTGATTTGGTCTGACAAATGAGTCTCCAATCTATTAGGGGGGTTCGAGTATCGACACCTCTTCCCTTGAAGCCCTGGAGCGATTTATATTGAGTGATTATTGGTCTTTTGGGCATCGGGTGGATATCAAACCTTCGATCATAGGATTAGAACAGCCACAGCACACAATAATCACCCTCTGATCACACACACACCAAATCAGGTACCAGTGGAGTGGAACAGCTCTATGAGAGCGTTTGACCTACTTTTCCTGTGTCAAGTGAGCGAACGGGGGAAATGACTTGAGTCTTAACTGTGTCGCATTAAAAATACAAACAAATATCATCTATTTTAATGTGATGGTTTAAAGTACAAGATGTCATTTCTCCAGAGTCACATGACAAACCACAGGTCTATGTCACTAACTAAATGTACATTACTTAGAGATTTAAACACAGGAATCAAGAATAACACCATCAGAATGAATGCCTGCATCTTCCCTGGACCGTGACCGTGACCGGACCGTGGACCTGGTCTGAGGTATGGATGAAGCCCCGGTTCTGGTGCCGTGCCATGTCTGTCCCCTGCACAGATGCTACCAGCATCTGGGAGGCAATGCTCCTTGGGGGGGCCTGCAGCTCCAGGGAGTAGGTTGGCGCCAGCCCTGCTGCTCCTGTAGTGCTCATGGTGTGTCTTGATGTGGTGCTGGGCTGGTTTGGTCTCTTCGTGGCTGGGGATCCGGGGCGGGATTGGGATAAACAGCACTGCCAGTCAGGAAGTCGGCATCTTCACTGAGGTTCACATGTCAATTCGAACCCAACTTTTTCCATGGTTTGCAGAAAAGTCAAATAAAGCGTAGTTTTGCCAGGATACCAGGCCATACACGAGCTGCTGCTTTGTACATTAAAGGGTAAATAAGTAGTTTATAGTGCCATCTAGAGGAGAGGCTGAAATTTACAACAAAGACCTGCTGCTCTGCTCACCCCCCTCCCTTCCCTGAGCGCTACGGTATCCGCAGCTGGTCAAATGTCGTCCTCGTTGTCTTTCTCCGTGTCAGCAGATGAGGTTCGTGAGGCGAGGGAGAGGGCGGAGCTACCGCGGCCGTAGAAGACGAAGCGGAGAGAGAGGAGGCGGGACTTCAGCTACAAGTAAAGAGACGCTTGTTTTGTTCTCTCGCGTTTGTCCTTACAGGCTCCGGTAGAAACATGGCGTCTCTCTGCTAACAGTGGCTATGCAACCACGGCCCGCGGTCATGTTATTTTACATGACTTTTTGAAACACTACGAAAATGATACAAAAACTATTATACAGCGACTAGACAATGCAGGAGCACATAATATGTATAAAAAAGTGGATTTTGGGTTATATAAACCCATAAATACTACATATTGTACCTTTAAACCATAAATAATGTGTTCTTCCTGTCACCAATGGAATGTCATTTACAAATACATGCAGAAGAAGTTTAATTCTTTAACGTGTGTGTGTGTGTACATCCCTGCAGTGATGGAGCAGAGATGCATAATAAAAAGCAGCCTTCTGTAATTTGTGCCTCGGTGCTGAGTGGCCTGTAATGGCGGCTCTGCAGAGTGGTTGATGTGATCCTGTCTGTATGCAGACACACCATCAGGATAACGATCACTTTTTTTTTTATTACATATTCGACAATTACGGCGAGTAACTTGCGCATTTGTGTAATTTTATGATAACATTGTAAAGTGGTGAGCTGGAGATGCTCTCAATACAAACAAACATAGCCGAGACAGGGTGTTCTGAGGTGATATTTACTATTTCAGGATGCAGCTGTCCACACTATTTGTTGCACCGAGGTTCTTCCCTCATCACGGGTGTAACAATGTTTGTTTTCGTTTTTATTTTTGGTTTGCATTTCAGCAACAGACTCTGTTCTAGGGATAAAAATGGACTCAGCAACATGTGTTTTATCATCATTACTGACGCTTCGTTTGAGTCACTGAGTGTTTTCAGCAGCAGGCGTCAGGATGTCTGAAGTCAGCGCGCTTGGTTTTCAGAGGACAACGAGTTGTTTCTAACATGTTTTATGTTGATGTTATAGATTTAATAATCATTCCCTGATCGAGTGGTTACGAATATTTATTCCACTGAGTTGCAGTAAAAACCTGCCGCGGCTGCTGACGGTGCACAGTAGCTTGTTTGTAATAAAGTTGTGAGGCATTGATTTCAGATCGATCACGGTTGTGACGGTTTTGTTAAAGGCCTCAGAGGAGCTGTGGAGTGAGAGGCGAGAGGTCCGTTGAGGACCCTCATGATCAGGGTCATGACTGCTGCAGTGACAGCTCGACCAGTGGAGGTCAAAGGCACGATGTGAACCTTTGACCTCACCACACCCACGCCTAACATATTTAAATTGTGAATTTAAAAAATATCCACTTCAAAGCAATTTATTGATGAAAATTTCAGTTTTATCTTTGCAAACGTATAGTTAATACATGGATTTCTCATGATATTATCATTTTATCTCCATGAACAGGTGAAAACTGTACGCTTTAACAGTGACTGAGGACATGATGTGATTACATTTCCTGGTTATGACTTTGGTTATAGTAGTGATAGCTGGTAAATGCTGAGCTTATATCATGGTTGTCCTTCCTAGTTCCTCTCCATTAAAAAACACACAAGGTTAACACACCATGATGTATCATTAGGGTGTAAAACAGATACGATACGATATACCTTTATTTATAAAATAAGTTCTTTCTGAATCATAATTCAAGCATGCAGGAGTGTAATGTATGTGAGATGGTTTTGTTCAAAATGGTTTGTGATATTTTGTTTCATAGATGAGGGGATGTTCAAGAAAATGTTGTATTTAAAGGTCACATAGAGTGGTCCTGTTGCACATATATGTTAGTTATGGAGGTCTACTTACATACATTAACTTGTTTTTATGGTCAAAAACCTTCTAGTTTCTGTAAAATAGCCGATAGAAATCCTCTTTTCTGACAGTGTTTTTCAGCCGCGATGTTTCAGAGTGAACTTTCACCCCCAGAAGATAGAGTCTTGTGATTGGCCAGTACTATCCAGCACATCCGTTCTCAGAAGCGCAGCGCCCCCCTCTGGAACGGTGGATGCACTGCTCCTCATTATCAAAACATTGTTTTAACAGTGTTTAAAAATAGCTTCTTCACGACTCCCCGCCGCAGTCCCTTTTATGACTTTAAACCGGAGTCAGACCCAGAGTCAGAAGACACTGTCGCTCGTGAAACACCTCCACAGAGGACGTTATTCTTCTTCTGCGGTTCAATGTATGTAACCGGATGTGCCCGGACTAGGAGCAGGACGATCGGTTGTTCAGGAGAACCGCTGTTTACGTAACTATTACGGGATTTGCAGTGATCTCATTGAGCCCCGAGATTACAATAAAACACAACGTTCTCAGCAATGGCTGAACTGTTTGTTTCGAACCCTCAGGGCTTCATAAACAAGGTAATGACGCAGATACACACCAAAAAAAACAGCGATAATAGGAACTTCCGGTCTAGTTCCGCTTTAATGCTAAATTGCACAACACTTCACAAAAGATCACCTGTAACTTGTGACTGATAACACAAACTCCTCCTGCATGTTGGAATAGCAGTTGTTTCATTTTCTCACATCTTTCACAAATTTCATTCATTCGAACCAGTGGGAGTCGCCCCCTGATGGACAATGTAGAGATTAGAGGTTTCAGGCACACCTCCACACTGACGTCGCCTTCCACAGCCAGGGATCGCCTCCCATTTTCCAGCCTCACTGTTGACAGGTGTCTTTGTATAAAGCGATAATGAGCAAAGATACTTTTCCACCACCTGCAGGTCCACCTACAGCATCTCAGAGTGTTTAAAGCCCCAGTGCTGAACCTCTATCACCTCTCACACACACACACACACACACACAGACAGAGTGAAGTGGAGCTGTCTGCTTTGCAAGACGTTAGACGTTTTTCTGCAGTACTTCCGTAAGTTATGTGGTGCTTATCTGTCTTTTGCCGAAGCATCATCCAGGAAAACGTGGGGCTCCGAGGTGCACGTACACAGAGGCAGTTTGGCACATGAGGGCTCAGTCGTCAGGCAGCTGTTCAGGGGAGCACTGTTGGTGCAGCACACATTTTCAATATCAGGTTTATCACATTTGAGAGGAGCTTAAGTCGTGATTGTGAAGTCCTACGGAACGCCCCGGGGTTTATTTTTAGCAGTAGAATCCACTTTGTGGGCTCTTCTTCTTCTTCTTCTTCGTTTTCAGCCGCACATCAACGGCAGAAAACTGTCACACAGAGAAACGTGTGGAGCTAATAGTTCATTGCAGGAACGATTGATTACATCAAGAAGTTACTTACTACTGCTTTAGCAGCATGGTGGCTTACCATCACCCGCATTTGTGCCCATGTTTTTCCCACTATGCATTTACCAATAATATGGTAATTTCCTTCTTGTTATACATTAAAGGTCACATAGAGTGGTCCTGTTGCACATAAATGTTAGTTATGGAGGTCTACTTACATATATTAACTTGTTTTTATGGTCAAAAACCTCCTAGTTTCTGTAAACGAGCCGATAGAAATCCTCTTTTCTGACAGTGTTTTTCTGCTGCGAGACTAGTGCCCGGAGCAGGACGATCGGTTGTTCAGGAGAACCGCTGCTTACGTAACTATTACGGGATTTTCAGTGATCTCGTTGAGCCCCGAGATTACAATAAAACACAACGTTCTCGGCAGTGGCTGAACTGTTGGTTTAGAACCGTCAGGGCTTCATAAACAAGATAATGACGCAGATACACACCAAAAAAAACAGCGATAATAGGAACTTCCGGTCTAGTTCCGCTTTAATGTTGTTAGCATACACAGTAACCTGTTTTCTATGCAAAAAATGTATCACTATTTATAACATTAATATTGTTATAATGTATTTACCGCAACACTGAGCTTAATGTAGTCAAATGACGGTTGTAAATTTTCATTAGATCTGCACGTGACCTTAGTAATAACAGTCGCTGCCCTGTGATAACAAGGTCAAATCCAATAACAGAGTGGCCTTTTAATATTCACACTGAAAGTTTCCATTCAACTTTTTTTCCCCACTCTAAATAGCGACCTTTAAAATTCCTCTAAAAAAAAAAGTCAAAGAGCTTTTAATCGTCAGTGGCTACAGCACACAGAGCTCTCTGGTGTAAAGCTGTCTCAATGTCTGTTTTATTTCACACACACACACACACACACACACACACACACACACACACATAAACCCACAAAGAGACACAGAGACAGAGAGTGTGTGTAGCAGTAGTGTGGTGCTTGCTTTGTAGTGTGCTCAAACATTCCCACACAAGTTAAGTGTTTCTCTACAACATTTCATAAAGAGTGCATGTTTTTTTTCAGGATTTCATTTGGTTTTCATAATATATCACCAATGGTGACCTCCTCTCATATATGAAGGGGAAGAAAGAAAAGGTGCCATGAAACAATGGCGTAATGTTGCATCATGTCTATGTAATAGATGAGATGAGAACATTGCTGTTTTTTGTTGTTGTTGTTGTTGTTTTTTAAGTAATGTGTAATGTAATGGTGCACTGTTACACAGCAGACACCAGTTTTGCACCAAGCAAAAGTAATTGCACAAATCCTGCAAAACCAGAGATTCCTTGCAAATTTGACCTAAGCCAATCAGTGTTGAGATTTTCCTTCGACGTCTTGATGCTTTAGAAATTTTGAACATTTTGACATTTGAACCAAGGGACCAACGTGAACAAAGAGGATGTAGAACATGGTAAGTTCTGAAAATATGTGTTTGATTCAAGACGTTTTACACTTTACTGTGAAGCTCGTTAGCTTTTGCATTATCCACAAGCAAGTAAGTGTTTAACTACACAAGTACAACAACACAAATGATCCTATGCCCACAGTCGCTTGAGTAACGTGGGTTAAATATTAATTTTGTGCCGTTCTGTTTTTTTTTTTTTTTCAAGCCATTTTGGTTGTGTTGAATGACAATAGCTCAAATTACCCAAATTTTGATTTGTCTCTCACGAGAACCGACACATTTGTTCCTAGTGGCAAAAAATGTGAACTTGAAATTAAATCAAATTATGCAATGTTCTTTTTTTTACTCATTGTGATGAACAGTTCGCTTTTTTCTTTTTCTTTCTTTTGCCTTTGCACGGGTTTATTATAATATAAACATAAAGACGTGTCGGTGTGCTACATTATTTTCTTATACAGTCTATTGCAGACTCACCTTTCCAGCTTTTAATTGATATTTTTGTTGTTATTACTTTCAACTCTATTATTGTATAATTCCTTTTCTCAAACATTATTAATTTGCCACCGCTTGTATTATTTTTTTGTATTGTTCAGTACATTTTGTATTGAGTCATTTGTTAAGGTGGAGGCTTCAAATAAGCTCCGTCTCTGTCTTTCGCCTCTCGCTGCACTGTAATTTCTATATTTTTATGTTTATGCGAAATGGTTAAAATAAATAAACTAAACTAAGACGTAACGCGGTGCTTTGTGTGACTAAACCTAATCACATTTATACTAAATATGTTCCCTGAGAAACATGATTTGGAAAGATGTGTGGGAGTATATTTTTTTTTATTTTAGGAGACAATCTATCCTCTGGTTAAACCCTGCTTATACCCTGAAAAGTCACTTTAAAGCTATGAATGCTGCACTCTCACAGATACAGTTGTGTTTTATGAGCATCCAAGCGTCATACGTCTTATATATCCATTCATTTATCCTCTCTGCAGATGCTGTTGCCCTCAGACTGCTGGTCTTTGCAGCAGCTTATTGGAAAAACTTCTACAGGCGAGCCGGTCTCCTCTGGGATAACCCAACTTTTATAACCTGACTATTCTACCTCAGCTGTTAAGCCCAATTTATACTCCTGCGTAAAGTGCTCTGCGTAGCTACGTAGAGTCCTCTGCGTCGACGCAGAACCTGTCGAAGAGCCTCTGCGTCGTCTCCGGGTGCACGGAATATTTTTTAAGTGTCCGTCACTCCGTCAAGGGACTACGGAGACGGCAAGAGCTGCGATTGGTCCTCAGGACAGGCCGAGCTAAGCTGCTCTGTGCCGGCTCTCAGTGCGCTCCGGGCGTCCTGACAGAGGTGGAGCTGATCCCCGCCGATAACGCCGCTGCCAAACTATAAATACGTCATATCTATATACACACAGCACATGTTTAGACTCTAAATGGCCAATTTCTCGCCTCAAGTTATCTTAAAACTGCGTTCCGTCACACAGAAAAGTGAGAAACGGCCACTGTTTCAACAACAACAGTCTTTCTCTCTCTTTCTTTCTCGGACGCAATTGCTCACTGTAGCCAGAAGCACAACAACCTTGCGCAGCGACCCCTACTGATCGGGCGGGAAATTGCAGCGAGTGTCCGTCACCACGACGCAGAAGTATAAATGCTCGAGGCGTCTCCGTGGTGACGCAGACGGATAACGCATACGCAGTCGGAGAAGTATAATGTGGCCTTTATGTCTCAGCACTTGAGCCTCTTGTGCTCATGTGTGCTGAACCTGCCTCTTCCCAGAGCAGCATTATCTCAGCAATAAACATCTGTCTGGTCTGAGATTTATCTGATTTGAAAAGACCAGATGGATATCAACCTACATGGTTCAGTCCAGGATTCAGGCAGCATCCAGTCGTCGCTGTATAACAGTCCTTGACCTGCAGCGATGAAGGCGATGTTTGTATTTAATGCCTTTGTTGGAGGTCTGCAAGAGTATTGATAGAAATGATTCTCTTGAAAGATGGTGAAGTGTTGCCGCACTCTTTTTTTCTGGTGCCTCTAAATGAGACTTGAGCTTGTGTGTATTATTTTGATTAAATAACTTGACATGCAAAAGATTTAGGGCAGTGAAAGCGTCTCAATTTGAAATTACCCACACTAAGGTTTAGAAGAAACGCTTGTTTTCATCCTGAGCCGATCGTTTTGGGGTTTCACATTCTCTCTGGAGAGACGAGAGTTCAGCCAACTGTTGCGGTCAAATAACATCAAATAAAGTAAAGAAGACTTATCAGGTATAGCCATTAGTGTCCACGTAGTGAGAAACATTGGCATATGCTCTGTATGACTGATCAACAACAGACACTTACAGTATGTCTGACAGGGTTATTTTGAGACAGTGGATGAAAAAAGACTATGACTGCAGGTGACAGAGAGAGAGAGAGGCAGATGCTCAGTGAAACCATGGCTACTAGGAGGGAGGTCAAAACAGAAATGCTCACAGAACAAACTAGACACAGTTGGTGGACAACACAATCTCCCACACCAAAGTCCACAGAGTAAATCTGCGTTTTTAGCTCACGAGGACAAAGATCTGCTGATCAACAGCCGCCTCATATGCTGAGGTCGTGTTATTCAGTTAAATCTGAGAAAGACTCCTGTGTGCTGTGATGTAAAATCATTAAAGCGGACCTAGACCGGAAGTTCCAATTAACGCTGTTTTTTTGGTGTGTATCTGCGTCATTACCTTGTTTAAGAAGCCCTGAAGGTTCTAAACAAACAGTTCAGCCATTGCTGAGAACGCTGTGTTTTATTGTAATCTCGGGCTCAGCGAGATCTCTG
This sequence comes from Microchirus variegatus, assembly GCF_963457635.1. Taxonomy (NCBI): domain Eukaryota; kingdom Metazoa; phylum Chordata; class Actinopteri; order Pleuronectiformes; family Soleidae; genus Microchirus; species Microchirus variegatus. Next base: position 35,250,504 of record NC_139804.1, read on the forward strand.
AAAAAACCCCGGTCCGGTTACGTAAACACCGGTTCTCCTGAACAGCAGATCCTCCTGCTCCGGGCACTAGTCCGGGCACATCCGGTTGCGTACGTTGAACCGCAGAAGAAGAATAACGTCCGTTGTGGAGGTGTTTCACGAGCGACAGTGTCTTCTGACTCTGGGTCTGACTCTGGGTCAAAGTCATCAAAGGGACTGTGGTGGGGAGTCGTGAAGAAGCTGTTTTTAAACACTGTTAAAACAATGTTTTGATAATGAGGAGCAGTGCATCCACCGTTCCAGAGGGGGGAGCTGTGCTTCTGAGAGCGGGTGTGCTGAATAGTATTGGCCAATCACAAGACTCTGTCTTCTGGGGGTGAGAGTTCAGTCTGAAATATCGCCGGCTCAAGAACAGCGTCAGAAAAGAGGATTTCTATCGGCTCGTTTACGGCAACTAGGAGGTTAATGACCATAAAAACAAGTTAATGTATGTAAGTAGACCTCCATAACTAACATATATGTGCAACAGGACCACTCTAGGTCCGCTTTAATACTCCTCTGTGGACTTTGGTGCAGGAGGGTGAGAATTTTTGATTTTATTATCCCGTGGCCTCCACTGTAGGTCACTGTGCTGTGCATAGAGTGCACTCACTTGAATTAAATCTACATATGCATTAAATTACATTTTCAATAATCTTTAAGTGTGATAATATTATTCTCAAAATGGCCACCTGTGGTCAGAAGATGGGTATATTCTTTACATTTACAGTATGCTTTCAAACTGTTTTCTTACGATCGTGCCTTTGAATTGGCCCTTGGGGACAAATGAATGCTAATACACCTCATGTAGAAACCTCCACAGTCACATTCAGCACGCTGAACCCTGACTGTAATGCGCGGTGACACCACTGAGGCCCATGTGTCTGTATGAGTTTGACAAATTTCAACCAGCTGCTTTGAAATATTAACGTTCTTGTCGTAATCTGAGCTAAAATGATGCTCTAATGAGGCCCATTTGTTTCCCTTCACTGGCACAATCAAAAACCATGTTTTGTATTGCGATGTTTGCGATGCAGCGTGGTGCAATGCATTATGGTCGTGCTGTGATGTCGGACAAATGATAATTTTTTTTTTTATGGCATCTATCAGCCTGTAGTCAAAGCTTTATTGCCGCTGAATGGCCTCATTAACCTTGGCCTTCCCAGGCTCTCTGGATTAACACGCACGTTTAATTAACTGTCAAAACGTTACTGTAGAAGATTGTGTTTGTGTGTACGAGGGAAAAGGTGTGTGTGTCATGTGTCATGTACCGGATTATTATGGTCTGTGTGAGGGCAGATATCTGGATGCTGTATGTCATCACCGCCTCATTAAAACATCACTCAAGAAAAAGCCGCATCTCCCAGTCCTTCCTTCCTTCCTTTTCCTCCTTCCTCCATTTCCACTTGTCTCCTCTCTCCTTTCATTCATCTTCCCAGGTTCTTTCTCGTCAGCTTTTTCTTTGTATTTTCATCCCCTTTCTCTTGTTTATTCTCTATTTATTAAATGTCACATCGCATGTGTCCTTTCCCACCATGCCAATTCCCCTATCTCTTCTTTAATCCTGGGTTTTCTTTAGTTATTTATTTTCTGCTGTGTTTTGTCAACTGAAGGGATAATTCAGATATTGCGGTTGTTTGAGGTCTTTAAAAAGACTGACTACAAGAACCAGCCTGAGACACAGCGGTGTGCTATCACTGGTTGGTAGTGGCCAGTTTTCCTTTTTAAAGGTCACATAGAGTGGTCCTGTTGCACATAAATGTTAGTTATGGAGGTCTACTTACATATATTAACTTGTTTTTATGGTCAAAAACCTCCTAGTTGCTGTAAACGAGCCGATAGAAATCCTCTTTTCTGACAGTGTTTTTCTGCTGCGAGATTTCAGAGTGAACTTTCACCCCCAGAAGACAGAGTCTTGTGATTGGCCAGTACTATCCAGCACATCCGTTCTCAGAAGCGCAGCGCCCCCCTCTGGAACGGCGGATGCACTGCTCCTCATTATCAAAACATTGTTTTGACAGTGTTTAAAAATAGCTTCGTCACGACTCCCCGCCGCAGTCCCTTTTATGACTTTAAACCGGAGTCAGACCCAGAGTCAGAAGACACTGTTGCTCGTGAAACACCTCCACAACGGACGTTATTCTTCTTCTGCGGTTCAATGTACACAACAGGATGTGCCCGGACTAGTGCCCGGAGCAGGACGATCGGTTGTTCAGGAGAACCGATGCTTACGTAACTATTACGGGATTTTCAGTGATCTCGTTGAGCCCCGAGATTACAATAAAACACAACGTTCTCAGCGATGGCTGAACTGTTTGTTTCGAAACCGTCAGGGCTTCATAAACAAGGTAATGACGCAGATACACACCAAAAAAACAGCGATAATAGGAACTTCCGGTCTAGTTCCGCTTTAAGTTTTGGAAGATGAGCATCTCGCTACATTCAAGATTCAAGATTCAAGATGCTTTATTTATCCCGAGGGAAATTATTGTGCAACAATTGGGAGGTAAAAGTGTAGATGTACAAGAGTTAAAAGATACATAAAATAAAATAAAATAAAATAAAAATAAAAATAAAAATAAAAATAAAAATAAAAATAAAAATAAAAATAAAAACAAGTAAGACAAATGCAACAAAGTGCCAAACAGAAGGAAAAACAGTAACTTACAACAGTAACTTAAATGCGACAATGCCACAAAAAGAATCAAAAAAGAATCACAGTCAACGTAGGTATATATAATATACAGCAGTACGCACGGAAATAAAATAAGTACAACTAAAATATGGTGAGCAAATGTTGAAAGTGATAAACAGTGATAAGGTGACTAATGTTATCAGCATAGTGCAAACAAAGTAAAGTGATGAAGTGATATGGGTAAAGTGACATTTGGATCAGGACACAGTGTCTCCACTGTTCCTAATGCGGCCAGAAGTAGCTAAATTAAACAGCCTGATGGCCACAGGAAGAAAAGACTTCCTCTGGCGTTCTGTGTTACACCGGGGGAGAATGAGTCTGTTGCTGAAGGTGCTTCTGCTCGAAGTCAGCAGCTGGTGGAGAGGGTGAGAGATGTTGTCCAGGATACTGTGCAGTTTACACAGCATCCTCCTCTCAGACACCACCACCAAAGAGTCCAGCTGGACCCCCAGGACGGAGCCAGCCTTCCTGATGATCCTGCTGATCTTCTTGGCGTCTGCTGCCCTCAGCCTGCTGCCCCAGCACACAACAGCAAAGAAGATGGCACTGGCTACCACCGACTGGTAGAACATCCTCAGCATGGTGTTACATACGTTGAATGACCGGAGCCTCCTCAGGAAATAGAGACTACTCTGGCCCTTCTTGTACACAGCCTCAGTGTTCTTGGCCCAGTCCAGTTTATTGTCCAGGTATACTCCAAGGTACTTGTAATCCTGGACAACATCTACAGTCACACCGTTGATGGAGATGGGTGTGGGGGTAGATTTCCTCCTGCGGAAATCTACCACTAGCTCCTTAGTCTTGGTGGAGTTGAGAATCAGATGATTAGCTCCACACCACTCGACGAAGGAGTCCACAACGCCCCTGTACTCCTCCTCCTTCCCCTCACTGACACAGCCAACGATTGCAGAGTCGTCAGCAAACTTCTGCAGGTGGCAGGACTCAGAAAGGAACTGAAAGTCTGAGGTGTACAGGGTGAACAGAAAGGGGGAAAGAACAGTTCCCTGTGGAGCCCCAGTGCTGCTGACCACAGTATCAGACACACCATCCTGCAGTCTGACATACTGTGGTCGACCCGTCAAATAGTCCGTAATCCAGGAAACCAGGGGAGGTTCCACCTGCATCGCCGTCAGCTTACTCCCCAGCAGAGCAGGCCGGATGGTATTGAACGCACTGGAGAAGTCCATGAACATGATTCTCACAGTGCATCCCGGTCTGTCCAGGTGGGCGCAGGCACGGTGGAGCAGGAAGATGATGGCGTCCTCCACACCCAGTCTCGGCTGGTAGGCAAACTGTAGAGGGTCCAGTGATGAGCTGACCAGGGGCCGAAGAAGTGACAGGACCAGCCTCTCCAGGGACTTCATCAAGTGTGACGTCAGCGCCACCGGTCTGTAGTCTTCGGAGGTGCTGGGACGCACCTTCTTCGGTACTGGTACCAGGCAGGATGTCTTCCACAGCACCGGGACCCTCTCCAGACTCATGCTGAGGTTGAAGATGTACTGCAGGACTCCGCTCAGCTGGGTCGCACATGTTTTGAGGACCCTCGGGCTGACACCGTCGGGACCAGCTGCCTTGCCCGGGCGGAGTCTGCAGAGCTCCTTCCTCACCTGCTCTGCAGTGAAGGTCTGTCTGCTGTGTGTGTTGATGGGGGGGGGGGGAAGGTGATGGCGGGGGGGTGGGGGTTGGTGGGACAGGTTGGGTAAGGTCAGGAAGGAGTTGAGGGGGAGGGGTGTCAGCAGGGCTGGAGGTTTGGAGGTGAATGGTTGTAGAGGAGCTGGGGGAGGGGTAGTCCGGAGCCCTTTCATCAAATCTGTTGAAGAACAAATTCAGCTCGTTGGCTCGTTCAGTACCACCTCCTATTGTCTGGCTACCAGATGGTTTGTAGCCAGTGATGCTCCTCATACCACTCCACACGTCCTTAACATTGTTCTGCTGGAGTTTGTGCTCCAGCTTCCTCCTGTAGTTGTCTTTGCCCTGTTTAATCCTCTCCTTAAGCTCCCTCTGGACCTGCCTCATCTGCTCTCTGTCCCCATCTCTGAAGGCCCTCTTCTTCTCATTCAGCAGGACCTTGATGTCTCTGGTGACCCACGGCTTGTTGTTGGGGAAACAGCGTACAGTCACTTTAGGAACAACGCTGTCCACACAGAAATTGATGTACCCCGTTATGCAGTCCGTGAGATCATCAAGGTCCTCTCCATGTGAATCACAGAGCAGCTCCCAGTCTGTTAGTTCAAAGCAGCCCTGTAAAGCTTCATCAGTCTCCTGTGACCATCTCCTCACAGTCCTGGTGGTCACAGGAAGCCGCTGGACTTGGGGCTTATACAGGGGCTGCAGGTGGATGAGGTTGTGGTCCGATCTTCCAAGAGGAGGAAGGGCAGTGGAGCTGTAAGCCTCCTTAACATTGGCATACAGCAGGTCCAGTGTCTTGTTTTCCCTGGTGGGACAGTCCACAAACTGCTTGAAAGTGGGCAGTGTGGCAGCCAGAGTGATGTGGTTAAAGTCCCCAGATATTGCAATGAATGCGTCTGGGTGCCGTGTCTGAAGATCCGCGACGACGGTGTGTATGACGTCACTCGCGCGCGCCGCGTTTGCGGTCGGAGGAATGTAAACAACGAGGACGATAACGTGTGAGAACTCCCTCGGCAGATAGTATGGCCGCAGACTCACGGCAAGCAGTTCAATGTCCGGGCTGCACACACGCTCCTTCACAGTAACGTGACCAGGATGACACCACTTGTTGTTAATAAGAATAGCAAGTCCTCCACCTTTACTCTTGCCACTCTCCCGGTGACTCCTGTCCGCCCGAACAGTCTGAAAGCCGTCCACAGTTGCATTCGAGTCCGGGATGTCCTCGTGGAGCCACGTCTCCGTGAAACACAGCACACTGCTCTCACGATACACCCGCTGAGTCCTCATCAGGCCCGCCAGCTCGTCCATCTTATTAGCCAGCGACCTCACGTTCCCCATGGTGATGGAAGGGAGAGAAGGTTTGTATCTCCTCTTCTTTTCCCGTTGTTTACGTCCAGCCTTACATCCCCTGTACTTTCTCCTCAGTTCTTTGGGGATTTCAGGCCTCTCCCGCATTAGCGCCGATGGTGTTAGCGACAACAGCTGGTCTCGGGTGTAAACAATAGACTCGCCGCATTGCTGCGACAAGACGGAGATGCGGTCGGGAAAAATTGTCCCAAGAATGAGACACACGGACAAAAAACATGGAAAAAAGTTCACAAACATGGTTGGCTAGGGTTAGCACAACAACTTACTGGGAAAAAAACGCCAATACAAATAAAATAAAATAAGAAAAATAGCTAAAAGTGCGGAAGAAAGAGAGAGCAACTGTTGCTGGCTGCCGCTCGACACAGCGCCGGAAGTCAGTGATGTCTCACATGCTAATGTGAGAGTTATCAATATATATTTACAGCTCGGGTCACAAGGCCTGGAGTCTGAGGAATCAGCATTTTATCTCCCAAATCTGACCACATAACGTTATTTGGCATTAAGTTTGTCTTGAGTTGTTGAGGTTGATCAGTCTTTAGAATCTTCTAAAAAAACAAAAACAGGCAGAAGCCAGAGCTGTTATTTGGGCTCATCGCACAGCGCCTAACCTTTTTACAATGAGAGCAGTTAATGACTTCTTGTCTGACTTTCCAACACTGGGAGGAGATAAAGAACCACTTGTACTGATTCCGTCACCCCAGCATATTTATGCCACTGCTGCTTTCCTCGGTGAGAGCGTTTTCAGCCACTTCACAACTCACCCTGTAAACGACCACCTGCTAAATGATGCACACTTAACTGCTTTCATTATCCCCCGCATTTGCTTGGTCATCAGTGTGTTTGTAAAGTGAATTGCGAATAATGCGAGTGCATGTTAGATATCAAATCTGACTCCCTGAGATCTCCAGGAAAGGCACGGGCATCTTAAGTGAAAAGTGTGGATTTTTTCGGAACTAGTAAGACTGTGCTGGGGGATCTCAGACTCATGATGGTTAAGTAGTTCCAAATATAAGCAGCAGCCAGAGTGTTCAGTGCTTTAAAAACAAGCAATTAAGCATTTATGTCAATTGTACAACTCACAAATAACCAGTGAAGGACAACAAAGATTGGTATAATGCGATCGCTGCTCTTAGTCCATGTTTATAGCCTGACAGCAGCGTGTATTATCCGGCTGTTATCTTGGTGTGTTTTTGCTTGCTGATATGAGAGTGCATTGTAGTAGCTGAGTCTTAATGATATAAAAGCATGGGTGGTCTTTTCTAAGTGTCTAAAATCGAGGGATTGTCTTATTTAGGAAAGCAGCTTGAAACTGGACTGCAACACTTTGGCCATTCAAGTGTTCAAAGATAACAACCATGTTTTAAGCTTCTTTTTTTATTATTATTATTCATGTGTAGATAGGGCTCTCTGACAAGAGCAGAAATATTTGAAAGGGCCTGGGGGTGGAATTTTAATAACTGCTGATTAAGAGTCAATGTTTTGGCCTTTCTCCTTTTCATTTCATTATGAAAAAGCCCAACAACCAATCAATCTCACATTCACAAATGATGTCCTGAGTAATGGAAAACTCTTACATCTGAGTTACTGTCACCACTTTGGCTGCTCTTCAAGACGAGGCTTCATTTGTTTGAAAAAATCTTTCATAATTATTATAATTAATTTGCCGTGGACATTATCACCACTGGGAGTTGACGCTGGGAGTCTGCTAACAAGCGGCATTATTAACTGTCTGTTGCATAAACATACAGCTCGCTCTACGGCGCGAGCCTTGGGCAGCGCGGGTTCTATCAGACAACAAGATCAAGCTCTCTCTTTAATCCAACAACGCACAGTTCCAAAAATGATACCCAGCAGGCCAGTGTGGGTGGTTGCCTGTCCTTGGTTTGTGCTTGTGTGTGTGTCTGTATGGGTTTCTTTGTGAGGACCAAAAAAAAAAAAACAATAAACCATAGGTATTTGACAGTTAAGAGGGTAAAAGCTGATCATTTGTACAATTAATTTAGTAAAATAATTATTTACTAAGTACACAGTCGCCACTTGGGGCCAATTCCAATTCCTATTTTCACCCTCAATCTTAACCCTCAAGCTCAACCCTTAATCTTAACTGGCCCTCAAAACCAAGTGTTGAGGTTTATTTTGTCACTTAGAAATGGGACATCCCTTAAATGCAGATACGTCTTCAGACTGTAGGGGGCAGAATAACGCGAAAGCTGCGTCCAGTCTGTCAACTCCAAAAAAGAAGAAGAAGAAGAAGAACACATTTACGTCAGGATTATTTATTATGATCCTTTTGTCAGTCAAGTTATTAGGTTGTCAGTTAGTTATAAGAGGATACTCATACAAATACCACAACCACGGACATATTCAGCTGACAGTCACCACACACCACGACTTATTGAAAAGTAAACCATAGCAAACGATCGCTCGTCCGCGGCGGCCGGCTATTGACAAAAGATCGTAAAATAAAAAATAAATGTTACGCAACAATGATGTCAGTAATCCATCATATGGGCCTAAACTAAGATAATACAATGGTTTTCATCATTTTTATATCTCTATTAATACTTAATTTGGAGTGTACTCATTTCGCTGCTTTTTGACACCATCTTTGTTATGTGAAAACACGCAATGCATTCTGGGTAGCCTTATGGGCCTAAACTAAGATAATACAATGGTTTTCATCATTTTTATATCTCTATTAACAAAGAAAATACTTCATTTGTAGCGTACTCGTTTGGCTGCTTTCGCCGCCATATCTGTTATGTGAAAACACGCAATGCATTCTGGGTAGCCCTCGCTTCCAAGGGTGGTCTCGGAAAATCTCAATATTGAGGGCGATACAGCCCTTGAACCCGCCCCTCAACTTAATTTTTCTGAGAATCGGGACAGTACTTGCACTAGAGGGAGCGTGCATTTTTGAGATTGAAGGTTAAGCAAGGAATTGGAATTCACCATTGTTGTCACTTGTCACTTGTTGGAAATTCCCATGAACCACCATCATGGCAGCCTACGATGCAGCAAAAGTGAACAGGACCAGGGCTGGATTCAACCTGTCAGAGTTCAGTGTGTTATTTAAATCCGCAGAGATCGGGCTGATAATGTCGCAAAACCTGGCAAGATTTAATATATCTGATCTTTAAAATGCCCCTGGCATGCTTTTTACACGTTTGGAAAAAGCAAGAGAGAACATTATACCGGACCTGCGGTATATCTTAACATCTTCAACCTCCTGATTAACATCCATTCATCTTACTCCGGAGAGTCACTGAAGGTTTACAAAGAGCCTGGAAGGAAACAAATGGACACAGTCTGGCGTCGTGACAGACATTTACCTCTGGAGTCTATACCAGCTAAAGACAGCATTATTGTCACTTGAAGGGTAAGAGTTCAGGTTAGCATAACACTGGCGTTAGAAACAGACAGTGTAATGTAAGTCATTTCAGTTAATTTTGCTGTGATTTACCAAGAGTTAACCATGACCATATATTGCCCGTGGGGTTCTGGATTCGCCCGTGACGTCTCTCTGTCTCTGTGGGGATTAAAGTAAAATGTTTTGGCATATGAACTGTGCTATAAGGAGATGCAGAGATCCAGTTCTCTCTCAGATCATTTCATTTACCTTACGTTCGTATGGAATAACTGACCGATAACGACAAAAATATGTCGCCTACATGAGCTTTAACCTGTAGATATTGAAATTAAATATACCTAAAAAAAACAAATAGCCCAGTCCATTTCAGGATCTGTTGACAATACACCACATACGTCAATGACCAGTAGGATGCCGGCCAGACCACTGAGTTAAATTCTATGAATTATTAAGATGCTATAAATCCTATTATTTTGGGCGATTCTCTCAGGGAAATTCACTGGGTCAGATGGTGTTCGCTCTCAACTGTTTTTGTCTCAAAACCACACGGGACGATTGGATATTTGTTCTAAAATTGAACAAATTGTCTTGAATCATGTTTTCATTCCTCATTTGTTCTGCATTTTCATCGATTTGCAATTATATCCCAGTTGTGGGACTAATAAAGGATTCTCTTATTATACTTTTCTGAAAAGAATATTGTGGAACGGTGAGCGAGTTTTTTGACGTCAGGTTCCAAATGGTACCGCGCTTAGTGTCAGAAAATCTACGATATACTGGCATGTTGTGCGTAATTGCTGAGTTGACCCCACGTGTCCCTGTGAAAGAAAAGGGTACAAGAGCCACAATGAGACTTTACTTTCACACACAGTGGGGGCATAAAGACAAGCACATGCTTTGAGAGAAACAAACGGAAATTAAAAACAGAGCGAGATAGAAGAAGAAGAAGGAGAAAGGTAATACACGAAAGTCCAAGAGGATGAGTAATTGAGCCGAAGAGAGACATAGAGGTGGAGCTGAGCATCTCTTGGCTCTAACTACAGTCCAGAGAGGCCAAGTTTTCCCATTAACACTCTCAAATGGCAGCTTAGCCTCATCATTCTGCTTCGCTGTGAGCCAAACAGCGGCATTACCGCTAACAGGCCGCTGTGAATACAACGGTATCCATCACAATAACAGGGCCAGGTGGTGATGGCCTGGAAATATTCAACTTCTCCCAAGCTGCTTACAAGACTGCGATAAAGGAAGTCGTAAGAGAGACGGACCTGTTTCATTTGAAGCCTTTAACGAATCGTTAAGCAGCATTTTTTTTAACAAATCATGCAATTTTGTAAAGCACACACCAGATTCCACAGAGAATCAGCATTTTTCAGTTTTCATATTAGTTTTTTTTTCCTCTATGGATGTTGGTGCAGGAATGTGATACTTGTGTATGTATTTTATGAAGTTAACTTTTTATTAGGAGCCTAAATCAGCTTTTCCTGGTGTCCCTGCTGGCAGCCATGTTTTTACCGCCTGGTGCATACTCTGTCACTACCTCAAACATCCACTACCAACGTCTTTTATCCTCCTCTGGTATCAGATGCAGAGTTGCATGTTTGCCACGGGGGAGAGTTTTCACAGGAAGCAGAATTCCTCATCACAAATCTAACACTGCGACCTTAAATTTCTTTATAGCAGAGCCAATTATTTTTTGATAACACTGCCAGATCCTGTATGTGTGTTTAAATGTGTCACCAACTGTTTACCACCAGGGCCAAGCTCTTCGCGTTAGTACTGATGCGGTTCTCAGCGTTCTTTATAGCAGCGCCGAACGCTGCCAAGAACAGAGCCGACGTGTCTGTCTGTATAAATCTTATCGCTGTCTGCCATAGGGCCAAATGCAGCATATTGGCGGTTGATGCGCCACAGCAACGGCGTTCATCGCTGCAGCCGTTTCCAAACTCTGCTGCAAATGAGAGCGGCGGCGGCGGCAGCAGCGTGACAGAGTTCAAGGTTGGAGAGGAACGAGAGGAAATTAGAAAAACAAAACGGAGCAAGACAGACAGACAAAGGGGGTGAAAGAAAATTGGAGGACAGTACAAACAGGATGAGGAATCGAGCCAAAGGCAAACACAGAGGAGGAGCTGAGCATCTCTTGGCTCGACTGCAGTCCAGAGAGGCCAAGTTTTCCCATTAGCGCTCTCAAATGGCAGCTTTAGCCCCATCATTCTGCTTCACTCTGAGCCAAAGAGCCGCATTAACTGTTAACAGGGCCACTGCGAATAAAACAAGTATCCGTCACGATAACAGGGCCAGGTGGTGATGGCCTGGAAAAACTAGGCTTCAATTAGACCGCCTGCAAGACTGTTATAAAGGAGTTAAAGTGTGAGTCACCTCACCTTTACTTGCTCAAAGAATTAATTCAGACATGACAGACAGACCTTTAAAGGCAACAAAAGGCTCGCTTTGATGAAAAGCTATATCCACTTAGGTGTGTGCCATTTAAAACACGCTCAAGACTTTATCTTGCTGCTATGAAAGTGTTTTGAAACTAGAACTGATGTAAAACTGCAGATTTTACTCATGAATTTGGGTGCAGGGTAGTAAACATTTGCCAAACGTTATTTTCCTATTGGAAAAGGTTGTGTAATGGCAAGATAGAGGCTAAAGATGGAAGAACATTTACGCTGGCAGACGTTTTATTTGGTAAGCCTTTTGTTAAAGTGTGAACGAGCAGCTTTCATTTTCATTATTGATGTTTGGTCTTTGTTGTAAAGATACAGCAGCAGCTAAAGTCTGCCCCCTATTGGCCAGATTTCAGTACTGATGTGGAACATCCGACAAACGTGGGTTTCCTCCGGTTTTAGGCTGATTTGAACAGATTATCTGTCCAAATGATCCTGTAGTGTGAGGAGACACCGGATTTTAACGTCATCGGACGCATGACGAGAGTCCTCTCAATTTAAAACCGTAAGTAATAAACATGTGGGGCAGTTGTTTCACCTTTCTCAGCAGAAACCCCACGCACACACAACAGCTATTACCTAAAGACACGAGACATGAGATCCCAAATCCCAAATGTGTGGTCCTGCGTCTTGAGTGGATCATCTATCGCTTTCTAGTGCTTTCTCAGGATTAAAACGTTGAAAATGTTTCGCTGTGTGTGTGTGTGTGTGTGTGTGTGTGTGTGTGTGTGTGTGTGTGTGTGTGTGTGTGTGTGTGTGTGTGTGTGTGTGTGTGTGTGTGTGTGTGTGTGTGTGTGTTCTTGTACTTGTGGCATACTGAGGACCAGTGAGGGTTTTTAACCAACAAAGTGAGGTCATTTTTACAAAGTGATGACATTTTGGCCGGTCCTCACTTTGTTTTCATTAAAATCACTTCCTTAGGTTGTAAACATGCTATACTCAATTTGTCAAAAAAAAAAAAAAATATGGGACGACATAGTATAGTACGACGTTTTTTGTCAAATTATGGACCAAAAATTTTGGGTAATTTTTTTTTTCACATTTTGGACAACATAGTATGACTTTTTTGTCAAATTTTGGACCAAATAATGAAAAAAAAAATGTTGTTAAACCTTGGATGACATAGTATAGTATGACGTTTTTGTCATATTTTGGACCAAAAATTTGGGGTCAATTTATTTTTTTTCAAATGTTGGACGACAGTATTGTATGACTTTTTTTTCAAAATTTGGACCAATTTTTTTTTTCAAAATTTTGGATGACATAGTATAGTATGATGTTTTTGTCAAATTTTGGACCAAAAATTACAAAACAAATAAAAAAAAATTCAAAAGTTTTCAAGCCCTTTTTGCTCTGGGGCTCCACCTGCAGACATTTTATGGTACTGTACCTAGTAGTTCTTTATAGATGTCATTCATGAAGTAGATATTTGTAATTGTGTTGATTTATAAAGTGGAAATGCTGGTCCTCAGTGTATAGCAAGTACAAGAATGAGTGTGTGTGTGTGTGTGTGTGTGTGTGTGTGTGTGTGTGTGTGTGTGTGTGTGTGTGTGTGTGTGTGTGTGTGGTCTCCCACATTTTTATTAAAATCACGTCAGATTTGAAAGTCCTCTCGTGTGGGACAGGCTTAATCATCACTTGACCAAACACTCGACACCTGTCCGAGTACATCGCTTTTTTTAAACAGAGATTTTAACGAAAGGCTTTCACTGACAGCAGCGTAGAGATATTCCTACACACACACACACACACATAAAGGGAAAGAGAGAGAGAAATCCCATGTTACATGCTAAGGTCATAATTTTAGAGGGGTAAATGTAGCCTCGCTGTTTGAGGCAGACCCTGCTCTGATATCACCATGAATAATTTATTCAGTCGAAGCGAGAGGGGAGGTGTGTGTGTGTGTGTGTGTGTACCTGTGCTCCTCAGTGGGACAGCAGGTGTAAGTCCTGGCAGTTCAATCATAAAAAAAAAATGCTCTGTGTTCTGACCAGCTCACAGCGGGAGGAGAGAAGAGAGACGGGGGAAGCTACACATACTTGTATGTAGCTAAAAAAAGCAGAGGTCATTTTATTCATGGACCTCCTCCCATTTGGATGTGTCGTATGATGATGATGTTTCACGTTCATGTGCAGGTGTTTTACCACCTTGACGGCCTCCTTTGAAGGTGAAGTAAGTAGTTTATAGCGCCATCTAGAGGAGAGGCTGAAATTTACAACAAAGAACTGCTCCTCTGCTCACCCCCTCCCTTCCCTGAGCGATACGGTGTCCTCAGCCGGTCAAATGTCGTCCTCGTCGTCTTTCTCCGTGTCAGCAGATGAGGTTCGTGAGGCGAGGGAGAGGGCGGAGCTACCGCGGCCGTAGCAGACGAAGCGGAGAGAGTGGAGGCGGGACTTCAGCTACAAGTAAAGAGACGCTTAATTTGTTCTCTCGCGTTTGTCCTTACAGGCTCCGGTAGAAACATGGCGTCTCTCTGCTAACAGTGGCTATGCAACCGCGGCCCGCGACCATGTTATTTTACATGACTTTTTGAAACACTACGAAAATGAAACAAAAACTATTATACAGCGACTAGACAATGCAGGAGCACATAATATGTATAAAAAAGTGGATTTTGGGTTATATAAACCCATAAATACTACACAGTGTCCCCTTAAGGAGCAGCAGCTCATTGAGTTCTCCCCACTGACAATAAATGCTGATTCATGTATTGTGTTTATTGGTGATGTTCACAGTTTTAAAGGTGACATAGAGTGGTCCTGTTGCACATATGTTAGTTATTGAGGTCTACTTACATACATTAACTTGTTTTTATGGTCAAAAACCTATGAGCCGATAGAAATCGGTCTTTTCTGACGCTGTCCTGAGCACACCCGCTCTCAGAGGCACAGCTCCCCCCTCTGGAACGGTGGATGCACTGCTACTCATTATCAAAACATTGTTTTAACAATGTTTAAAAAATAGCTTCTTCACGACTCCCCGTCGTAGTCCCTTTTATGACTTTGACCCAGAGTCAGAAGACACTGTCGCTCGTGAAACAGCTCCAGAACGGACGTTATTCTTCTTCTGCGGTTCAATGTACGCAACCGGATGTGCCCGGACTAGTGAACCGTTGTTTACGTAACCGGACCGGGTTTTTTCAGAGATCTCGCTGAGCACGAGATTACAATAAAACACAGCGTTCTCAGCAGTGGCTGAACTGTTTGTTTTCAACCTTCAGGGCTTCTTAAACAAGGTAATGACGCAGATACACACTAAAAAAAACAGCGTTAATTGGAACTTCCGGTCTAGGTCTGCTTTAATGGATTGCACCGTTTTTGAGTGAAGTTGACCATTTTACAGCTTGCTTACAGTTAAACATGGCTGCCAATTCTTGCACACTCTGTAAGCACCCTGCGCTCCACTGCCGCCTCCACCAGTAAGTTCAAATGTCTTATTTGTGAGTTTCAAATTATATTAGGTTTTATTTTAATAGAAAATTTAGCAAACGAGGCAGCAGTAGACCATCGGCTTGCCAGGAGAGTGAGAGGTAAAAGCAGCGAACATGAACTTCAGATTCTGTCGACTGGACAGATTGTGTTTGAGAGCAAAGCCTCTGTGTCTCAGGCTCGTTCTCTCTGCTGTGTTTTGTAAAAAAAAACTACAAAGCATCTTCATCATAATTCTTCCAGCACCTGCAGTGACGTCCTGAAGCCTTGACAGACTCCGCTGCGATGCTCCGTACACATGTTCCTCATTATGTCACTGCGAGCGAGAGCAGTGGTGATTTCTCACAGCTTGTCAGATGATTGGGTCTCTCGCGTGTTTCTGTAGTAACAACGCCGAGAATTTTTTTTCCGCTCAATTTCACTCATTTGCTTCCGTCGTAGAGAAAGTGAGTCACAAATGGCCGCAGGATTCAAGTGGGATAACTTTAAACAAATACAATTAGACTTGAGGTGTCACGATCACGTTTTGGAGCCATATTCTTGTTTTATGTTGTGGTGTCTCCTGTTTTGTATTTTTGTTTTACTTCCCACTTTGCCATGTTGTGTTTTGTCCTTGTGTCTCCTTATACAACATTCCAGTTGCATTCCAGTACTTGGAGGTCATGGTAACCCAGTTATCTTATCTTGATTTTTTTGAAATCCTCTTCACATCCTGATAGCAATCAATGAAATAAAGTTGTCTCGGAGAAAACAAATATCCAAAAATGTCCACACTCAATCTTAAATTGTGATTCTAATCACCACACCAGACTAGGATCAATAATTCCTGCATATGTGTTATTGTTTTTCATGTGAACAGTGGAATACAATAATCCAGTCCAGTCAGATTAATAGTTAGTCCACTTGACTTTATTTCTGAACTTGCATATCTTAGAACACATGCGTGTGGTTATCACAGCTGGGCTCCACGTAGTATTTAAAAAGGTTTCGCTTCACAGCAAAGTGTGTAATTATCCACCAACATGAATGACAATTAACAATATAACATTGAGTTCAAATACTGAAACGTTAGGGCCTGTATTGCTGACCGTCTGACACTGGACATTCACAAGTAAAATGACAACAATATTGCTTTACGCAGTCCTTTAATGTGATTTGATTGGCCGGTGCTTCAGCTGTTGTTTGGATTTGGATCGGTTTATGCTCAACTTCTGCCACAAAGTAACAGATAGAGCGGCGTTTTAGTTAAAGCACATTTTGGGTGAATTCCAATTCCTTGCTTAACCCTCAATCTTAACCCTCAATCTCAAAAATGTGCGCTCCCTCTAGTGCAAGTTCTGTCCCGATTCTCAGAAAAATTAAGTTGAGGGGCGAGTTTAAGGGCTGTATCGCCCTCAATATTGAGATTTTCCGAGACCACCCTTGGAAGCAAGGGCTACCCAGAATGCTTTGCGTGTTTTGATATAACAAAGATGGCGCCGAAAGCAGCGAAACAAGTACGGTACAAATTAAGTATTTTCTTTGTTAAAGGTCACATAGAGTGGTCCTGTTGCACATAAATGTTAGTTATGGAGGTCTACTTACATATATTAACTTGTTTTTATGGTATGGTAAAAGAGGATTTCGATAGAACTGACAGTGTTTTTCAGCCGCGATGTTTCAGAGTGAACTTTCACCCCCAGGAGACAGAGTCTTGTGATTGGCCAGTACTATCCAGCACATCCGTTCTCAGAAGCGCAGCGCCCCCCTCTGGAACGGTGGATGCACTGCTCCTCATTATCAAAACATTGTTTTAACAATGTTTAAAAATAGCTTCTTCACGACTCCCCGCCGCAGTCCCTTTGATGACTTTAAACCGGAGTCAGACCCAGAGTCAGAACACAATGTTGCTCGTGAAACACCTCCACAACGGACGTTATTCTTCTTCTGCGGTTCAATGTACGTAACCGGATGTGCCCGGACTAGTGCCCGGAGCAGGACGATCGGTTGTTCAGGAGAACCGCTGCTTACATAACTATTAGGGGATTTTCAGTGATCTCGTTGAGCCCCGAGATTACTATAAAACACAACGTTCTCAGCGATGGCTGAACTGTTTGTTTCGAACCGTCAGGGCTTCATAAACAAGGTAATGACGCAGATACACACCAAAAAAAACAGCGATAATAGGAACTTCCAGTCTAGTTCCGCTTTAATAGAGATATAAAAATGATGAAAACCATTGTATTATCTTAGTTTAGGCCCATATTATGGATTACTGACGTCATTGTTGCTATACATTTATTTTTGTTATTTTTACGATCTTTTGTCAATAGCCGGCAGGGTCCTTCTGCTGTAGCTCTGCAGTTTCCCTGCAGCCTCACACAGGTGGTTGACGCCACACCAAACAGAGATATTTATTCATTTGTATCCAAGCCCATAAACTGTGTGTGTTTTTCAGTCCAGTTCTGCTGACACAACATTGTGTGTGTGTGTTTCAGTGCCACATACGGAAACAAGGCAAATGAGTCAGAATGTCATTAAGGGAGCGTGGACCGAATGATCTCTCAAAGTTCAAACACTGCTCAGTACAGACAAACACATTCAGACCTTTTGACTGGGTTTAATAGTGTGGGGATGGAGTCGATGTGTTGTTTTGTTTCACTTAATGTTCGTCCAGAGCGGCTCGTGGTGTGTGAACAGCCGAGAATTCAGGGTCGACTCGTCGTCACAAGAGAAACGCAAACAACGTCTGATTTGCATTTTTTTCTTTGAGCAAGAGGTGAAAAACAAAAACGTTTCCCCAACTAAACTGCTTTTTTATGCGACGTTTATTTAATCTGCTGCTTTGAGAATGACTGTTCTTAGGTTTTATAAAACGTGTGTAAATCAGTCAAAGCACAAAAGTGAATCATTTATTGACACTAACACTGAATTTAACCGCTTTTATGAGCTCGTTCGGAAATTGTCAGGTGGTGTTGTAATATCACTCAGAGACACTTGGCCTGTGTTTACTTGCATTACTCTCGCTCAGTTATTGCGTTACCACGAATAATTTATAGTCAGAAAAGAAACGTGATTCGAAAAATCACTTCATATTTGGTGTGAATGCGCCGCTTTTATTTAACCCTTTCACTTTAATATCTCCGTAAATATGAAAACAACAGTCAACAACCGTAAAACAGTTTTATTTATTGAATTCTACAGATAAAATATAGATTCGATAAGACCATATGAAGGGGAGGCGGGAATGCAGGAACGTCACTCCCTCCATTTAATCCTGTGAATGAAGGAGAGGAAATCTAAAATGTTTTAAAATAGAAATGGTAAAGGGGGGAAAATAACTCTGGATTAAAGGGGGTAAACAAGCGTTCAGAGCAGGGGGGAAGACAAGAGACATAAAGGGAAGATAAAGGGAGGACTGTGGGATATAATGAGCTCCATTTGAATATCAGAACATCAGCACAATCCTTGACTGGACGATTAATTATAAATGTGCTATGAAAACAATGTGGAGAAATGTTTCCTGTATTAAATTTCCTGTGTGTGTGTGTGTGTGTGTGTGTGTGTGTGTGTGTGTGTGTGTGTGTGTGTGTGTGTGTGTGTGTGTGTGTGTGTGTGTGTGTGTGTGTGTGTGTGTGTGAAGAAATCACTTCCTGGGGTTGCTATAACATGCTATACTCAATTTGTCAAAAAAAAAAAAAAAAATTTGGATGACAGAATGTTTTTGTCAAATTTTTGTCCAAAAAATTTTGTGTCACTTTTTTTTTCAAATTTTGTGTCAACTTTTTTTTTCAAATGTTGGGTCAAATTTTTTTTTCACATTTTGGGTCCAATTTTTTTTTATTTTGGGTCAAAAAAAAAATTCAAATTTTGGACGACATAGCATAGTATGACGTTTTTGTCAAATTTTGGACTAAATATTTTTGTGACGTATGAAATTTTTGTAAAATTTTGGACCAAAAATTAAAAAAAAAAAATTTAAATCGAAAAATTTTTCCAGCCATTTTTGCTCTGTGGCTCCACCTGCAGACATGTTATGGTACTGCAACCAGTGGTTCTTTGTAAATGCTGGTCCTCAGTATGCAGTAAGTACAAGAATGTGTGTGTGTGTGTGTGTGTGTGTGTGTGTGTGTGTGTGTGTGTGTGTGTGTGTGTGTGTGTGTGTGTGTGTGTGTGTGTGTGTGTGTGTGTATTCTCTGTGGATTTCGGGAACACAAATAAAACCACACTATGTTTCTCAGTGAAGACTTCAATTTCCCAGAGATTTACATGCACCTCTGTGTGTGTGCGTGCGTGTGTGTGCGTGCGTGTGTGTGTGTGTGTTGTTTGTAGCACAGTTCCATACAGTAAATCCTTCCTAATCTCCCCCAGTAATTAGCGGAACTTTGCCTTCTGTGTTTCAAGTGATTAACAAAGTTTATTTAAAAAAAAGAATTCCTAAACGGTTCATTTCCGTGTCAGAGTTAAAAATACCAGGGAAGTTTGTTGGAGATTTGTGTCACGCTTATTGTCAGGTGGGGAGATGTGAGTGCGTGTGTGTGTGTGTGTGTGTGTGCCGGTGCCAAACACCTTATTATTTCATCTCACACCGCCGAGCTCTCCCACATCCTCCCACCCATTCTTTTTTTTTCTTATTTTCAGACCCCATTTATCAAATCTAAGCTGCAAAGCGGCAACATCGGTACATCAGCCAGTCCGTCTGTTTGTTCAACATGTTTGAAACAAAACAGAGCATCTTTAACCCCCCTCCAATGAGCCAGATTGGGCTGTAATTATATTTACATATTCATGGCCCTCTGTAATACGGTATGAGAAGGAAATCAATCACTATGAGTGTATGATGCTCGGCACGGTGCTGAGTAGATTCAGAGAACTGGCGCAGTGCCACCAGATGAGATGGACATGTTTTAC